>NC_138780.1:94681547-95351547 GCF_965119305.1 Pelophylax lessonae
ACTAGTGACTGGGGACTTCACACTGCACCGACACTCAACACACATCTCTCCATCTATATATACTATATATATATATATATATATATACACCACATATCTCCCGATCTATATACTATGTATATATATATATTTACTGCATATCTCCCCATCTATATACTGTATATATATATATACACCACAACATATCTCCTCATCTATATACTATATATATATATATATATATATATATATATATATATATATACACTGCACATCTCCCCATCTATATACTGTATATATATATATATATATATATACCACATATCTCCCGATCTATATACTATATATATATATATATATATATATATATTTATATATATACTGCATATCTCCCCATCTATATACTGTATATATATATATATACACCACAACATATCTCCTCATCTATATACTATATATATATATGTATATATATACACTGCATATCTCCCCATCTATATACTATATATACATACACTGCATATGTCCCCATCTATATACTATATATACACCACAACATATCTCCTCATCTATATACTATATATATATATATATATATATATATATATATATATATATATATATATATATACACTGCATATGTCCCCATCTATATACTATATATACATACACTGCATATCTCCCGATCTATATACTATATATACACCACAACATATCTCCTCATCTATATACTATATATATATATATATATATATATATATATATATACACTGCATATCTCCCCATCTATATACTATATATACACCACATATCTCCTTATCTATTTACTATATATATATATATATATATATATATATATATACACACACACACTGCATATCTCCTCATCTATATACTATGTATATACACCTCATATCTCCTCATCTATATACTATATCAGGGGCGTAACTACAGGGGTTGCAGGGGTTGCAATTGCAACCGGGCCCCATGCTCCAGGGGGCCCATCCAGCTCCCCTATACACCTGGATAGGAGTGGCGGTGGGGGCAGCATGTAGAGAAATCACCGTCCTCCTTTTTCCTTCTGTAGCTGCAGGAGGAAAATGGAGGAGATTGGTTCCTCTGTATGCTGCTCCCGCCACTCCTCCTATCCAGCTCACTTGTGTTCTGCTGTCTCTGGGCCCCTGTGTGCTCCCCCGCCCCACTGTGCTCCCTTCCCTCTCCTGCCGGCTGCTACAGGGGATGTGTCACAATAGAGAACCAGGAAGGGGTCGGTAAATATGTAATTTACCAGCTCCTCCCTTTTCTGAATAGACAGAGTCATAGTCAGTGACATTGTAAAAAAAATAAAAAAAAATGATAAAAAATAATACAATTTAAAATACCAAAAAATTGGTAACTTCCAGGATCGCAAAGGTCACACTTGCGACCGGGCCCTTGCATTCCACCACCGCGGGGAGGCCCCAAGATCGCAGGAAGGGGGCCCACTGCAGAACTTGTGAAAGGGTCCCACTGCAGGACCATGATAAAGGGCCCCATTACAAGAGTAAAGGGCCCCAGTATCAGTGGGAAGAGCCCCAGACTTGAAGGGAAGGGCCCCGGCCAGGGGTCCGGGGGGCCCTTCATGGTTTCTTGCACCGGGGCCCTGAAGGTTCTAGTTACGCCTCTGTACTATATATACACCACATCCCTACATCTATATATTATATATGTATATATATATACACTGCATATCTCCCCATCTATATACTATATATACACCACATATCTCCCCATCTATATACTATATATATATATATATATACTGCATATCTCCCCATCTATATACTATGTATATACACCTCATATCTCCTCATCTATATACTATGTATATACCACATATCCCTCCATCTATATACTATGTATATACACTGCATATCCCTCCATCTATATACTATGTATATACACTGCATATCCCTCCATCTATATATATATATATATATATATATATATATACACCGCATATCCCTCCATCTATATACTATGTATATAACGTATATCCCTCTATGTATATACACCTCATATCCTTCCATCTATATACTATGTATGCACACTGCATATCCCAACATCTATATACTATGTATATTCAACTCATATCCTTCCATCTATATACTATGTATATACACTGCAAATCCTTCCATCTATATACTATGTATATACACCTCATATCTCCCCATTTATATACTATGTATATACACCGCATATCCTTCCATCTACAGTGCCTTGCGAAAGTATTCGGCCCCCTTTAACTTTTCGACCTTTTGCCACATTTCAGGCTTCAAACATAAAGATATAAAACTGTAATTTTTCGTAAAGAATCAACAACAAGTGGGACACAATCACGAAGTGGAACGAAATTTATTGGATATTTCAAACTTTTTTAACAAATAAAAAACTGAAAAAATGGGCGTGCAAAATTATTCAGCCCCTTTACTTTCAGTGCAGCAAACTCTCTCCAGATGTTCAGTGAGGATCTCTGAATGATCCAATGTTGACCTAAATGACTAATGATGATAAATAGAATCCACCTGTGTGTAATCAAGTCTCCGTATAAATGCACCTGCACTGTGATAGTCTCAGCGGTCCGTTTAAAGCGCAGAGAGCATCATGAAGAACAAGGAACATACCAGGCAGGTCCGAGATACTGTTGTGGAGAAGTTTAAAGCCAGATTTGGATACAAAAAGATTTTCCAAGCTTTAAACATCAAAAGGAGCACTGTGCAAGCGATAATATTGAAATGGAAGGAGTATCAGACCACTGCAAATCTATGAAGACTTGGCCGTCCCTCTAAACTTTCAGCTCATACAAGGAGAAGACTGATCAGAGATGCAGCCAAGAGGCCCATGATCACTCTGGATGAACTGCAGAGATCTACAGCTGAGGTGGGAGACTCTGTCCATAGGACAACAATCAGTCGTATACTGCACAAATCTGGCCTTTATGGAAGAGTGGCAAGAAGAAAGCCATTTCTTAAAGATATCCATAAAAAGTGTTGTTTAAAGTTTGCCACAAGCCACCCGGGAGACACTCCAAACATGTGGAAGAAGGTGCTCTGGTCAGATGAAACCAAAATCAAACTTTTTGGCAACAATGCAAAACGTTACGTTTGGCGTAAAAGCAACACAGCTCATCACCCTGAACACACCATCCCCACTGTCAAACATGGTGGTGGCAGCATCATGGTTTGGGCCTGCTTTTCTTCAGCAGGGACAGGGAAGATGGTTAAAATTGCTGGGAAGATGGATGGAGCCAAATACAGGACCATTCTGGAAGAAAACCTGATGGAGTCTGCAAAAGACCTGAGACTGGTACGGAGATTTGTCTTGCAATAAGACAATGATCCAAAACATAAAGCAAAATCTACAATGGAATGGTTCACAAATAAACATATCCGGGTGTTAGAATGGCCAAGTCAAAGTCCAGACCTAAATCCAATCGAGAATCTGTGGAAGGAACTGAAAACCGTTGTTCACAAATGCTCTCCATCCAACCTTACTGAGCTCGAGCTGTTTTGCAAGGAGGAATGGGCAAAAATTTCAGTCTCTCGATGTGCAAAACTGATAGAGACATACCCCAAGCGACTTACAGCTGTAATCGCAGCAAAAGGTGGCGCTACAAAGTATTAACTTAAGGGGGCTGAATAATTTTGCACGCCCAATTTTTCAGTTTTTTATTTGTTAAAAAAGTTTGAAATATCCAATAAATTTCGTTGCACTTCATGATTGTGTCCCACTTGTTGTTGATTCTTCACAAAAAATTACAGTTTTATATCTTTATGTTTGAAGCCTTAAATGTGGCAAAAGGTTGAAAAGTTCAAGGGGGCCGAATACTTTCGCAAGACACTGTATATACTATGTATATACACCTCATATCTCCCCATCTTTATACTATGTATATACACCTCATATCTCCTCATCTATATACTATGTATATACACCACATATCCCTCCATCTATATACTATGTATATACACCTCATATCTCCTCATCTATATACTATATATATATATATATATATATATATACACACCGCATATCCCTCCATCTATATACTATGTATATAACATATATCCCTCCATGTATATACACCTCGTATCCTTCCATCTATATACTATGTATATACATCTCATATCCTTCCATCTATATACTATGTATACACACTGCATATCCCTCCATCTATATTCTTTGTATATACACCTCATATCCCTCCATTTATATACTATGTATATAACGTATATCCCTCCATGTATATACACCTCATATCCTTCCATCTATATACTATGTATATACACTGCATATCCCTCCATCTATATACTATGTATACACACAGCATATCTATCCATCTATATACTATGTACAGTATATACACTGCATATTCCACCATCTATATACTATGTATGTACATCGCTAATATAATCTATATACTATGTAAATACACCGCATATCCCTCCATCTATATACTATGTATATACACCACCACATATCTTCCCATAAATATACTATGTATATACACACTGCATATTCCTCCATCTATATACTATGTATATACACTGAAAATCCCTCAACCTTTATACTATGTATACACACCACTTATCCCTCCATCTATATACTATGTATACACACCGCACATCTCCCCATCTATATACTATTTATATATACCGCATATATCCCCATCTATATACTATGTATATACACCACATATCCCTCCATCTATATACTATGTGTATACACTGCATATTCCTCCATCTATATACCATGTATATACACCACATATCCCTCCATCTAAATATTATGTATATACACCACATATCCCTCCATCTATATACTATGTATATACACCACATATCTATCCATCTATATACTATGTATATACACCGCATATCCCTCCATCTACAATATATACTATGTACAGTATCTCACAACCGTGTGTACACCCCTCACATTTTTGTAAATATTTTATTATATCTTTTCAGGTGACAACACTGAAGAAATTACACTTTGCTACAATGTAAAGTAGTGAGAGTACAGCTTGTATAACAGGGTACATTTGCTGTCCCCTCAAAATACCTCAACACACAGCCATTAATGTATAAACCGCTGGCAACAAAAGTGAGTACACCCCTAAGTAAACAATGTCCAAATTGAGCCCAAAGTGTCAATATTTTGTGTGGCCACCATTATTTTCCAGCACTGCCTTAACCCTCTTGTGCATGTATTTCTCCAGAGCTTCACAGGTTGCCACTGAAGTCCAATTCCACTCCTCCATGGCGACATCACAGAGCTGGTGGATGTTCGAGGCCTTGCGCTCCTTCACCTTCTGCTTTAGGATGCCCCACAGATGCTCAATAGGGTTTAGGTCTGGAGACATGCTTGGCCAGTCCCTCATCTTTACCCTCAGCTTTTTTAGCAAGGCAGTGGTCGTCCTTGGAGGTGTGTTTGGGGTCGTTATCATGTTGGAATACTGCCCTGCGGCCCAGTCTCCAAAGTGAGGGGATTATGCTCTGCTTCAGTATGCCACAGTACATGTTGGCATTCATGGTTCCCTCAATGAACTGTAGCTCTCCAGTGCTGGCAGCACTCATGCAGCCCCAGACCATGACACTCCCACCACCATGCTTGACTGTAGGCAAGACACACTTGTCTTTGTACTCCTCACCTGGTTGCCGCCACACACACTTGACACCATCTGAACCAAATAAGTTTATCTTGGTCTCATCAGACCACAGGACATGGTTCCAGTAATCCATGCCCTTAGTCTGCTTGTCTTCAGCAATATGTTTGCAGGCTTTCTTGTGCATCATCTTAATAAGAGGCTTCCTTCTGGGACAACAGCCATGCAGACCAATTTGATGCAGTGTGCGGCGTATGGTCTGAGCACTGACAGGCTGACCCCCCACCCCTTTAACCCCTACAGCAATGCTGGCAGAACTCATATGTCTATTTCCCAAAGACAACCTCTGGATATGACGCTGAGCATGCACACTCAACTTCTTTGGTTGACCATGGTGAGGCCTGTTCTGATTGGAACCTGTCCTGTTAAACCAATATATGGTCTTTTCCACTGTGCTGCAGCTCAGTTTAATGGCCTTGGCAATATTATTATAACCTAGGCCATCTTTATGTAGGGCAACAATTCTTTTTTTCAGATCCTCAGAGAATTTTTTGCCATGAGGTGCCAAGTTGAACTTCCAGTCAGAGACTGAGAGCGATAAAACCAAATTTAGCACACCTGCTCCCTATTCACAGCTGAGACCTTGTTGTAACACTGTTGAGTCACATGACACCGGGGAGGGAAAATGGCTAATTGGGCCCAGTTTGGACATTTTGACTTAGGGGTGTACTCACTTTTGTTGCCAGTGGTTTAGACATTAATGGCTGTGTGTTGAGTTATTTTGAGGGGACAGCAAATTTACACTGTTACAAGCTGTACACTCACTACTTTACATTGTAGCAAAGTGTCATTTCTTCAGTGTTGTCACATGAAAAGATATAATAAAATAGTTACATAAATGTGAGGGGTCTACTCACTTTTGTCCCTCTATCTATATATACCCTATATACACCACACATCCCTCCATCTATATACTGTAAATATACACTACATATAACTCCTTCAATATATTATAAATTCACCTCACATCCCTCTATCTACAGTATATACAATGTATATACACTACACATTCCTCCATCTATATACTGTATATAAATGACACATTTCTCCATCTGTCAGGAGAATAGCCGAAGGAGAACTAGCAATATTGCCAATACTCAGCATGGCCACATCCTTCGCATGTGTGTGGCGGCAAGAATAGGCAAATGCGCGTGCACGATGGCACTCACAGAAGTGAAAGATTCTGGCACCTACTGGCCTATAAAGGACAGCTGCTATGCTCAATAAATTGCTAGATGATCCTCAGCCCCCCCCTTGTGTTCCTGTGCTTCTGTGTATTCTGATCTTGAATTCCCTGCTACTAACCCAGTTTGCCTCTGATCTGTCTTATCTCCATCCCTGGCTCTGACCCCTGGCTTGTACTACTCTGGGAATTTCGTGACTCTGCTGCTACCTGATTGCCTGTGTATGACTGACTTCTGCGTTTGCTACTGACTCTGCTGCTACCTGATGTATGACCCCGGCTTGTTCATGTTCCTGCTATCTTCCTCTGCTCCTGACTGATCAACCATGCATGACCCCTGGCCTGACTGATCCTGTTTCCTGTCTCGTCCTGCTGCCAAGTATGCCTGGGATTTTTGAGGGACACATGCCCTGCAGTGCATCCTGCTTGTTCCTGCCATTATCTGGTGATCATCTCCTCAGCTCTTCAACCTACCACAGCTGGCAACCCATGGCATCCAGTGAAGAGTGTACAGGAAGGATACTTCCAATTGGAGGGTCGCTTGCAAAACCTAATGGTGTCTTCTGCTCCTGCAGACTCTAGTTCACCTTCTGCAAGCATTGCATCTTCTTCCCCAGTCCAGCAATGCACCACCTCAGCTCATACTGTGGTGGTTCCACCTCCTGAACCACAAATGCCAACTCCTGAATGTTTTTCTGGTGACCGAAAGAAGTTTAGAGCTTTCAAGAATGCCTGCCTGTTATATTTAGGCCTTCAGCCAAGAACTTTTTCCCTAGAGATCGTGAAAGTGGAGTTCATTATTTCCTTGTCCGATAAACCTCAGGCTTGGTCCCACAACTAGCTGGAACAGGAGAATCCTGTTCTTAACTCTTAATGCATTCTTTGAATCTATGACGCAATTTTACAATGACCCACAGCGTATGGCCATCAATGAAGCTTCCCTGCATACCTTGCAGCAGGGACGGCACCCAGTGGAACATTATACAGTGGACATTTGCAAGTGGTTTGCAGATACTGGGTGGAACGACACGGCTCCCAGATATCAATACTGGCTGAGTCTGTTTGGAGCCCTCATGGAAGAGCTGGCTTGAGTAGAGGCAGCCTCTTCACTATAAGGTTTGATTCAGCTGGCTATTTAACTCGATAGCTGCCTGTGGGAGCGGCGGTCAGAATGGTCCCAAGCTTTCAGACCTACCTGGATGTTGCCCAAAATTGGCAAGCCAATCTTTGTCTTTATTGTGGAGGAGCCAGACATTTTCTGCGCAACTGTCCTGTGAGACTCAGTAAGTCTTCTTCACGTAGTCCTGCGTACTTCTAGGTCTCTGGATCTTTTCCATCTCCCCTTATTCTGCCTGTCTCGTTGCAGGTGGCAGAAGGGGAGGTTCGACTTCTACCAGTAATTGATTCTGGTGTATGCAGCTGCTCTCTGGACTTGTCCCTGGCAAAAAGATTTCGTATACCTCTCCACACCAAAAAACTGAGACTGGTGGTACATTTCGCTGATGGCTCCATGCCCAGCTCAGGACCTGTCACTCAAGAGACTGCACCTATTTTCACTTTCACAGACCCTGGCCACCAAGAATTAATCTTTATTGATGATCTGTGCTCACCAATGTCCATGTCATTCTGGGAATTTCGTGGCTGCAGGCGCATAATCCACAGATTGACTGAGCCAAAAGGGAAGTTTCTTTACATTCACTTACTGCTTGCAGCACTGCTTTGTCCCTGAATCCAGAGACTTTACAAGCTGTCCGACCATCCAGCCAGTTCCCAACACCAGCCAGAATGTTCCATAGGCTTACCATGAGTTTCTAGATGTTTTAGACAAAAAGAAGGCCAATATCCTTCCACCTCACCAGCCGTATGAATGCCTAATTAAATTGCTCCCTGATGCTGAAATTCCTTTTGGGCGCATATTCCTTCTATCCCAAATTGAGCTTGAAGCGTTTCAGCAATATGTCGTTACAAAATTAAAAAAAAGGGGTTTATCTGTCCTTCTTCTTCTCCTGCTGGTGCTGTCATGTTCTTTGTTGAGAAGAAAGACCACACACACTGGGGATCATGTGTGGACTACAGGGAGCTTTACAAGATCACCCTAAAGAATTGCTATCCGATCCCTCTCATACCAAAACTCTTCCAAAGGTTTCAAATTGCCCAGATCTTCACAAAACTAGATCTGCGGGGCACCTATAATCTTGTTCGTGTGGAAAATGGCTTTCTGAACTTGATTCGAACATTTTGGATAGCTCGTTATGTTGTTCAGACTTTGCAATATATAGGCCACGTTTCAGAACTTTGTGAACAATATTTTCCAAGAATTCTTGGGCAACTTCGTGATCACCTACTTAGATGACATATTCATCTTATCTGCCACAGAATACATGTGAAAAAGGTTCTACTAACTATATGTTAAGATGTAAAAGTGTGTCTTCGAAAAAATATCTATCCAGTTTTTGGGCCTTATTATATCCATAGGCGGGATTGCAGTGGATCCACAAAAGTTGAAAGCTATCCTTTATTGGCCAGCCCCCTCTAAAAGAAAGGCAGTTTTTCCACCATTATTTCCCCAAATAACCAATTGACTCACAAGCATGCCCGATTCCAAAGCACTCAGGAAGCCCAGAAAGCCTTTGATATATTAAAGACTTTGTTCATTTCTGCACCAGTACTACAACATCTAGATCCTGCCCTGCCTTACATTCTGAAGGTCGATGCCTCAGAAGTGGCCACAGAGGCAGTCTTTAACTCAGCACCAGGTGCCCAAGACTTTACTTCACCTGTTGGCCTTCTTCTCACGAAAAATGAGCCAGCTAGCAAAAAATTACCATGTAAGTCTTTAGGAGCTGTTGGCCATTAAACATGTGCAGAAAGGAAAAATTTGTTTAGTTTTGTTTCGGATAGATTCATTATGTTACTAATTTCATTTTGTTAGTTTGTTTAGTTTTGTTTTGTTTTCATTTAATTTAATTTATATTTGTTTATTAATTTTCTAACAAATTAAAATGTTTTGGAAAGATTCAAATTTGGATTGGTTGAAAAATGATATACCAATTTGAATTCTATGTGAAGAATAGCTGTTTTTATAAGCAGCAGGCCGGGAAGCTGGCTGCCGCGTCCTTAACAACCAATGACTTCCCCACTGACAGTTGAAATGTAAACAAAAAATGTGTGGGTCTCCCCCTAAGCCCTACCAGGCCCTTAGGGTCTGGTATGGATTTAAGGAGAACCCTAAGCTAAAATTAAAAAGAAAAACTGTGTGGGGTCCCCCCCAAAATCCATACTAGACCCTTTTCCGAGCATGCAGCCTGGCAGGCCAGGAAGGGGGGCTGTGAGCGAGCAACCCCCCTCCCCCTCTTAAACCATACCAGGCCACATTCACTTAACATGTGGGGGGAGGTCAAAGGGCCTGGCATGAATTGGGGGTGGGCCCCACGCTGGGTTTTTTTTTCAGAATTTTCTATTACCGGCATTCTTTTCTTTACATTTCAGCTGTCAGTGGGGAAGCCCACCAACAGCTGATCAGTCATTGATTAGAAAACGAATAAACAAAACGACTTTTAACTAATTTCAACAAAATTCTTTACTATTTCATTCGGAGAGTCGGATGTATAACCAAAAATTCTTCCGAATATGTATTCAGACCGAAAAAAATTGCACATGTCTATTGCCCATAAAGTCTGCATTGGAAGAATGGAGATACCTGCTGAAAAGTTCCGCTCATCCCTTTATGATATTTACAGACCACAAGAACCTGAAATATTTCAGAACCGCCAAATGTTTAAGAACCTGGCTAGCACGATGGACCATTCAGGGTCCAAGAATGGGAAGGCGGACACCCTTTCCGAAAACCCCTGAAATTGCAGCACCCAGTACCATTCTGTCCGCACAGAACTTTTTGCTAATTCAGCAAGATCTGAGGGCATCAATCAGGCAAGCTATATATTTTTTTTAACAAAGACTCTGGAGAATAAAATGGAGGTCATTGCAATATTTTTTGTCACATGTTGTCATGTTTCGGTATTTGCGCAGCTGTCTTTAAAATGCAATTTTTTTGGAAAAATTATGAAAAATCACATTTCACTGCATTTAAAAAAACTAAACAGTAAATTTAGCCCATTGTTTTTGTATATTGTGAAAGATTATGTCACGTCGAGTAAATAGATACCCAACATGTTACGGTTTAAAATTGTGCACACCCGTGGAATGGCGACAAACTACGGTCAATAGAAATCTCAATAGGCGACGCTTTAAAATTTTTTAATGGTTACCAGTTTAGAGTTAGAGTGTAGCTCTTTTTTTAAACTATTGCTCACACTCTGGCGATCGCGGCAATACCTCACATGTGTGGTTTGAACAGCGATTTAATTTGCGGCTCGACTTCCGTATACGTTTTCTTTTGTGCGCAAGCTAACGGTGACGGGGGCGGCTAAAATGTATTTATTATTTTTTCCTATTTATTTTATTTATTTTTTAACTTTATCACAGGTTTTTTTTTCAAAACGCCGAAAATTGCATTTTTGAATACATTTGTTTTTTAAATCTGCCGCCTTTTGCAGCAGAGTAACCTGGACGTGATGTCATGGACGCCGCCTCCGGGGTACTTCATCGGAGACCCGATCGAAGCCACTTTTGGCTTTGATCGGAACTCCATCCAGCCGGCGGACGCGCCGGCTGGTTGTTCGGGTCTCCTGGTGGGACAGGAGACCCGGGCAAAGTGACAGAAGGCGGCAGGAGGGGGGGGGGGGACGTCCCCTCCCGCTCACCCAGGTAACGATTGATCAGCTCCCGAGCCGCATCGGTCTTTACCGACGGAAAGCCAACCGCCGTCTCTAAACCACGGTACCAGGATGGTGCCTCTAGCTAGAGGCATCACCCCGGTATAACACTGTTAAGTTTGCCGACGTACCCCTAGGTCACTTTGCGGTAAGTGGTTAAGATAAGACTGCAAAGATAACTTGTCAGCATAACAAGGGGTCTAACGCTACGTCTTGGGGTTTGTTGAGATCACTGCCAGTTCTGGAACAATCATGGAAGATGATATCTATGGATTTTATAGTGGACTTGTCCCCCTCAGAAGGGTTTATTACCATCTTGGTGGTAGTGAACTGTCTCTCCAAAAAGGTACACTTCTTGCCTGAGATAGGCACTCCTTTTGCTTTGGATACAGCAAAAATATTTCTAAAAGAAATAGTCAGGTTGCACGGATTACCGAACAACATCATTTCCAAGAGAAGGGTGCAGTTCACCTCTAGATTTGGGGGAACTCTTTGCAGGGTCTTGGAGACTAACGTTTGCCTATCCTCTGCTTAACATCCACAGAGCAATGGCGAGATCAAAAGAAATAACCAAACTTTAGAACAATACCTACCTACGGTGTTTCTGTACTTTCTCTCAAGATGACTGGGTGTCCTTACTCCTTTGTACTGAATTTGCATATAATTCTGTGCATGTTGACACCAACCAGTCCCCTTTCTGGACAAACTATGGGTTTAATCCCTCTTTCCTGCCAAACATCATTCCGGATGCATCAGTTCCTGCAGAACAAGTCTTAAATTGTGATGCACTCCAGGAGGCTATGCAGAAGGCTCAAGGGGACTACAAGAAGCACTATGACAAGGGAAATCCTGTCCTTAAAGCTGGGGACAAGGTGTGGCTTTCGTCAGCAAATCTTATACTCTCTTCTCCTTTCCAAAAATTGGGGCCAAAATTTGTTGGTCTATTTGAAATCCAGAGGGAAGTTAACCCAGTGTCATTTGAACTTGCACTTCCTTTAAGGTTCATCCGGTATACCATGTTTCTCTACTCAAGCCAGCTGTAGCCAGTCCATTTCCTGTAAGAGAAGAGCCACCTCCATCTCCAGCCTTTGGGGGGGGGGGGGGAACAGAAGTTGAAGCTATTTTGGTAAATTCAATATCTCATCAAGTGGAAGGGGTACTTTTCGGAAGAAAAGTCTGGGGAACCTGCAGGCAATGTGCACACCCCTAGGCTCTTGTGAAGATTCTTTAACAGACATTAAGAAAAACTGGCCATTTAGGTATCCGGAGGCTTCCCCTTGGAGGGGAGGGGGGGACCCTATCAGGAGAATAGCCAATACTCGATATGGCTGCATCCTGCTTGCTCCCGTGCGAATTGGCATGCTTATGTATGCAGCAGCGTGAATTGGCGAATGAGCGTGCATGGTGGCACACACAGGACGTGATAGATTCTGGTGCCCACTGGCCTATAAAGGACAGCTGCTCTGCTCACTAGATTGCTGGATGATCGTCAGCTGCCACCCCCTCCCCCCCCTATTTCTCCTCGTTCCTGTGCTTCTGTGTATTCTGATCCTGGATTCCCTATTACCGGCCCAACTTGTCTCCATCCCTGGCTCTGACCCCTGGCTTGTACTATTGACTCCGCTGCTGCCTGATTACCTGTGTATAACCCTTGCTTGTTCATGTTCCTGCTATCTCCCTCTGCTCCTGACTGATCAACTGTGCATGACCCTTGTCTTGGCTCCTGATCCTGTTTCCTGTTTTGCCCTGCTGCCAAGTTTGTCTGTGACTTCTGAGGGACACCTGCCCTGTAGTGCATCCTGCTTGTTTTTGCCATTATCTGGTGATCATCTCCTTAGCTCATCAGACTACCACAGCTGACACCCCGTGCTTCTTTGGGCACTGCATCTTCTGTATCACCTTCAGGGATGCTCTGCACTCTCAGCACTCCGGCCTCCGACCAGGTACGTGACACTATTTATATACAAAGTACAGCACTGCGCAAACGTTTTAGGCAAGTGTGAAGAAATGTTGTAAAATAAGAATGCTTTCAAAAAATATATTGTTCATTTTTATCAATTTACAAAATGCAAAGCGGGCAAACAGAAGAAAAGTCTAAATCAAATCAATATTTGGTGTGACTACCCTTTGGGTTCAAATCAGCATCAATTCATGCACTTGCACACTTTGTACACTTGCACAAAGTCAATGATTTTGTAGGATTAGAGTCAGGTGTATGATTACCCATTATACCAAGCAGGTGCTAATAATAATCAGTCTCATATTAACTTGAAACATAGTCATTAACTGAAACAGAAACAGCTGTGTAGGAGGTTTAAAACTAGATAAGGAACAGCCAAACTCTGCTAATAAGGTGAGGATGTGGAAGATAGTCTCATGTCAGAGGTCATACACCATGGCAAGACTCAGCACAGCAACAAGACAAGGTAGTTCTGCTGCATTAGCAAAGTCTCTCTCAGGCAAAGATTTGAAAGCAGACTAGGACTTCAAAATTTGCTGTTCAAGCTCTTTTGAAGAAGAAAACCTTTTCCCACTTCCACAGCACAAATCCTCCTCCACAACTTAAATCACTCCTCCCAGCACAATCCCCCCTTCTTCCCCATCCTACATGTAGCCAGGAGTTAAATTCCTGTGTTATCAGGAGACACTCTGCAGCACTTGCTACAGTGATGCTGCTTCCTCTAGTACTCAGCCTGGACTCTATGTGGTCACATCCTAAATGCAGAGTGAATAAGACCTGAGAGTGGAGCAAAGACTCTTGGGACAGATAGTCCGAAGAGCCAGGTTTTGCACTAAAATCAGACTGCTATAGACTACAAGTTCAAGCCGGCGGGAGAGAGAACAGAATGCTAGGAGAGGTGATATATAGCCTGTGCTGGGAGGGGGATCGTCCTCTTGTGACCTCAGCCTTTATTTGGAAGCAGTGACCCAGATGATCGGAGGAGTGCGAGTCGTTGCTGCGGCCTACGCAGCAAGGGGGAGCCTCCAGCAAGAGCGTGGAGCTTCATTTGCCAATGGCAGTTTCAGTCTCCCTGTTGGCAATCAGGAGGCCACATTCATCGTCCGCAACACAGGTCTAGCTGAATTGCTGTGTGCAGGGTGTACGGTCTAACACCCTTCTTCCTGATTACAGCATCCGCAGAAGCCTGTTTCAGGACCTTCTCGCCATTGCTACAAGCCTTGTGTTGTTCGGATTGGTGAGCGGGCAGAAGCCCATCTAATTTACACCCCTAAGAAACACTGCATGCAGAGGCCTTTAACCCCTTTACCACCGGAGGATTTTGCTGTCTTACGTCTGGGCCACTTTTTGCGATTCGGCACTGTGCGACTCTAACTGACAATTGCGCGGTCATACAATGCCATACCCAAACTAAATTTACGTCCTTTTTTTTCCCACAAACAGAGCTTTCTTTTGCTGGTGTTTGATCACCTGTGCGATTTTTACTTTTTGCGCTATAAACAAAAAAAGAGCGACAATTTTGAAAAAATAACAATATTTTTCAAATTTTTTTATATGAAATTCCCCCCCAAAAAATGTAAAAATCTAAATTTTTTATCATTTTAAGCCAATTTGTTTTCTGCTACATATTTTTGGTAAAAAAAAAAATCGCAATAAGCGTATTTTGATTGGTTTGCGCAAAAGTTATTGCGTTTACTAACTAAGGGAAAGATTTCTGTCATTTTTGGTGTTTTTTTTTCTTATTAACGAGTAATGGCGGCGATCTGCGATTTCTTTTGCGGGACTGCGACATTGCGGCGGACAGATCAGACCATTGACTGACATTTTTGACACTTTTGGGGGTACCAGTGACATTACTACAGTAATCAGTGCTATAAATATGCACTGTTACTGTAAAAATGGCACTGGCAGGGAAGGGGTTAATTTTCTTGGAGAGGGAGGGGTTAATGTATGCCTGGTGCTTACTGACGTGTGTGGGGGGAGGGGACTGAGTGACACAAAGACAGATCGCAGGTTCAGCTATGCTGAACCCTGCAATCTGACCGTGCCTGTCACTTAGGAGATCCGCCCGCTTTGTTTACACAAGCAGGTGGATCTCCAGACTCGATTCCCCGACGATCGGGGAAGAGCAGCGGCGATCGCCGCTGCTCCTCCCCTGGCCCGACTCCCGCTGTTACTGAATACGGCGGGAGCGAGCCTCTGGCGGCGCGCGCGCGCCGCCGAGAAGGGGGAGTGTCTGCCGACGTAGGTCTACGTCGCCAGACCTACAAGAGCCACTTTGCCGCAGTAGAGCTCTAGTGAGCAGACGGCAAGTGGTTAATTTGCTTCTCTCATCTAAGCCTCATAAAGGAGACACATTTACTTTGCTTCTCTCATCAGAGCCTATTTAGGGGACAGTGTACACTTACAACATTGGATGTTAGATTTCAGGACCTGTACTGGGCCCTTATTTGAGCTAGCTAGAGACACAGAACATCCACAACAAAAGGACTCCTCTTGCTCCATTTTCTGATTACTGTTTTGCCAACATCTTCAATTAACTGTTTCTTTTAGAAACCAGTGTCTTTTAGTTTTGTGATTGATCCATGAGGCATTTTTAAACCTTTGTGTTCATTGTGGGGTTGTGGCACCAGGGGTCTGACACCAAGCTGGTCATTCTCCTTCCCTTCTCCTTACCTGTGGTCATAGGCCTTATTCAGGTTACAAATTGCTGTTGCTCCTTCTCATCGATATCCTATGCCCACAATTATTCTGTTTATTGTACTAAAGGTAATAACTTCACGTGTGTCTATGCTATACCTTGTTGGTCTGCTTACTGCAAAACATTAAGAATTATTTGCTTACTGTGTTATAGTTTTGTGTGCACTGTTACAGTCAGAAATCTCTGAACCCATGGTGTCAAAGGGGTCGGGAGACTTCCAAGGTCAGGGCAACCACTGGGATCAAGGGGACTTCATAGGGGTAGCGCTACATACACAAATGCCCATCCCCTCAATTCCGCCTTCCAGCACAAATCCTTTTTTATTCCAAATCCCCCTCCCCCTCAGTACAAATCCTCCTTCCCCCTAATCCCCTCTCCCAGCACAAATCCCCCCCATCTCCCCTCCAAGCACAAATCCTTTCCCCCCCTTTTAGCACGTATTCTCCCCCCCCCCCCCAATCCCATCTCCCAGCACAAATCTTTTTGCCACTTCAGCAGCACAAATTCGCCTCCACCACTCAAATCCCCCCTCCCAGTACAATCCCCACTTCTTCCCCATCCCACCACAAATCCCCACCCCCTCAATTTTCCATTCCTGTACAAATTCTTTTTCACACCAAATCCCCCCAGGATAAATCCTCTTCTTCCCAATCATCCCTCAAATCCATCCTTCCAGCACAAATCCTTTCCTCTTTTCTAGCATAAATTGTCTCTCCCAAATCCCCCCTCCCAGTAAATCCCCTGGCACATCCTGGCACAAATCCCCCCCCCCCCATCCCTCTCCAGCACAATTATCTTTCAACACCATAAATCCGCCCTCCTAGCACAAATCCTCCCAGCCAAATCCCCCCTCCAAGCACAAATCCTTCCTACCCCAAACAAAAGTCCTCTCCCCCTTCTCCCAAAATGCCCCCAGCACATATCCAATTATATCCTTCCCCCTGCAAAACACGTCTTCCAGTGTAAATGCTTTTTATCTGTATCCCCCTCTCCTCCCAGGTCACTGTATTCCCCCTTTGCAATTTCCCACTTTCCCTATTAAACTATTTACAGACCTCAGTTTAGTGTAGCTGATGCAGGGGGGCATCCCTCCTCCCTGGCTTCTCCTCCTGGCCAGTGTACTTGACAACTCCAGAGCCAAGGAGGTGCCTGGGTTTGGTTTCTATTGGCTCTGAAGGAAATTATTGTGACAGGCAGACAGGTACTCTCCTCACTAGTTACCCCTCAGAAGGGGGGATCACAGTATCTGGGACTCCTGGCAACCCACAAAAGATGCAGGGTGAATGCAGTCTAGCACGCCCCTACCAGGTAAATTAGTGGAGCCATTGGTGGAACAATTTTGGGTACTGGAGTCTCCAGACTCCAGCCTAGATTCACAAGATGCTGGGATTAGGTTGAAATCTTTGGACAGTCCTACTGAATCTGGGACAGTTGGGGGGTACTGTATGTATAAACACACACAACCTTCCATCTGCACTCTGTAAATATACACAGCCTGCACTCTGTACAGTTCTCACCAATTCAAACATCTGGATCTTCTCTTTTACATGGGGGTCATTATGTTTTGTCCATTTCCATCTTAAACTATAAATAAAGGCAAAACTTTTTTTTGGTTTTAAATAGAAGGGGGAGAGATTAGAACCCCTGTCTGGTTCTTATTGCCCCTGTTTGGAAGATTCACCCTCTCCATTTGCCCTGTTTCCCATTATAATTGAAAGTGAAAGTAAAGGAAAATCCCCAATTTTAGGATGTCCCCACAAAAGTAATAGAGGGGAAAATCTTCCAACGGGGTTCTGGTAACTTTGGGGGTCCCCAAGGGATTCCCCTAATTTGCAAGGATTTCCTTTTACTTCCTGTTTTGGCTATGGGATAGGAAGTGACGGGAAATCTCCTCAATAGGACCCAGATGGCAAAGAAAAATTTTTACATTTTGTATATAATTCTCCTTTATATATTATGACTCTTCCCGTCAAAGCTGATGCAGTAAAAATTAAATGCCTATGCATTATGTACAGGAATAAGCACAAAAGTGTTCAAATGAAAAGCAATACCTGTATAAATATGCACAAAGTATCCAAATGAAATACATCTGCTAATGAATTTCCAGTTGATTGCCGCTCTGTTTGTTGCTTATCAGCCAAAACTGGTCTCCTTATGGCCTGCTGAAGGACAGGTAAACTAGTGTTCTTAATATTTACTAATACTACCTCTTTTTGCACAAACAAATTAATATTTACATATATTTATGAACTGGAGCAACAGAGGATCCTCCGACACCCGGCACAGAGGATCTCTAACCAGCCCAGAACACACAGCCTCCAGACTGGGACACAGAATCCACACTGCAGCGGTGAACCCCTTTAAGGTTAAGTTCACGTCTGAGTAGATGTGGGAATACGTGTAAATTGCCCTGTTGCCCGGTGCTGTTTAGCAGATGTGTGGGTGTGCCATTAACCCTAATGGAACCCCCACTCACTGGAGACTGCAGCGCAGTTTATTGTGCTGGGACCTGCACAGCACTATACAGTTTCCCTGTGGCTGTGTTTTTGGAAAAGGTTCAAGAGCCTTTTACCATCATTTTCTGTAGGTACAGCAGCCCATTCAAATAAAAAGGCTGCTGTGCCCATCCAAAGCTGCTGCCCGGAAACTGGCATAGTATGAACCAGAGGCAAAACTAGAACCTTCAGGGCCCTGGTGCAAGAAACCATGAAGGGCCCCCCGGAGCCCTTCCCTTCAAGCCTGGGGCTCTTCCCACTGATCCTGGGGCCCTTTACTCTCGTTGCAGGGCCCTTTATTGCGGTTCGCAGTGGGACCCTTTCACAAGTTCTGCAGTGGGCCCCCTTCCTGCCATCTTGGGGCCATCACGGTGGTGGAATGCCAGGGCCCGGTTACAAGTGTGACCTTTGTGATCCTGGAAGTTCACCCACTGGTGTCAGTAGTTTTTATTTTTTGGTATTTTAATTTAATAAAAACATTTTTTATTATTATATTTTTTTTTTACAATGTCACTGACTATGACTCTGTCCATTCAGTAAAGGAAGGAGCTGGTAAATTACATATTTACCGACCCTTTTTGGTTCTCTATTGTGACACATCCCCTGCAGCAGACGGCAGGAGAGGGGAGGAAGCACAGTGGGAGGGGGCGGGGCAGCACAGTGGGGGGGGACCAGGGAAGCACACAGGGGCTAAAAGACAGCAGAACGCAAAGTGAACTGGATAGGAGGAGTGGTGGGGCAGCATACAGAGAAACCAATCTCCTCCATTTTCTTCCTGCAGCTACAAGAGGAAAAAGGTGGACAGTGATTTCTCTACATGCTGTCCCCGCCGCCCCTCCTATCCAGGTCTACAGGGGAACCTCACAGGCCCCCTGAAGCATGGGGCCCAGTTGCAATGGCAACCCCTGTAGTTACGCCCCTGGTATGAACCTAGACAATAAGCCTACATACTGTCTTGTGCTTACCATGATGACAGCCTACTGAGAAATTGAAAGTCTAATACTTTGTTACAGGTTTGTATCATATTACATTGGCTACTCTTTGGGCCAATTCACCCTATATACGATGATAGATGTTTTACCGTATGGCAAAGCATCTGTCACTGCAGGGACTCACAGGAAACAACTATTTCCTATGTGTCCTATTCACACTGCATCACAGCCCTGCGCTGCAGCATGCTGCAATAAATTGCAGAAACGCTTAAATTTATCGCAGCGCCCCATCCAGAATCACAGTGTTGGGCAGAGCAGCAGCAGTGCGCATGGCAGCCGCCATTTACGGCATGGGCTCTAAAGGTCCGTCACGGTAAGCCGGACCTTCAGAGTAAATTCACCAATGACGTCATCGGCTGCATGCACTAGGAATATCTCCTAAAATGTGCAAGTTTAGAAGATATTCACAGTACCTATAATAAGGCTTACCTGTAGGTACAAGTAAAAAAAGAGAGTTTACTTTCTCTTTAATGCTACTGACAGACTGCATCATAGTTGCCAATTTTGACTTTATCTTTAGTACCACTTTAATGATTTCTGACCATGAACTGGGACTGTTACACACAGCAGGTACACTTGGAGTAGCTGGAAGTCTACCTATACAGGCAGTCCCCGAGTTACGAACATCCGAGTTACGAACGACTCGTACTTATGAACGGATGTAAATTTTGGTCACTTGTGCTCTACGCTGGTCCCGGATACCGCTGAGCAGCCATCTTGCACCGCCAGACACATTCCACACTGCAGTAGTGTATGTATTGCATGGCCACAAGAGCCCCAGATAACATGACTGCATGCCCAGAAGCACCCGAAACATCCCACATCCCTGCACAGGCTGAAGTTACACTTAAAAATGCACTGTTTCAACTCACAAACAAATTCGACTTAAGAACAAACCTACAGGCCCTATTGTGTTCGTAACCCGGGGACCGCCTGTATACAGTACCTTCTACCTGTGCATTGCCTATGGCAGTAGAAGCTCATTCCCTCCATTCAATGCATGGGTGATCAGCTAAACCTAACAAGTGACTGGCAGCCATGAAACACTAAGACCAGCCTAAGCACTAAGTCTTTAACTAACTTGAACACAATCGCAACAATGTTTATATCTCTTGCTTCTGCATGATATGGGAAATGACTTGCTACACTTTTATCAAAAAACAATGCTCACATCTAACATACCCCCCGAATTCAAAAAGAGTGTCATAGAAACTCTTCAGAAATCTGTCTACGTGGTAGTGCGTCAAATGGTGGAACCGATTCATGTTTGGGTCGGTAAGGTGTATGTGAATCTGTCACGACTCACATAGAACTGTCACAAGCTATTTGGTGAAATGGGGAGAGCAATGGAAATGTATTAAATACCAGTGAAAGTGGAACTAAAGTGGAAAAATAAAAAATTGCGAGCAAGCAAGCTCTTTATTACAGAAAAGTCATGCCAAGTCTCTTCTGCAATAAAACAAACTTTTTTGCCTGTTCTCAAGCTCACAACACAAATTACACACAATTTCTAATAAAAGTGCAGTGGCAGAACTACCAGGGTCTCAAAGGTCGCACTTGCAACTGGGCCCTAGCGTTCCACCACCATGTAGGGACCTCAAGATGGCAGGAGGAGGCCCATCGCTGAACATGAAAATGGGCCTGGGAATGGGGTCAGGGGGGCTATTCATGGTTTCTTGCACCGGGCCCTGAAGGTTGTAGTTACTGTATGCCTCTGACATAGGGCTTTGTACACAGAGTAGAGATGCGGCTGTTTTTTTTTCCCCCCTGCAATGCAGGGAGAAAAATCAGCCACATATGCTATTAAAAGCAGAACATATTGCACACTTTACCTTTTTTAGGCACGCAGTTAACCCTTTCATTTGCCCCTAGAGGTTAACCCCTTCCCAGCCAGTGTCATCAGTAAACGACAGTGTATAATATTAGCATTAATCACTGTATTAGTTTCATTGGTGATGTCAATATCCATTTTTTTCTGTTCCCACCCAGTGTCATTTAGTGTCAGATTGGCCGCTTGCACTATTACAGTCCCACTATAAATCGCTGATCACTGCCATTACTAGTATAAAATAAATAAATAACAATTCCAGTATTTGATATGTTTTTTTAGCAGAAAGTAAAAAATATTGTTTTTTTTTTTTCAAAATTGTTGGTCTTGTTTTGATTCCTCCATCTAGAATGTGATAAAAAAGGTGTCCAATTAAGTCTCAATTAGTAGCATCTGGTGTGGTAACAACCTCACTGATAACCTGGCCCTCTTAGGCTGCATTCACATGTCAGCTTATAATCGCGGGCAGAACCGCCGCGGTTCCGCCCGCGATTCGGAGATTTATTGCAAATCGCGGGACGCCTAGCGTTGCCCGTTGATTTGCAATAGCCCCCCAAACGCCGAGCGATGTTGCCGCGATTTACGCCCGCCGAATCGCGGCAACATCGCGCAAACAAAATCTCGGGACGCAATACGCTCCAAAAAAGTACAAGAGCTTCTTTGGAGCGTATTGCGTCCCGCGATTTTGTTTGCGCGATGTTGCCGCGATTCGGCGGGCGTAAATCGCGGCAACATCGCTTGGCGTTTGGGGGGCTATTGCAAATCAACGGGCAACGCTAGGCGTCCCGCGATTTGCAATAAATCTCCGAATCGCGGGCGGAACCGCGGCGGTTCTGCCCGCGATTATAAGCTGACATGTGAATGCAGCCTTAAGTCTATACCTTCATTAGTATCACTAACAACCACCCTCTCATTGCAGAGGTACACTTTACTTACCTAGTCACTTTTTCTTGTTTGTCCATCACTTTTTCTTTTGTTTCATTTCACTTTCTTGTCCTTTTATTTCCAACACTGGATTCTTGGTCATGGTATCTGTCTTTGGTGTCCTAGTTTTGGTTTTTGTCTACTTATGGTCTCCTTTTGGACCCCTGTGTTTCATGCTATTCACCCAGTATTTGCAGTTACTTTTTTCATCTCATGGTGCATCATTTGAAGTTTGACATACATTTCATATAACTTTATATATCCTTAGATAAACGTGGATGATACTAGTTTCTACATATCCTTACTTGGGAAATGGTTTCTCGAAGAACTGGCCTGTCCTTGGCTTGTTTCTCTGTGGCTGGAGCTGGTCTCTCCCACGTCAGCCCCGGGTGAGACATATGCTTGACGCCCCCATTCTTCTCCCTAGAGCTGGTTGCTTTTTTGAGCTGACCTGTAGGTAAATATTTTATCCTATATTTTTTTGCTTCTTTTTTCCCTCCTCTTACTCTTACCTAATATTTAGAGAGCTATTGTCATCCCCTGTGGCATAGGGATTTTTTTCTAATATTTTCTATTATATCTTTAGATATCTCTATTGCATCTTACTCCTGACGAAGTGGGCACAGAACCACGAAATGCATTGAGTTATATGGATGCCAAGATATCATACTTTAGAGGCCAACAATACTATGTACCATCAAATATATATTTTGCCAATTGCAGGAAGGAATTCCCTCACATGTCAGCCCTTCTTTACATACCTACCTGTTTAAATTGTAATTTGACCTACCGTATGTTAAATTATGTTGTATTCCTTGAAATGTATAATCATTATTTTTTATTTTTTGTATATTCAGTTATCATAAATTGAAGTAAACCTTTTCTACTGGTATATAATCCACAGTTGCTACAATGGGAGACCATTTATGGTCCATTTTATTAAAATATTAAAATGCTTATTTCATATAATCAAGGATCAATTTGCCTCATTTAAGAGAATCCGTGTGACAATATCCAATATTCATTCGCTATTGTCACACAACTGGGTGGGCTCAGGGCGTAGTGCCCTGTACCCCGAGCCCACCCTTTTTTGAAGCCTATTAGAGCCTCTGGCTCTAATCACATGCTTCAAACAAAAAACCCCATTGGAATTCATGCGTCCGGCGCCCTGCATTTGAATTAGAAGGCCGGATGCATGGATAGGGGGGGCGGCGCCCCTGCGCCCCCAATGGACGGGTCGCCACTGCACTGAAAATACAAATCAATTAAACACATGAAAATTAATAAAAAGTTCCAAGGAATTGATAAATAGATAAATAAGTCTTTTCCAGTGGTGATCAATATATGTGAATAAAATAAATGTAAAATTCAATAAATAAAGTCCTGTGACATTTTCAAAAGTCAGGAAGTGACGAAACGCGTCAAGGTTGTGGAACGCATGTCAGCACGCTACTCACCACGTGGAACGCAAGCCGGAACAATCCGCTTGCCACTCTGCTAGGAGGTGTTTGTAAGCGGTTTCTTTGCCTGCAAACTTGGAGTTTGAGTCTTTCTTCGCTCCGATTTTTATGAATATTTGATGAATACATTTTAAAACGATAATACACTATCTGGAGCCTTTCTTTTAACCCCATATCCTGAGGATCGAGATCGGGTAAGGAGGAACCTAACCTGTATCCCACCAGGATCATCCACAAAGGGGATCCCCAATCCGGCCTGAACGGCCTCCAAGCACTGTAGGTCCTAGTGCTATACAGCACATAGCACATACAGCACATAGGACCCAACAATTCTGGTAAGTCATTTATTTCTACCACAAGCCACAGGAAAAGAGGAATCCACGTCACTAAAGTCACAAACTTTTATTTATTGAGCACGAAGCACTTTTCACCTGATCACCACTTGAAAAGACTTTATTTATTGAATTTTACATTTATTTTATTCACATATATTGATCACTACTGGAAAATACTTATTTATCTATTAATCAATTCCTTGGAACTTTTTATTCATTTTCATGTGTTTAATTGATCTATATTTTCACTTATACTGTAAAGATAAGTTTTCAACATTGTTCACATACATTAAGTTAATTGTTTTTCTGCGGAAAGCGCTGTATATAGCCTAGACTATTTTTCTATCATCCATTTTAAATCTACAGCTGCTGCCACACAATATATATTTTTATATTTATATCTCACTAATTACACACATTTTTATATTTTTATCTTATATTTAAACAAAACCTTTTCCGAGGCGCGGGGAGATACACTAGTATAGTGTTGTCTTTTTTCTATCAATCCAGTATGAAACCTTGCCTCTGTGGTGTTCTGTAATAAAGACCGCTCACATCTGTTCTCTCTACTTGTGCAGTGACTGGTCTTATACCCGCCCCCTCCGTAATATTCTGCAGGTAGCCTGTAGTGGGTGGGGCTTGCTGGGCTCCTCTCACAGCTCTGCTCTCTGCACAGGCTATGTACCGCACAGTGATGATGTCACTGCTAGTTTAGTTAATTAAACTATTAAATAATAGTTAATATCTGGGTTTACAAAGGTGTTTTTTGCTAAGAAAGTGTATGTATATCCTTTGTGGCTATTGAAGAATAATTTAAATTGTGCCTAGAGTTCAACTTTCAGGCTTCACTTCTTGCTAGAGCAGTCTTATAAAGTGCATTCCCAGCACACTACTGATGTGCCGAAATGACTGGATCCCGTGAGCAGGGCAGCCATCAGGGCCTGACCACCAACATTCCCCAGGGCCCGCCCATTGACCGTCCCACTGAATCTGCCCACTGGCCATCCCATCAAGTCCTTCAGTGCACCCACTTTTATTTTAACACTCAGCAAAGATTTGTCTCAATCCAGCAAAGTGATATCCCCATATAGTCAGCAAAGAGACAGCCCAATCCAGCAGAGAGACATCCCCATATATTCAGCAAAGAGACAGCCCAATCAAGCAAAGAGTCAGCCCAGGCCAGTAAAAAGACTTCCCAATCCAGCAAGAGATAGCCTAGTCCTTCAAAGAGACAACCCAGTCAAGCAAAGAGACTGCCCAATCTAGAAAAGAGACTGCCCAGTCCAGCAAAGAGACAGCCCAGTCCAGCAAAGAGACTGCCCAATCCAGCAAAAAGACTGCCCAATCCCGCATAGAGACTGCCCAATCCCGCATAGAGACTGCCCAATCCAGCAAAAGGACTGCCCAATCCAGCAAAGAGACTGCCCAATTCAGCAAAGACACAGCTCAGTCCAGCAAAGAGACTGCCCAATCCAGCAAAGAGACCGCCTAGCCCTGCAAAGAGACTGCCCAATCCAGTAAAGACACTGCCCAGTCCAGCAAAGAGACAGCCCTGTTCAGCCATGAAACTGACCAATCCAACAAAGAGACAGCCCAATCCAGCAAAGAGACTGCCCAGTCCAGCAAAGAGACAGCCTAGTCCAGCAAAGAGCCAGCCCAGTCCAGTAAAAATACTGCCCAATCCAGCAAAGAGACTGCCCAATTCAGCAAAGAGACAGCTTAGTCCAGAAAAGAGACTGCCCAATCCAGCAAAGAGATGGCCCAATCCAGAAATTGGACTGCCCAGTCTAGCAAAGAGTCAGTCCAATCCCACAAAGAGACAGCCCAATCCAGCAAAGACACTGCCCAGTCCAGCAAAGAGACAGCCAAGTCCAGCAAAGAGACAACCCAATCCAGCAAAGAGACAGCCCATTCCAGCAAAGAGACAACCAAGTCCAGCAAAGAGGCACCCCAGTCCAGCAAAGAGACTGCCAAATCCAGCAAACAGACTGCCTAATCCAGCAAATAAACTGCCCAGTCCAGCAAATAGACAGCCGGTCCAGCAAACAGACAACCCAGTCCAGCAAAGAGACTGCCTAATCCAGGAAAGAGAAAGCCTGGTCCAGCAAAGAGACTGCCTAATCCAGGAAAGAGACAGCCCAGTCCAGCAAAGAGACAGCCCAGCACAGCAAAGAGATTGCCCAATCCAGCAAAGAGGCAGCCCAGTCCCGCAAAGAGACTGCCCAATCCAGCCAAGAGACTACCCAATCCAGCAGAGACATCCCAATGTAGTAATCGTGAAAGGATGGCACATTCAACACACACAGTCAGGTCCAGCGACTGGGCATCTCCACACCTTTCAAATGGAAGACCCCCTCCCAGCACACACAGCCATCCCAATCAGCGTAATCGCCTAGAAGGAATGGGGGGGGGGGGCGGAGGCAGAGAGGAAACTCTGAGCACCCTGATCTGAAAGCTGTAGCAATTAAAAAAAAAACTTTCCTGGGCTGTATCTTCACTTTCGGGTGCCAGTGTAGTAATCTGTTATGCCAGACAAGTACATTACAGTCCTGCCGTCTTCTATATATATATCTGCTGTGAAGGCTAGGACTGTCATATACTGTTCTGGCACAGGAGATTACTACACTGGCCCCCGACAGTAAAAAAATAGTCTTCTTGATCTGCTACAGCCTGCAGATTTTGCGGTGCCCAGAGTCTCCTCTCTGCCTCCACCCACCCCTCTTCCTTACCTGCTGAATTGGCCGGGCCTGACCTGGAAAGTAGCCCTGCACAGCAGCCAAAGCAGCCTGCGGGGGCTCCAGCTATGGTCCCAAGAGGCCTGGTCGCCCAGGCCCCCTACATGTGTAAGGGATGGCCCCCCCCCCGATGGCAGCTCTGCCTGTGAGCATGCACAGGATGATGTCATTCCCTGATGGCCAGTCAAGAAGCCAAAAAAATGTCTCTCAGGAGAAGATGACAGTGGCTCACAAGGGATGCAGCCATTGCATTACTTGAAGGTACATGTGAGTATACTGGGGTGTATAGTTCTGCTTTAAAGTGGTTGTAAAGACAGTGCTCAAAATCACTGTTAGCCCCTCTGCTAGGACAAAATGTACTACACATTGTATGTACTTTTAAAATTCTTCTTCTAATTACCATATTTCAACTCGCAGATCTGCAGTCACCTGACTGTTGAGTTCACTTTCTGACGTCTGCCGGGCAGTCATGTGACCGCTGTTCGGTGAGGTGAAATGAGGCATTTAGAAGAAGAATTTTAAAAAGCACATACAATGTGTAGTACATTTTGTCCTGGCAGTAATTGTGAGCAGTTACTTTACTGCCGCTCAGAATGGCGTTAGAAGGGGAGGGGAGGGGAGGGGAGGGGAGGGAAGGTGTGACTCACACACAGGAGCTGACAGGGAGAGAAGGAGGGGGAGAGAGGGGAGCAGCGGGATGATGCAGGCACGTAACCTGACCACTTTATTTAGGGATCAACAGCCATGATTACCATGGTCAGGACACACAGGGGGACACAGGAACAGGCAGGATCAGCCAGGTTTTTTACAGCTTAGATAAGGAAAAATGACATTGCACAAGCACTATGCGGTTAACATGCTTTAAAGGACAGGATCTTTTTTTTTTAACCCCTTCCTGCTTGGGAACCATATATTCATGTCTCTCTTTGTGCTGGGAGCGCACCCCACAGTGTGCTTCCAGCACAGAGCCTGGGCTCTATCCAGGAGCCCCGGGAATTCATACTAACACAGGACTTTCAGTTCAGAGTCACCTGATCGCTGTGATAGCCTCTGATTGGCTATCACAGAGATCAGTCACTGTGAGCCCACCCCTGTGTTTTCTTCCTCTTCTGAATGAAGTGAAAGATACATTTTATCTTCCTCTTCTTGAGAGCCGGTCCACACTGCCGCGACTTGTCAGGCGACTTGTCAGCCTGACAAGTCGCGCTCCCTTGCGATCCATTGACCGCTACAGGACCCGTTCTAATAGGAGCGACACAAGTCGCTCCGACTTAGAAAAAAGGGTCCTGTACTACTTCGGGGCGACCTTGGTGCGAATTGCATAGACTTCCATTATGTGAAGTCCCTGCAAGTCGCTCCGAAGTCGTGGTGCATGGTAATGCACAAGTCGCCCCCGAAGTAGTAAGGAGTCGTGTCGCCATTCACATGTGGGCGTTTTGGAGCGTTTTGGGGGCGTTTTTCTGCTCTAGGATCAGCTCTCAAAACGCCCAACAAGACAAATCCTATTCATTATAAAATGGCCCCTGTTCACATCTGAGCGTTTTGACGCCTTGAGCAAAACGCCCAACGCTCAAAAAAGTACATGAGTTTCTTTTTGGGCAGATTACAGGCATTTTCCATTGGTCTCTATTGAATCTAAAAATGCCTGCACAAAAAACGCCTGTAAAAACGCCTGTAAAACGCCTGCAAAAACGCCCATAAAAACGCCTGAAAAAACGCCCATAAAAACGCCTGTAAGAGCAACGCCAAGATGTGAACGTAGCCTTAGGCTCCATTCACACCTGGGTGTTTTCAGCTCCAAAAATGCTCAAAAGAAACGTTTCCAAAACGCCCAACAAGTAAAACCCCATTCATTTAAATGGCCCTTGTTCACATCTGAGCGTTTTAATGCCTGAAGCAAAACGCCCAACGCTCAAAAAAGTACATGAGCTTCTTTTTGGGCAGATTACAGGCGTTTTCCATTGGTCTCTAGTCAATCTAAAAACGCCTGCACAAAAAACGCCTGTAAAACGCCTGTAAAACGCCTGCAAAAACGCCCATAAAAACGGCTGAAAAAAACACCTGAAAAAACGCCTGAAACAAAAACGCCCAGGTGTGAATGGAGCCTTAGTGTGAACCGAGGAAACCAAAGTGTGTAACAAAACAAAAAACAAATAAAAATTAAATATCAAGAAAAAAAATAACAAGATCAAGGCTTCCCAGGATTAGTGTTAGGGTCAAGGTCGAGGTTAAAGGTGAAGGTCAGGATCAAAGCCAACATATTTTGGGTGGAATTTAAAAATGTTTTAGTTTTTAAATTAGTATCAGTTAGTGTCAGTGTGTTTTAGGCAGGAAAAAAAATAGCAAATTGCGCACCGTTGTTTCTGGGCTGTACTACGGGTATAAAGAACGACTAGCATACACATATGTGGTATCGCTGCAATCTTTAAGAGCAGGCGCATTTATTTTAGGTTGTACTTGGCAAATTATGATCATAACAAGAAATATACAGCTAAGTTAATATATATATATATATATATATATATATATATATATATATGTATTTTTTTTATTACTATTTTGGGCTAGATTTCCTGTGATAATAAAACAAATCTGGAGATATCCTTTACAATTTACCATCAAGAGAAATCCCAATTTGTCCTGAGAAAAACAAGGTCAAATCCACCTGGATACACAAAGTAGTTGTGACGATATGTACAGTTTTACTAGCATATGTCAAAGTTGCAAAATTGTTCAATTGACATTTGTTTTACCCTTAGGCGTGAAGAGGTTAAAAAGTGTTAGCTGGACTTCAGATTTAATTTATTAGTCACTTATGTAGTCTATCTAAACCTACTAGTCCATGTAACACTATCCTCTCCAAGCAGTGGCGCTGCCCAAGGGTGTCTCCATTGCTCCTTCATAGATAGAGGAGACACCCTAATACAAAAAGTGTGTTACTGGCAAGATCCCCAGGTGAAAATAAAGATAAAAAAAAAAAAAATGAGTGCAGCCACCACATCTAAGGATTGGTAAGCTGCTAAATATTTAATTGTTGTTTTTGGGGTTTAGATATGCTTCAAGCTTTACAACTTCTGAAATTCCAATCAGGAAGCTTTTTTTTTTTGTTCAGAAAATGCTGCAGGGTGCAATGCTCAGTGCAGATGCATTTATGCCTCATGGCAAGGATGAGCACAGTGGCAAGTTCTCAGCCCTGTCAACAGTATACCATCTAATGATAGAAGTGAAAGGCTATGGAAAATGATCACTGGACCTTGGCCTTTTCACTGTGACTACAGCTGATATGGATACTGTCACAGCAGCACAAAAAAACAAAAAGGTACGCATATTAAATAGGCATGTGCAAATAATTATAAATGTGCATGAGGATGCCTCAGGTTATTTATATGTAAGAAATATATGTACAGACTGTATAACTGGGACACATTACTGGAGGCGTTGCAAATCTGTCCAGAGGTCACAAGGGGTTAATGGTATCGCATGTGCGAAATCCTAATTGCAGAATACATTTACTACCAGGAATTTTTATACTGAGAAAATCACCTGAAACACGCTTATATTTTCATGTTTCTAAAAACTGGAGTTTCAGTGAAATTTTCTAATGAATGAAAAAAGAACTATTTGCTAGTTATAAAATCACCTGCTAAGCATTTATTGTAAATATAAATGTGTAAATATATAATACAACATGATACTAATTTCATTGGGAGGAAGTCCTTTTTAAACATTATGGTTCTTTGCGGCCTTTTATATTTAATTCAAACAATCATTTTAACAAATATTCGTGTTTTTTTTTTTAATCATTTGTCATTTATAAGGCCCCATTCACCCTTGTGCGACTTGTCCCTGCGACTTCGGACTGCAAGTCGTACTCCATGATTTCCAATGAGTACCGTTCATATTTGTGCGACTCCATAAGTAGTCTCTGCACTCATTGGTCTGATTTGATGCAACTTGAGGTCCATACACCTCAAGATTACACAGGCATTGTTTCAAGTCCAGTCAAAACTGCGTACAAAAATTGCGTCAAAATCGTGCGACTTTTAGGTCACACAAGTGTGAAAGGGGTCTTAAATTGTATGTAAACGCTAACAATAAAGTTCTCTTATTTGCTCCCTTTTGGTCTGTTTAATGTGCAATTGAACGTGTTTTATTATACTGTATCTGTTTGACAAGTGAAAAAAAAGATGTTCCACCCAGAAATCTGAAAAAGCTAAAAAAAATGACTATACTTTCCGTCTGCAGATAGTTGGCATTATTCCCTGCAATCTCTGTGGGTTACAAAACAGCCTCCATTCCGGTTATAGAGAAGAGAGGGAAGTGATATGTAGTCCTAGCACAGTATTATGTGGTTTACACACTACCTGTCCTACGGTGACAAAGAGGCTCAGTACAGTTGTCATCCTAGAACAGGTAGCAGGTTAATGGCAGGATCACCAGGAGAAAAAAAGAAGAAACAAAGAGTAAATAAAAGAAAACGAATGCAGCCACCACATCTAAGGAAAGCTAAGCTGCCAACTTCAACATCAATTTTCGTTCTCTAATTCAGTGCCGGTTCACATATATGTGATGACAGACTTTGCATGTGATTCGGGGCGCACTGCTCTGCAAATCACATGCGATGTCTGTGAGATGCAAATTCAGCCATACAGATTGTACGCTCCCTGATGACGTTCCAGTGACGAAACGCATAGGGAGGAGCTGGCTCTGCGTGCAATCCGTCCAAATCCGGAAGGTCTGCCATCATATTGGAGTGTCTCGCTGCATGTTTTTATATATCATTGCATCTTTTCTTATTATGTGGTGAGTGCAACTTATACTTTTAATAAATACTTGTTCCGAATTACTACACCATGAGTTTTTCTATTTGATATTTTTGGATTCCACATACCCTTTCTGGATATCGATCCACTGTATTGGATACACTGTGTACTCGACATATGAGTCTGTGTGACCCTCCCAAAAGTCACCGAATATGTTTTTGATCACTGTGGAAGCAATGATCTCCATGATGCGGTATGAGGCAGTGTCTTCTATCTGTGATGGTGGTAGATGTCTATTCACTAACTGAGGTGAATGAATCTATCTCCGGATCAAAAACTTATGGGACTTTTAACTTGCTCAACTATTTATGCTTCATGATATTTATTCCAGCTCTGCATCTATGTTTCCATTTATATCATTACATACCAGTAATTTGTGCTTGTGGCTGTATTTCATCTCTCCCAGGAAGTGTGGGTTTTTTGTATTTTCATACAGATTGTATGGCTGAATTTGCATCGCATTCGGACACAACTCGCACAGGACCCTTTTTTGGGTCCTCACCAGAATCGGATCGCATGGGTGTTCTCACCTATGCAAAAAGATTCATGTTCAAACTGACAGTTTGCACTGCGATATGTGAACGGATCTGGGGGTGTCGTTAACTTTGTATTGACACAACCAGTGATTCGCATATGGCAATGTGAACTGCCTGCGATTTGAATGCGATGCAGTAACCCGCAGTGGATTTGCAAGGTTCCCGCATCGCATATGTGTGAGCCTGGACTTAGATACGCTTTGGGTTAAAAAGGATTCTCTAATTGAGGCATGAATCTTAGTTGTGTAAGTTGCACAAACAATGTGGGGGGGGGGGGGGTGGCTAACAAAGTGAAATATGTAATTCTTATAGTGTAAATATCTGTGCCCCAAATTAAAAGTGGCATTACACAAGAGCTATGAGTTGCTGCGCTAGCTGTGCTAAATAACTTTAAAAGTGATACGGGACAGTTTCTATTAATGTCCTATAGAGGGCAGCAAAATAAAAAATCAAGCATGTGCACCAATGTTCTAAGTTAAACATTGTTCTACAATGTACACCATCAACACAGTGGAGTAAACACTGTAGTAAGGGGGATGGACAACAAGGAGCAGCTCTACAGGAGGGAAAGGAGAGGTGGACGGGTATGGACAGACAGCACACCCACTATTCTACAATAAATGAATGAATTGTAGTCAGGTGATATTTTAATGCAATGGCATTTATTGACATAAAACGATAAATAAGTGTGCATACAGAAATTATCGCCTTTTTTCTCAATGCGTCAAACTTTGTTATTCGAAAGGAAGGTGGAGTGTGATTCAAATCTAATGTATACAATATGCCCCGGCACTATCCCTCATATATGAAAACAGATAAAGGGAAGAACATTCACCCTCTTACTCCAAAAGGAGAATCAGGGATGAATAAAGAGGGATTTTAATAGTGTCTGGCATAAAGAGGCGTATTGACTATCATTAATATTGTCTTTTATTAGTATCAAAAAGTTTAAAAAACACAACAATAAACTATGGTATGGGGTACATCATGTCATATGGTATATCTCACAGAACAATTATAACATCAGATGTGGGACAATCTGAGGCTGGATCTACTTCCTCCTACTGCCCTATGTTAGATCTTAGGTGGCTTTATCTGTAAACCTCTGCGGGATTAGCTTGCTTATTTAGTGGCCTATCCATACAATGCCTGCACAGACATTGTGAATGCTGTTCGGCATTTTTCCTCTTTTTCACCCTGGCTAACAATAGAGCGATTTTTCTGTCAGCGGATTGGTTTTTACCTTTAATACTGTTTTTAATAATTTTTCTTTTATTTTACAATTTACTAATTGTTTTTCTAATTTTCTATTGGAGTATATCCCATTTTCTCTCACCTGATGAGAGTATTGCTGGTCAGGGCCACAATTTACTCTCCTCACTAATCACTGAAGTGGTGTTTATTATATCTGTTATGGGATCCTGAAGAAGCCCCTGGGGTGAAATGCGTATATCCAGCCTCAGATTGACCCACATCTGATGTTATAATTGTTCTGTGAGATATACCATATGACATGATGTGCCCCATACCATAGTTTATTGTTGTGTTTTTTATACTTTTTGATACTAATAAAAGACAATTTTAATGATAGTTGACACACCTCTTTATGCCAGACACTATTGAAATCCCTCTTTATTCATCCCTGATTCTCCTTTTGGAGTAAGAGGGTGAATGTTCTTCCCAAAAACTTTGTTATTCCCCTTTCGACAGGGTCAGTGGCTAGTTGATAGTCTAATGATTAGCAGACTTGCAAAAAACGAGAAGATAATTTTGCAACCCTGCTTAGTAATTCTATTTTATGCAGACATATCACTGTATGCATATAGAAAAAAAGCTATCTATATTAGTTTTTATTATAGTCATTAGATTTATTATATTGTTGATAGTGTAATAAGAAACATTCATAAACACCTCTTCAAAAGGTAAAAAGCCTTGCATGGTTTAATGGTAGTCAACCTTGTGGCATCATAAATTGAGCCACTATATTGTGGGTGCGCAGTGTGGCACTTCTCCGCTGGTTACTGTTTGCTGCCATGTCATATGATTTTTACAAAGATTGTCTTTACATGCCACAGTCAGATCATTTATCATTTATGTAACACATATTGTTAACTGCCTAGCCATGCTTTCACAATTTGTGTAAATGCTGAGCAGTGTTCAGATACACCATATGCCTAAAACAATGTTTGTGCTGCAGAAATATAATGTGGTAACGAGAACCTGCCACGCAGCATTCCAAAAGTATGACCATAAGATGAAATGCAATGTCATGTATACCATTCCTGAGAAATATCAGATAGACAGTGCCCCATCATTCATAATTTGCCAGTAAGAGCAGTTACACTAAGTTGTGTGTGACTTTTAATAGGCAGGAAGTATTGGTGCAGGTTTGGAAATACCTGCCTGAGCAAACAATGTAAAAGCTCACTGAGCATATACAATGTCAGTTATTATAGGCTGCTCCCACTCTCTTGAATGTTGGTGAGTGTCGTATCTCCCGAAATAGAGGCAATTTCATGAAATAAAGAAAAATATACATTTCTGCATAATTCTGTTTATTTATACAATATTAGCTCAGTTCACAAAGGTTAACACACGCATAGAGGTTTTTATTTTGTCCATTGTGACTGTAATTTTCATATCTCTTAGAGCTCAGCTGAAAATAACTGTCACTTTTTTGTAAATTAAAGATCCTTATCCAGGAGTATTATCTTAATGAATTAAGCTTAATGTCTGTTTAGATGTAATGTTTTGTGTAAAAGGTCCTATTTAAAGTGAAATTCAAGGCAAACAGCTAAATACGCATACATTATCTCACAAAAGTGAGTACACCCCTCACATTTTTGTAAATATTTTATTATATCTTTTCATGTGCCAACACTGAAGAAATGGCACTTTGCTAAAATGTAAAGTAATGAGTGTACAGCTTGTATAACAGTGTAAATTTGCTGTCCCCTCAAAATCACTCAACACACAGCCATTAATGTATAAACCGCTGGCAACAAAAGTGAGTACACCCCAACGTGAAAATGTCCAAATTGGGCCCAAAGTGTCAATATTTTGAGTGGCTACAATTATTATTCAGCACTGCCTTAACCCTCTTGGGCATGGAGTTTACCAGAGCTTCAAAGGTTGCAACTGGAGTCCTCTTTCACTCCTACATGATGACATCACAGAGATGGTGGATGTTAGAGACCTTGCGCTTCTCCACCTTTCATTTGAGGATGCCCCACGGATGCTCAATAGGGTTTAGGTCTGGAGACATGCTTGGCCAGTCCATCACCTTTACCCTCAGCTTCTTTAGCAAGCCAATAGTCGTCTTGAAGGTGTGTTTTTGGGTCGTTATGTTGGAATACTGTCCTGCAGCCTAGTCTCCGAAGTGAGGGGATCATGCTCTGTTTCAGTATGTCACAGTACATGTTGGCATTCATGGTTCCCTCAATGAACTGTAGCTTCCCAGTGCTGGCAGCACTCAGCAGCCCCAGACCATGACACTCCCACCACCATGCTTGATTGTAGGCAAGACACACTTGTCCTTGTACTCCTCACCTGGTTGCCGCCACACATGCTTGACACCATCTGAACCAAATAAGTTTATCTTGGTCTCATCAGAAAACAGGACATGGTTCCAGTAATCCATGTCCTTAGTCTGCATGTCTTCAGCAAACTGTCAGCAGGCTTTCTTGTGCATCATCTTTAGAAGAGGCTTTCTTCTGGGACGACAGCCATGCAGACCAATTTGATGCAGTGTGCGGTGTATGATCTGAGCACTGACAGGCTAACCCCACCCCTTCAACCTCTGCAGCAATGCTGGCAGCACTCATACATCTATTTCCCAAAGACAACCTCTGAATATGATGCTGAGCACGTTCACTCAACTCCCTTGGTCGGCCATAGTCTTAGCCACTGTGCTGCAGCTCAGTTTTAGGCTCTTGGTAATCTTCTCATAGCCTAAGCCATCTTTATGTAGAGCAACAATTCTTTTTTCAGATCCTCAGAGAGTTCTTTGCCAGGAGGTGCCATGTTGAACTTCCAGTGACCAGTATGAGAGAGTGAGAGCGATAACACCAAATTTAACACACCTTCTCCCCATTCACACCTGAGACCTTGTAACACTAAAAAGTCACATGATACTGGGGAGCGAAAATGGCTACTTGGGCCCAATTTGGACATCTTAGGGGTGTACTCACTTTTGTTGCCAGCGGTATAGACATTAATGGCTGTGTGTTGAGTTATTTTGAGGGGACAGCAAATTTACACTGTTATACAAGCTGTACACTCACTACTTTACATTGTAGCAAAGTGTCATTTCTTCAGTGTTGTCACATGAAAAGATATAACAAAATATTTACAAAGGGATGTACTCACTTTTGTGAGATACTGTATGTAATGCATAAAAAGAGATGTATATTTCTGTATGCCTAGATTTCCACAACTAAAAACTTTAGCACAACCAGGTCTAGCAGGGCAGGAGGCTTGATCTTTTTCTGCAGCACTTTCATTTTCACTTACAAGCCTTTTCTCCGCTCCGTCTCCATCTTGAGACTGGACAATAAAAGGAGACGAAGCACCGGGATGAGTCGTGGTCACTCTGAAGTATCCCTCTATTAGCATGTCAATTCCAGTACAGCTCTTTGTGATACCATTCCCTCCTCTGCTGTATAGGGACTGCAAGAAGCTGATACCAAATTCAGGTACATCGCTTTCTTTGAATGCAAGAGGAGTTGTTGAATGACAGGATCTCCACCGCCCCATCATAGAATGCATTGCATTGTGGGGGGAATAGTAATACATGCTAAAGAGGGCAGAAGGGGGCCCACGAGTGGTGCAACTCTTCACACTAGCAGTGGCTGCTGATAACTCTCACAGTAAGGTGACCAGATTTTTTAAATGAAATCCGGGAACACTTTTTTAAAAAAAATGTATTGCCAATTAGTAAATTATTTTATAAGCATATTTTTCTTGAATTATATATGCAATGTATGTTTTTATGGAATGATCATATGATATATATACAATATTTCTCACATTTTGTCCATGAGATAAAAAAAAAGATACTTAGAATTTTTTGCGATATGACTACCAAATGTTATCAAGATAAGATAGAGAAAAAACTTTTCAATACGTATTTTATATTTTATTCTTACCAAAGAATTTTGGTTCAACAAAACCAATATAAATGAGCAATTCATAACAGTAAAAGATTGCTAATAACAACACATAGGATACCTTTGAACATAAATAATCAAATATTAATAGCTAACTGTTATAAGACTACAAATGTTAAAGGAACAGTTAGGCACTGTAACAACTTCATCAAAATGAAGTTTTTTATGGTGTCAGGAGGTCCCAGAGCGCTGTCTTACCTTATGGGTTTAAACCGTTTAACCCCAAAGTCTGTGTTCCAACGTTGATCTCCCAGCGGTGCCTCTGATTGGTTGAAAGCAGTCAGCTGATGCTCTCAGCCAACCAGTGTCAGTTTTCAGATTTTTAGTTTCATGTATGCTTGTACAAAATGTAAAATGTTACAAACAGCTGTTATCTATGCCGCGCTGTCATTGACTGACATACACAGCCATTATGATCTGTTATATGAGACACTGCTCTTTACAGGCAAAGGGAACAACATGTCTGTCACATGGCATTATTGCCAAATGCAAATCAACCTAAGACCCTTACACTCCGTACTTACTCCTGACCCCTACACCCTGCAGTACTTACTCCTGGCCCCTACACTCTGCGGTACTTACTCCTGACCCCTGCGGTACTTACTTATGAACCCTGCGGTACTTACTCCTGTCCCCTGCGGTACTTACTCCTGACCCCTGCACTCTGCAGTACTTACTCCTAACTCCTGTGTTACTAACCACCCTGTATGTATCTCTGTATTCTAAGAATACCTATTCCTGCACTCTACATTACCTTCTCCTGGCCCCTAAAATCTGCTGACTACTGACCCCCTAAACTCTGTATTACTTGTGCCGTTATTACTGACTTCTGCATTATTTGAGCCAATACTACTGACCCCTGAACTCTGTGTTACCTGTGCTGTTACTATTGACCCCTGAACTCTGTGTTACCTGTGCCATTACTACTGACCCCTGAACTCTGTGTTACTTGTGCCGTTATTACTGACCCCTAAACTCTGTGTTACCTGTGCCGTTACTACTGACCCCTGAACTCTGTGTTACCTGTGCCAATACTACTGACCCCGGAACTCTGTGTACTAATAACCCCTGCACTATACATTATGTACCACTGACCCCGGAACTCTGAATGTTACTTACTCTTGCACTTTGCATTAATTACCCCTGACCCCTACAATCTGCATTACTTACTCATGACTCCGGCACTCTGTGTTGCATACTCCTGATTCATCTTCCCTTTTTTGCTAGGTTGCACTGCTTCCAGGTTACCCTTTCTCGTTCCCATGGTGATAACCTCCCCTGGGTTGCCTGGATTTGACTTGATCTAGGCTGTAATGAGGATTAGAACAGCCCGAGTACACAGCTTTGTTGTTGTAGCAGTGATCACACACTTGGAGAGGTCTGGGGGACCCCACAAAGCCTGCTCTGATCACCAAACCACTGCACTGCGGATTGGTAGTCAGCGTCTGGCTACAATCACAGGCGGATAAAATGATGAGGGTTGAGGGCTTACTCTGCGGCTCTGGAGTTTCCAGTCTCTCACCATTGCAGGAACATGGTAAGAGGGGGAGAGGCTGATCCTGGAGTTTCTGGATTCTCTGCCCACTGTGTTTTGCTCAACCCACCTCCTCCTCCCCCTGGTGACATTACCTCCCCAGTGCTGGCTGAAAGTGTACATCATCTGTAGCATACTCCAAGTGCTCCAACCACCTGGAGACCTGGGAGAGGACCTTCAAAACCAGGTGTTTCCTGAGTTTCCAGGGTGCACTGGCGGCTTTGCACTAAGCAACCATGTTCTATGGTAAATCAGTCCTCCAGCCTCTGAGCGCACTGTGCACACAATGTTCCTGGGGGGAAGGGGAAGGTGGTGCACGCTTCCTGGTTGAGAGGATGACAAAGCCAAACCCACCCAATGCCTCTATTACCAGGGAACCCTTCCAATGCAACAGCCAAGATGCAGAAGTCCATCATCCATATCTATTCTTTATTTTGTTTACTTTTTAGGGTTCTTTATTTAATTACAGCTCTGCCCCGTATCACTCCTCCCTTCTCCCTTCTATGATTGTATCTTCTTTATTATTATTTTCAACATGTAATCTCTGTATCAGGCTCAAACTAAGGGACACTAAAATTCTATTTTACTTCCCGTATTCTTCTCTTATAATAAGTATAGGATAGGATATGATGATAACAGGGTGGCATTAATTTGTGTCTTTTATGTCTGCCTGGAGTTCAGTGTTTGACACAAACACACTGTATTTGATGAAAACAAAAATAGGGATGATAAAATGAATAATATCTTATTGCACACAATCACTGCAAGGTCAAGGTCTTCCCCCATGGTAAGAGGGGGATGGGATGAGAAGAGGGGGTGCAAAATGGTAGGAGAATGGAGGATAGAGGGGTGCAACTGGAAGGGAAGGATTGGGGTGACATAAGGGGAAGTTGCAGTATGGCAGAAGGTGGAGATGCCCTGCAAATCAAAAGGGAATAGAGGATGATAGGATGGGGACCATTGTGATAAGGCCAAGGTGTGCTGGTGGAGTGAAGGAAACATAGGGGTTGATTTACTAAAGGCAAAAAGACTGTGCACTTTGCAAAGTGCAGTTGCTCCAGAGCTTAGTAAATGAGCAGAAGTTCTGCTGACTTCCATCATCCAATCATGTGCAAGCCAAAATGCTGTTTTTTTTTTTATTTCCTTGCATGTGATTGGGTATTCTTTCAAAGTGAAGATTTACCTCATTTACTAAGCTCTGGGGCAACTGCACTTACAGAGTGCAACTGCACTTTGCAAAGTGCACAGTCTTCCTTGTCTTTAGTAAACCAACCCCAGTGTGAGAGCAATGGGAGCAAGGAGACAGGAGAGATGTTCTACAGCAGGGATATGCAAACTGTGGCCCTCCAGCTGTTGCAAAACTACAAGTCCCATCATATATATATATGTGTGTGTGTATATATATATATATATATATATATATATAATATATATAACGCATGAATTATAATCGAATCAACAATATAATTTTATATATGTGTATATAGGTATATATATATATATATATATATATATATATATGTGTGTGTGTGTGTGTGCGTGTATATATATATATATATATATATACATATATACACATATATACATATATATATATATATATATATATATATACATATATATATATATGCATATAATATATATAATATAAAATGTCTAATGTGTTTGTGTTTTGTGCAACTTTTTTTTTTTTAATTTCCCTCCCTAGTTCCGCTCCCATGCAGCATTGCTGCTGCAGGGAACGGAACTAGGAAGTGATCAGACCGACAGAGACCGACGGAGAGCGGCGGGGATCTCGGCTGGCGGTCTCAGCAATGAGAGATCATCGCTGGATCGCCAGGAGAAGGTAAGAGAACACCGCTGCGCTCCCTGCACATCTACCCCAAGCGTGACTCGGGGTTACCGATCCTGGTATGGAAAATCCACCCCGAGTCACGCTCGGGGTTACCGCCAGGGAGGTTAAAGGAGGGAAGCTTGCTCTTCCTTTTTACAGGTAGCAACATACTCCCCCCCCCCCCCCCCCCGAGATCTTCTGGATATACTTATCCAGATCGTCACCAAAAAGGTGTTCTCCCTAAAAAGGGAAGCCAGCCGGCCACTTTTGCATGGCAGTTTCGCAGACCAGCTCTTTAACCAAAGGATTCTGTGCATATGCACTGTCATCAGAGCAAACTGTGACATTTGCCTTATGAAGTCCATAAGAGCATCCGCTGCGAAACATAAAGTGCGAGGTAGATCTGACAGATCTTCCACAGACTCTCCTTCAGAAGGAACTGTCTTGGTCACTCGCTTCATACCATCTTTTAAAGACTGACAAACTCCTATGGCCACGACTGCTGGTTGTATCGCAGATCCTGAAACAGCAAAGGAGGCTTTCAATAAAAATTCCAACTTTTTATTTGCTGTATCTTTAAAAACCTGGGCATTATCCACAGGCTTGCGCGTAGGAAACAGTTCCTTATAAATCACGCCCTTGTATGCTGTATTGCGCATGCTTGGCGTGCTACGTAGCGTCCATGTGCACGCCAATTGCGTTCAAACATGCCCTCCATGCGGCGTACGCCGGTTTTAAAAGGTGAAGATTTGTGCCCTAGTGAATGGGCCTTTTTGCCACAAACACACTAGCAAGGGAGGAGATAAACACGCGGGCGCTTATGCGCCAAGGCGAAAACAGCAACATGGGGTGAGAGCAGCCTAGGCTGAATCTTGTTTGTCACAGCTGATACCTTTCAGGTGATCAACCCAGGTTAAAACCAGTGTATCAAACAATAAGCAAAGAAATAATGTTTAAACAAACTTTGCATCAATCCCATAACTGCACAAGCTCATCTAATCATAATTGATACAATTGACACATTTTATCCCTGAGGAAAGTCCAGAGCTTTCAACAAGATGTATTTTGCATACTGTAGCTTAACATCCATAGTCTCATGCAGAGACCCACATGGCACTCGGTTTGTGTTATCTTTTAAAGGGAACAGTGCATAAAATATTTACATTTGCTGTATGTGTAAATATTTTAAAATTAGACTAAGCCCCCGTTCACATGCAGGCGACGCTACTTCGCACCACAACCTCGGAGGCCGCCACGGACTTCATAACATTGAAGTCTATGGCGGTCGCCTTCTGGTCGCCCCAAAGGCCTAGGTCGGAGCAACTTGTGTCGCTCCTTTTAGAACGGGTCCACAGCTACCCTATGGGAGGCGACCTGTGAGGCGACCAGGTCGCCTCACAGGTCGCCCTAGTGTGAACCGAGCCTTACCAGCTGCAGGATTCTGTTTGGAACAGAAATCTAATCTTCACCCATCACGGTGAGCTTTGTCTTTGCGACCTTCAAGGACTGGGTCCCCTTGTTTTACAGGGGCCACGGCCTTGGACCTGTAGAGCACCCTGCATGGAGCGCCTTTGGGGTTTGGTATTTCCAAGGGTCTGGATCCCAGGGTCCAGCGCCTAAAAAGGAAAACATTACAGGCAAAACCTCATATCTGCTTCCCGAGGCTCAGGTACCATCTTTTTAGTCCACTGACTTTTTTAGATGAATCTGATAGCTATCCCCTAGATTCAGTGATCTTTGATTGGGGTATATAGCATTATCTTTTTTCTTATATTGAAGAAAAATGTGGGGAGACTCTCCACCGTCACCATCACCTTTAAAAATGTACTTCCTGTGTGGGAGGGGTTATATAGGGGGACATCCTTTCTGATTGGTTGCCAGTGTCCTTCACCTGTAGGTGGCTATATAACCCATAAGGTTATGATTTATGGCTCTGTGTCCCGTCATGTACGAAAAGAAAAAAAGGCGTAATATAGTAATATGTATTTGTTTATTGAAAGTAATAAAAGATGGTCAAGCCAACACGTTTCAGGGGGAAAAGACTCCCCCTGCCTCAGAGCTGTCAGGAAAAAAGTTAGAAAGTATATAGAATCATATATATATATATATATATATATATATATATATATACACACACACACACACACACACACACACACACATATAGATAAATTATATAAAAATTTAGAGATGTAAGCTAATAGTAATTTACATGGTAAAATATAATTATATACCAAAAGTTCTTATGAAAGGTAAATCTAAAAATTATATATGAAATATTCAAAAAAGCTGCAGCTAAGCTCCATAAAAAAACATATACAGTATCTCACAAAAGTGAGTACACCCCTCTTATTTTTGTAAATATTTTATTATATATTTTTATGTGACAACACTGAAGAAATTACACTTTGCTACAGTGGCGGCTGGTGCTTGGTAATTCGGGGGGGGGGGGGGTGGTTGGGGCAAACCAATGCAGCCCCCCCCGATGGTCGGTCAGTTGGCAGGCAACACATTCCCCAGGCAGGCAACACGTCCCTGTCCCCCCCAGAATGGCCTGCCGCCTTACCTCCTCCTTCCTCCTGTCCAAGCAGGGAGTGCTGGATGGCTGAGCCTCTGTGCTTCTCCTCCAGCTGTGTGTCTTCTGCCTCTTCCTGGCCACTGGCTACTGGCTAGTAAGATCACTTCTCCTTTTGGCCAATCAGGAAAGGAATCTCACAACCCTCTTCCCGATTGGCTGGGAGGAGAGTCAGTGTGACAATAGCGAATATTTATTTGCTATTGCCATACAACCGGGTGGGCTCAGGGCGCAATGCTCTGCACCGCGAGCCCACTATTTTTTGAAGCCTAATCACATGCTTCAAAAAAAATAAAAATTCCTATTGGAATCCATGCGACTGGCGCCCTGCATGTAGATTAGGGGGCTGGACGCATGGATAGGGGGAGGGGCAGAAGATAAGAGCACTGAAACCAATGAGAAAATCTATTTGAAAGCTAGCGTCCTGAACTATATTTTTAAAAAAGCAAAACAATAGATGTATGTGCCCATTATATATTGTATATATATATATATATATATATATATATATATATATATATATATAAATATTGCATATGTTGTGACTTTCAAGGTGACTTCTACAGAGCTTGGGTTCACCAGACTAAAAAAGGAAGGGGGGTGGGGGGCAACTGGATGGGAGAGGGGAGTGGGAGGGAATGTGGGTGAAAAGAGAAAGGGGAAGAAGGGGAGGAGGGGAACAAAGAGTGGGATTGAGGGGCTAATGGATGCGGTAGAACAATGGGGGTGGGGGGGTGGGGATGGTTTCGCTGGATGGGGCCTATGATTAGTCGGGGTTAACTGGGGTAGGGAGTGAAGACTGAGATGGAAGTGAGGTGGGTGAGAGTGGTGGCAACCTGTCTGAATGGAGAGGTGAAAGGGGAATGGACTGGGAGTGATTTGGGTTTGGATGACCTAGGGGTAATAAACAGAAGAAGTGTGAGGTGATAGAGCTGGTGAGAAGGGATGGGCTTGACAGTCGGAGCTGTCATTTCTGCCTTCCCACTCTTTTGGACTTCGGTGGTGCGGCTGCCCACACTACCCTCTGTCCAATACAGCCCCTCCCCTGTCCCTCCCAACAGATTCCACTGCCCCCCCCCCCTCCAGGACAAGCTCATGCCTTCTCACCAGCTCTACCACCTCACACTCCTTCTGTTTATTACCCCAAGGCCATCCAAACCCATATCACTCTGATAGTGCCCCCAGTCCATTCCCCTTTCACCTCTACATTCAGACAGGTCGCCACCACTCTTGCCCACCTCACTTCTATCTCAGTCTCCACTCCCTATCCCAGTTAACCCCAACAAATTATAGGCCCTATCCAGCCAAACCAAATAGATTTTCTCATTTTTCTGACTGCTTTGCTACAGCTTTTTTGTATATTTCATATAGACATTTTCGATGATTTACCTTTCATAAGAGATTTGATTTTGGTATATAAATATGTTTTATCATGTAAACGACTTTTTACTTACAGCTCTATATATATATATATATATATATATATATATATATATATATATATATACTGTATATAGCAGGGTTGTCAGCCGTCTTGATGGATATGGGTTCCCCAGGGCCACCGGGTGCAACAAAAGTACCCCTATGCATGTTCCTCCAAGTGTGAGCGCTGAGACAATGACAGTATCTTTGGTCTTTTTGTATTTATCGAGAACTTGGATGGGAGAAGGGAATGAGTGGGATACTCCTTTGGCTCAACTATGCACAATTTGCTAGGGACAACTGACAACGCTTCTTGGCGCTAACTTGACGCTGGCTAAATGCTGGTCAACGCTGGTTGACGCTGGTTAATGCTGGCTTGCTGCTTGTTAGCTCCAAACTGACCTTAGACTGCTTTCTCACATAAAAAAAAGTCCTTTCTTTAGCTCCCTTAAGCACTCCTTGCTGAGGTAGCTACTTGTGCTGCTGCTGCGCTGCTAAACACTTAAGGGCCATACCGGCACCCTCTTTCTCTCACTTATCTTCAGGGCTTAAACACTGGCACCCCCTTTCTCTAAACCTTCTCCTTAGGTTAGCTGGCTCCTGGATCCCCTTGAGCTTCTGGAGTGGTTCCCCTCTCCTAGGCAGACCCCTGGGCAGTCTCAAGTACTCACGATACTGTTTTTCCCCGAAACCTCTGTCCAGCAGCTCCACTCAGTCCACAACACAATTGCAGTGCTGGGACAAGAGGAGCAGAAGGGGCAGCTGCCCCCGGTCCATCATTTTCATGTGCACCCCCACTGTCCCCTCCTCTCAGACCTGCAATTGCCTATTTAAAGTGAACACAGCTTTACCTTATTTATCAACATCTATTTTGAAAACTGAACATACACTTTGTAATGTGAGCATTCACATAGCCAAATGAACAGCCTCAATTCAATTACTAAATCAACTCCACTGTTTTCTTAATCCTCTTTATTTCCTGTGTGGATGCCAGGCACAAGGCATGGTGATTCTGCTAACAAAGGCACATTACTAGTAATTTGCAATTTACATTTCATATGACATATCAGTGTTTGTACCTGCCGCACAGCTGTCTTACCTCCAGCACAAAAGCTGTGTGATAGTTGGGTTGGTACATCTCAGCTCCGGGATCTTGATGGTATAAATAAATTGCTATAATGTATGATGCAAGCACATTTGAGAGTGCCTCTGCCTGTTTGGCTGTAAAAAAAATGCATTAAATATATATGAAAATTGCTCAGAATCACTGGGTAAAAAGACATTGGTTAAAGTGACAACCGTTATTTCTGTATATTGAAGTGTTAATACAACCATTTTTCAGCCACAAATACGGATGTCTATAGAATTCAACCTTCTAGCATGCACATGTTTTTATTATTTAGTAAAGTCTAATTCATTCATTGTTGTGTAGCAGGATTCCCAGCCGTTTTGCTGGTTATGAGTCCGTCAGCACATTTAAGCATGTTCTCCAAGTATGAGCACTGAGACAAGGAACACTCCAGTATCTTTTGGGGTTTTATGTTTATTGTGAACTTGGATGGGAGAAGGGATGAGTTTGACACTTCTCTGGCTCAACTTTGCACAATTTTGGTGGGACAACTAAAAAAACGCCCATTAGCGCTGACTTAACGCTGGCTGGATGCCGGTCAACGCTGGATGATGCTGGTTAATCCTGACCTGCTGTCTGTTAACGCTTAACTGACTTCTGACATTCTCCTGTGGCACAAAGTCCTAGTTAAATCCTTCCTTTACCCCTCTTCACTGAGGTACAGAAGCTACTTATAAGACTGCTGCATTGCTAAACACTTCAGGGCCCGCATCGGCACCCTCTTTTACACACACACTTATCTTCGTAGCTTAAGCACTGGCACCCCCTTTCATGCTTAGCTAGCTCCTGGATCCTTCCGACCCTCTGGAGTGGTCCATTATCCTAGGCAGACCCCTGGGCAGTTTACAGTACTCACGAAACTGCTTTCCTAGAAACTTCTGCGACAGCAGCTCCACTCAGTCCTCAGCACACTGGATCCCTCTCTGCAGCTCAGCTCAACCTTCTGTCCTTCAGGCCGACCACCAAGGACACTTTCACTACCGCTGACAGGAGGAGAGACAGCCGTCACCCTCCTCCTGGGACTCTGCTTCCCACCAAAGACGCTCTGTCATGTGCCCCCCTCAGACTTACACCCCATCCCAGGATGCATTGCGGCAGATTCTGCCAGCTGGAATAGATACAAGCCCTGGTGTGCTATTGGCCAGCCCTCACTGGACACAGTTGGGAGAATCCCCAAGCTCAACAGGCACACCTGGAAACATATGACAGCCTAGCTGAGCAATCAGGCCCCCCTGATAAGCAGGCAAGGCCCCCTTTATAGGTTTTCCTAGCACCTACCTAGGAGGGTGCTACAGTTGTAAAGCTGAATATACATTACACTCTGGTTGTACAATCGTCTAAAGATCTACCAATATCTTTGTAGTATAATGACCTACTTAAAAGATTACACATTGAATAGTTATTTTATCGAGACCCTCACATAGCATAGTTTTATCATATCTAAAAGATCTTAGGCCCCATTCACACTTGTGCGACTTGTCCTGCTACTTGGAAATGTAAAGTCACATGACAAGTCGTACCCCATGATTTCCAATAGTACCATTCATATCTGTGCGACTTTAAGTTGCAGCGACTTCAAAGTAGTCCCTGCACTACTTTGGTCCGACTTTGATGTGACTCGAGGTCCATAGACCTCAAGATAACACAGGCATTGCTTCAAGTCGTGTCAAAGTCGCGGCAAAGTCACACGACTTTCAGGTCGCACAAGTGTGAAAGGGGCCTTAAACAGAGATTGTTCAATCAGGTTTTGAAGTGTATGGCCAGCTTTAGTCTGATCAGACTTTAAAGTATGAAACTCATACAAAGTTTTTCTATCTCTGTAGCCTGCCCCTACACTGCAAGAGTTCACTGCTTGTTTATGTCTAGCGGATGGTAAAAGCAGTTTGACCTACCTGTTATTCCACTCCCGCAGCAAACAACACTACCCTTATACTCCTGTCTGTGGTGGACAGTGTCCTCCCGTCCAATGCAGAGCTGCCTCGGCTTTAATGACATCAGGAGCATCCGACCAACGCACAGCTCCCAACGGTCCCTGATTTTGAGGGACTGTCCCTGATTTGGAACAGTGTCCCTCTGTCCCACTTTCCTCTTCATTTGTCCCTCATTTTGGTCTGATCTATAGAGATGTATATAAAATGCACTATTTATCTTTCAAAATGTGTTTTTCAGTGATACACCTTTCAGCCACTTTCTAAATTGCTGCATTTGTAAATTCCAAATGCCGATATAAAGGAATAGTAGTACTTGTGAGTTTATCCAATCATTTCTTTTTGTACAATTCTCCTTTAAGGGGCGTGGCAGGGAGTGTGTTCTGTGCCTGCATACTTTTGCTAACAGGTGTCCCTCATTCCCATCTCAGAAGGTTGGGAGGAGTGCAGGGGAGAAGATGCCTATGGGAGTGAAGGGTCAATTAAGTTGAAATGCCCACTAGAGATAAACCAACAGGTAACCATTGCAGTGCAGGTGCCACTCTGCTGCAAGGGAGGACTGTTACTTTTTCGTGGAGTTCAGCTATAAGGTTTGTATCGATTTGGACCATCCTGTTACAAGAGTGTACATTAAAATTTAGATTTGAAAACAAATAATATTCTTCACAATATAGGAATTAAAACAATCCAGAAAATTGGCCCTAAAGGGGTAACAATTTCTCTTCCATTAGGTGGTTGCTGAGTGGTACACTAAGTTATATGTTTATGAACATGAGATAAGCCGTGATAGTGATTATCTCAGTTTATCACAGTACAGCGATTTATGAAGATGAGGAGTGGAGAGGATGTTCTCCACTTCTCATTGCAGATCAGTGGGAAGCTGCCAGTGACAGTAATGCAAACGACCAGTTTATTATTATTATTATGTTGTAGGCAGGTGCAGGTTAACGCTGCCCCAGTTAGGTTGGGTATAGTTAATTATGTTCCCTGGTTTTCTTCTGGCGGGATTTTCTGGGCCCAACCAACTGGTTCTGTGTGTTATAAAAGGAACAGGAGGCTCACACCCACAATATCCTGGGGACCTGGGATTGTACGCTAAAGCGATGAGCTTCTTGTCGCCGGAACCTGGATCGCCCGTACCATGCCGGGATTGTAAATCCTACTGTTAGGGGAGACTGCTGAGATATGCAGTGCTCCTTAAAGAAACCTATTTTGGACTCTACTAAGAATGGACTTTCATCCTATGCAGGTATGCTGGGGCAGCCATAAGTCTGAGTTTAGGGACAAGGGATGTAGGAAAAGACTGCACTTTATGTAGAACTTTTTCCTTGTGAATGTCATCATGCCACAATATTTAACTGCTTCAATACCAGGCACTTTTACCCCCTTCCTGCCCTGGCCAATTTTCAACTTTCAGCGCTGTCACATTTTGAATGACAATTGCACGGTCATGCACCGCTGTACTTAAATGACACTTTTATCATTTTTTTTCACACAAATAGAGCTTTAAGAGAGAGAGATTTAATCACTGCTGGGGTTTTTTTTTTTTGCTAAAAAAAAACAAAAAAAGACCGAAAATTTAGAAAAAAACGTTTTCCTTAGTTTCTCTCAGAAAATTTTGTAAATAAAAAATGTTTCTCCTTCGCTGATGTGCGCTGATGAGGCTGCACTGATGGTCATTGATGAGGCGTCACTTAAGGGCACTGATGAGACTGCACTGTTGGGGCTCCACTAATAATCAGGGCACTCCCCTGTGTGGAGATGCCTCTGATTGGCTTTTCTCTACTCACACTCTGTCAGTGTGAGGCGAGGAGAGCCGATTACTGGCACTTCCGTATTTACATGTGATCAGCTGTCATTGGACACAGCCGATCACATGGGTAAAGAGCCGTATCATCATCTCTTTACTGAGATCGTGGTCCCGCCGTGTCCTAGGGACATGGAGTGCTCATGATCACCTAGCTGCATGCCCTTACAAGCGCGTGAGAGTGGTGAGGTTGGGGTGACATCATATGATGTCGTCCCAGAATTAGAGGAGATCCCGTCTGCCATAATTTTACTATATGGCGGACAGGAGCTGATTATGGAAACCTTTTGAACCTTTGCTCTTGCCTGGTCTGAAGGGGAGTAATGCAAGTAATTGGCACACATAGTCTACAGCTCGGGTCACTAAGCACATTGGGGTATGAAGATAACGCTATATGAGTTAAGTGAAGATACATTGATTACCAAGGGTAACAAAGGTTTCTCTAGCAGCCTGTCATAAGCTGGTACATGTGACAGGCGAGATAGCCTCTTGCAGCTAGGGGGATGAAGTAACAGGGCAGATCTGCACCACTGGGGCCCTCAGCCTGTGCACAGGTTCGGAAGAGGAGGAGTTATATGAAGTGCAGGCATGGGAAGGTGATATGCTGGACAGGTGGAGAAGCCATTGGCTCTGCATGTCCCTCCTAAATGCACAACTGTGGTGATGCTTAGTACATCAGGAAAATGTATTCCAGTTCAGTTATATGTTCCATTCATGGTACCCCATGTGTAATGCAGTGATCCTACCTAAAGTGCCTAGTGTAGCCCAGAAGAACCTATCCCAGGGTAGGCCTCTCATGTGACCCTTGCTTGGCGCCCAACAAGGAGAGAAAAATGAAGGACATGACTACCACCCCACGACCCCTACCCTTTGCACGACGTGAGCACCTCATTGCCCATCTTCTGCCTTCTGCTTCTCTACCTCAAAGGTAGCGATAGCAGGGAGAGAAGAGGGAAATAACCCCAGGAGGGTTGTGTCCTCTGCTTCCTCTGTCGCGGCTTGGCAGCCCCTATAAAAATTAGAAAAGGTTTTATATATATATATATATATATATATATATATACACACAGTCAGGTCCATAAATATTGGGACATCAATACAATTCTAATCTTTTTGGCTCTATACACCACCACAATGGATTTGAAATGAAACAAACAAGATGTGCTTTAACTGCAGACTTTCAGCTTTAATTTGAGGGCATTTACATCCAAATCAGGTGAACGGTGTAGGAATTACAACAGTTTGTATATGTGCCTCCCACTTTTTAAGGTCGGGTGTTTATTCATGGGGGTCCTATGGTGAACGCTTCACCTTGTAATGTGATGTATATCCAACTTTGCCCGCTGCCATTCTTTATGTTTTAAAAATTGTTTGTATAATTACATTTAATAAAGTGACATTGTTATTTTTACCTATGTGTATTTTCTGATACATCAGTGCCTTAAAAGTCCCACCCATAGGGGAACCCATTCTTTTTTCTGATTTTACATTCGGGATGTGGCACATTAGGGACCACTCCACATGAACTACATATGTTTAATCTATCCAGGTAGCAAATACCACTCCCCGTTTTTGTTCATGTGGCGTTTTCCCAATTTAAATTTACAAATATATTTTGACCACGTTAGTGATCTAATTCTGTTCAATTTTGTCAATAACTTTGTATAAAAAATTTTGTGTAATCACACACATTTCTCTCTGATTCAATCTCCTTTTTCCCCTTTCTCTGTGAGATATAGACATGTCTGTGTATGTAGGCGACGAGTGGGAATCACTGATGGCTGGATATTTACAAGATTTTGGAGACAAAGAGTATGTAGAAGCTGATTTGTCTACATTATTTTTTCAGTTATCCAAAACCCTTGAAAAAAAGTCCGCGTATTTTTGGCATGTTAAATCTTTTAAGGACTACATTAAAAATAAGACAAACCCAATTGGCCTCAGAATGCAGGTGTTTCCTCTTCTTGAGGACCTGAGTCCTGAGTTCAAAACTAATTGGGAACACACTTTGAGTGAATGTTCAGCCACCTTGATGACTCTTCTCATCGCAGAGTATAGCACTCGTGCCTCTAAGCTAGATATTGAAATTACCAATCTCTGTCAAAAGCTCCAAAAATATAAATCCCACAAACTGTTTTCGATAAAAGAAAAACAGCTTAAAGACCATTTAGAGGTTTTTAATCGCAATATCCTTATAAAAAAACAACAAAAACTAGCGCGTGACACCATTGCTTTTGACCAAAACAAAGCATATAGATGGAATACAAACAAATCTCTCCACCTCCCATCGACACAAAAGGAACATCGTCCCTCTATTCCTCAACCTCTTTCCAAAAATGTCTCCAGAAATGGCCCTTCAAACGTGCCTAAACCAAAAACAACCAAACGGGCCCATCATGAAGAACACGAGCTTAGACAATCCTCCAAAAAAACAAATGTTCAACACGACACAGGATCAAACCTATCTCTATTTAAACCCACAACACAGAAACCAAATCATAATGTTGATACACCCCAAGAAAGCACAAACCCTGATGCTAACACATCTCTTTCTAATTTGAACCCAGCACCTGTTTCTTTAGCCTCCACAATTAATTTGCAAGACACTACTTTTTTAGAGCTCATCCATGCACGAGCACCAACCTTCACTCCCACCACTCCCCTATAAACTTACCTATGGCACCACCTTCCCTTGAAGCACCCACCACTGAAATTCCTTTTTCTGATCTTTCAATTATTAATCTCTCAGATCACTGTTTGTCCCAAGATGAGATTGATGTTCTTAAAAAAGGCCTCAGTTTTTGCCCAAGTAGAAAGCTAGACAAATTTGATTTTATTAAAGATTTAAATCTTTTTGCTCGTAAATTGAATTTCAAAATCCTCTTCAACAAAGAGAATCCATCTAATATCATACATTCTGACAAAGACCCTATATTAGACACACTAATCTCTTTATTAGAGGAAAACGAGGACCTTATTGACAGAATTGATTTACCGTCCCTTTTGACCGATTCAGATTCTAAAAAACCCATACATTCAAGAGATGATTTTAAATTGAGGAAAAAGTCAGACAAATTTCCCTATACTTCTAATCCCCACGTTGCCGCCTTTGTCGGCCTGGTAACAAAAGATATTGAAAAACTCAAAATTAAAAAACCTACCAAAACAAACACAACATTCAATCAAAGACAGGCCATTGAAAACCTAAAAACTAATCATTTGATTACCATTAAACAGGCCGACAAGGGCGGGAACGTGGTGATCATGAATAATGCTCACTATGTGACTATGTGCCAAAAAATTCTGAGGAATTATAACTGGTACCGGAAAATTCCAGCTGATATTATTAACAAATATCAGCTCGAATTTTACAAATTGGTCGATACTGCCTACTTAAACGAAGTCATTCCCAAACACACATGGGAATTTATACGCACAACCTTTCCTATTACCCCGACATTTTATGCCCTCCCCAAGATACATAAGGACGCCACTAATCCACCAGGGCGCCCTATTATTTCAGGGCGAGGCTCTCTAACAGACAACGCTAGTAGACTTATCGACTCTTTTTTGAAACCACTGGTCACACAACTACCATCTCATGTACGTGATACGATACATTTCTTACAAAGAATTGAAAATATATGGATCCCAGATGAGTGTCTCCTAGTCACAATAGACGTTGAGGCACTTTATAGCTCCATTCCCCATGATCGTGGCCTTTCGGCCATCAGACACACACTAATAGAAAATCAAATTCTGGATGCATACGGAGAGTTTATTTTGTCTATTTTACAATTCATATTATTTCATAATGTTTTCACATTTGATGGTTCCCACTACCTCCAGGTACAGGGCGTAGCGATGGGCACTTGTTGTGCCCCATCCTACGCCAATCTGTACCTGGGGGAGTGGGAACAAGCCCTTCTAAATGATGATATGTTCTCGATGTATACGGACCACATTAGATTATGGGTCCGATACATCGATGACGTATTCATGCTTTGGCATGGACCGGCCGAGCTTCTTGACGCTTTTATGAACCGTATCAACAAAAATGAATTCAACCTGACCTTTACAATGCAATATGACATCTCTTGTGTCACTTTCCTTGATGTCACAGTCACCAGGGGGGAGGATGGTGTTCTCCACAGTGGGCTCTATCGCAAGCCCACTGCTGGCAACACCATCCTCCACGCCTCAAGTTTTCATCCATCTACACTGGTACAATCCATTCCTTATGGACAATACCTTCGAGTTAGACGTAACTGCAAAGATCTTATTAGTTTTCAAAAGGCAGCTGATGACCTGAGACAGAGACTTTTAAACAGAGGATACCCCCCCACCACCTTGAAAAAGGCATATAGAAAGGCCCTGATGCAAGATAGAACTTCACTAATAACCTCAAACACAACACGACCAATCAATCAAACTTTAAGAGTGATCATGAAATACTCAGAACAACACACTGATGTTAGGAAAATTGTGGGGAAGTATTGGCACTTGTTGTCCCTCGATCCCATCGTAGGCAAACATGTCCCTCCTACCCCCCAGATTACCTTCAAAAAAGTCCCTGCCCTGAAAGATCAATTGGTACGCAGCGAATATACAGCCTATAATGGGAGAGATCCATGCAAGGCTAAAGGCACCTTTATATGCGGGGCCTGCAAATACTGTAAATTTATGTTGACCAAAAAAAACCCCACTCTCCCGAATGGGCAAACCTTTGTACCCCAGCATTTTGCCAACTGCCGCACGCACGGGGTGGTTTATCTACTTCTCTGTGGGTGCGGTTGCTTTTATGTTGGCAAAACAAAGCTGGACTTCACCAAAAGGGCCAATAGACACATAAAAAGTATGCAAACCTGCAACCCAGATCTCCCACTTGGCCGACATACCAGATTGGTACACGCAGGGATTTTTCCAAAAATTAAATTTTTGATTTTAGACAGAGTCCACCCCAGTTCAAGAGGGGGGGACTGGAATAAGACTCTACTTCAACTTGAACTGCGGTGGATTTATCGTTTGAGGGCCACAGAGCCTCCTGGCCTAAATGAGATGATCTCATTCAAGCCATTTCTTGAGGGATTCACCTCAGGAGGCATGGAGAGTTAACCAACCTCTCTCCTGCCCCCCATGTCATATATCCTGCTCCATCATTTGCCTTACAAAGGGAACCCTCTTTTTATTTTTAATTCCAACCTTACCAAGACCTTACAATATAATGAGTCTGTCTATACACCCACTTCATGTATTAATATCTCTTCCCCTTTTTTTTTTTTTTTTTTTCTTTTTTCTTTATTTTCCTTCCCTATCTCCCCCTTCCCTCTTTTCCCTTTATTATTTAATCTGTGTGATTACCTTATCGTACTAAATATGTTGTTTTGTGATTCACAGGAACATCTACCTGCCTCCGTGGAATTATGGATGCCAACTTTTTGTTTTTTGTTTTCTTTCTACCCCTGTTTAAATGATTGACAATCTATATATAGACATGTTTTGAATTACTACAGTGTCTTTAATAGATCGGTAATACACATTTTTGATATGAATCCTTATATTTTGTCAAGTTTTGTTAGCAGAGAGCCATTCTCTCTGTTAATGCTATGGGTACAGCCCGGCACGGTAAGGCGAACGCCACCCTGTGACGTCCGCCAATGATGGCAGCAGTCCCTCACCATTGGACAATGGGTTAATCCCATTGCGCATGCCCAACGGACTCCGTCCGACGCTCTCGGCGTTGGCGGAAGTCCGAGCCGTGTCGGTGAGACGCATGGGCCGACGTCACTTCCGCCGGATCATTTCCGGCGGTGAGGTCAACTCTTCACTTCCGCCGGATCTCTTCCATTGGGGGGTGGTTCCGGCCCATGTGACTCAGGAAATCCTATTGGCGGTCAGCTGGACGCTATAGCCGTTCAGCTGAGATTGCTCACAGCTGATTAAAATCTCTCTATTTATACTCCACACCCGGCGTCGGACTCATATGTTCCTTTGCCGAACGTGGAGCAACATCTACTTTGTCGTTTGATTTTCTTGGCCAAGTCTGGACTCAAAAAGGTATTTTTACTTACAATTTTCCTTTTGGACAACTCTGTTCTGTGATATATATCCTTGCCGGCCCCTCTGTTTCCGAGTTAGTTGCAACACTGATACAGAGAAACAATTGTATTATATACATATGTTTCTTTTTCTTATATTTAATGTTTTACTGGGCATGTTTTGAGAAACAGGGAGGCCTCCAGGATTACCTCTTTCACTTCACAGAATTTGTCACCCATATTAGCAGGCGATCCCCGGACAGAATTTTTTCCTTTCCCCCCCCCTTTTCTTGGTGTTGGGGCTTTCTGTCTCTGTCCCTAAACTTGGCCAAATGACATATTGTCTAACACGAACCCTTTTTTGGCTTATGCACAGCAGGACTGCCTCTTTTTGGGATTTCAGCTGTCCCCACCCAGACTGATATATTGGTTTGGGAGCAAGCAATCTTGACTGGATTCCAACTCTACAAATCAAAAGAATTCCTTCTTTTCTGGTTGAAACCGATTCTAGTAAATCTAACTGGCTTACCATAAACCCACGCTGGCATCGTTCATGTCCTGTTTTTTAGCCGTGCAGGCAGGCATTTTCGTTTTAACCATTACAGTGAACCATGTAAGTGCATAAATTTTTGACTTTATTATTCTTTCTTGTAAGATTGAATTTATCAACATGTATAATATATACAATTGCATTGATCATTCACAGACCACCCTCCCAAGACACCCCTGAAGAAGGAGTGTGTCTCCGAAACGCGTCGGGTGTTTATTCATGGGGGTCCTATGGTGAACGCTTCACCTTGTAATGTGATGTATATCCAACTTTGCCCGCTGCCATTCTTTATGTTTTAAAAATTGTTTGTATAATTACATTTAATAAAGTGACATTGTTATTTTTACCTATGTGTATTTTCTGATACATCAGTGCCTTAAAAGTCCCACCCATAGGGGAACCCATTCTTTTTTCTGATTTTACATTCGGGATGTGGCACATTAGGGACCACTCCACATGAACTACATATGTTTAATCTATCCAGGTAGCAAATACCACTCCCCGTTTTTGTTCATGTGGCGTTTTCCCAATTTAAATTTACAAATATATTTTGACCACGTTAGTGATCTAATTCTGTTCAATTTTGTCAATAACTTTGTATAAAAAATTTTGTGTAATCACACACATTTCTCTCTGATTCAATCTCCTTTTTCCCCTTTCTCTGTGAGATATAGACATGTCTGTGTATGTAGGCGACGAGTGGGAATCACTGATGGCTGGATATTTACAAGATTTTGGAGACAAAGAGTATGTAGAAGCTGATTTGTCTACATTATTTTTTCAGTTATCCAAAACCCTTGAAAAAAAGTCCGCGTATTTTTGGCATGTTAAATCTTTTAAGGACTACATTAAAAATAAGACAAACCCAATTGGCCTCAGAATGCAGGTGTTTCCTCTTCTTGAGGACCTGAGTCCTGAGTTCAAAACTAATTGGGAACACACTTTGAGTGAATGTTCAGCCACCTTGATGACTCTTCTCATCGCAGAGTATAGCACTCGTGCCTCTAAGCTAGATATTGAAATTACCAATCTCTGTCAAAAGCTCCAAAAATATAAATCCCACAAACTGTTTTCGATAAAAGAAAAACAGCTTAAAGACCATTTAGAGGTTTTTAATCGCAATATCCTTATAAAAAAACAACAAAAACTAGCGCGTGACACCATTGCTTTTGACCAAAACAAAGCATATAGATGGAATACAAACAAATCTCTCCACCTCCCATCGACACAAAAGGAACATCGTCCCTCTATTCCTCAACCTCTTTCCAAAAATGTCTCCAGAAATGGCCCTTCAAACGTGCCTAAACCAAAAACAACCAAACGGGCCCATCATGAAGAACACGAGCTTAGACAATCCTCCAAAAAAACAAATGTTCAACACGACACAGGATCAAACCTATCTCTATTTAAACCCACAACACAGAAACCAAATCATAATGTTGATACACCCCAAGAAAGCACAAACCCTGATGCTAACACATCTCTTTCTAATTTGAACCCAGCACCTGTTTCTTTAGCCTCCACAATTAATTTGCAAGACACTACTTTTTTAGAGCTCATCCATGCACGAGCACCAACCTTCACTCCCACCACTCCCCTATAAACTTACCTATGGCACCACCTTCCCTTGAAGCACCCACCACTGAAATTCCTTTTTCTGATCTTTCAATTATTAATCTCTCAGATCACTGTTTGTCCCAAGATGAGATTGATGTTCTTAAAAAAGGCCTCAGTTTTTGCCCAAGTAGAAAGCTAGACAAATTTGATTTTATTAAAGATTTAAATCTTTTTGCTCGTAAATTGAATTTCAAAATCCTCTTCAACAAAGAGAATCCATCTAATATCATACATTCTGACAAAGACCCTATATTAGACACACTAATCTCTTTATTAGAGGAAAACGAGGACCTTATTGACAGAATTGATTTACCGTCCCTTTTGACCGATTCAGATTCTAAAAAACCCATACATTCAAGAGATGATTTTAAATTGAGGAAAAAGTCAGACAAATTTCCCTATACTTCTAATCCCCACGTTGCCGCCTTTGTCGGCCTGGTAACAAAAGATATTGAAAAACTCAAAATTAAAAAACCTACCAAAACAAACACAACATTCAATCAAAGACAGGCCATTGAAAACCTAAAAACTAATCATTTGATTACCATTAAACAGGCCGACAAGGGCGGGAACGTGGTGATCATGAATAATGCTCACTATGTGACTATGTGCCAAAAAATTCTGAGGAATTATAACTGGTACCGGAAAATTCCAGCTGATATTATTAACAAATATCAGCTCGAATTTTACAAATTGGTCGATACTGCCTACTTAAACGAAGTCATTCCCAAACACACATGGGAATTTATACGCACAACCTTTCCTATTACCCCGACATTTTATGCCCTCCCCAAGATACATAAGGACGCCACTAATCCACCAGGGCGCCCTATTATTTCAGGGCGAGGCTCTCTAACAGACAACGCTAGTAGACTTATCGACTCTTTTTTGAAACCACTGGTCACACAACTACCATCTCATGTACGTGATACGATACATTTCTTACAAAGAATTGAAAATATATGGATCCCAGATGAGTGTCTCCTAGTCACAATAGACGTTGAGGCACTTTATAGCTCCATTCCCCATGATCGTGGCCTTTCGGCCATCAGACACACACTAATAGAAAATCAAATTCTGGATGCATACGGAGAGTTTATTTTGTCTATTTTACAATTCATATTATTTCATAATGTTTTCACATTTGATGGTTCCCACTACCTCCAGGTACAGGGCGTAGCGATGGGCACTTGTTGTGCCCCATCCTACGCCAATCTGTACCTGGGGGAGTGGGAACAAGCCCTTCTAAATGATGATATGTTCTCGATGTATACGGACCACATTAGATTATGGGTCCGATACATCGATGACGTATTCATGCTTTGGCATGGACCGGCCGAGCTTCTTGACGCTTTTATGAACCGTATCAACAAAAATGAATTCAACCTGACCTTTACAATGCAATATGACATCTCTTGTGTCACTTTCCTTGATGTCACAGTCACCAGGGGGGAGGATGGTGTTCTCCACAGTGGGCTCTATCGCAAGCCCACTGCTGGCAACACCATCCTCCACGCCTCAAGTTTTCATCCATCTACACTGGTACAATCCATTCCTTATGGACAATACCTTCGAGTTAGACGTAACTGCAAAGATCTTATTAGTTTTCAAAAGGCAGCTGATGACCTGAGACAGAGACTTTTAAACAGAGGATACCCCCCCACCACCTTGAAAAAGGCATATAGAAAGGCCCTGATGCAAGATAGAACTTCACTAATAACCTCAAACACAACACGACCAATCAATCAAACTTTAAGAGTGATCATGAAATACTCAGAACAACACACTGATGTTAGGAAAATTGTGGGGAAGTATTGGCACTTGTTGTCCCTCGATCCCATCGTAGGCAAACATGTCCCTCCTACCCCCCAGATTACCTTCAAAAAAGTCCCTGCCCTGAAAGATCAATTGGTACGCAGCGAATATACAGCCTATAATGGGAGAGATCCATGCAAGGCTAAAGGCACCTTTATATGCGGGGCCTGCAAATACTGTAAATTTATGTTGACCAAAAAAAACCCCACTCTCCCGAATGGGCAAACCTTTGTACCCCAGCATTTTGCCAACTGCCGCACGCACGGGGTGGTTTATCTACTTCTCTGTGGGTGCGGTTGCTTTTATGTTGGCAAAACAAAGCTGGACTTCACCAAAAGGGCCAATAGACACATAAAAAGTATGCAAACCTGCAACCCAGATCTCCCACTTGGCCGACATACCAGATTGGTACACGCAGGGATTTTTCCAAAAATTAAATTTTTGATTTTAGACAGAGTCCACCCCAGTTCAAGAGGGGGGGACTGGAATAAGACTCTACTTCAACTTGAACTGCGGTGGATTTATCGTTTGAGGGCCACAGAGCCTCCTGGCCTAAATGAGATGATCTCATTCAAGCCATTTCTTGAGGGATTCACCTCAGGAGGCATGGAGAGTTAACCAACCTCTCTCCTGCCCCCCATGTCATATATCCTGCTCCATCATTTGCCTTACAAAGGGAACCCTCTTTTTATTTTTAATTCCAACCTTACCAAGACCTTACAATATAATGAGTCTGTCTATACACCCACTTCATGTATTAATATCTCTTCCCCTTTTTTTTTTTCTTTTTTCTTTATTTTCCTTCCCTATCTCCCCCTTCCCTCTTTTCCCTTTATTATTTAATCTGTGTGATTACCTTATCGTACTAAATATGTTGTTTTGTGATTCACAGGAACATCTACCTGCCTCCGTGGAATTATGGATGCCAACTTTTTGTTTTTTGTTTTCTTTCTACCCCTGTTTAAATGATTGACAATCTATATATAGACATGTTTTGAATTACTACAGTGTCTTTAATAGATCGGTAATACACATTTTTGATATGAATCCTTATATTTTGTCAAGTTTTGTTAGCAGAGAGCCATTCTCTCTGTTAATGCTATGGGTACAGCCCGGCACGGTAAGGCGAACGCCACCCTGTGACGTCCGCCAATGATGGCAGCAGTCCCTCACCATTGGACAATGGGTTAATCCCATTGCGCATGCCCAACGGACTCCGTCCGACGCTCTCGGCGTTGGCGGAAGTCCGAGCCGTGTCGGTGAGACGCATGGGCCGACGTCACTTCCGCCGGATCATTTCCGGCGGTGAGGTCAACTCTTCACTTCCGCCGGATCTCTTCCATTGGGGGGTGGTTCCGGCCCATGTGACTCAGGAAATCCTATTGGCGGTCAGCTGGACGCTATAGCCGTTCAGCTGAGATTGCTCACAGCTGATTAAAATCTCTCTATTTATACTCCACGCCCGGCGTCGGACTCATATGTTCCTTTGCCGAACGTGGAGCAACATCTACTTTGTCGTTTGATTTTCTTGGCCAAGTCTGGACTCAAAAAGGTATTTTTACTTACAATTTTCCTTTTGGACAACTCTGTTCTGTGATATATATCCTTGCCGGCCCCTCTGTTTCCGAGTTAGTTGCAACACTGATACAGAGAAACAATTGTATTATATACATATGTTTCTTTTTCTTATATTTAATGTTTTACTGGGCATGTTTTGAGAAACAGGGAGGCCTCCAGGATTACCTCTTTCACTTCACAGAATTTGTCACCCATATTAGCAGGCGATCCCCGGACAGAATTTTTTCCTTTCCCCCCCCCTTTTCTTGGTGTTGGGGCTTTCTGTCTCTGTCCCTAAACTTGGCCAAATGACATATTGTCTAACACGAACCCTTTTTTGGCTTATGCACAGCAGGACTGCCTCTTTTTGGGATTTCAGCTGTCCCCACCCAGACTGATATATTGGTTTGGGAGCAAGCAATCTTGACTGGATTCCAACTCTACAAATCAAAAGAATTCCTTCTTTTCTGGTTGAAACCGATTCTAGTAAATCTAACTGGCTTACCATAAACCCACGCTGGCATCGTTCATGTCCTGTTTTTTAGCCGTGCAGGCAGGCATTTTCGTTTTAACCATTACAGTGAACCATGTAAGTGCATAAATTTTTGACTTTATTATTCTTTCTTGTAAGATTGAATTTATCAACATGTATAATATATACAATTGCATTGATCATTCACAGACCACCCTCCCAAGACACCCCTGAAGAAGGAGTGTGTCTCCGAAACGCGTCGGGTGTTTATTCATGGGGGTCCTATGGTGAACGCTTCACCTTGTAATGTGATGTATATCCAACTTTGCCCGCTGCCATTCTTTATGTTTTAAAAATTGTTTGTATAATTACATTTAATAAAGTGACATTGTTATTTTTACCTATGTGTATTTTCTGATACATCAGTGCCTTAAAAGTCCCACCCATAGGGGAACCCATTCTTTTTTCTGATCCCACTTTTTAAGGGACCACAAGTAATGGGACAGATTAACAGTCATAAATCAAACTCACTTTTTAATACTTGATTGCAAATCCTTTGCAGTCAATTACCGCCTGAAGTCTGGAATGCATGGACATCACCAGATGCTGGGGTTTCATCCCTGGTGATGCTCTGCCAGGCCTCTACTGCAACTGTCTTCAGTTCCTGCTTGTTCTTGGGGCATTTTCCCTTCAGTTTTGTCTTCAGCAAGTGAAATGCATGCTCAATCGGATTCAAGTCAGGTGATTGACTTGGCCATTGCATAACATTCCACTTCTTTCCCTTAAAAAACTCTTTGGTTGCTTTTGCAGTATGCTTCGGGTCATTGTCCATCTGTACTGTGAAGTGCCGTCCAATGAGTTCTGAAGCATTTGGCTGAATATGAGCAGATAATATTGCCCGAAACACTTCAGAATTCATCCTGCTGCTTTTGTCAGCAGTCACATCATCAATAAATACAAGAGAACCAGTTCCATTGGCAGCCATACATGCCCACGCCATGACACTACCACCCCTATGCTTCACTGATGAGGTGATATGCTTTGGATCATGAGCAGTTACTTTCATTCTCCATTCTCTTCTCTTCCCATCACTCTGGTACAAGTTGATCTTGGTCTCATCTGTCCATAGGATGTTCCAGAACTGTGAAGGCTTTTTTAGATGTTGTTTGGCAAACTCCAATCTGGCCTTCCTGTTTTTGAGGCTCACCAATGGTTTACATCTTGTGGTGAACCCTCTGTATTCACTCTGGTGAAGTCTTCTCTTGATTGTTGACTTTGACACACATACACCTACCTCCTGGAGAGTGTTCTTGATCTGGCTAACTGTTGTGAAGGGTGTTTTCTTCACCAGGGAAAGAATTTTTCGGTCATCCACCAAAGTTGTTTTCCATGGTCTTCGGGGTCTTTTGGTGCTACTGAGCTCACCGGTGCGTTCTTTCTTTTTAAGGATGTTCCAAACAGTTGATTTGGCCACACCTAATGTTTTTGCTATCTCTGATGGGTTTATTTTGTTTTTTCAGCCTAATGATGGCTTGCTTCATTGATAGTGACAGCTCTTTGGATCTCATATTGAGAGTTGACAGCAACAGATTCCAAATGCAAATAGCACACTTAAAATTAACTCTGGACCTTTTAATATACTCCTTGTAAATGGGATAATGAGGGAATAACACACACCTTGTCCATGGAACAGCTGAGCAGCCAATTGTCCCATTACTTTTGGTCCCTTAAAAAGTGAGTGACACATATACAAACTGTTGTAATTCCTACAACTTTCATCTGATTTGGATGTACATACCCTCAAATTAAAGCTGAAAGTATGCAGTTAAAGCACATCTTGTTTGTTTCATTTCAAATCCATTGTGGTGGTGTATAGAGCCAAAAATATTAGAAATGTGTCGATGTCCCAATATTTATGGACCTGACTGTATATACAGTATATATATATATATATCGTTTTCTAAATTTTACAAGGGCTGATGACAGAGGAAGCAGGAATTCTGATTTCTCCTCACATACCGGCCATTTCCCTCTTTTCTCTGTGCTATCTCCACCTCTGTATGTATATACAGTATATACTGTATATGTGAGAGGGACCATTCATAAATAACTGTGTTTTTATTGATATCAAGACATTTCTGTGACACTTGTTACCAAGTGTATTTCTTGTTCAACCTTTTTATTGAGCAAGAGGAAATGGTCTGGTACATGTTCACAGCGTGTCCACAGTATAGCGGAAAAGATATAGAAAGGCACAAAGCATCCATATACCCCGCATGAGCGAATGGTTTGTAACAAAGTGTTTTTATGGCTATATAAATACACTTGGTTAAAAGTGTCACAGGAATGTCTTCATAAATAAAAACACAATTATTTATGAATGGTCCCTCACACACAGGTCTTTTGTCTTTTATTACCTTTCTTTTAATTTTCTAACTCTTATTTTGTCCTGTTTTACATTTTATTTTTCATTCATGGGTATTTGGGGCCCTGACCCCTCAAGCCTATAGACTCAAATCTCATTTCTAGTACAAAACACATTTATTCACGGAGTATTTCATTTACTCATTTACTTCTCTTCTTAGTCAGAGAAAAGAGGTGCAATGGTTAAAGCGGAACTATACTCACCTGTTCTCCAGCTCTGCGCTGCCCCGGAGCTCCGCGTCTATTGTATACCTGTTTTTTATATTTGGGACACAATCACACCAAATAATTTTTCAAATATTTAAACACACCAAGTTTACCTATCACTGTCTAATAGCACAGATTTCATCATAAATTTTGGTTTTAGGTGTCCATTTTATACACTTGGTTTAAGTAGAGCAAGACCTGTGGGGGTATGTGTTTTCAACTTCCCCCCTGTTTTTCTTTCAGTCTATTTCCGTAGCAGGAGGGGGCTTAGCAGCTGCTCACCACATATATTAAATCATCACTTCCAATACTATCATATTATTTTATTGGTTCACCATTATTACTATTTCACTAATAGAGGTGGTTCTTGGCGCGGGTGAATTTATTTGTTTTTGGAAAGGGTCGGGGCCTTTTTTTCCCCATGTTTTGCATGTATTAGACTTCAATGTAATCGAACCAGAAACGCAAGTATTTTTTTATGTGTTTTGCGGTTTTTATTTTCAACTTTAAACACTTTATATGGCTGGTTGCTAAGTAGCCACCCGGGAAGCCAACCACTGCATCCTTAACAACTGATGAGTCATCGGCTGTCATCGGGGTTCCTCACTGACAGCTGAATTAAAAAAGAAAAAGAAAATGTTGCCAGCAAAAAAAATTGTAAAAAAAAAAAAAAAAAAGCGTGGGGTCCCCCCACCAGGTCCTTCGAGTCTGGTATGGATTTGGAGGGAACACCATCATTTTTCTTTTAAAATTTTCTATCACAAGGGGTGGGAATTTTAGTGTCCATAAATATGGTAAATAGGGTTTAAAAAGCCCTCACTGACCTTTACAGCTGCAGACACTGTGTTGTAATTCATCCTCAAAGTTCACAGGGAAAACAACAAAGTACCTTTCTCTTGAGCAGATCAGCTTGCCTGCCTGTCTTTGTAGCCTGCCAGCCTTTGAATCTCAACTTGAAGGACCGCACTGCATCATCACTTGTGAAATTTAAGGAAGAATTGCTCCATAATGTCTGCAGCAAAATAAATCTGGAAGGGTTTGTTTTACAGCTTACAGCTTTTTAACTGCTTAATAACAATATATAAATATTTGAAAGTCCATAGCCTGGCTTCTATTCTACTTTAAAGGCTGGCGGCCAAGAATTGGTTAAATAATACATCCATTTCACAGAAAATATGTTGTCAGAACTGTAGCAGGATGTTAGCATGTAACATACAGGGTATTCTTTCTGTTTACACATATATTATCAGATGACTTTACAAATGTGTTAGGAGACATGAAAAGGCGTAAAGACATGATGCAATTATATAAATACCTAAGACCTAAAAGGCAGTTTCTGGAATATTATTCTCAGTTAATGAAAAATGAATTGCTGAGAGTCGATTATTACTGGGATCAGCAGCTTGGTTCTATTGTTGCTACAAAATATCTAAAATTCATGTTCTGCTCAATCTATACTCACAGTAGCCAGTGTGCCACTGTTAGATGATAGCTTTTCCTGAGCCAATCAGATTCAGCTGGCGTGCAGTAATTGTTTTTGGACCGATCAGCAAATAAATTGACTGGAAAATGTATAAGGTCAGTTGCAGGCTTCCGAGTTCCACTGTATGCACAAAGCTACTTGTGTGGAAAGACCTGAAGTCCAGTTAAACCAAAGGCTTTTTTTCTGCAAAGAATTAAGTGATTACATATAACAATATGGTCACTAAATCAAATAATTTTCTTTCCTAGAATATGAATAAATCTGTACATGGCTGCAATGGTGCAGGGGTCCCTCAGCAGGTCCAACTTTTGAGCCACAGATTTAAGTGAAAAAAATATAGCAAAAAAAAAATATATATATATATAACAAATACAATTACTACATAAGACATACTGTAATTTAATGTTATTAAAGATTACCTTTCCTGCTCAATCTGTTTTTTTCTCTGTAAAATTCAATGCAATATAGCAACCTCTGCACACTGTTGGTGATTGGCTCACTGATTTTCTCAGAAGATACAAGTCACTAATATACAAGTCAACTTTTCGGCATCATTTGCAATAGAAATTTTAGTTTTGTTAAGATACTCTCTAAGGGCCCATTCACACCAGAACTTGGTGAGAGAAACCTGCATTTCCTGCACGTTTCCTGCCCTACGTTCAAATTGTACTGCAGTTTCAATCTGCAGCGGGTGTTAATGTAAAGTTTCTGACACCCCAAATGCAGGCTGCAAATGTAGTGCGCTTGCCTGTTTCCCATCGCATCGTACAGAAGTACCATGCGATCTGGTTGCAGTGCATGCTCTACTTTGGGTGAGGTGCAGTGCAATATGAGCCAACTCCAAATGAATGGGCTCAAATTGCAATGCATTAAATTGCACGTGAATCGCACAGGAACGAGCAACGCATTCCTGTGAGATTCCTAGTGTGAACCAGCCCTAAGGATTAGCTACGTCTAAATGTAGACCCTGTGACTTTCCCCATCAGAACACAAAGAGCTCACCAGCTGAATATAATGAACCAGGACCTTCCATTCAGAATCAGCCAGCAAAGGATATAGTGGAACAAACAATTATTTCTCCTGAACAAAAAAATGTAGGACTCTACAACTAAGTTTGTTAAAATCCTTGCAATATACATTGAACACCCAGAGGGGATTGTTTTTCTCAACAAAAGTGCAGTTACTCTTTAATTACTGGCAATGTAAAACGATTTACTCACTGTTTATTGATTGACAGATGGAAAGATGTGAGCAGTCTTCAAGTCTTTGTAACAGTGGACAGGGGTCCCACCACCCATCTGACCCATATCTTTGACATAACATGGACCCCAATAAGTACCAGAAGGCCTCTGTGCAACTGCAGAGTCTGGACAACTGGTATTCCTGCCCCTGCATGCCTAAATATTCAATAATTTACTGGTTTTGGTAGGAATGCTCCACAGGAAATAATTCTACTGAAGATAACCTAAATGGTACTGTATATGTTTAAATATGTAATTAGCCTTGAATACAAAGGGTTAAAGCAGTCAAACAGCTAAGTAAAGAAATGAAGTGCATGGCCAGGCTGAGGCTAAAGGCCCATACACATGATAAGAAAATCTGTAGGGAAAATTAGTCTGACGAACGATCTGTCGATTTTCAGATTGTTAGTATGATGCTTTCGACAGCCGACTCTGACTTTTCGGCTGACAAAATCCTGATGTGCAGGCTATATAATTTTTGTCGTCCGTCAAAACAACGTCCGATTTTCGTCTTATTAGTACAGATTTCGACGTAAAAAAATCTTAAGAGCAAGACTAGGCATGCTCAGAGACGAAAGAACACATACAAAACAATCCTGCACATGACATCACTTCTGAAGTAGAATTCTGTCGTACGGGAAAATTCATATGAAAATAACCTCTTCACTTTCCACATCAGACTAGCATGCCACAAAAAACGGACGACAGATCGTTCGATAATCTGATCATGTGTACGGGGCTTAAGGCAGGAGAGGTACCTGCCTCAGGTTTTGTGTTTGAGAGGGGGAAAACTGGGGTAGCAACCACTTCTTCCTCTGCATTGTATGACCATGCTGTACACCCATATGTCAAATACAAGGCCCACGGGCTGAATCCAGCCCACTGGGTCTTGTCACATGGCCCACACACCCAGTTTTGCAGGCAAAATGCAGAAGAGCTCCATTACACCACCTCTGGCTCTTGCCCGCCTCTCCCTGCTGTCACTTGTAATCACAGAAGCCTTGTGTAATCACAGCCTTATGTGTCACTTGTAATTACAGAATCCACAGAAGGGATTGCTTCCCTCTCAGTGGCTCCAGGATCTAACAGATCCCTTTAGGCACTCATGACAGGGCAGAGCGGGGACAGATCTCCAGAAGAGAGAAAACAATCTCCCTGCAATGTGAGGCATATCCGCCTACATAGGAAGGTACAAGAGCTGGATACATGGGTAGTATAGCTGCCTACAAAGGGAGCTGGGCGATGTAGGAGAGAGACATGCAAGGATGCTTTGGGGGGGTTGAGGTTGCACACTGTCCATATTGTACTCCCAAACCCTGCACGAGGTACATAACACACCCTTAAATCCTGCACTCTGTACATAGCGTAATCCTGAACTTTTCACTCTGTACGTAATGCACTTCTGAACCCTGCACGTAGGGCATCCCAGATACAACCACCCCTTTGAAAGCACTTGTACTGCTGATGCAACCCGCAATGAAATTGAGTTTGACAACCCTGCTCTACACTGTTTAGGAAGGAGCTGTTAAATGATGGCTTAATCCTGCAGATTACACTTTGGGAGCAAACACATCAAGGAATATTCCTTCACCCCTTAATCTAGAATTAAATATGGCAAGTTGCAATTTTACCCATTTTTTCCAAAATGACATTATCTTTGTATGAAATTAGGTAGGTGCGGCCTTCAGTAGGCTTGATGCATGCAAAATAAAGAGACTTTGAAGATTTAGTCCTTCCAGTTTGGTTCGTTGTTTCATTTGAATTACTAAAGCAAATGAATAAAAACAGAAATAAATAAACCATTACCAATATACCTATCAGGATCATTGAAAATATGTAACTGTTCATATACTGATGTTCAATGTGCTATGGGCATGATGCAAGAGATTGTAAGAGCCTGTGGACATAACACAGAAGATCATCAAAGACTGCAGATGTGATACAAGAGATGGTCAGAGATTGCAGATGTGCTGCAAGAGACTGCCAAAGACTAAATCAATTCCCCACTACATCAGTGTCCCCCTTACAATAGTGCCTCCCTTGCATCAATGCCAGCCTTTCACCAGTGTCCCCTCTTACATCAGTGACCCCCCCCCTTACATTAGAGCCCCTCTACTTCAGGAGGATAAGGAGAAGAAGGAGGGATGGAATTTAGGAAGCGTGAAGGTCAGCAGGAGGTTTAGGGAAGGGGCAGAGATAAGAGAAGGATGGGGGTGAGGAAAGGGGGGGGTGAGGGAGGAGGAGAAAGGACAAAAAGGGGGAAAACAAATATATCAAACACCAAGTACAAGTCCCTGCTCAAGGTGCTACTAGTTTCCGACAGTAACAATACGCCAAGGCTGTGGACATCAGTTCCTTTCTGTGCCCAATGAATCTATACAAGCAGACTGAATTTTATCAATCCTCCTAGGAAACTGTCTACTAAGATAGGTAAACTTATACAAAGGCAGAACTCCATTCACGGCAGAGGTGGTTTCATCATTAGCCTTTGACTAAGCAAGGCTTTAACCCTTGAGGCTCATTAGAGGTTAGTGTTTTCAACAGTTTGCAGCATTTTTTTCTCCTTCAACTTCTTTATATAGATTGAAATAAATATATATTTTTTTCCATTAGAGTTCCATTTTTGGCATGTATCTCCACAACTTTAAGAACCATTTAGACTACTGATCATATCATACTTTGATCTTAAATTTTACATTCACATCAGTGCAAAGTTTTTGCATACTTATTGGTGGTGAAGATCATGAGTTAATCTCATAACACATTGTGTTCACACTTGTTTTATTCGGTAATATTTGGACTAATTGCATTTCACTGGTATATATGCTCCTCTAGCACTTTTGTGCATCACTTCAGTATTCAATGTCTACTAATGCTAAATTTACCAATGTGAATTTTCCAAGTAGAAACATTATTTTGTCTTTCTTTTATTTTTTATTCCACAGAAAACACAGATGCACAATATAAATACCTTTACAGAGACAATGGAAAATCTCTTTCTCCAGAAGGGCAATAAAAGTAAGTTTCTTGTAATGTTTATGTGGGCAAGTAAAACAAATCTATCTAATAATCTAATTGATCTTTATCTAGAATCAAATAAATAGGGTTTGAATACTATCTTTAAATTGAGTGGTAAGGTAAGCACTGTGTTAGAAGGAAAGTTTATCATACGTTCCAACATTGTCAGTGTAAACAAAAGCTTAAGCTGGTCATAGTGCTGATTATCTGTAACGCTTGAGCCTTTCCAAGAATGTGAAAATAAGTTGACTTGAATATAGTAGGTGCAAAATAAATTCATAGAACCAATCAGAATATATCTTTCATTGCCCAGACTGCAATAAACAGCTAACAGCTGACATCTATTTGCTTAGTATGCTATGATACGGATCCTCACTGTTGGCTTTGTACCATCTGCTTCCTCTGTGAACTGTCCAAGGTTTTGAACTTGTGCTACAGAATAATTCATTAAGTGAAAATGTCTTTAATGCATAAAACTTTCTTCACCTCAACAGTTGGCTTTCTCTCTATTTTTATTTATTGATGGATATGGCATATTTTTTTTTTTACATATTGTAACTTGATTGAAGTGTACATACTTTTTAGGTAATCGGCTTGATGATGATGTTACAGACTGAGCTAGTAAGGGTCCAAACATGACCTGGGCAGATTAGCTTAGTTCACCCCCTGGCCATCCAAATCTTCCTTCCAAAATATACTTAGGTTACATATTTCAGTAATATAAGAAAATATAAAACACAAATATTTTCCCCTCAGAAAAAAAAAGCATTTCTACATTACTGCAGTTGTAATACATTTATTTTAATTATTTATTTCAGGTACTTATATAGCGCTGTCAATACATTTACATTTCTTCTTTACCCTCTTATACCTAATACCTTATCTATAGAGAGAGTATCGAGCATTGGGGCATAAATTGGGATTTTAAAGGGTACCGTTCTATAACCAATACATGCAAAAATAAATTTTTTTCTTAAAAAGATTTTTGCTTTTATTATTCACATAAATTTCCCAACAGAGGGAAAGACAAAGGTAAACAATAATGTTACACAACAAATCATAGACATACACATAGTAGCAATACATATACTAATAAAATATCAAATCAAGATCACATCCTTGAATATGTGGGTGGACTCATCAGAGGTCACAGCGGGCCCGGGTATACCAGTGCCAATGTGTATCTCTTACTACTCATATTAATCTAATGAGCTAATTCTGCTAATACCTTATCTGATTATATACAGTACCTATTGACTGATAGTTTTTTTACTTTTTGTATAATTCTTATATATTTTATGCGATTATAAGTACCCGAATACTCTTTCTTCGTGTCTATTAATCCCTAACAGATTTTAAGCATCTTCTTTGAGACCTGCTCATAATCTGATTTTAGGCATTCCTCTCTGTGCTATAACCCTCCTACACATACCAAGATATTTTCTTTAATTTGTTAAAAGGTTAGCAATTACCCAGCCCCAGATATTAGACATAATTGCAGCATGTAAATAAAAAATGTTCAAATCAGAGTAAGACCTTACTTAAAGACCTTAAAGCCCAAATGAGAGTAAAGGAAAATGAGCTCTAATTGGTCTCCATAACTTGTGCACATAAGTTTCCATTGAGGAAAGGGATTAGTTGGGCATTGGTCAAAGGAAAACAGTGCTAGGTGAAGTCAGAGTTCATGGTATAGTTGTAAGAATTTTTTCCTATAGTGAATAAGGAAAACTATACTTATTGTATAAATGATAATATTTGCATATGATCATGTGACGGACAGACACCTCTCAAAATACAAAGCATCCCTAAATTTCTACCTGCAGTACAAAGCGAGAGCCTGCATTCCTTGTTAGTGGAAGCAGAATCTCCTGTCCACAAAATATTGATGGCACTCAAAAATTGATGATATTTTCCTAATGGAGGACTTAACTTCCATGCTGCTGCAAAATACAGTAGAGAAATTCAGAACAAATACTCCAAATACTCCCAAAATTAGGAAATTACATTCTCTTAAACGTGGCGACGTGTTAGTGGTTTATGTTGAGACATTACCTTGTTAGTTTGATTCTTCAACATTCTCTGCCTTAAGTTAAAATGCTTTCTATTAAGCCAAACTGTATTGGGTTTGCCTTCTTGGGTACTGTTTGAACAAATGGATAAGTGTCACTGGAAATTCATACAAGTACTGTACAAGTGTATATTTTTGGATGTTATATGACAACATAAATAAAGAATTTAAATAATATACACATTTGATTATACAGTATATAACACACTACTTAAAAGAGAACCAAATGTATATGTGTGTAAGCATGGTTTACTAAAAAGAACAATATTATATTTAGTTAGGTAACCACCATATTCACTGCTATGCTCATAGACACAGCATGACTCCCATGATCTTTGACATGTCAGAGGAAAATCAACTAAAACATCCGCAATGCCCATAGACATACATAATGTCCGCATATCATCCCATCCGTTTGCGGATGATATACGGACATAATGTATGTCTATGGGCATTGCAGATGCAGCTGACATCCGATTTTGCATCCGTTCCGTTTTTAAACGGAACAAAAATAGGTTTCTGTTCCCTTCCATAAAACGGAACAGAACTGAAAGGACGAAAATCGGATGTCAGTGGATGGTCATCCGCTGACATCCGCAATGCCATTGACATACATTATGTCCGTATATCATCCGCAAAAAAATAGGATGATATACAGACATGCAGACCGCCCGTGTGAAAGGGCCCTAATACTGTTTGTCCATCATTTGTATTTAATTTGTACGTGTCTTTTGGTAAAATGGTAATGTTTTGGAAAAAGTTTAAAATAAAAGCTTCAAACTGGGAATATCATATTAGTGTTAATGCTCTCAATACTGCAGATTATAAAACCAAATTACCAGTATAGAGATTTCTAGAGCATATGATAGTAGCTGTAATGTATACATAAGGCCACTAGAACAGCAAAAAGGTACAAAAAATTTGAGACTCAAGTGTGATTTTTGCAGGACTATCCAGGCATTCATAAAGGCAGTAAGATTGATCATTAACTGCTGTCCACTCAGTTTGAATTGAGACAACACTGCAGCAGATTTTTAACTCCTAGTATCCTTTATTTTTATTTTGGCTTCATGGTATTGTGTGACGAACAGGCTTTTTAAATGTCACACCACTTGATTTTCTAAAATGTAGTGAGGTAAACTGATAATGCGTTCACGTCAAACATCCAATAAGTTGAAGTAGATAACAAGTGATTTTCTTCTGGATGTGATTGTTTGAATTTCAGTCGGGTTTATTTTACCTTATTTTACAGTTTATTTAATCAGGTAAACCACTGGCTATAGCAGTCACTTTTAGAACAGGGAATAAGGGCTGCATGATAATTGCAGCATGGAACCTATAAGCTATGCACTTTGGTCCGCCCCCAAATTACGTAATCTATGATGGAATGTGTAGGCGAGGCCTACAACAGTGATGTCATCACGCTGCTTCTTTCTGATTAGTTGGATGAACAAATGCTCGGAGTGGAGCCTGCAGGAATGCTGCATACTCTTGTTGCTTGATCTGAAGCTTGTATCATTACAGTGACTTTGTAAGTGCACATCTTTTATCTTGCTATTAAAACCGTACTGCACTATGAAAGGACTCTTTTTTTTTTATACATGTTTGAGCACTACTGGGATCATCCAGATGGGCCAGGTTGGAGGGAGACCTTAAAATCCCCATGTGCATATTGGCCACCCTATTGTCTGGTGGTCACCTCGGTCTGGTAAAGCTTTTTGTGTGCTGTCTGGCTCAGAGAGCACGCTATCCATAAAGAAAATTGCGATGCTAAGCACCTTGCTCCTGCGCTCAGAATCGGGTTCTCAAGCTGCCTCTATCCTGGAACTCTCGCTTGGCATCTGCTATGGCTAAGCCTTGCTACCCTCTACGACCGGGGTGGTCGACAAAACACTGTAGACATAAACAAAAAGAAGAGCGCACCAGCCTAGCGCATTATCCTCAGTAGGCTTTTATTAGTGAAATATTAAAAAATAGTTACTCACAAACATGTGATGTAAACCAGCATATCAATTCCATTTGCAACGTCCATGTTGTAAAAGTCCAATGTCTCGTAAAGACGAAAGGCTGACGTGTATCGAGGCAGTGCCTCTTCCTCAGAGCCTGCGGGCCACGACTGAACCCTTGGTTTATATAAAGTGGAAAATACCTCCACATGACCTTTGAGATTGGGGGAGGAGATACGACCCTTGTAGGCGTAGCTACACAACCAATTATAACTAAACCATAATACAGACATATCTTTACACAAGACAATAGACCTCTATATACATGGGTACTGTGATCCCACCTTAATAACTGTTTACCCATATCTTATAAGAAAGGTTGTTACAATAGTAATGCTAACAAGTTCATACCAGACCATATAACCATCCACACATATGCAATCCACAATCCCAAGGGACAGAAGGTACAGAAGTTACTTACTGACCCATAGCAGTTGATTCATCCCTCCATGAGGCTACCCAAAGCCAAATATATTTTACGCAACATCAATGTAAAGGGGCAATGATTTTTTGTGACCATAGGGATGGAGACAAATGGGGCAATTGGGGCGAATGATGGGCAGTAAATATCAGTCCAGCCACAGTAAACTGAAGATTTTTACCTTTGCTGATCCCTAAATGTGTTCAAGCTTTGCTTAGTGCTGCATTTCTTATGACGCTGCTACAGTTTTTCCAAGAGCGAGCAGGGTGGAACGCACTCCGCCTATGTCCGGGACAACCGTGCGTTCCACTCCGATGACGTCATCTCCACCCGCGTCATCAGCCAGGCGGTGGAACGCAAGCTGCCGTACCCGGAAGAGCTGTGCGCCCCAGAAAGACGCCGGCGGAAGCAACATCGCTTTGCAGCATTATGTATCAGAACAGGGGTTAAGAATTAGGCCCTTTTCACATCTGCACATCATGCTAATGCACATTTCACATTTATATGCTTCTTTATTTTATTTAATTTTATTTACATAATTTGAGCAACAGCATCGGGTAGTCCATTCCCTAGAATGGGCTGCCCTACACGTGACAAAAATGCCAAAGAAACTCCTGCGCCTTTTTTGGGCAGTGAGCCTGAAAAGCATGCATTTTGATGCATAACAAAATGCGTACCCGCTTGCCGCAATTAGGTTGCCTTTAACAATTAAAGGCACTTCAAGTATCATGTTCCAGGAATGTGAAACTTTAATTTCTATACACATTCCCAGAATCCATTGATGTGAGTGGGGTCTTGATGTGTGTGGTGTGATGGGGGAAGGGGAGTTAGGCCCATAGTCCATGTAAGTGTATGGAGAAGCAGCAACTGCTCAGAGTCAGCCACTCATCCCAATTTAACAGGAGTACTGGTATAGCTGAGGCCCCCGCCCCCCCCCCCCCAAAGTGCACACTGTTATCTTCTTTAGGGGTTAGATTTTATGTAAACCCTAAATCTGTTTTGGCATCATACCTCAATGTATACAGTTGTCTTAAATAAACCATTTTTTGGGGAATCTGTAGCAAAAAATGTATTTTCTGGGGATCTGGCCAGTGACGGCACTTCCTGAAAATACTAACCTTCAACCTCACGAATAGCAGCCACCAGGATTCTAAAGGATTCTAAAGGATTTAGAATGTACAATGTAAACAGCACCAGCCCAAGATTAAGGTCAGAATGGTGGTTACTTTAGGTCAAAGGAAGTAGGCTGTACATCTACGCTCAGTGGTTCCATCCACTGGCCCCTATGAAACTACTTTTTCCAGTAGTAATGTAAGAGCCATCGGGAGGAATCACAGCTCAGAGAGAGAACAAACAATTGACCCTCTTTTTTGCAGTGGAATCTTTTTAAATAATTTTATTTTTCCAATGAAGGCATTTTAAAGTGACCCTGTTAGCAGAAGGATATCCCACAAAGGATTTCTCTTTTATCTTTCAAAAAGGTAGCAAAATAAACAAATGCAGCATACAAATAGGCAGCTGTCAGATATAGAGAATAGAATGTACAGTCACATGTGTCCAGGGGCTGACTGGCAACTTTCGGCCCAGGGGGCAAGTAAAATCCAGAGGTCCATGGTGCAGCAACTCGGCCCACCCTCCCACTCTCCCTCTTCCCGGCCTCCTTCTGACCCCCATTCCAGGCTAAAGCTCCACTCCAGGTACTCTCTACCCACCGGCTAAATCTGGGTTCCCGACCTGGCCAGCAGAGGACGGTTGGGGGGAGCTGGGGCAGCTCAGGTGGGGCTGGCTGGGGGAGAGTCTCCAGTGGGGAACCGGCCTCTGCTCAGACACAGTTTACACCATCCATGCTGGGGGGGCTGCACTCTGTCCTTGTCTTAATCCCGCACTCAGTAGGTCAGCAGCGGGGACTTTTTAATTCTCTCCACCAGGAATCATTTAGGCATGTCTGTGGCAGAAGTGGCGCATCCTTTTTATAGTACATCAGAGTGGCCCAGGGGGCATTTGCCCCTCTGCCCCCTGGCCCAGTCCTCCCCTGCATATGTCAGACATAGAGAATAAACGAAACCAAAAGGTCCCTCAAACATCAGTCAGTGCTAGCAACTTTTTCATGAATCATAATCCAGGAGACCTTATACTTCAAACGATGTGTAGAGGCTGAGGGTGTCTTCCATGATTGAGTGGTAAATTGGCGCAAGAAGAGTGTGGGCTAGTCCTGGGGACCCGGGGGGGGGGGAAAGGGGGAAAAAAACGGGGGTAAGGGGGCCCCCAAGTTCAGGGAGTGTCTTCCATGAGCCCACAATGATAATTTTAGCCGCAAGGAGCATAAAACAGACCAATTGCCGCACATGGCAAGGCAAGCCGGGCATGAGGTAGCTGCCGGATAGAAAAGCCCGCCACTTTGCGGAGCATGGAAAACACTCTATTCCAATAACACATTATTTTCAGAACATCCTCTGAATTAATCTGGAGTAGCACTCAGATACATCCTGTATGGTGGGAGGGGACCAGGTATCATCTAGTTAAAACCTTTAAATTGGCATTTACCAAAGACACATTAGGGATCCCCTTAAAAGAGATTTGAAGCTGAGTGTACCAAGACTCCGGTTCTATATCACAGTCTAGATCCCTCTCCCAGTCTACCATGTAAGTTTGCTTCTGAAGGTGCAAGCAAAGACACATATGATATGGAGAATGGATTCCTCCCTGTGAGAAGATTTCCCTTTTAAAAATAATGATAAATACTAGCGATTGACCGATATCGTTTTTTTAATGCCGATACCGATATTTTAGTCATCGGATATCGGTATCGGCCGATATTGGCTGATATTTTCGGACATTAAAAAAACATTTGGACCCCAAACCCCACCTCTGCGCTTAAAAGCATTCAAAAACCCAAGTTTGGCTGTTTTGAATGCTGTAATTTTTTTTAATTTGGTGCCGTGTACCCGGAAGTGATGTCATGACATCACTTCTGGGTTATTACATGGAGACCCGATCAGAGCCAAATGTGGTGTTGTTCGGGTCCTCAGCGGCTGTGCAGGTAGGATGCCCGGGCCTCCCGGTGGGACGGGAGACCTGGGTGAGCCGCAGAAGGCGCCGGGAGAGGGGCTCCTTTTAATGACAACCAAGCGCTTCTCTGCATCGGTTGTCATTACAAGACAGCCGACCGTCGGCTATGGACGCCGGTACCAGGGTGATGCCTCTAGCTGCAGGCATCACTCCGGTACATGCGAAATATCGGCAATATCGGTAACCTCAGGGGCCGATTCCGATATATTTGGGAAAGCCCCTGATATATCTGCCCCTGATATATCAGTGTTGCTGATAATCGGTTGATCCCTAGTAAATACCTTTCCCTTTCACTGAATAGCATTCTGTGGATAAAAAAATCTGCTACTGAAGTCTGTGCAGAAAATGATTCTAGTGATGTATCCTTCCCAGGATGCAGCCATGATATGGAAGTGGAAAACACAGTAATTGTAAGAAAAAGCTGTTTGTTTTAACTAACAAATGTAAGATGATTTCATATCAGCATGTAGAGGTGCATGCCGCCGTGATATTTAGTGATGGAGGAAATGTCAGTTTTAAGCAATATTGCCTAATTTTAACAAAACATTAGTTAACTACAAGTAGGGTTATTCATTAAATTGGTAAAAAAGTAGATATGATAATTTTCATAGGTCCTTTATACACTTTTGTAATTGAATACATCTAAATTGCTTTGTTTACATTTTTACTGTAGCTCTAAAAGGTGAAGTCAGGGGCTTTGTTAGACCCCAGTGGCAATCAGGACACATGCCCCAATTTCTCCACTGAGTGCCCAAGTTGTTCTTTGCAGTAATTGTTGGCATTATTCCAAGTATGACAAAACATATTTTAATATTTGCTCTGCTTTGGCAGGGAGATGTTTTGTACCCAGTCCATACCCCAAATGTAAATGGATTTTTCTCTAACAGTTCTTTAGAATCACAGATCATTTAGCCAATTAAAGAGTCTATAGCACTTTCTTTTTTACTTAAAGAATATTGACCATTGAGTAACATTAAGTAACATTATTATTATACATATTTTACTTTTTTAGAGCTTCATTTTTTTTATTGACTTATTAGTATCTATTGATGATTCAATTAATTTTTATAGTTATGTTCCTATATTAAAAAAAAAAAAAAAAGTTATGACTTTAAATGTATACTGTTGATTTTTTTTTCTTTTTTACAATTATATTAAAAGCTAACAAATGTGTTTTTTTGCAGCTGGGCTATGTCCTTTTAGCTATATAGATATTCTTAAGTAATAACATTGCTTCGAAATAAGTCCCCATCTCTGTAGCTGCAGGCACAATGGAGTAATTCATCCAGAAAACTCTGAGAAAAATTGCTTTCCCCTTTTCTTCTTATCAGAATGTTGTTCTAGTCCCTCTGCTAGACTTCTAATTTCTAATGTAAACCCAAAGTAAATGCACTGTAGGATGGGAGGGAGCAGAGTGCTAAGGCTTGACATACAACTTCACTTATTAATTATGAGGATGAATTGTTCCACCGTGTCTGCAGCTACAGAGGTCAGTCGGGAATCTCTTTAAATCTTATTTACTACTTAATAACAAACAGTGAGCAACACACCAACAATGTCACTTCTTCTGGAAAACATTATTTGACCAGGCAGCACATCCTGGATGCCTTAAGCTGAGGATCACCCCTCAAAAAGCAATTAACCCTTCCAGGCTTAGTCTGGCTTATTTAGTGTTTTTTAAGGATATGTAATTAGTTGAATGCCCATAACTATCATTCTTAAGGCAGATTCAGATCTTGTTCTTATAAAAGATAACAACCTTAAAGCTGATGTTTAGTATTATGATGTGTATCCCAAAACCTTCAGGCTGCTGTTTCTTGTTAAAATTTTCCCTTCAGGACCTCCTTCATAGCTGCCAAATATTGCCCTGAAGGGCTATCTTCTGCTGCTAAGAGAGTAAACATTTCCTGTGAGTATAACACATGATTCAAAATCTCTCTAGTGGATTCATAGAAATGTACACAGTTTTTTTTTAAATCAACTTTTATTGAAGGTTTCATAAAAAAACCAAGCAATAAAGACATGCATTATGACTTAGAACTGTTTGCCAAATTAATACTTGGTCAACATAATGTAAAACTAGGCTGAAATTTTATGATATTATCAAGAGTATATTCTTGACTATCATACCATACTTGCAAAGCATACAAAAGTAAAAAAACATTTAAATAAATGTGGTGCAGACCTCCTGATTGGTCCAGCTGTTTAACCCAGGTTCTGATCCCAATTTTGTACAAACAGCCAGTCACAGGTTATTTTCAGCCAGGTGCACAAAGTTTCACTTAGTGATCAGGCAGATAGTGTCTTTTTGCGTTTTTTTATTTTGTTTTGTAGAACTGGGATAGGGGTTGAGAAAAGCATTGGGATACCCAGAGCTAACAAACATGAAGGAGGAAACAGTAAACTGTGGAAAAATAAAAGGTCTTTTATACAGGAAATAGCAAATATCTCAGAACAGGGGGCTCCCACTGTGGAAACAACTCTGGCTAGCAGATCTGGATTAGTCCCTCTAGCAGAAAATGGACACAATGGCTACAGTCTCTCTCCCTGGTTTTCTCTCAGGCCTACTCACTTTGTCATTGGCTATCTGGATGTCTCCTTCAAGTTTTAGCTGACACTGCATCCTGAGTCTACTGATAAGATCCTCTTTGGACATTGCCTGGCTGTACCTGTGACTTGGGAGTGACCCTGTAGCTCCATGGTGAGCTAGAATCATCCAGAACTACTTGTAGCTTCTCAGAGCCTTGGAAGGTTTAACAGCACTTTCTGGCTGGGTCACACTCCAGCAGGCAAAGGTTTGCTGCTCTCTGCTCCAACTCCTATATACCCCTCCCAGCCCTCTGCTGGTCAATCTCCCAACCAGGGATTGGCTGGGGCTGTATACCAGGTCACCCCAGTCTCTACACTCTCCACCCATTATGTTCCAGAAACATCTGGAAACACAGGTGTTTTGGATCGGATCAATACCGATAGAGTTATATCTGTCCCTGGCCTAATGCATGCACACAGAGAAATGCTAAACACTGACAAGCCAAGTCAGAGTAAATCAGTTCTGCTTTATTGGTTCAGTTTTTTAAGCTTATGAAGCCCTTACAAAACATTTTCAGGAAATGCCTTGTAGGCATGGCATTAAGTATAAGAGTTAAATTATAATCTTATTTGATTGGATGTATCTATGTGCATATAACTTTCTTCCAGGATATGACTGTCTTCTGTCTTGGGTGTGACTCTCTCTGGAGCTGCAGAGCCCAGAGCAGACCAAAATAATCAAACCAGCTCCACTGGTTACAGCAGAGCCAAAAAACAACTAAATTTACCTACCTATACTAGGACTAGGACCTAACTAGTAGGGTGCTACATAAAAATAAAAGAAAAAGGGTATTGTCAGAGGACCCAGTTGCCAACACCCTCCTCTATTACCAATACAAGGAACCTAAGATAGAGACAAAACTTTGACTGAAGGAGGGACAAAATATATATTTTTTTGTACAATTAGGAACGTTTAGAACCTCCCACAATGTTTTTTTTTTTTTCGCTATCTGTACTTTTCCTTCCATTTCTTGAGGATTTAACAGTAACAGGGAAATAGGGAAATTCTCCCCAATGGGGTCACAGATAGAAATGAAAAAAAAATAAGATTTTTTCAAATGTATTCAAAACAAAAAAAAAAAATATTTGCTTTTAAATAAATACATTAGGATTTTAAAATGGCTGTTTTGCAATTTCATGTTTCTGTAGTAAATGTATCTTTCGTTTTAATGCCATTTGTTCTTATTTTAAACACATTTTTAAATTTAGCTGGAAAATAAACAAGTAGGCGTTATTTTATTTTTTTCCTTCCTAATTTTTTGTTTAGAAAAGTGAGCTTAAGTCCTTCATTTTTATGGTGTCTTTTATGAGATTAAACTCTGGGAGCGATCTGCGAGAGTGTAAAGGCTGCATGAGAATATTCTAAGCAATTGCTGCCTGAGATTTGTCATGAGAGAATCACATAATTATCTGCTTTTGACCTTACAAAACTGAGGCATGTGTGCTGTGGTGCCTTGAAATCCCTTTACTTTAACCACTTGCCGACTGCCTAACACCGATCTACGTCGGCAGTCAGCCCCTCACAGGCAAAGTGACGTAGGGCTACGTCACTAGCTTGTGAGGGTCTAGGGAGCGAGCGCGCGCCCCCGGAGGCGCGCTCCCGCGTGGTCACGGACCCCCCCGCGCGTGTGACCAGCGGACCCAATGTCCGCCGGTCACTCGGCGATTGGCGGGGGAGAGGGAGAATGTCAGGCAGCTTGTGTAAACAAGCCACCTGTCATTCTCCTCGCTGTAAAGACACTGATCAAACGGATCTAGTATGTAGATCCGTTGATCAGTGTCCTTACAGCTCAAGCCACAGCCAATCACAGTAGAAAGCACGCCCCTAGGGATACACACAGCCCCTCCCTCCCAAATAAAGTTAACCCCTTCACAACCAGTGTATTTTTACAGTAACAGTGCATATGTATAGCACTGATTACTGTAGAAATGTCACTGGTAACCCCAAAAGTGTCACAAATGTCAGTCAAGGGTCCGATCTGTCCGCCCCAATGTCGCAGTACCGCAAAAAAAATCGCAGATCGCCGCCATTACGTGTTAAAAAAAAAAACAACAAAAATGACAAAAATCTTTCCCTTTGTTAGTAAACGCGATAACTTTTGCGCAAACCAATCAAAATACGCTTTTTGCAATTTTTTTACCAAACATATGTAGCATAAAACAAATTGGCCGAAAATTTTAAAAAATTTTGATTTTTACTTTTTTTTTGGGGGGAATTTCATATAAAAAAATGTGAAAAATATTGTTATTTTTGCAAAATTGACGCTCTTTTTTTGTTTATAGCGCGTGATCAAAAATCACACAGGTGATCAAATACCACCAAAAGAAAGCTCTGTTTGTGGGAAAAAAAGGACGTCAAATTCGTTTAGGTACAGCATCGCACGACCGCGCAATTGTCCGTTAAAGTCACGCAGTGCCGAATCGCAAAATACCCCCTGGTCAGGAAGGGGGTAAAATCTTCCGGGGCTTAAGTGGTTAAAGTGTCATTAATACACAGTCAGTCATTAATAGCATACAAGATGGTGCTGGTATTGTGTGAATACATTAGTGTCAGCTGACATGTGACCAACATTAGATTGCCCTGGTTAGAACAATGCCACATATCTGAATGTGGAAAATGTCCAAACATATATTACATTTGCAAGGATTGTGCAGAATTATAGAAAAACTGTAATTTAACAACATGTCATTTATTGCACTTTATCTTTTATTATTTTTCATGCTTTTTTATTACATTTTGCATTTATTGCATTTCATTACTTTTCAGAAAGGAATTTTATATAGCAATATGTTGCACATAAAGGTTTGCAAATACAGTGTTGAACAAAAAACAATTCAATGCTATCAGAAGACACAGAAGGCATAATTATTCTGAAGACTACAGGTAAGGGATTGCAGATGTAGATGCCAACCAGAGACCCCAGATCCATTCAAAAACTTGTGGGCGACCTCTCTTTTAGGTGATCATATGTAAGGACAGGATTTGATCAATTTACACTATATTTTCAAAAATATTGACAATACTTTACACGAACGTGAACTTTAATGGCATCCCAGTTTTAGTCAGTAGGGTTCAATGTTGAGTTGGCCCACCCTTTGCAGCTATACCAGCTTCAACTCTTCTGGAAAGGCTGTCCACAAGGTTTAGAAATGTGTCTATGGGAATGTTTTACCAGTCTTCCAGAAGCACATTTGTGAGGCCAAGCACTGATGATGGACAAGAAGGCCTGGCTCACAGTCTCCTCTCTAATTCATCCCAAAGGTGTTCTATCAGGTTGACGTCAGGATTCTGTTCACGCGAGTCAAGTTCCTCCACCCCAAAATTGCTCATCCATGTCTTTATGGACCTTGTTTTGTGCACTGGTGCGCAATCATGTTGGGACAGGAAGGGGCCAAATGGCCATTCCCAAACCGTTCCCACAAAGTTGGGAGCATTAAATTGTCCTAAATGTCTTGGTATGCTGATGCCTTAAGAGCTCCTTTCATTGGAACTAAGGGGCCAAGCCCATCCACTGAAAAATAGCCCCACACCATAATCCCCCCTCTACCAAATGATTTGGACCAGTGCACAAAGCAAGGTCCGTAAAGACATGGATATTTGAGTTTGGGGTGGAGGAACTTGACTGGCCTGCATAGAGTCCTGACCTCAACCCGAAAGAACACCTTTGGGATCTATTAATGCGATGACTGCGAGCCAGGCCTTCTGTCCAACATCAGTGCCTGACCTCACAAATGCTCTTTTGGAAGAATGGTTACACATTTCCATAGACACACTCCTAAAGCTTGTTGAAAGCCTTCCCAGAAGAGTTGAAGCATGTATAGCTGCAAAGGGTGGGCCAACTCAATATTGAACCCTACGGAGACCAAGATTGGGTTGCCATTTAAGTTCATGTGCGTGTAAAGGCAGGTGTCACAATTGTTTGACAATGTAGTGTATGTCTTCCAAGTTACCAGAGTTGGGGGGGTTCCTCCAGGTTTGAATAGCCTTATTGACATACAAGGAGAGCATTTGCAGAAGATGCATATTTGTATTATTTGAGCTGTCCTTCCATTGCAAAAGGGATAACCTCTTTTATTTAACTTAACCACTTGCCGACTGCCTAACGCCGATCTACGTCGGCAGTCAGCCCCTCACAGGCAAAGTGACGTAGGGCTACGTCACTAGCTTGTGAGGGTCTAGGGAGCGAGCGCGCGCCCCCGGAGGCGCGCTCCCGCTCCCGCGTGGTCACGGACCCCCCCGCGCGTGTGACCGGCGGACCCGATGTCCGCCGGTCACTCGGCGATCGGCGGGGGAGAGGGAGAATGTCAGGCAGCTTGTGTAAACAAGCCACCTGTCATTCTCCTTGCTGTTAGGATACTGATCACTCGGATCTAGTATGTAGATCCGTTGATCAGTGTCCATACAGCTCAAGCCACAGCCAATCACAGTAGAAAGCACGCCCCTAGGGATACACACAGCCCCTCCCTCCCAAATAAAGTTAACCCCTTCACTACCAGTGTATTTTTACAGTAACAGTGCATATATATAGCACTGATTACTGTAGAAATGTCACTGGTAACCCCAAAAGTGTCAAAAATGTCAGTCAAGGGTCAGATCTGTCCGCCCCAATGTCGCAGTACCGCAAAAAAAATCGCAGATCGCCGCCATTACACGTTAAAAAAAAAAACAACAAAAATTACAGAAATCTTTCCCTTTGTTAGTAAACGCGATAACTTTTGCGCAAACCAATCAAAATACGCTTTTTGCGATTTTTTTTACCAAACATAGGTAGCATAAAACAAATTGGCTGAAAAAGTAAAAAAATTTTGATTTTTAAATTTTTTTTTGGGGAATTTCATATAAAAAAATGTGAAAAATATTGCTTTCCTGACAGACTCCATGGCAGCACACGTATGGGTAGGCTCCGCCTCCTCTCCTACCCTATAGGACCCCACTCCCATAAATTTTTGCTCCAAGCCAGGAGCCGTGTTCCTTTTTTGTCCTCCTTCCGCAAGAGAAGTCTTACCTTATAGGATGCGTTTTCTTACATACCTGGTGGCGTGTGGCTTTCCTGGATGATGCCTTTCTACCTTAGTCCAGCAATCTCAGTACTACTGGGTGGACCCGGGCAATTTGAAATGATGCCGGAAGATGCCATAAATCCTGAATGAGAGGTGGGCTGCATCGCTTGGCCAAACGTCCTTGCTACTAGCGGGAGGCCCTTATGCCCTGACGCACACGCTAGTCTCCGGTTGAGGAGCGTTCCAGGTCCTTCTGTCGGTATTGGTGGTAATGTATTGCTTACTTTATACTTTATATCGTTTTGCTTCCTGGTTAGTATGGCGGCTGGAGCGCTCCTGCGTTCCAGGCCGTCGCTCTCGGCTCCTCCCCCTGCCTCCTGATTCCCAGTTGGGTGTTCATTGCGAGGCTTGGTTCCTAAGTGGTCTGCGCTTGTGCGCACGCCACTTCCGGTCCTCCATGACGCGGTGGCGTCGGGGGGGGGCGTGGCTTTACGGCTCCCGGGAAATTTAAACAGCTGATGGAGCTGTCATTCTTGGGATGTCTGTGGGCTTTTGCGGCGGCCTCCCCACGCTGTGTCTCTGCCTGTGTTTGGTAAGTCCTGTGCTGGGTCAGTCCTGCTTGAATGGGGGAGGGGAAAGGCGGCTATGGGAAGGTAAGATTGAGTTCTTACATCCTTCCTATTGCAGGTTATCTCGCTGTGATTTGCAATGGATGCCTCACCGCCCCCCGGTGGCCAGTCCCTGCGCAACAGGTGAGCTTTAGCTTTTAACTCTCGCTTGTCTGCCAGCTGGCTTACTGTAGCCTGAGCTTTTCTTTCCTTTGTTTTCAGCCCTTTTAGGTCTGACCAACGTCCTGCATCGGGATCAAAGGATAGATCACCTTCAGGCCATCACCATGCATCATCCAAATCCAGGCACCATAGATCCAGATCTAGGTCTAGGCGCCATGATGATTGTCCAACCCGGTCTTCCCGACATGCTGACCGCCCCGCACACAAATCTTGCTGGGGTTGTAGGGCTGTAGTCCCTGAGGATAGATCCTTGTGTGATGCCTGCTATTCTCGGACAATCAAGGAAAAACAAGTCCCAGATCCACCAGTGGAAACCCTGGTCAGGCGGATCGTGCAAGAATCCTTAAGGGATTGGGATTCCAACCGGCTGTCTGGGCATACAACTGATACTCCAGTTCTCCCTCAGAGGGAAGACGTAGAGCCAGGCACTTCCCAGCCGAGTCGCTTCTCGGATTCCTCTGAAAGTGAGGATGACCTAGAAGACCAAAGTTCAGGTTTTGATTTTGCCATGATCTCTCCGCTAGTAAGAGCGGTAAAAGAGGCGTTAAAATGGGAAGAGCCAGCAGACTCCCCAGCAAAACAGAAGAAATACTTTAAACATCTCAAGAAAGAACGGGATCATTTCCCTTTTCTGAATGAGCTGGGGGAAATCATTACAGACGAATGGCATGGAGTTGAAAGAAAGAATTCCTTATCGTCCAAATTTTCCAGGTTATATCCTTTTAAGACCGACAAAGTGAAGCATCTTGATTCTGCACCTACAATAGACGCAGCCTTGATGAGGCTAGTCAAACACGTTACCCTACCTTTGGAAGATTCCGTCTCATTTAAAGATGGTCTGGATAGACGAATTGATACGGATCTCAAAAAGATCTATCTGTTAGCTGGTATGACCTGCAAGCCAGCCCTAGCCCTTGCAGCCACATCCAAAGCTATGGAGGCTTGGGTAGATAACGTGGAGACCACACTGAAAGGTGTCTCAGAAGAAGCAGCCAGAAGCTCGGCTGTGTATGAACTAAGGTTAGCAACGGCCTTTTTGGGAGAGGCTTCCATTGATATCATTCGCCTGGTGGCGCGGGTCATGCTCTCTTCTGTCACGGCCAAACGTGCTTTATGGTTACGTCCCTGGCTGGCCGATCCTGCTTCCAAACAAGCCTGGTGCAGGATTCCGTTTGAGGGTGCGTCCCTTTTTGGCAACAAGCTGGACAGTGCCATTACCCGTGCCACTGGTGGTAAATCAGGTTTCCTCCCTCAGGATCGCCGTTTGTTTGACCGCAGAAGATTTCAGCACAAACCAAGTTCGGATCGATCCAGAGAAGCTCGATCTTACAGGCCTGGACGTGAGTTCAGAAAGAATTGGAAAAGATCTCAACCTACAGGTCAGAAGTTCAACAAGGGAACACCTTCTAGTGGTCGGGAGACCACAAAGTCTTTTTGATATCAGGCCTGCTCAAGCGTTGCGAGTAGGCGCTCGTCTACGTCAGTTTGCGCACGTTTGGGCAGCCTCGATTACGGACCAGTGGACCGTCAAGACTGTGTCTCATGGTCACGTTTGGTCTTTCAAAGAAACTCCAATTCTGCGGTTCATCCCTACGGCTCTACCTCGCGTGGAAGAAAAGAAGTCAATTCTTCTGTCATACGTAGATTCCCTGATCTCTCAAGGTGCTGTCATCCCAGTTCCGGCCGAAGAAAGGTTTCAAGGCCTTTATTCACCTCTATTCATGGTGCTAAAGAAAAACGGTTCTTGGAGACCGGTCATAGACCTGACTCATCTGAACTCTTTCATAAAGAAAGAGAGGTTCAGGATGGAGACACTCTTCACTATCCGCCAAGTGGTACAACCAGAAGATTGGATGATCTCCATAGATCTAAAAGATGCCTATTTCCATGTCCCAGTGGCAGCAGAACTACAAAAGTTTCTTCGCTTTGCCGTGGGTCAAGTGCATCTCCAGTTTACCTGTCTCCCTTTCGGGCTTACCACCTCACCTCGAGTCTTTTCAAAGGTCTTACTGGCTATTGTAGCTCTGATCAGATCGAAAGGGATCCGACTGTTTCACTACTTAGACGATCTGCTTCTTCTTTCTCAAGACCAAGCACAGATTCTGCAACACAGATCTCAGGTAATCTCCACCCTTCAAGAATTCGGGTGGCTCTTGAATCTGGAGAAAAGCCATCTGGATCCGTCAAAATCCTTGATCTTCCTGGGGGCACTCTTCAACACCTCCAGAGGCACCATCTCTCTTCCAGTGGAGAAGATTCCGGTGATCCGCAGCAGAATACAACCGGCAATGTCAACTCCTTATCTTCGGGCTTCACAGTGTCTGAAAATAATAGGGACCATGGTCTCCACGGCCCCCATGGTCAAGTGGGCACAGTGGAGGATGAGGCCCTTTCAAATCGGTTTCCTCCGCCAATGGAGCTCTGGGAATCCAGACACTCCTGTACGGATAACATCCTCTATGAGGGCGAGTCTGTCTTGGTGGCTACAACGGGAAAATCTCCTGAATTGTCATTCGATCGTTCCCGTTCCTTGGATCGTTGTGACATCGGATGTCAGCCAGACGGGCTGGGGTGCGCACTGCCTGTCAGAGGTGGCCCAGGGCAGGTGGGACTTTCCCACCCTCGGGTTGGTCTCAAATGTCCTGGAGCTTCGGGCAGCTTTTCGTGCCATCATGGCTTTCCGTCACTTGGTGAAAGGGTCCTCGGTCCTTCTACGGCTAGACAATACGACGGCAGTCGCATATATCAAGAGGCAAGGGGGCACCCGCAGTTCCTCCCTTCTGGAAGTAGTGAAACCGATCATGGCATGGGCCCAACGGAATCTTGCCAATCTATCAGCTGCTTATCTTCCAGGAGTCCAGAACGTTCAGGCAGATTTTCTGTCAAGAACCAATCTAGACAACAACGAATGGTCTCTTCATCCAGAAACCTTCAAGTGGGTCATCTCTCTGGGGATTCTTCCGGAAGTAGACCTGTTTGCCTCTCCAAACAATGCCAAACTGACGAAATTCTACTCGAGATGGCGTTACCCCCAAGCCTACGGGGTAGATGCTCTGACGGACCACTGGAAGTTCCACAAAGCATATGCTTTTCCCCCGGTCCCAGTGATATTCAAGTTCCTGCAGAGACTCAGGAGAGAGAGGGTAGAAATCATAGCAATTCTTCCGTTTTGGCCAAGGAGGCCCTGGTTTCCTCTGCTGCTCCAACTGAGCTTTCGGGATCCTGTTCCCCTGCCATTCAGGTCGGACCTTCTATCTCAGGGTCCAGTGCTGCATCCATGCCCAGCGCAGTTACATCTCATGGCATGGTCCTTGAGAGGGAAAGACTAAAAGCTCTTGGCTGTCCAAGTGCGGCAATGTCCACAATGATGAGTGCCAGGAGACCGGGCACCAACAAAGTCTACGAGAGGATCTGGTCTAAGTTTGAGGATTACATGTCTAATGAGTCCGATTTCATCACTAATCCTAAGATCCATCACATTCTGGGGTTCCTCCAGACAGGCTTAGACCTATCTCTGGCTGTTGGCTCTCTCAGAGTACAGATCTCAGCAATCTCTGCCTTCACGGGGACCTCATGGGCAAAACATCCTCTGGTCCGGCAGTTTTTCAGAGGTGCGTCAAGAATGAGACCTCCCAGGAAACCCAGGTTCCCCAAATGGGACCTTCCACTAGTCCTTGAGTTTCTCTCAACAACAGTTTTGGAACATGGAGATTCCTTTTTCCTTAAGAATCTGTCTATGAAGACGGCCTTTTTAGTAGCCATCACATCGGCTAAACGTGTCTCTGAAATTAGTGATCTAGGTTGCAAAGAACCTTTTCTGACATTTTTTCCTGATCGGGTTGTCCTGGTCCCTATGCTAGGGTCCAATCCGAAGGTAAATTCAGTTTTTCATGTCAACCAAGAGATTGTTTTACCTACATTCAAGTCTCAAGATGACCAGAGTACCCATCCGTTGGATGTGGGCGAAGTCCTTCAAACATACTTGAAGTTCACAGCTTCCTTTCGCAAGTCAGACTATCTATTTGTTCTCTTTTATGGAAAGAACAGAGGCAAGAGGGCTTCTTCCAGAACAATTTCTAGCTGGATAGTTCAGACCATCCAGTGGGCATATAGAGCCAAGGGACTGGCTCCTCCGGAAGTGGTGACGGCTCATTCCACCAGAGGGATTTCTACGTCTTGGGCGGCTTCCCTTCATGTTGCACCAGATGTCATTTGCAGAGCGGCCTCATGGTCCTCAATTAACACTTTCATGTCACACTATTGTGTTGAACCTGCTTCTTTATCCTCAGTTGATTTTGGTTTAAAGATTTTGTCTGCTGACGGTGCAAATTAAACCTATTTCTGTTTGACCAGCAGTTGCCCACCCGGGTGTGTATGGCTAGTTATTTCCCATACGCGTGCTGCCATGGAGTCTGTCAGGAAAACGGAAAATTTATATCAATACTTACCGTAATTTTCCTTTCCTGATAGAACTCCATGGCAGCAGGAGTTCCCTCCCATCTGCTGGAGTAGTCTATATATGGAACACGGCTCCTGGCTTGGAGCAAAAATTTATGGGAGTGGGGTCCTATAGGGTAGGAGAGGAGGCGGAGCCTACCCATACGTGTGCTGCCATGGAGTTCTATCAGGAAAGGAAAATTACGGTAAGTATTGATATAAATTTTCCGTTATTTTTGCAAAATTGACGCTCTTTTTTTGTTTATAGCGCGTGATCAAAAAATCGCACAGGTGATCAAATACCACCAAAAGAAAGCTCTGTTTGTGGGAAAAAAGGGACGCCAAATTCGTTTAGGTACAGTGTCGCACGACCGCGCAATTGTCCGTTAAAGTCATGCAGTGCCGAATCGCAAAATACCCCCTGGTCGGAATGGGGGTAAAATCTTCCGGGGCTTAAGTGGTTAAGAATGCATAGCCTGGAAATTTGTAATATACCCTGAAACGGTAACATGTGAACTTCACTGGAACTTGTCAATTCCTTCTATTACAGTGCATTTTTATTATTATTTAAAAGCCTTTTTTCTTTTCAATACTTTTACAATAAAAGGCATAATGTTTATTAAAAGTTGTGGAATCCATTCTGATCTGCCAGTAATTGGTGGGTGCCTCTGGGAGAAAACATTTAGCAGACTCTTCAAGGCCAATAAGGAGTTTGTAGATGGGAGGTAAAGTCCAAAGGTGTCAGGTGTTCTATGTTAGACTAAAAGAGTAGTCGTTTTTGTGAGATCCATCACTGTTTGTGAAGAAAGAAATGACTGCTACTGACATTGTATCAAGTACAGACAGTTCTATTCCTACCAATTAATAGTTAGTTGATTAAAAAGATAAGTAATGTGCAAGTTCTGTAGCCATTCTCATGAGTGAGCCTTGATATCCATAAATAGGCCTTTGCATGAGAGACAGCTCAGGGTGTATTAAGAGAGAACGGAAATGAATGAAAGATGTGGGATGTGGGAGAGAGAGAGGAGAGAGAGGGGAAGAGAGAGGGAGAGAGAGGGAGAGAGAGAGAGAGAGAGCAGTGGCGGAGCTAGACTTTTAAAACAGGGGTGGCAAAGGGGTGGCAAGGTATTATTTTGGGGGGTCAATATACATGTGTGTGTGTGTGTATATATATATATATATATATATATATATATATATATATACACACACACACACATGCATATACACACACTTTTATAAATAAATGTAAACAAACATCCTAAGCGGTATTAAAACATTTTTAATTAAATAAACAATTATCAAAGTAAACATTATTCTTTTAAGGCCGCACACCGATCACAGGGCTCTGCTCTAAAGGGGATCTATGGGGACCCTGCTCTAAAGGGGGATCTATGGCATAGATCCCCTTTAGAGCAGGATCCCCATATATCCCCCTTTAGGGCAGGCTAGGGCAGGTCCCCCATAGATGCCCCCTTACAGCAGGCCAGGGTCCTCCCCCAGACAGTTCCTCTCAGTCTCCGCACCGACAGGATTGGGTTCGGGAGCTGAGCAGCCAGGGGCAGAGAGCAGCAGACACAGCGGCGGCGGCCATGGCAGAAGCACTGCATGAGGGTGATTAGGGTGTGCCTAGGCACACCCGGCACACCCCGTGCGCATGCCTATGAGTAGGGCTGCACAATATTGCCCCCCATCAATGTAGTGACCAGCATGCCCCCCCATCAATTGACAATGTAGTAACCAGCGTACCAACCCATCAATGTAGTGACCAGCGTACCAACCCATCAATGTAGTGACCACCAGCATACCAACCCATCAATGTAGTGACCACCAGCGTACCAACCCATCAATGTAGTGACCACCAGCGTACCAACCCATCAATGTAGTGACCAGCATGATTGCCAACCTATCAATGTAGTGACCAGCATGATTGCCAACCTATCAATGTAGTGACCAGCATGATTGCCAACCTATCAATGTAGTGACCAGCGTGATTGCCAACCTATCAATGTAGTGACCAGCGTGATTGCCAACCCATCAATGTAGTGACCAGCGTGATTGCCAACCCATCAATGCAGTGACCAGCGTGCCGTGTCCCCTTCAATCATGCAGAGACCAGAGAGAGACTTACCTAAGTTTACAGGTAGAAGAAGTGAACGAGAGGGCGCCTGTGTAGGTTGTTCTCTGTGACTGTCTGTGACTGAGCGCAGTGAGCAGGAGCGGCGCTGTGATTCGCTGCACAGCTAACCAATCATGCGTGCCTGCACACCTGATTGGTTCGCTGTGCCGCTACTCACCGTGAGTAGCGGCACAGCGAACCAATCAGGTGTGCAGGCACGCGTGATTGGTTAGCTGTGCAGCGAATCATGGCGCCGCTCCTGCTCAGCTCACCGCGCTCAGTCAGAGTCACAGAGAACAAGCTACACAGGCGCCCTCTCGTTCGGGTTCAGCTATGCTATGTAATGTTATAAGCATAAGCGAGCGTGAGCGGCAGGGGCGTTGCTAGGTGGTAAAAAGACCAGGGGCTGCAGCCCGAAGGTAAATTTGATAACCCCTCCCACAAGTCCCGCCCAAGCTCCACCCAATACCCGCCCCCTCACCCCTGCCCAATGCCCCACCATAAAATGACTCACCCTTCGCAGCTATAACAGGCACAGATGTTGGATGAGAAGCCCTGACCTCACAAATGTGCTTCTGGAAGAATAGAATCAGAATAGTCAGGGAGGGAGAGAGGGAAAAAGAGAGAGAGAGAGAGAGAGGGAAAAAGAGAGAGAGGGAGAGAGCGGGAAAGAGGGAGAGAGAGAGGGGGATAGAGAGGGAGGGAGAGAGGGGGATAGAAGGAGAGGGAGGGAGAGAGAGAGATGAATAGAAGGAGAGAGGGATAGAGAGGGAGAGAGAGGGATAGAGGGAGAGAGACGGATAGAGGGAGAGAGAGGGATAGAGAGAGATACAGGGATAGAAGGAGAGAGAGGGAGCGAGAGAGAGGGATAGAAGGAGAGAGAGGGAGGGAGAGAGAGGGATAGAAGGAGAGAGAGAGAGAGGAATAGAAGGAGAGAGAGAGAGGGGGATAGAAAGATAGAGAGGGATAGAAGGAGAGAGAGGGAGCAAGAGATACAGGGATAGAAGGAGAGAGAGGGAGGGAGAGAGAGGGATAGAAGGAGGGAGAGAGAGAGGAATAGAAGGAGAGAGAGAGAGGAATAGAAGGAGAGAGAGGGATAGAAGGAGAGAGAGGGAGAGAGAGATACAGGGATAGAAGGAGAGAGAGGGAGGGAGAGAGATACAGGGATCGCTCGTGCCATCTGTCCAGGTGGATGTGATTGTTTTTTGGCTCGTTTGCTTGGTCACGAGAGTGGCTAAGCCAGTAGTGTTGGTGAGTTTGCACTTTTACTCCCCCTCTGAGCACGGTGGTGGCATGCATTGGTGATCCAGTACTACATCTGCACGTTTAGTCATCATCCCAGGACTCTTTAGCAGTTATGGACTTTTAAGCTAATTCTGCTGTTTTGGTGGATTTTATTTATTTTATAATTCATTATATGATATTTTAATGACAAGCTTTGTTCATATGAGAGACTTATGTGGGCAGATTATGCTATAGACTGTGAGTTTATACATATGTGTATGCATTCCTGGTGGTGAGAGGGTTCCACCATCCCTGCGCTGCTGGAAATATTTATGTTTATATTTTCTGTTATATATATTTTATTTGTTTAAGCAGCAGCATATATATTCCTATATTTATTTATATCCTTGTTTGAGCGCTTGGGGCTGCTTACCTTGAGTCTTGCGGTTTGTGAGCATTGTTCTTTACTAGTGAGAGAGGAGAAGGGGGATAGTAGAGGGAGGGGGGAGGGGGTAGTGAGAGGGAGGGGGGTAGTGGTGAGAGAGGGAGGGGGAAGTAGTGAGGGAGGGGGGGGAGTAGTGAGAGAGGGGGAGGGGGTGGTAGTGAGGGAGGAGGGTAGTGGTGAGAGAGGGGGAGGGGGGAAGTAGTGAGAGAGGGGGAGGGGGGAGTAGTGAGAGAGGGGGTAGTGAGGGAGGGGAGTAGTGGTGAGAGAGTCGGAGGGGGGAGTAGTGAGAGAGGGGGAGGGGGTAGTGGTGAGAGAGGGGGAGGGGGGAGTAGTGAGAGGGGGAGGGGGGAGTGGTGAGAGAGGGGGGTAGTGAGAGAGAGGGGGGTAGTGAGAGAGAGGGGGGAGGGGGTGGTAGTGAGGGGGGGGTAGTAGTGAGAGAGAGGGGGGTGGGGGTGGTAGTGAGGGGGGGTAGTAGTGAGAGAGAGGGGGGAGGGGGTGGTAGTGAGGGGGGTAGTGAGGGGGGGTAGTAGTGAGAGAGAGGGGGGAGGGGTGGTAGTGAGGGGGGGTAGTAGTGAGAGAGAGGGGGGAGGGGGTGGTAGTGAGGGGGGGTAGTAGTGAGAGAGAGGGGGGAGGGGGTGGTAGTGAGGGGGGGGGGTAGTAGTGAGAGAGGGCGGAGGGGGCAGAGCCAGTAACACTTACCAAGTCCAGGAACCGGCGCTGACACCATCCATCCATCATCCCGCGCCTGAATCCTTCCTGCCCCATCCAGCTTCAGTCAGTTTCTCTCTATGATGGCAGGGAGGTGGGTGGAGCCAATTTCAGGCACGGAGGATGAAATTAAAATCTTCCTGGCTCTGAATGCTGGGGGAGGATGGGAAGCTCTGTGTGCCCATACAGCAGCTACAATTGGTCCCGCCCCCTGCCACCTTCCTTCCCAGCCAGCTTCTGTTTCTCCACGGAGCAAGGGGGCAGAGCCCCGGCCCCCGCATACGGCCCCGCCCACACCCGACATCAATGCCTAAATTTGACAGCTGCAATCACTCTCCTTGCAGCTGCCCCCCCCCCCCCCCGCCGAATCGCCCACTTATCACTGGCTGTGCTAATGTGCTGCCTTTACTATTAAAATGCTGATATGTAGCCCCGAGTTCCCGGCCAAACCCCCCCTGCCGACACCACTGGTGAGCGGGGTGGCAACAGGGGTGGCAAGGATTTTGTCTGGGGTAGCAATTGCCACCCCAGCTAGCCCTCTGGCTCCGCCACTGAGAGAGAGGGGGAGAGAGAGGGAGGGAGAGGGAGAGAGAGGGAGAGAGAGGGAGAGAGAGGGAGAGAGAGAGAGAGAGAGAGGGGGGGAGAGAGGGAGGGAGAGGGAGGGAGAGGGAGAGAGAGGGAGAGAGAGAGAGGGGGAGAGAGAGGGAGGGAGAGGGAGGGAGAGGGAGAGGGAGAGGGAGAGATTAATGGCTGTGTGTTGAGGTATTTTGAGGGGACAGCAAATTTACACTGTTATACAAGCTGTACACTCACTACTTTACATTGTAGCAAAGTGTCATTTCTTCAATGTTGTCACATGAAAATATATAATAAAATATTTACAAAAATATGAGGAATGTACTCACTTTTGTGAGATACTGTATATAAGAAGAAATTCTCACAAAAATTCAGCCTATGATATTAACTCTTTTAGGGTTGTCAACCTATTCTTCGTACAAATCCTTTTTTAAATAAAATGATTCATCTCAAAAGTATTGCTCCATTTCTTCAATAAGTAACTGGTTATTTATATATATAGCTATAATTTCTACATGAGAAGCTCCTACCATGGACTTTTTGTAGGCCCAGCATCTTTTATTTATGGGCAAATTTATGTGATATCTCCACAGAGGTAGTACAAAATAAATATTTGTCCTGGGTGGTCTGAACTCTGTCATTTTTTTACTACAGTAGGATACCTTAAACAATATTCACCCCCTCCCACACAGTGATCTTTGCCAAATTTTTTAAGGAGAAAAAACTAAAAATAGCTTGGTAAATAATTGGAAGCTGCTGTCATGTGACCCCTTGACTTCTATTCTTAGCAGTATCTTCTGCATGAGGAAGAGCGAAATAGCATGTCCACATTACCCGCTTCATGACATAGGCTGGTGCTAATAGACTACATGTCCCAACATTCATATAAATACCCAGGGCTGTATTTAGACATCTCTCTATTCCAGGCTCACCTAAAGGCTTAAGGCATTTTGTCATTTTTTTATAGTAAAAACTAATTGATTGTGCAATTGGTTGCAACATACAATCTGCTCTAAATATAGACCTATTTTTCAATGGTACAGAGTTATGTATTTATGGGATCTATAAAGAATTTCTGACTCCTCTCAGTCCATCTTGTAACCCTTCTACAATTCTCTTGCTGAATTTAGCTACAACTATCCAGAAGAATGAAACAAAATGAGGGAAAACATATCACAATGGTTTAAATCTTGATGTTCGATGCTGCCCCCCTACATTGCTGCTGCTTTAGGCATTGGTCTAAAGGTGCTATTACGTCAATATAGGCTTGTGCTTACTCACAATTTTAAAAGAGTGAAAAATCTGATGCTATGTGGGGACACTCTTTTTTTTTTTTTTTGATGGCATCTTTTATGATGACAGTCCTAAGACCCAAGTTTTAATTTAAGAACTAGTAAATAAGAAAGCAGACGCAATGTCATGGCTAAGTAAGGAATACTCAGATGCACTGGACAGAGTGTGGGCTTTATTCTACACTCAACCAGGCAGACCTTCACTTTGACTCCAGTTGCTTGTGGATCTATGCTTGTAGTCCATTTTTTACCTGGTATAGTCTACATTTCCTGTTGCTCACCTCTGCTTACTGTTCCTGTATGTGCTGTTTTTTTTTTTTTTTTTTTTACTTCACATGTACTCACCCTATAGACCCTATAGCAGTAATGGCGAACCTTGGCACCCCAGATGTTTTGGAACTACATGTCCCATGATGCCCATGTACTCCGCAGTGTAGTTGAGCATCATGGGACATGTAGTTCCAAAACATCTGGGGTGCCAAGGATCACCATCACTGCCCTATAGACTCTGACTGACCTGCTAAATATACATGTTACCCTATGCTGACTCTGTACTATGGTAATTTCTGCTGGCCTGACTTGACTTTTGTATGTACTTACTAGGTCCTGTTTTACCACTTTGGTGTCTGGTGTTGCCTTTCTCACATTCAGGGAAACAACAGTATAGAATAGGTGACTTCATCACACCAGTCTCAGGTAAATGACACCATTCTGTCTGGAAAAATTATCTTATTCAGGACAGATCTAGTGTCATGTGACATGACTTTCCTCTAGGATTTTGCTGGGTACCTTGCTAAGTTGCTGTCCATATAGTAAAGCAATATGCTAAGCATAAGGTCATTCCAGGGAACACGGAAAGCCTAGTTTGGAACATGAAATGAAAGAGTAGAAGGAAATACTCTAATGATGTCCAGTTGAGGTGACATTTGAGTAAGAGGAAATATTTACAAGGCTTGATAGGGACTGCAAATGATGTTAGCCTTTCCCATAATACACCTGACACTTTGCACTTGGCCAGGAAGTGCAGCCAGACAACCGTAGCAAACACGTCTGCCTTTAAATTCTGCAGCTAAATAATGTGTCCTAATTTGTTTAGAGCCAAAGAGTGAAGGTAAAGGTTAAGACTGATAGAACAGAGCCCGGACAAAGCGTGCACTGAATGTGATACAAGATGTATGTCTTAAATTATTTATCTTTTTCAGGCTTTGTCAATACTGGTATAATTCAGACCTCAAAAGAGCCCCAGGAATCCACAAGCAGATCAATTCCTGCTGATAAAATCCCTGCGGAATCACAAAGTTTCAGATAGTAAGGAGGATGCGGGGAGAGAGAGGGGGGGATTGGAAATAGCTGTTTTTATTTTCTTTTAATAGATTTTTCTTACCCCTGAGGTGAGCAAGATGTTCATTTTTTTAACTCTGGTACTGCCAGAGGGATAGAGGGAGGGGGAGCCATGAAATAGTTTGCAGTGTGTTGCCAAGCACTTCGGCATGCATTAACCCCTGAGGCCCAGGATGCAAGGTCTCTCAATTTGGTACATTTACATGACATCTAGAATTATGTTGCAAATTATAAGTTTGTGGAAATATTAGACATGCTTTGCTTGTGATTTGACATGCATTTATTAGTTGATTATTTACGAACATTATGAATTTTGAGAAATCTTTATTGGGTGCGTGTTGAGCTATGACTTTCAGACTTCGACAGCTCTAAGTCACATGGTCTACAAATGGTTTCATTATGCAGCTGCTCCAGCCAGTGATCTATTCTCCATCTTAATTCTTGTGCATGCTGATTAGCCCTTTTCTTGAAGAATTCAGAAGCTCCTGAAAATTATGTAGGTTCTGACACCATTTGTTGTTCTAACCTTTTTAGCATTTCATATAGGGTTTGTTAGGACCTAGGTTCTACTTAACCAGGCAACCATACCCAAGCTTACCTTTAAAAAAATGATAAACCTTAGCACTTCTCAGCAGAATCAATTTTTTTAATTCTTGTTTTCAACTTTTTCAATCCTTTTTGCAGCTCAGTGCTGCTGATCTCTTGCAGCCCATCTGCAGTTAACTATTGACTGCATACATGCACTCCAGTGATGGCTGCATGACACTTTCCTAAAGGATGACAGCAGTGGATCCTACCTGCGCAATGTTGCAGACAGGTCGAGGGAGTTGTTACCCAAAACAGAATGTAACAGAAAAGGCTGGGTACAATCACCGCGTATTTAAAATTACATCAGCAAGCCTATAGAAGGTTCTAGAATTTGGGCTTATGTATACATTAATTGTAGGACCCAAAAGTTGTACAAGGTCTACTACACAGTCTACCAATAAAGAACTTGAAATTTATATTAATTTTATGGAAAGAGTCCAGGGCAACAAAAATAATTAGGGGAATGGAGGACCTCAGCTATGAGGAAAGACTACAAGCATTGAACTTATTCTCTCTGGAGAAGATACGATTGAGGGGGGATTATGATATCAATGTACAAATACTGTACTGGCGACCCTAGCATAAGGAACAAACTATTCAGAGAAAGGGAATACAATAAGACACGTGGCCACTCACTAAAACTAGAGGAAAGGCGGTTTAACCTTAAAGTACGTAGGAGGTTCTTCACTGTCAGAGCGGTAAGTATGTGGAATTCTCTTCCGCAAACAGTTGTATCAGCAAGGAGCATCGATAGTTTCAAAAAGCTATTAGATGGGCACCTTAAAGACCACAACGTATAGGGGTATACAATGTACGGTTAACAGCAAACACACACACACATCATAGGTTGAACTGGATGGACTGATGTCTTTTTTCAACCTCACTAACTATGTAACTATGTAACTATGTATATAATCATTCCTGGAGTCATTTTTGTTCCAATATAAGCAGTAGATAAACATATTCATTTAAAATTATAGTCCTGGGATGTAGTCTTCAGCATCAAAGTTAAGTACATTTTGACAATTTAGGAATCCCCTAATAAGGGAAAATAATTATCTGTTGCCACAGGCTGCCTATAATAGTTGATGAAAATGTTTGCAGTTTTAAGTAGTTTTATGAAGATTTTGTTTTCAATAATAAAAAGAAAGAAAAGAAAAAAATCAGAAAAACATTAAAAAATGCAAGCATAGGCAATTGAAAAGGGAACAATTACAACACAAGTAAACATTAAAAACTTGAGCTATTTTGATACTGCTGGAAAAGTATCAGGCAGATATTAAATAGCTATCCCTTCTTTATTTTCCATTTCTTTTTTTTTCTTAAGGATCCCCCAGAAATTCTAACATTAGTCAAGAGAAGTTTTGAGGTAGTAGTTTTTATATTCGCTTAGTATTGTTGATAATTATGGTTAAAGAGAGCCTGTCTCTACTTGGTATTCAGCAAATTTAAAGCGGAGTTCCACCCGAAATTTATACTTACCTCCATCTTCTCGCTCCCGGTCACCTGAAAAACAAATGGATAATCGCAATTTTTTTTTTTTTTTCACTTACCTTTTAGAGAAAATATACTCACCTTACTTCCTTCTTCCTCCCCTCGGCGGCCACGGCGATTCGTCACTTCCTGGATTTTGCAATGATTCCTGGGAGCTGAACGTCATCGCTCCCAGGAATCATTGCGCCTGCACCGGCCCCGACGTCAGTTCCGGGGCGCGCGCGTCATTCCCTTCTAAACAGCTTCTGGGCATGCCCAGAAGCTGTGGAGGGATGACGCGCGCGACCCGGAAGTGACGTCGGGGCCGGTGCAGTGCATCGTGGGACCGAAGAAGGAGGAAGAGGACCGAAGAGGACGCGGAAGAGGATCGTGCTGGCTTCAAGCTGCCCACACCTGAGATGGCAGCGCTGGAGAAGACAATTTCAAGGTAAGTATTTATCCTGAAAGGTAAGTGCAACCCGGGACAGATCAGAGGCTAGCCATTGTGGAATGTGCTAGCCCTGACTGTCCCGGGGGTATTTTTGTAAAAAAATGTATAACCAGGGTGGAACTCCGCTTTAAGGCAGGAATGGAATCTGTATTAGGAATACTTACAGAACCCCTGTCTGCTGCAGCAATGTGACTCTGATAATCATAAATCTGTCCCCTCCAACACCTATGTCATGAGTGCATTTCAGCACCGTAAAGAAAACTCTCATAAAACGATGCATTATGAGTGTTATGAGCATTTTCTTCATGCTGTTAAAACACACTGATAATGTAGAGGATGGACTGAAAGGCTCTCTATCCAACACTTACAGAAGTGTCAATTTTGCCACAAAGAAAAATATAAAAGAACATATAACAGCATCATGGTAATCCAGGAATAAGAACTGCAAAGGAGAAAGGAATTTAGGGGGAGCTATTCCTCACCTTTTCAGACTATAGTGTACTTTGCCACTTATGATCAAGAAAAAAAGAGGTGAAGGTGGGGGAGTGTGCGAATCACTGAGACACGTGTGTTCAAAATGTGACCATTTAAAAAATAAGAGACATAACATAATATTAATTTGAATGTATTGGGAGATGCCTTCTCTAGGTAATTATTGGAAGGACTATGAGTAGTATATTTATCATAAACATTTGGTGGTCCAATACTGTGCTGAGTAACTGATATACTAAATGGGGATGTCAAGTTCTGTGAGTAATGAATGTAATGCCAAATGCTTGTAGATGTGATGATATTAGTGATAACAGCATAGGTTTTACAGTAGTAGAGAGCAAAATCAGGGTCAGGATTTTTACTGGGTGACAGGCCATCCTACTAAGAATATTTCACAAATAGTGTTATTGTGTATTTAGAGGCAGAGTAGGTAATATTATTTCAGCAACTCTATAGTATTTGTACTCCAAAACCAAAGTTTTGTTTTTTCCCAAACGTAGTAGTTCTATTTATTCTAGATCTGTTGAGGCTTCAGATATATTTTAGCATTTTCTTTTGATTGCGACACATAATGTGGCTTGGTATAAGGATAGGGAGAAGTAGAAAATAAAATAAAAGATTGAAAAAGTATGTCATTTGTATAGCATTTATTTTCCCCAACCAGAAAATTAAAAAATGCCGTATGCCTGTTTTGAGACCCTCTAAATGCTGGAAGAGTGGCAGGTAGTTTCCTTTGTAAAGGGATTCATAAGTAGGTGTAAGATGACCTGCTCAGTAAGGAAAGCTGGAGACTCATTCAAAAGCCAAGTTATGTTGAAGAGTTGTTAACGTGTCAGAGAGCACACATATGTTACAAGCCCTTCATTGTGATTGATATACAACATACCTTTAAATAAACCTATATTGAGAAAGTGTACACTTTTGTTGACTTCACCTTCTAAAAATATCAGTTGGCTAGCTGTTATGTGGAGCCAATGGCTTCAGTACTTTCTGAGTCACTAACCCAGAACAAGTTTGCATTGTATGACCTTTGACTTCATTAAGACACGCCTGATTTGCATGCTTGCGTTGCATATGTGGCTTGGATGAAGCTACAAGTCTCCATTTTTTATTGTCGCAGAAAATGACTCAATGTATATTTAAAAACAAATTTTATTAAAGGACTTAAAACTACTAAAATGTAGATAGAGGTCATGTTACTATAGATACAATATGAGATTGATATCACTTATTTAAAGTAAAAGTAGGTTCTCCCAAAAGCTGTTTATTTGCTATCATAATTTATGTTCCACCACTGTGCACCTTTTCTTGTACAGTAAAACCTTGCTTTGAGAGTAACTTGGTTTGAGAGCGCTTTGCAAGACAAGCACAGTTTTTAAATAAATTTTGACTTGATATACAAGTGATGTCTTGATATACAAGTAGCGTCATGTATAAAAAAGAAGAGAGGAGCCTCTAAAGTGTAGCAATATGGTTACATTTAATGAAGGTTCAATATTTAGCAACTCACATGGTTGATGATTAAAACAGGCACATCTAAGAATGCAGGCATCTGGGGTAAAGCTGTCCACATAGACCATCCTCCTCACTGCCATCTTCATCATCCCTTCCCCGCTGCACTCCACGAGTGTTTCAAAGCCTCACTTTCAGATCACTCTACTGCAGGCTATTCTTCCCGGTCACGATTGCAGACTGACAGTAGTGAGAGTCGGTGGTTCAGAAGATGGTCTATGTGGACAGCTTTAACTCCGGATGCCTGCATACTTAGATGTGCCTATTTTAATCATCAACCATGTGAGTTGCTAAATGTTGAACCTTTATTAAATGTAACCATATTGCTACGCTTAGATGCGCCTCTCATCTCTCTTATATATTGTGTAGCTCTGCTAGATTTTGCTTCTAATCCCCTTGGGAAGGCTGCATATTGTGGATGGACATTTTATGGTTACACAACCTATCACATTGCTATAATTTTTGTATATAGACTATAAACTGAAGGACTTGTGGAACGAATCATCTGAGTTTCCATTATTTCTTATGGGGAAATTCGCTTTGATATAAGAGTGCTTTGGATTACAAGCATGTTTCCAGAACGAATTATGCTCGCAATCCAAGGTTTTACTGTATTTTTAAATCCTGTTACTCATAGCAACCAATCAATATTCAGAGTTCATGTATACCCTGATATGTTAAAATTCTCCACTATTTATACATCCCTATGTATTGACCATTGTCAGTCACATTTCCACTGTTAAATAAAGTCAAACGGTGGCAATGTATGCAGTCATTTTAGACCTGTGTATCAGCATTTAGGTGTCTGTCAACGTAGCCTGAAACCTGCAGCAAAAAAAGTATTCCTGTGAAAGCACAGGATCTAAAGATGGCTACAATGTTGACAAAATAATGTCAGGAAAGTGAATTATAAATATATATGTTTTAATAGGTTACATTATTAAAATAGAATAAAAATCTTTGTAGTATCAAATAATTCACCACAGTATATATGCTTGTAACAATCTAATCCAAATGGATCCGGATAGTGTGAATTTCACTAAAAGACAGAAAACGTAAGGGTCACCTTACCCAAGGAACATAGACACAGGACATAACATACACGAAAACAAAAAAGCAAAAAAACTAAACAAATTAACCATGACGTCTGAGCTCCTAAATGATTCCTCACAGGGGAACTCCTCAGAGCAAAATAGCCATATTGACCCAAAGGAATACAAATATGGAGTTGCCCTGTGTGGACCCCGGGGGAGCTTGGGGGCAGGAGAGCTGCGGGAGACTGAATGGGAGAAGGTGGAGCCTGCTCCGACTTAAATAACAACAATGTTTCTTCCTGAGAAGCTTAGTGTAAACTGGCCTTGATTCTATACATGTACCAGGATGGCAATGATATTGAAAATAGCCACCCTTTACTGGCAACTTGGTGCCTTCCAATGTCTGGATCAGTGGACATCTAATAAGGTGCTGAATGCATGATGAATAGGGCCAAAGTTCAGAATAAGTGCAGCCTGTACTATGTGTAGATTCGTTTTTTCCGATGGTATTAGATAAGGTAGACAAAATGTCAGCCGTCACTGTGTGGCTCAATAACTGGATAAATATGACAAATCTGTTTGTACTTTGTACTGCTACCTTTAGCCAGTACAGGACGTATACCCAGGAACAAGGTGCTTAACCATTCCCAGTGAAGTCCATCCTTGATGCGATAAGAATGCTGTCCAGGACCAACACACTTTAGTGACATGAGACACGATCCACACAAACCATCCGCTTGGCTTTAGCACAGTCCATGACAGTGCGGTCGGATAAGCAGACACTTCTCCAGCTCCAAACACTGACAGCTGACTGCATGCTGCCTTCCAGTTCCCCGCTCGCCTATCCTCTGGGGATACTTGAAGCGGCGTCTCAGAAGATGATGACGTCAACGCGTTTCACAAAGGGAATGCGTACCTTCGTCTGGACATCATAATGATTGCAGTTAGTTCTATTTAAATGCATGTTACTCACAGGTGAAAACACCCTGTAATTTTATTATAGACATGTCAATGTTTGTATTCCTGTTCATTTAAATTGTATGCATAAACTTCTAACCACATATGGGGAAATACTTAAACCTTATTGAAAACAAAATAGGGGCAATTAATGTATTTAAAGGAAGGGAGGAAAAAATATTGAAAAGCTCAAAATTAAATAATACAAAATATGTATAGATAATTCATTTTAAATTTTAAAGAAATCAAAAAAGTTTTCAAAAGAATTTTGTTCATTATGTACATAGGAATTGGGCACCCGGGAGTGGGAAAAGGCGGAAGAGAGCACGGAATAGAGGGGGAAGGGGAAAAAAAGGAAAAAGAAATTAAATTGATCATATACAATATAGGGATGATAATATCTACTTAAGGAAAAAGATATATATAATAAAAAGGAAGGAAGGGGAGTATACATGTTGTGAAGGGACAAAAAGAAGAGGGGGAGGGGAAAAGAAGAGGAAGACAGAAAAACCCTGCAAAACAGATACCAGGGAGGGCAGATTGCACAGAGGAGGGGGGGGGGAGACAAAGAGTGAGGGAAAGAGCCTGACCCACATTAGGCACACACATAAAGGGCACATAGATCAGGGGGGTGCATTTATATTCACATCCCAACACAAGGTTTGGGGTATATGTGCTGTCACTATGCCCTTACTTTACTGAAGCCAAGCCTACAAATAAACCTGTAAATTAAGCTCTGTATTTAGCCCGTTAGGCAGAAGCGACTTCAACCTGTATATCCACTATTTTTCTTTCTGCAACAGGATCAGGTTAAGGTCCTGTAAGATTCTGGTACCTTTGGTACCCTTATTGCCCATTTTCCTTTTCATATTGCATCCCACCTTTTTAGTTAGATGGAACGCATATACCTTTAAGCCGTATGACATCATCACTGAGCGCCGCTCTGAGCGGCTATTTCAATCACCGGCTTTCTCTCTCAGGTAGTTTGTTCAAGCCGCCAGTATACAGCTATGCCTGACGCTACCTGGACTTGTATCTCGCTACCTGTTCTTGTGCTTCACTTTCTGATCTTGTATCTCGCTACCTGATCTGACCGCATGCTTACAAGCCTTGTCTTATGCTGCCGGAGCCTCCAGCTATTCTCTTTACCTGGAACAGACCGGAACCTCGATACTGATCCCGTATCTCGCTACCGGATCACTCCCTCACTACCGGACCCCTCTACTTACTAACCTTACTAGTGATAAGTACCCCACAGGGGATTCCTCCATAACAACCTTACACTATCTACTTCTGCACATTAAGGACTGTTACTATCTATGCATTACTAATTCTATCATCTGCACTGTTACATTGATTGCTAGCTCTTGAGTCTACTACCATCTATCCTTGCACTGGGTTAGTCTCTCCTGTATATCATCTGCTGTCCTTACCACCTATTACCATACATGATTACTAACCTATCTGCATCCTACCTATTACCGTCTATTACTCTCCTGAACATTACTATCAAGTGCTTATCATTGCTATCACTGCTCACCCCTGTCCCTTCAGCACATCACCTCTATACTGTCATATACATCCTATCACTCCAGGAACATCTTATTGAGTGTGTGTATATCTGTATGCTGAAGCAGGCATGTCCACAGTGATGAGTCTGGAGAGTTGGATCTGGTAATTCAACACATCTCTACATGACTACTGAGTGGAGATTCTGCAGCTGCAAATCCAGCTTACTATAAAAACGCAGGAGCGTTACAGATTGAACGAACACAAAAAATGGATTCAGCAGAATTACCCACTCAAGTGATACAATTAACACAAAAAGTAAATGCATTAATACTTGCTCTTACTGAAGTAAAAGATGAAAATCAGACTCTGAGACAGCAGATAACCCGTCTCTCACAGCTTACTGCTGCTCAGCCCCCTGAACCTAAAATAAACCCTCCTCTAGTGTTTACAGGTGATCGGAAAAAATTTCGTGAATTCAAAAACGCATGTCAGTTGCTTTTTTTTGCTAAAACCTCGTACTTACCCTACTGATCAAATTAAAGTCTGTACCACTATCTCATATTTAACGGGTGATCCACGGGCCTGGGCAGACTCTCTCTTTGAGAAAGATGATCCTCTTCTCAACTCCTATCCCTTATTCCTAGCGGAACTCGCTAGCTTATATGAAGACCCCAATAGGCAGAGTACTGCTGATATCCAATTGAGGGCTTTAAAACAAGGAAGGAGACCTGTTGAAGACTTTGTAGCAGAGTTCAAAAGATGGACTCTTGATTCAGGGTGGAATGATACATCTCTGCGAACTCAGTTCAGGCTCGGGTTGTCAGAAGCCGTTAAAGACGAGCTCGCCCGAGCGGATTTACCTGGCACTTTAGATGCCTTAATACTACTTAGTATCAACATTGACAGGCGACTGCGAGAAAGAAAGGCTGAGAAAATGGGAATGCCATTGTCCAGTCCTTCTCGGATTTCGGCCGTTGACCCTACTCCTATGGAGGTAGGAACCATGCGCCAACCTTTATCGACCACTGAACGAGCCAGGAGAAGATCCAGAAACCTCTGCATGTACTGCGCATCCCCGGATCATTTGATAAGCGTCTGTCCCCTTGTCCGCAAAAAAGAGGGTGAGTGTTCACATGTCTTACTAGGGGGATTAACGACTTCCTTTTCTAATCCCTACCTCTTTGTTCATTTGACATTGCAGTGGGACCAGACTAGGATCACCACCAAGGCTATGATCGACACAGGATCTTGTGGGAACTATATCAATACACGTTTTGTTACTTTAAATAAAATACCTATTATTTCAAAAACTAAACCTGTCTCTGTTAGTTTCATTAACGGTATTCCGTTGTCTTCTGGTCCAATCACCAATCAGACACAAGCACTCCTTGTCACTGCTAACGAGTCTCATATGGAGACCACCACTTTTGATGTACTATCTTCACCACATTTTCCCATTATTTTGGGACTTCCCTGGTTACACATACATCAACCAACCATAGATTGGAAAACACGGACTCTAACCTTCCCTTCTCACTATTGCGAGATCACGTGTAACCTCCCATCTTATGGAAAGATCCTGTCTGTGGTGTCAGATGAGATTACACCACCATGCTACCAGGATCTGTCCGAAGTCTTCCTTGAGAAAAATGCTCAAGTGTTGCCTCCCCATAGGGACTATGATTGTTCTATCGATCTACTCCCTAATAGCAAATTGCCTTTCGCCCATGTTTATCCTCTTTCACAGGATGAACTTTCTCATCTCAAGGAATACTTGGATGAGAATTTGGCGAAAGGGTTCATCAAACCCTCTACTTCTTCCACAGCTGCAGGACTTTTCTTTGTCCGCAATAAGGATTCAAGTCTTAGGACTATTATTGACTATAGGCAACTAAATACCATTACGATAAAGGATCGTTATCCTTTACCGCTCATTCCTGAACTCATTGAACAAGTGCGTGGGGCTACTTACTTTTCTAAATTGGACCTAAAAGGGGCATACAACCTAATCCGAATCCGTGACGGAGATGAGTGGAAGACAGCATTCAGAACCAGATACGGATTATTCGAATATCTTGTGATGCCTTTCGGGTTATGTAATGCTCCCGCAGCTTTTCAAAGATTCATAAATGACATCTTCAGAGACTTACTTGATGTCTGTGTTGTGGTATATCTGGACGATATACTTATCTATTCTCGATCTTTGTCTGAACATATAAAACATGTAAGACTTGTGTTATCCAGATTACTCGCACACAACCTATACGTGAAATTAAAAAAATGCCTATTTTATAAAGAAGAAATACTATTCCTAGGATACATCATATCTAAAACCGGAATCAAGATGGATATGAGCAAGATATCGTGTATTCTGGATTGGCCTATACCAACAACTCGTAAGGCATTACAGCGATTCCTCGGATTTTCAAACTTCTATAGGAAGTTCATCAAGAACTTCTCTGCTATTGTGAGACCTCTCACACAACTTACAAGTATAAAGAAACCATTCAAATGGTCAGAAGAAGCAAATGGAGCTTTCCGCTTGTTAAAATCAAGCTTTACTTCTGCTCCCATACTATGCCATCCAGACCCATCCCTCCAATATATTCTGGAGGTAGATGCGTCAAACATGGCAGTAGGAGCAGTTCTCTCCCAACGACCAACAAATACTTCACCACTCCACCCAGTTGCTTTTTTCTCTAAATCACTAAGCAGCCCAGAGGTGAATTACCCAGTGGGTGAAAAAGAGTTGCTTGCCATAAAACTGGCACTAGAGAATTAGCGACATTTACTTGAAGGTACCCAATTACCAATACTCATATATACAGATCATAAAAATCTTCAATACCTTCAGACTAACAAAACTCTTTCCCACCGGCAGGTACGATGGTCATTATTATTCCTAAGATTCAACTTCCTAGTGACCTACACACCTGCAGACAAAAACAAAAAAGCGGATGCGCTATCACGATTAACCAAAGATAACTGCGCTGAAGTTCCTTCTATTCCTATAATACCCTATGAACGTATTATTGGTGTTGTTCGTTCCCTGAAGGAAGAGATTTTGCACAGTATAGGATTGGATTCACCTCCACCACAACTAACTACTGATGCAGAAGGCTTCCTCTACTACAACGACAAACTCTACATACCCCCTACTATGCGCACCAAGATCTTGGAATTGTCACATGATGTGCCTATGGCAGGACATATGGGTATGACTAAGACCCTTAATTTGCTTACCAGGCAGTTTTGGTGGCCTGATATGAAGACGTCTGTACAAAAATTTGTTTCTTCATGTGACATCTGTGCAAGGTCCAAAATTGACACTACAAAACCATCTGGTCTACTCTGCAGTCTACCAATACCCCAGGTTCCATGGGAAGTTGTGTCCTTAGACTTTATAGTAGAACTACCATCTTCCAAAGGATTTAATACCATTCTAGTGTCAGTGGACTATCTGACAAAGATGGCACATTTCATTTCTATTCGCAGACTACCTTCATCTAAGCAAACAGCGGAATTACTAATGAAACATGTGTTCAAGTTACATGGAATTCCAAAGACTCTTTTATCCGACCGTGGTTCACAGTTCATCTCCAAGTTTTGGCAAGCTCTATGTCACATACTACGGATTGAGCGAAAGCTCACTTCTCCTTACCACCCTCAGACCAACGGACAGACTGAAAGAGTCAACCAGTGCATTGAACAATATCTACACCTCATACCTACAGGATGATTGGGTGGACCTCCTCCCTCTGGCGGAATTTGCTTATAACAACGCAACCCACAGTACTACTAAGCAAAGTCTGTTCTACTTAAACTATGGGTTTCATCCCACACTTCTTCCACCACGCATCCTACCATCAAGTAACCCAGTAGCCTCAGATTATCTTACCCAAATAAAAGACTCTCTGGGTTTACTTAATACCACCATCTCACACGCTCACAGTCAACAAAAAAGGTACTACGACCTTCGTAGAAGACCTTCTCCTCAATAGGCTATTGGGGACCTCGTTTGGCTATCGACGAAAAATTTAAGGTTAAAGATCCCTAGCAAAAAGCTTGGACCTTTATTTCTGGGACCCTTCCCAATTAAGAAACTCATTGGAAAAACTGCAGTACAACTCACTTTACCGGCAGATCTCAGAATACATCCCATCTTTCATGTGTCGCTACTGAAACCACATGTTCCTAACCAAGGAATAAGGCCTACCATCTTGCCTCCACCTCCAATACAAGTTGAAGGCGGAGAAGAGTTTGAGATTAGGGAGATTTTGGATTCTCGTATCCACAGAGGAAGACTCCAATATCTCATAAGATGGAAGAACTATGGACCCCAAGACGACACCTGGTTGGATACTTCTGATGTTCACGCACCTAGGCTTATACGAAGGTTTCACTCTAAATACCCGGAGAAACCAGTGCTATAGGCCTTCTGGAGCCGGCCTTAAGGGGGGGGTACTGTAAGATTCTGGTACCTTTGGTACCCTTATTGCCCATTTTCCTTTTCATATTGCGTCCCACCTTTTTAGTTAGATGGAACGCATATACCTTTAAGCCGTATGACATCATCACTGAGCGCCGCTCTGAGCGGCTATTTCAATCGCCGGCTTTCTCTCTCAGGTAGTTCGTTCAAGCCGCCAGTATACAGCTATGCCTGACGCTACCTGGACTTGTATCTCGCTACCTGTTCTTGTGGTTCACTTTCTGATCTTGTATCTCGCTACCTGATCTGACCGCATGCTTACAAGCCTTGTCTTATGCTGCCGGAGCCTCCAGCTATTCTCTTTACCTGGAACAGACCGGAACCTCGATACTGATCCCGTATCTCGCTACCGGATCACTCCCTCACTACCGGACCCCTCTACTTACTAACCTTACTAGTGATAAGTACCCCACAGGTGATTCCTCCATAAAAACCTTACACTATCTACTTCTGCACATTAAGGACTGTTACTATCTATGCATTACTAATTCTATCATCTGCACTGTTACATAGATTGCTAGCTCTTGAGTCTACTACCATCTATCCTTGCACTGGGTTAGTCTCTCCTGTATATCATCTGCTGTCCTTACCACCTATTACCATACATGATTACTAACCTATCTGCATCCTACCTATTACCGTCTATTACTTTCCTGAACATTACTATCAAGTGCTTATCATTGCTATCACTGCTCACCCCTGTCCCTTCAGCACATCACCTCTATACTGTCATATACATCCTATCACTCCAGGAACATCTTATTGAGTGTGTGTATATCTGTATGCTGAAGCAGGCGGGTCCACAGTGATGAGTCTGGAGAGTTGGATCTGGTAATTCAACACATCTCTACATGACTACTGAGTGGAGATTCTGCAGCTGCAAATCCAGCTTACTATAAAAACGCAGGAGCGTTACAGGTCCCTTCTACTTGGGGGGGGGGGGGGGAGCTTCAACGCATAAATCCATTTTACTTTCAATGTCCAGACAAAGCTATGCTTCCCGTTTTCGAAACACGCTTACGTCATTATCTTCCGAGACGCCGCTTCTAGTATCCCCAGAGGAGAGGCGAGTGGGGACCTGGAAGGCAGCGTGCAGTCAGCTGTCAGTGTTTGGAGCTGGAGAAGTGTCTGCTTATCCGACCACAGTGTCATGGACTGTGCTGAAGCCAAGCAGATGGTTTCTGTGGATTGTGTCTCATGTCACTAAAGTGTGTTGGTCCTGGACAGCATTCGTATCGCATCAAGGACGGACTTCACTGGGAACAGTAAAGTACCTTGTTCCTAGGTATAAAGATAGCAGTACAAAGTATAAACAGACTTATTTATCCAGTTATTGAGCCACACAGTGGCGACTGACATTTTGTCCACCTTATCTAATACCATCAGAAAAAACAAATCTACACATAGTACAGGCTGCCCTTATTCTGAACTTTGGCCCTTATTCATCATGCATTCAGCACCTTATTAGATGTCCATTGATCCAGACATTGGAAGGCACCAAGTTGCCAGTAAAGGGTGGCTATTTTCAATATCATTGCCATCATTGTACATGTACAGAATCAAGGCCAGTTTACACTAAGCTTCTCAGGAAGAAACATTGTTGTTATTTAGGTCGGAGCAGGCTCCACCTTCTCCTATTCAGTCTCCCGCAACTCCCCTGCCCCCAAGCTCAAGCTCTCCAGGGGTCCACACAGGGCAACTCCATATTTGTATTCCTTTGGGTCAATACGGCTATTTTGCTGTGAGGAGTTCCCCTGTGAGGAATCATTTAGGCATCCGGACGTCACGGTTAATTTGTTTTTTTGCTTTTTTGTTTTCGTGTATGTTATGTTCTGTGTCTATATTCCTTGGGTAAGGTGACCCTTACGTTTTCTGTCTTTTAGTGAAATTCACACTATTCGTATCCATTTGGATTAGATTGGTACAAGCATATACATGGTGAATTATTTGCTACTACCGGTACCAAAATTTTTATTCTATTTTATTAATGTAACCTAATAAAACATATATATTTATAATTCACTTTCTTGTCATTATTTTGTCAACATTGTAGCCATCTTTAGTTCCTGTGCTTTCACAGGAATACTTTTTTTACATTTCCATTGTTGTCCCTTTAGTAACATGACATGTATTAACACATGAATAGTCCGATACTTTACTCCTTAATCCCAGTTTAAAGCAGATCCATTGTTCATCTCAAACTTATTCAGTTTAGTTGGTTCATATTCATAAATCGGTATGTCATGGTGAGTTTGTCACACTGATATGCACCACACTTGATTATATATTATGATTTATTGGACCCTTTGCCCCTCTTTAGATAAAAACTTCATACCTTCATAAGTCACATTAATGCAACCAATATACAATATATGACTTACTTACAGTCAGGTATAAAGTGTAGTGAACCTGTATGATAATTAGTCCAAGAATGTTTGGCACTCGCTGTAATTGTAGCAGATTGCTAATTCGCTCACTAGGAATTATCTGGCTCTTTCATCAACCAGAGAAGACATCTAGTGATTACTATTGGCAGCATCCCTGAGATATCTTCAGCATAGGCAGCTATCCCTGGGAACAATGTGGTGAAGTCCTCTCAGATAACAACATACCATCAATATGACAGTTTAGGCTGGACTTGCTAGTTTCTGCATGTTTTTTTTTTTCAATATTACAATGAACAATGTTCTTTTCGTAGAAAAGCTTTAATTGCAAATAGCAACACTACAGTCTATATGCATAATTTGCACTCCACTTAAATCTTTAATTTGTTCAATGAAAATGAGCGAATGCTGTAATTGCAGTAAAAATAAAATTGGGGGTAGTGGGCATCTCTGCATGATACCATATTCTGTGTTGAAGGTGTCCATAGAATTTTGGGGAAGCTGTGCTTTTAGTGCAGTGTGGGAATCCTTAAAAAATAGGTAGTCGCTCAATCCATTTCTCCACAAGTTATCTGAGCACAGGCATGGAAACCAAATAGAAACATGTTGCTTAAATGAAATAACAGTGGCAAAAGAACAACATAACATTTTGCAACTTATTTATCATTAAATGTTTTGGCTACATTTGTTTTTTCTTTTATTTTCACCTGGTGATCCTGCAAGCAACATATAGTGACAATGCTCACTTACGATTCTGTATTTTTTGAGGAGTGGTAATTTGGAGTACAAAACTCATTCCTCTCTACATCTACATCTAACATATAAGGAGGTAGTTCACTGATACCAACTTGGCATTAGTGATAACACTAGTTGTGATTAGGGATAAGGTTCTAGTCCACTGCTACCATGAGCTTAAGGAGAAATGCGTGCGTGCGACATTTGCGGTCCCGGCCAATAAATGCAGGCCGAGACAGCATTGCTGCCCTTCATCTGGGAAAAGTACCACTTGTATCTTACCTGGCACATATTCTAAATCTGGAGGTGCAGTGGTTCATCACTTCCTGTAGGTCAGTCATCAGACCACAAAGGTTTCTGATCACTTTAAGTGACCAGCATCAGCAGCCTTCAAACCACCGCATCTGCAGAACCACATGCCATAAAAGTCAACATTAGCCATGTAGTGTGCCATCAATGGGTACCTATGCAATTATGATACAAGGCTCTGGAAAGCTGAGGTTCTTATCAGTGAGTTAATGATTAACCATTCAGGATGCACACAGAATTTTGGCACCTTTTAGGGAGCTGACCAAAATGTTAAACAGCAACATGGTGGAGACTAGTGTTACAATCCCCCTCATGTTCCTGCTGGAGCACACGCTACATGGCCTCTTAGACTGGGCACAGAAGGCACAGCAAAAGGAGGAAGAGAGGACTTGCTGCTAGCTCAGAGCCAGTAGGATACTTTGCCTATTGCCTTTCTCCCTATGAGACAGAAGCATTGAGAGGAAAAGGGTTGGGGTGCTAGACTTCAGGGGGGATGGTTTACCCCTCAAAACTCTGGAAGTTGTACATGGGTGAGCTGAGATTGTTGAGAACAGTGTTGTCCTTAGTGACACTAAGGACTTGAGGCAATTTATAGTGAATGAAGTTTTTTATATTCAAACCCTGTTCAAGGACCCCAGGATCTGGGTCATCAAAGAGAGGGACCACTATTGAATATCTCATACAAGAGTAAACAGGATGATCTACTGCCACTATCCCAGAAGGAGCTCAAAATGTGGCCCTAATAGAATACTACTGGGCACTAATGGATTACTGGTGGTTTACCAGTCACTGTGACAACTCTGGGAGTTGTACATAGATGAGCTGAGAACAGTGTTGTCCTTCGTGACACTGAAGACTTGAGGTCTTCTGCTGCAGGCAATTTATGAATGAGGTCTTTTATATTCAAACCCTGTTAAAGGACCCCATGATCTGGATCATCAAAGAGAGAGACCACTATTCAATTTCTCATACAAGAATAAAAGGGATGATCTACTGTCACTATCCCAGAAGGAGCTCAAAATGAGGCCCTAATTAAATACTACTGGGCACTAATGGATTACTGGTGGTTTACCAATCACTGTGGTAATAAAGCGGTTACATGGAAAGCTTGGTTGTTGGGATCCTATTCAGAATTGAGCAACTTTCCCTTTTGGGGTCAAAGACCAACCTAACCATCACCACTCCCATGTAAACCACTCTGATGGTCTAGAAACAAGCCTTCTTGAGGTATATCGAGTCTGGTGTTTACTTTACCCATACCCCGCTGTGGGGGAATCCAAATTTACCACATTTGCAAATAATACTAAATCCCCAGATCTGGACTAGATATGGCTTTAAACTCCTTAGTCATATAGTTTCCCGGGGCTGCCTTCCTAATTTAGACTCTTTGAGAGCTACCTTTCACTTAACCAAACCACATATTTTTTTGCTTTTTACAACCCCGCCAAGCAGCATATGCACAATTCCAGCATGGTATCTCGCTGGTCTCCCACCCTCTAGAAAAACTCCTCACAATGGAGGATATGGAAAAGCTGCTCTCCACTATTTACTTCTTACTCAACACTGATCATGGACCTAGATCTCCCTTCCCTTACTCAGGACTGGGATAAATGCTTGGACCACTTTCTGATGGATATGATCTCAGAAAGAGACAGATTTGTTCAGCTCAAGCTTTGCATAGAGTATACTACATTCCACAGAGGTTGTATTGCATTTATCCAACAAATCAAGATATCTGTCGGAGATGTGCTACGAATGTGGGCACCCTCATCCACATGCTGTGAGCCTGCCCTCGATTGCAGACCTACTGGAGCACGGTTGTGTCCACTATAAATAATGTAGGTACCCTGACGATTCATGTAGACCCTCTTGTCTTTTTGTTGGGTATGACTGATAATTTTGGGAGTGACCCGCTATGTCAAGGTATTCTATTCTGCATACTATGCTAGATAGGCCATACTGTTGAAGTGCAAGTCTTTCCAGCCTCCTCCAGCCTCCTTATGGCTGTTTTCCACTCCTCCATGGAGGAGTGGAAAACAGCCATAAACACGGTTCTTCCTATATATAAACTGACCTATGCCAGTCACAACTGCCCAAGGAAGTTTGACAAGGTTTGGGCTAACTTGATAGATGCGGAAGATATAACTAACTGAGCAATTTACTGTATTTTAAACTATTGATTCTTTCTTCTTTGTCAGAGATGCCTTGCCTGTTATCTGTATCCCTGTAGATTTACCTCTGGGTAGTGATGCCACTCCACTTCTTCTGGCCTCCCTTCGACCTACCTTGCCCACGCACTCTTCCCCCTTCTCACCTTTCCCCCTTGTTTCTTCCCCCTTATTCTGTCCTTGTCCCATCTATCTCTCCCTCTCCCTCTCCTGGGTGGTATCTGCACTGGATGATGGGCTATATGTATGAATTTAGTATTGTCATGCACACTATTAATGATCTGTTACTCTACTGCCATATTTCTTGCTTTTTCTGTACATAGTGGATGTGCTCTACCCTATACTTGTGTAGAAAACTCAATAAAAAATTTTTACCAACAAAATCTGGCCCTTTGAGGAGCTGCTGTGTAAACACTTTTGTGCCGCATGTCCTGTTCCCTAAAAGGTGGAGCAGTTGTGGAAGCATCACTTTTCAAAGTTTTGTTTTTAGGATTAGTTTAAATCCACAAAACATAATATAGTTGCTGAAATCATAGACTCTGGAGAATAAAATGGTGGTAGTTCCAATTTTTTTATGCCTTATAATATTATATTATATTATAATATAATATGCAGCTGTTTATCAAACCCATATTTTCAGTAAAAAATAAATTCAAGTGACTTTTAGTACACACAAAGGCAATATATCATGCAATCTTTTGATACAATATGAACAACATAGTTACTAGTGATAAATAGATACCAAAAGCATCAAGCCATGATACTGTGCATGTAAAAGTGAATCATTTCTACTCGAAAGCTGACAAGTAAATGTGAGATTGTAAAAAAACTCCTGGCTGCTATAGTTGGTTTGCGGGTCAGTGCTGTTGCCCATGAATGCCTTAAATCAGTGGCAGTGAAAGGCTTAAAGCGCAGTTGTTAGGGCAGGCTGCAGGCAGCACTCACATGCATCCCTTGAACCACATTCTGGTTTAGGTCTAGTACTGATGTGGACACTCTCAGAAGTAGAACACAAGAAGAACCCCATGAATGGGTTGTTAGGGCTAGACCACTGGCTTGAACTTGATCAGTATGTGAGGTAGCTTTTGGCCTGCCCTGCAACCAGTGTGCAGGGCAAGCCAGTGTCTGAGAGGGCCTTCAGTACAGCAGGGGATTTTGTTATGGAAAGGCATATCCACCTGTCCTCTGACAGTCTGGATGTACTCACTTTCATTAAAATGAACCAATATTGAATTAGCAATGCCTAACCTACCTTTTGATGCTGATACAACAGACTAAACTTTTAATTTTCTTTTTGGTCGGACAGAGGTTACGGAGGAACTGCAACAGAGACAGCGACTTTGAGTTAGAGGCAAAAGCCCTACAAAGTCGTCTGATGGCCTGGGGGTACAGTAGAAATTTACTCAAAAAGGCGTACAATAGAGCAAAGAGAGAAATTAATTTTCAAATCAAATACTCGTAGATCCAATGAAACAACGACAATTGTTACGAAATACAATGCTCATCACCAATTGATCAAAACAGTTCTTAATCAGAACTGGCAGTTTCTTACAGGTGACTCTGAGGTGACAGGTGACAAGAGCACAGTCTATAAGGGATCGACTAGTTCATAGTCATTACCTACCGGTGGATATTGATCCAGAGGGAGCAATGGGATGTACAGGCACCTACCGCTGTGGTGGCTGTGATCAATGCCTTTGGGTGAGGGAGGGCGATTCCCTCCCTTTCCCAAGTGGGGGAATGCTTAACCACTTTAGCCCCGGAAGATTTTGCTGCTCAATGACCAGGCCACTTTTTTCAACTTGGCACTGCGCGACTTTAACTGACAATTGTGAGGTCATGCAATGCTGTACCCAAACAAAATTTACGTCCATTTTTTTCCCACAAACTGATTTCTTTTGATGGTATTTGATCACCTTGCGCTTTTTATTTTTTGCGATATTAATAAAAAGAGAGCGAAAAGTTTGCAAAAAATTTACATTTTCTACTTTGACTGTTAAAAAATATCCAATATATTAAATTTTTTGTCATATATTTATGCCAAAATGTGTTTAGCTACATGTCTTTGACAAAAAAATACTCAATGAGTGTATTTTTATCCACTTTAAGACTGGAAGATTTTACCCCTTTCCTGACCAGGCCATATTTTGTGATTCGGCACTGCGTTATTTTAACGGACAATTGCGCGGTCGTGTGACGCTGTACCCAAATGAAGTTTACATCCTTTTTTTTCCCATAAATAGAGCTTTCTTTTGGTGGTATTTGATCACCTGTGCGATTTTTAATTTTTAAAAGAAAAACAATATTTTTCACATTCTGATATATATATGTAACATTCCCCCAAAAATTATTTAAAAATCAAAATGTTTCAACATTTTAGGCCAATTTGTTTTCTGCTACATATTTTTGGTAAAAAAATCGCAATAAGCATATTTTGATTGGTTTGCGCAAAAGTTATCGCGTTTACTAACTGCGGGAAAGATTTATGTAATGTTTATTTATTTTTTTTTTACTAGTAATATCGGCGATCTGCAATTTTTTGCGGGACTGTGACATTGCGGCGGACAGATCAGACCCCTAACTGACATTTTTGACACTTTTGGGGGGACTAGTGACATTACTACTGTAATCAGTGCTATAAATATGCACAGTTACTGTAATAATGACACTGGCAGGGAAGGGGTTAACACTGTTGGTGATCTAAGGGTTAAATGTATGCCTCATGCTTACTGACGTGTGGTGGAGGGGTGGGGTTCTGTGACACAGACAGAGATCGCAGGTTCAGCTATGCTAAATCCTGTGATTTCTCCCTGTCTGTCACAGAGAAGATCTGCCTGCTTTGTTTACACAAGCGGGCGGATCTTCTCACACTTCCCCCAACGATCGGGGGAGAGAGACGTTGATCGCTGCCTCTCCTCCTCTGGCCCGACTGCAGAGACAGCTAGGAGTCCAGCGACGTAGGTCTACGTTGCTGGACCCAGGGGAGCCACTGTGCAGTAGCAGCACAGTAGCAGTCGGCAAGAGGTTAAACCCCGATTTTATGCTGATTGTCGTACAGAAGGAGTGGTGTATTTGGCAAACTGTATATGTGGATCGTTCTATGTGGGAAAGACCAAAAGGACTTTTGCATGACGCATACAAGACCACCTCTATTATATCGATGTGGGTCTACTATATACGCCGATTGGCAAACACGTGGGTCTTAACCACAGTTACGATCCTTATGTAATTTCATCCTCAGTACTCAAAACAATTCCAAAAAATCCTTGAGGAGGTAACTTCCATAATCAGATCCTCAAACAAGAGGCAAAATAGATTTATAATTTACAGGCCACTCAGCCACCGGGATTAAACACAGCAATATCATTTAAACTTTTCCTATAATAAGGGAATACTCAACATGGTCTCAATGAGTCATAATACATTTTCAAATATACCACCATAATCTAGGTGAATATGAACATACTTACCTAGCTATATAAGTTAGAGATTAATACATCCATTTCATGTGTTTATACAATATAAGTCATACAGTTACAGAAAACCAATATTGTGTATTTTTAATGCATATATATATATATATATATATATATATATATATATATATATACATGTTGATTACTGCTTGACAGTTATATTATGTAATTGGATCTTTTTGCTGAGGATGCCGAGACACTGACACCGACCATGGTGGGGGGGATTTTCGTCTGGTGGCTTGGCAATTGATTGATAGACACTCGTGTGCCAAGCCGGGACAAGGAATGAGCGCATTGGTGCTCTTCTCTGTGGTCTCGACTCACCCAATCATCCAGATCTGGTGGAGTTGGCGTTGTTGGGCAGCCAGCGTGATATCCGCATCACTTCCTGTTTGCGGTTCACACTGGTTTGTACCACACACACCAAGAGGGCGCTCGCACCAGATATGATGTATAGGGGCTGGCTTATAGCCCTGTCATTTCCGGTGGGACCAGCCATATAAGGTCTCTAGTGGCAGAGGAAGCCGGACACTCCCTGCTACCACGGGACGGTGAGATTTGGATCGTTTTTCCTGGCTACAATATTTGGTACCGTGACTTTGTGTGGGTGGTGTTGAGCCATTGGAGGTATACCCACTACCTGGAACATGGGTTGTTTGGAGTGTATGGCATGCTTGGCGAGTGATCTTCTCATTATTGGTGAGTACGTTAGATCATGGAACATAGTTGAAATAGTACAATAATGTATATATGTTGTTTGAGATTTATATAGACATCAGTCTTTATTATCATTATTGCATTTTCTTTTCTCTTTTTCTCTTTTTTCTTCACAAGCCGGTAGAAACAGTCTTTAAGTACTATATGCGGTCCCTGAGGAAGCAACTGAATGAGCAGAACGCTCTGCGAAAAGGGTAGGACATGACGTACATTACAACATTAGTACATATTACTGTTTTTACTTTTTTGATATCTAAATAAAGATGTTATTTTAAACATTATGTGCTTTTCCAGTTTATGATAACCTCACAGCCTCAAAAGTCCAAATCCCCAGAAGAGAGTGTGGGTCAACTCCCCTACTCGGGGTTGAGTTCCCTGACACTCCCAGATTGTCTGGGTTATTCTTCTTTTTATTTTCTGATTGAAAAGGCTTTCTTAATTGCCAGTAACTCTTTATTCCTTATGTCATAATTCCTCTCGGCTGAAGACATTAAACGAGAAACGTTAGAACAAGTGTGAAGCTGCATTTTTTCACCGCTTAGTTGAGAAAGGATAGCTCCCACAGCAGAGTCAGGAGCATCCACTTCCACTACAGAAAGGTAGCTCAGGATTGGGATGTACCAATACTGGTGCAGAAGTGAAACTTAGCAAAAGCAGCCTGTGCATCAGGTGACCACATGAAGGGCACCCCTTTCTTTGTTAGCTGTGTAATTTGAACTATCACCTTAGAGAAGTTTCTTATGAACTTCCTGTAGACGTTGGCAAACCCGACAAATCGTTGAATTTCTTTAACATTTCCAGGGACAGGCCAATCTACCACTGCTTTAATCTTCTCGGGATCCATGCTTACTCCACCTGGAGAAAAATTATACTCCGGAAACTGGATCTGGGTTTGTTCAAACTCATATTTCTCCAGTTTGATGTAAAGTCGATTCTGCTTTAACCTTTCAAAGATAGTGCAAACATGCTTGCGATGCTCTTCTAGGTTTTTGGAAAAAATGAGAATGTCACCAGAAAAGCAATTACAAACTGGTCAAACAGATTGAGAAAAACATTGTTGATGAAGTGTTGAAAAGTTGCAGGGGCGTTGCAAAGACCAAAAGGCATAACCAAGGACTCGCAATGCCTGTATCTGGTTGTAAAGGCGGTTTTCCATTCATCTCCTTGACGAATACGAACAAGGTTATATGCCCAACGTAAGTCTAGTTTTTTAAACATTTTGGCAGACTGAAGTCTTTCCAACATTTTAGAGATCAAAGGGAGAGCATAATGTTTTTTAATAGTGATTTTATTCATGTGCCTGTATTCAATGCATGGACGCAAGGTGGAGTCTTTCTTTTCAACAAAGAACAGGGTTGCTCCTGCAGGAGATGTGGAGTGTCTAATATACCAATTCTCTCAATTTTCATCAAGCCACTCCCTGAGCACCTTTAATTCTGGTTCTGACAGATTGAAAAGGCAGTCGGAAGGTATTTCTGACCCTGGTAGCAGCTCAATGGGGCAATGATATGGGCGATGGGGAGGTAACTGGTCAGCATTCTTCCTATCACAGACATCCCAAAACTCATAATATTGTGGAGGCAGGTTGTTAATGACAGTGTGGTAACCACAACCTTTAAAAAAAAAAAAAAAAAAACATTAAAATTATCCTTATCAGTAGTGCAGCAACCTCCACTGTGCGATATCATCACAGAACACAATGATACATAAACAGAGTTGTGCTAATAAGAAAAGTAGTATATATGACCTTATAAAAGAAAAGAAGCTTGAACAGTTCCATAATGTTCCATAGTATAACATAACAGTTCCATAGTAATGCAAATGCCTGCTTACCAGCAGCACTGGACCTCTTGTTATAGGAAGCCAGTAGCACTTGTGGCTGACTACCTTGCCAAGGCCTTGTGGAGGGGTTCCTACGGATGTCCTGACTGTCAGGTATTGGATAATTCGTCCTATGGTAGCTCATACATGAGATGGCCCAAAAAACATAATAGTGCTCCACATAGTGTAAATCTGGTAATGTTAATTAAAATATAAAAAAAAATTTCACTTACATTCCATAAAAACGTAAGCACACATTGAAAAATCACAAGCCGGCTGAAATCCAAACAAGTCACCCGCACTTCCGAGTATCATAATCGTGATGACATCAGCGCATCATCCTGTCTACGCGTTTCGTCATGAATGACGTCATCCTGGGGTACGGGCGATGCACTAAGCCATCGCCTTATATATATGAACCGCAAACCAAGCCTCGATTTGAACTTCGAGTTGTGGGTGGAATAAAGTCAAAACCATGGACAGTTTGTAATCATATGGATATCATTCTAAGCCAAGCCTCGGTTTGAACTCCGAGTCAAAAGCGTTTTGTGGCAGTGCTTCCATTGATTTTTCACATTGCTTTGGTGGTGGATGGTGGTAGATGTCACACTGGATAACCTACTGTGCATGACCTGGAGAACTGAGATCCTACGAACTGGGACTTATGGCACTATTTGAGCTTCTTTTCTTTTATTAGGTTATATATGCTACTTTTCTTATTAGCGCAACTCTGTTTATGTATAATGGTAACCACATCTACCTGTGACTCCTTGATTGGCAGAGAACTTGTTTGACAAGGCTCTCTAGTCTCTACAGTATTCCTCGCAATAGGGGGGATGTAAAATTTAAAATCAGTGCTTCCAAATTGATGGAGGGATTATGGGTGGAAAACCAAGGAATGCCCAGGATGACAGAAAATGTAGGTGATGTAATTAGCTGAAAACAGATGGTCTCACAATGGTCTCACAATGGTCAGCCTCAAATTGGAGTACGAGAGGGACTCTTTCATGGTCCTGAATTAAGGGTGAACAATCCACTGTCTCCATATCGATAGGGGCAGATATATTTCTTGTTTGAATATTAATGTTGTTGGCAAATTCTATGTCCATAAAGTTCCCCCCTACACCAGAGCCCAGCATAGCAGAACAAGGAATTTCAATGCCCTCAGGGATAAGTTTAATAGGGAGGACAAAATGAGATAGTGAAGAATTTACTTTTTTTGGGGGGGAGATAGACCTGGCTAATAGAGTTTATTTGTTCAGGCATGAACACATCAACCGACACAATTGTTCTTCTAACTTTGTTAGGACAGTTAACAGCGTAATGACCAGAATCCCCACAGTAAAGACATAGGTTCTCAGAACAACTTCTTCCTTTCTCCTGAATGGAAATGGATCTCTTAATAATATCTACCTGTTTTGGCTCAGGAATGTTAGAATCCGGAGAAACTTTGAAATCCTGCTGAACAAATGGATTAGCAGAGAAACGCATGTCACCTCTCCTTCCTCCTTTCTGTAAGTCTCTGATCAATTCCGATACATATTTGGATGAAGGCATCAAGATCATTAGGAGTCTCAACTCTAGCAAGCTCATCCTTTACCTGTTCAGAAAGCCCTTGATGGAACTGACTTTTTTTGCGCTGCAGGGATCCAAGTAATATCTGCGACCCAACATCTGAATTCTGCTGTGTACTCAGCAAAAGAGCGTTTACCCTGCCTCAGACTATGCAGCTTTGCTTCGGCAGTAGCACAGCGGTTGGGATCATCAAAAACCTGATTCATTGCGGTCAAAAAAGTCTGAAGAATATTCAAAGTGCCACTGTATTTTTTTATATATATGGGGATGCCCAAGCTAGAGCTTCTCAAGTCAGAAGTTCAACAATATAGGTTAACTTCCTTTTTTTAGAAGGAAATGCAGCAGGGTGCGTTTTGAAATATAAACAACACTGATTTAGAAAACCTCTATAATGATGGCAGTCTCCATTAAACTTAGATGGGAGAGCCAGAGGCATATGTGTGTTGGTATCACCTCGGTTCAGTAGTTGTCTGCAGAGTAGGAATCTCCTCCTGATGCCTTTCCATTATACTTTCTAGTCTAGCAACTTTTTATTGGTAGGTAACACCAAATTCTTGCAGTACAGCAATTTGCTTGCTATAGCGACCTCCATGTTTGGGCCAGAATATTTTGTCATGATCAGGGGGTCAGGCTCGAAGACCAGTTACTATAGCAGTGGAAGCTCTCACAGGAACCAGCAGGAGAGGAACACAGGCAGGTCACTCTCTCAGATGACGCAGGCTCACCCAAGGTGCAGAAAGTACTAACCAGTGTTCACCAGAGTTCCTCATGGTGGAGATGGATTTTTCTGCATGTTAGCACTAGGTCACGGTCCTCAGGGTCGCCCCACCAGGAGGGGAGCAAGCCAGGGTCCAGTAGCAGATATAGAAGGTAGGGATTGAACATAAATAAGCATAGTCAAGGAACAAGCCAAAGGTTACTAACGAATAGTTGCAGGTTGGGATTAAGCTGAAGCATAGTCGTTAACGAATGGTAGCGACGATATGGACGGCAGCAGGAGAGAAAAAAGCGAGATATTGGCTGAAGAAGGCACAATATTCTGGCAACCAGGAAGTGCAGAGACATGGCTTAAATCAGGAAGTATATACCTTGGACTATGTGCGGACCTTGAATTAGGGTTACATAGTTACATAGTAGGTGAGGTTGAATAAAGACAATAGTCCATCCAGTTCAACCTGTGTAGGTGTGTGTGACTGTAATCATCTAACATAGCCCTCAATCTCCTGATCCTTGAGATGTAAGTCTAAGAGTCTTTTGAAAGTCACCATACTACCCGCAGAAACCACCTCTTGTGGTAGACAATTCCACAATCTTGTAGCCCTAACAGTAAAGAACCCCCCACGTTGCCTGAGGTTAAAACGCTTCTCCTCTAATCGCATTGTATGTCCTCGAGTCCTCATGCAATTCCTTCGAATGAACATGAAAGGACTGGCGCAACCAGACTGAAAAGTAACCTCAATGGGCTCCTAATGATCAAAGAAAAACTAAACGGACCTGAAAGATGTTACAAAAGAGTCCATGGAGTCCATACATGAAACCGGTCTGTGCTCTCCTGAAGGCAGCTTAATCTCAAGTGTAGAAGAAAAGCTTGCAGGATGCTGGAAAAAAAAAAATTTAATTTTATTTAATTTTAATTTAATTTTATTTCACATTATTCTTTTTTATTCTTATTTTTCCCAGGGTAACGTGCAGTATTGTTTTTATTTGTATTGTTTTTATTTTTATTCTTTGCTATCATTAGGATCGGTTCCAGATAGATATATATTTTTTCTGACATTTTCCTTTTTAACAGTACCTTTTCAATAGTAGGTCCCCATCAAACTTGTATGTAATTGAAATTGTATTGTAAGATATGACCACATCGATGTACATATACTTAACATCATCCATGATTAGTTATTAGGTCTTTGTGCCGTTCAGGTGTCTTTAGCTAGGTATTGGTTGTAATAGACTCTACTTAGGACCCTGCGGCAGCAGACTGTCCCTTCCCTATATAATGCCCCTTTCTAAGATGGCGGTTTCAGAGGCCTGAGGAAGGAGCGCATGCTCCGACAACGCGTCGCCTACGTCATCACGCCCCACGTTCCACGCCCAACCCGGAAGTCCGCCGCCGAAGGCGCTGCTGGTGTCCCCTAGGTCCGCATATCGCTGACTCTTGCAGTCAGCCACGGATTTGTCTGGAGCACAACAGCCCCCCCTCGCTGAGGCCTTGGACCTAACGACCATCTGAAGAATGCATCATGTTTTTACAATTTTTATCTTGTGAGTACCCATGATGGTATATGGCTAATAAAGTACCGAGTTTACTGCACTCAGAGTGGCGCTTTTCTTTTTTTTCCAATTCCTTCGAATGAACAGCTTTTCTTCTAAGCTGAGATCCCCATTAAGATATTTATAAATTGCTATCATGTCCCCTCTCAGACGTCTCTTCTCCAGGGAAAATAAATCGAGCGATTGCAGCCGCTCTTCATAGGTAAGGTCCTCCAACCCCCTAATCAGTTTAGTTGCCCTTCTCTGGACTTTCTCCAGCTCCAACACATCCCTCCTGAGGACTGGCGACCAGAACTGGACAGAATACTCCAGATGCGGTCGGACCAGAGTTTTATAAAGTGGAAGGATTATAGTCTTATCTCTGGAATACATCCCTTTCTTTATGCATGCTAATATTCTGTTGGCTTTGGAAGCTGCCGCTTGGCATTGCATGCTGTTGCCTAATTTATCATCAACCAAGACTCCCAGATCTTTCTCCATTTTTGATTCCCCCAAGGGTTCCCCTCCTAACGTGTATTGTGTTTTTATGTTTTTGGTCCCCAAGTGCAAAACCTTACACTTCTCCACATTAAACCTCATTTGCCATGTCGTTGCCCACTCCGTAATTTTGTCCAGGTCATTCTGTAGGATATCTGCTTCATGCTGTGCAGTTATTGCCCTGGCCAATTTTGTGTCATCTGCAAAAACTGATAACGAACTACTGATCCCTTCCTCAATGCTGTTTATGAATAAATTGAACAAGGTTGGTCCCAGGACTGAGCCCTGGGGCACCCCGCTTACTACCTCAGACCAGTCTGAGTATGCGCTGTTTATTACCACCCTTTGGACACGGCCTTTTAGCCAATTCCGTATCCAAGAGCAAACCCTGCTGTCGATACCTGCAGACCTTATTTTATAAATTAAGCGCTTGTGGGGAACTGTATCAAACGCCTTAGCGAAATCCAAGTACACCACATCCACTGGTCTCCCCCTATCTAGCTCACAGCTCACCTCCTCATAGAATGTTAAGAGATTGGTTTGACAAGAACGCCCATTTGAAAACCCGTGCTGGTTACTACTGATGATGTTGTTGTCTTTAGCATACTCTACGATATAGTCCCTTATCATCCCCTCCAAAAGTTTACATATTATTGATGTCAGACTGACAGGCCTATAATTTCCCGGGATATGTCTCTGGCCCTTTTTGAATATCGGAATCACGTTAGCCTTCCTCCAATCCCCTGGTACATCTCCTGTCCTAATACTGTCAGCAAAGATCAGGAACAGTGGTCTAGATATAACCATACTGAGTTCCTTGAGCACTCTCGGATGTACGCCATCCGGGCCTGGTGATTTGTTTGTGTTAAGTTTATCCAGTCTTTCCCTGATTTCCCCCTCTGTTAGCCATAGTGGCAAGTCCTGTGTATTACTACTAACCATACAGTCATGGTCAGTGTACCCTTCCTTTTCCTGCGTAAAGACTGACGAGAAAAAAGAATTCAGCACGGTTGCTTTTTCAGTGTCCTCTGTAACCATCCTCCCATCATCGTTAATTATGTGTGCAATATGCTCTGCCCTAGTTTTTTTGCTGTTGATATATTTAAAGAATTTCTTTGGGTTTTTTTTACTATCCTCCGCTATTTGTCTCTCAAAGTTGATTTTAGCCATCTTGATTTCGTGTTTACACTTCTTATTTTCCTCCTTGTATTGCTGGAAGGCCGATACTGTGCCCTCTGATTTATATTTCTTGAAGGCCAATTTTTTTCCCCTAATAAGTTTTTTAACGCTACGGTTTAGCCAGCCAGGTTTGGCTTTGTCTCTTCTAAATTTATTCCCCATAGGAATGCGCTGCAAGATGCCTTTGCTTAATATTGTTCTAAAGCATTCCCATTTTTCCTCTGTGGTCAGTGATCCCAGGGTTTGGTCCCAGTTTACCCTTTCCATCAATGAGTACAATTTTGGAAAGTCTGCCCTTCTGAAGTTTAGGGTTCTTATGTTCCCCACTTGCCTTTTTATATTGTTATTTATACTAAATGTGATCATCCTGTGATCGCTAGAGCCCAGGTTGTCCTGGACTCCTACCTCCGAGATTATGTCTGGGTCATTAGTGATCAATAGATCCAGGATAGCATTCTCTCTAGTAGGGGAATCCACCAACTGCGACATGTAGTTATCCTGTAAGGTTTCCGTGAATAGCCGGGCCTTATGCGAGTGTGCAGTCCCCTCTTCCCAGTCAATGTCGGGATAATTGAAGTCCCCCAATATAATGACTGATCCTAGTTTTGCCGCTTTACCTATTAGTGCTAAAAATTCCAGCTCTACCTCCTCCCTAGTACTCACTAGGGTGTGAGTACTGCCCAGCTAAGACTTTTATTAACAGCACTGCAGTTTTATATATATGATGTTGAAGAATGAGGTGCGCAAACAAAAAATTAATCTCCAGCAGCAACCGAAACTTTAACCTCGATAAAGTAAATGATGTGATGTGCACAAAATGGGTGCGCTAGATGTGAGCAATGTGTGTTGAACCAAAAGGGAAAACACAATGAACAAAATACCTAATGAATAAATATACACAGATATTATAAATGGTGCACAATGTGAACAAAAACGTGCTATGGAAATGTGAGCAGTCCAAAACAAGGCACTCCATTCAATCGATGCCTCATCAGGGGAAACGCGTCGGGGGGGGGGGGGAGAAGCCTGCGCCATCACCACCCGTGGTCCGCGCTGCAGAGCGGCCACGTTTGAATTTGCATTTGCCTATTTATTCAACTTAACTGTAAGTGCTCTACCTTTTTTTTAATAAAGTCGTTTAAGAGGTAATGCACTATTGCCTGTTCAATTCTTTTTTGGGCACTATCTGTCACTAAGTGTGAGGGGTATAGGAGAGAGACCAACCCCCATACAGCAACAGGAGTCAGAACAAGATTTACAAGAAAATTCACTGCCTGCTAGTCTGGATAGTTTGCCTCAGGATTTGGAGAAATACTTGCCTTTGGTAAGAGTTTTGATATACCACATATCGGGTGTAAGAGTGAAAGGTTGGGACGTCATATCTGTTACACTGGCTGGTGTCATCTTCTCAAGTGTTTTATTATGTTGAGTTGGTAAGGGTATTATCTCTCTTTTCTTTACACGTAGGTCCCAAGTGGGATTTGGTGTTGGCACGTCCTCTTCTTCACCTTCATTCACCATCAAGAAGATTTCAGCGTTTTTTTCATTTTGGACTTGTTTTGGACTGCTCATATTTCCATAGCACGTTTTTGTTCACATTGTGCACCATTTGTAATATCTGTGTATATTTATTCTTTAGGTATTTTGTTCATTGTGTTTTCCCTTTTGGTTTAACACACAATGCTCACATCTAGCGCACCCATTTTTTGCACAATTTTATATATATATATTTATAAATAAGCAGAAATTGGCAGCCTACTTACTTATTGATTCTAAAAGGACGGTCACCCAGGCATGGAAGAAACCTACGGTTCCCTTCCAGGGAGTGAGAGATCACTTGACGGCCATGATGGTCAACGAACAAATGTCCAGTATTCCTAAAAACACACATGCTAAGCTTCTTAAAGTCTGGAAACCATGGTTGAGGTAGGCCTTCCCTGATCTCTGGCAAGTGTGGGTCGGCTCTAACTGGTATCTTAAACAATCCGAGATTCCCCCATTCTTTTATTTTCCCATTTATCTCACCTTTAGCTTCTTTTTTTCTTACCTCTTTGTTCTCCTTTTTTTCTTGTCGGGTTTCTAAGCCCTCCTTAATTGTCTATAGCTGCCCAGGACTAGTTGGAAAAGAGTTACTAGAATGTGGGTCCTGGCTATTTTTGCACTCTATGGGGTTAGCCCCAAGCTATATGTATGTTGCTTCTAAGATTTCTGTGTTTGTCTAGTTAGGAGGCCTTTCCTCCTGTGTTTGTACTGTTTATTTTGTATTCTTTATGCTGCCAGTCAAAGCCCCTGCGTGGGCAGAATAGGTGCTTTTGATATTACCATTTGTTACTGATATACCTGCAATAAAAAGTATTAAACAAGAATACCACTTACAGAGTTGTTCGGTGAGAAATAACAAAACAGTAGAAAATACATTCTATGAACCCAGGTACAGGAAAGGGTACGTACAAACCAAAGAGCTCTATGGTGGCATCTGCTCTAGCTAGAAAAATAGGTCTAACAGAGGATGAGCAATATGAAAGGAAAAAGAAAAGAAAATAGAGCGAAAAGGGAAAGAACAGTAGAGGTAGGGGCAAAGAACCTAAGAAAGTAGTGGGTCTCACACTCTGTATCATATGTTGGGGAAAAACCCCTTGAGGAGAACAGCTAGTACCGAACAGGAGCTAGAGTTTCTGGTGACCTAAAAGGGACCAGGCCATAAGAACTGAAGGTAGTGAAGGTCTGCCAAAATGGTATGACATTGAGGAGAATATTTGAACATTATCCATTTCAGCCAAACCTGTTTAAACTTCTCGTAAGAGTCGTTGTTTTCGGCTACCCATTCCTCCATGTTCATAATGTGGTTAAGAGTCTCAAGTACAAAGGTGTGATGGAAGTTTCCCAATATTTGGGTTTTAGTTGCATGACTGCAAAAATAAACAACAGGAGGAGAGAATGTTTGGCCCAAGACAGTGACTGAGGCAGAAGAGTAAGGAGGGCTAGTTTAGAGATCGATGCTTGAGCGTACAAATTATAAAGGCTAAGCACCAACTCCCAAAGTTTAGATGGGGTAAGGTACCAGCAGGAGAGTAACTTGAAATTGCATTCTTGGGTAGCAAAGGCCATGGAGAGTTTGTGAGTATTGACGAAGATCCTTTCCCAGTCATAATCAGACAGAGAACAACCAAGCTCTAAAGACCATTTAATTGTATAGGGAGGGAGGCCAGAAGAGAACCGATTCAATAAGTGGGAGTATACTTTGGCATTGGTGAGGGTCAGATGGTGAGAAAGTGATACACAGTTGCTTAAACAAAGTAAGCAGGCGATAAACTGCAGATTTTGGGATGAGGGAGCAGTAAAAACCTTGCAATTGAAGAAGCAGAAACCAAAGGCCCCACTGTACAGCTTTGATATTAGAAAATTAAAGCAAGGAGACAGCTTCCAGGATGTAGCGAACTTGTGGCCAAAATTATCTATCCTAAATCAAGAAGGCTTCTGAGTGAAGACCGATTGTGAAGGAAAGATTGGCTTATAACATGGTAAGTGGGCCAGACATGGACAATAGAGGATATCTTAGCCATGGAGCCAGGCTGAAAAAGAAGCGAGTAACCCAGTCCGCCTCCATATACAGTTCATAATCAGCCCTAGCCCTATCTACACAGAAAATGCTGCTTAATCAACTACTGTACAAGGTTTAGGATAAAATTCATAGATATAAAAGATCCTTTTATGATTTTGGAAATTACCTTCTAGCGTGGGCTTCATGGGGTACGCAAACAAAATCACTTGTGATGCATGTTACTGTTCATAATGGCACCAGGATAATTGACTCTGCATCTTTTGCCCAAGTTTTCCAATGATTCTATCACAGGCTATACAATCTTCATAGTCCTGGGCCTGCACTCTCTTTCCAGGGAGCTGATTTGACAGCCTCCTTTGCGGAGTCGAGTATGTCCTCTCTCTGGATGCAGGGTTATTCATGCTGATCAGGTGGGTTTTGTCCTGCAGAGGGAATCTAGGAAAACACCACAAAAACTATTGACCTGATTCACTCCACCCCCTCAATGGCTCAGCCTTTCTTGCTCCTGTCTACTGGAGTGGGAGGCCTTCGATTGGGTGGACTGGCAATTCTTGTGGTCCATTCTATCACATATTGGCCACATATTGGCTTGGACCACATATGATAGCATGGATCTCAGCTCTTCATTCACATCCCACAACAGCTGTGTGATGTGATTTATGCTGTATGAGACCCAGCAGGAGTGTCCCCTGTCCCCTTTAATTTTTATTTTGACCCTTGAACCCTTTTTATGTAAAGTGATCCATCTATTCAAGGGCTTTGGCTTTTGAACATGGATCACAAGACCACTGCTTATGCTGACGATCTTTTATTTTTCCTCAGAGAGCCAGTATGGGGAGTTTTCAAACGTTTCTATCAATTATTCGGAATCCAAGGCCTTGAATATTACCCTCTCTCTAGATCGTTTAAAACAAGCATACCCTTTCCAATGGGCCCTTTCCACCATAAGGTGTTTTGGCACTAAACTTACCCTGAACCTGTCCACAATGTACATGGTTAACTTTAGCCTCCTGTTAAGAAAAATCAGATCAGAGCTTCGGCTATGGCATGCACTAACACTTACGTGGTTTGGCAGATTTAATGCTGGTCATGTAACAAGAAACCAGGCATATCTTCTGGCAATGTCCCCTGCTACACCAGTTTTGAACGAAAGTTATGCCTGCCATAGATGGAGCGATTTTCTTTCCTGCAACCACGGTTCAGTCAGTGTTGATGGGGGAATACCTCCCGTGGAGCCATTGTGTTCTCCGGGTGGGGTGGGGAGCCGTCTCTGCCATTAGAACACAGTGCTTATTGCTGAATAGTTGAATGTAATATCCAACAGTCTCTGACTGTACACCTGTTGATTGCGGCTCAGGCATGCATTCCTGATGGAAGCAGACTTCTCTGCCAACACTAACTCATGAGGATAAATTCTGTTTATACATACTGATGTCTATTAAAGTGGTTGTAAACCCCCCTTCCCTAACTTGTATCTATAGGTAAGCCTATAATAAGGCTTACCTGTAGGTACTGTTGTAAATATCTCCTAAACTTGCACTGTTGAGGAGATATTTACTGCATACTGCGCCGATGATGTCATTGGCGTATGCGCTCTGAAGGAACGGCGGCCCGTACCGTTTCTTCAGAGCCCTGTGCCATGACCGGCAGCTACTGCGCACATGTGCGCGAGTGACATCACGCGGCTCTGGCCAGTAGCACAGCCGGAGTCCACAGACCCAGAAGGAAGATGGGTGAAGATGGATGCGGCCTCCAGTCGGGACAACGAGGGCTTCGTTTGGAGCTAAGTGTCACATAATGTGCTAATATGCAATGCATACTAGCACATTATGCCTTTACTTTTCAGGTAACAAAAAACAAAAAAAAAAAAAAACATCACTTGCTTTACTTCCCATTTAAAAGGTGAATTAAGCTGTTCATCCTAACAAAAGTCATAATGTTTGACACTGTCACTGTGACTGACCGCCTAACACCCTGCCTGAGTGTCTCTGCCAAGATACAGCTTCCTCCACTCTGGAACCTGGAACCAGATGTTATAGCTGAGAATTGCACCCAAGAACTAGATGACACTAGTTTAGGTGCAAACTGGAACATTTTATTGTAGGTTCACCCAGAATTGATACCACACAAAATCAGATAAGAGCTTGATCACATTATCCTAAACATTGGGAGCTGATGGATAGCTGAGGGCGTGAGCTGTCGAGCTCTGTGTTCCCTCGATAATAGCAAACTGACTGACTGTGGATTGATTGCTGACTGTTAATGGTGATCTATAGTCGGGTTGAAGCTCTCATTGTGTTGACACCACCTCGCTTTGCCCTTCCTTGCCGACACTGCTGGGCTCTGGTGGGATCCATACAGCGCTCCTGGTCTGTGCCTGTCTATGCCTATGACCTCCCGCGTGATTTGCATGACCACTGAGGTGTACATATCAGGTCAGAGCTCCCACGTTGCTGACACTGCTGAGCTCCAGAAGGGACCCATCCAGTCTTATCTCCTCCGCACGGAATCCCAAAACGTTAAGGATGAGATGGCGGCAAGCAAGACTCAGTCTACCTCCACCCTAACTGCCGCCTCTGTGCACACAGATAAAGCTGGCATGACCCCAGCAGATAAGACTGGCCGCTCTCTACTGACAGGGCTGGCATGCTCCCTGCAGATATCTTGGAGCTGCCTGTCCCTTTAGCCTCTTCAGCCACGGATGCATCCTTGTCTCCTTTACAGAGATAAGATGGCTTGGCTGCAGCACTGCTATATAGCTGGGGGGTCCTCGGGGGCATCCTCTGGCTCTGAAACTGTGGCCCTCATATCTGCCTTTCTGGCAGACTTTGAATCATGGGCTATCAAGATGGAATCTTCCCTCCATACAAGAAAACTGGTTACGACTTCTGAAACCGCTGTATCTACACTAGCCCTTACGCAAGGCCATGCTACATGCATTCTGGCTTTGGATTCTGCATCCTTTATGCATCTTGTCTGCTTCCATCAGCACCAACTTCATATTAAAGGCAGTGAAAACCAGAGTTGCAGGAATAATATTCGGCTGAAAGCTATTTCAGAGGCAATACCAGGTAATGATTTAAAACCTACAGTGATTGTCATCCTTAACCAGGTTTTGGTCAGAGAGTTTACTTCCCCTATTGAACAAGACAGAGTGCATAGAGTGTGCACTCTGACTAGACAGCGGGAATGCTGATCCACGGGACCCGTGGCGCCTGGTCCCCCCAAAAGTGTCAAAAATGTCAGTTAGGGGTCTGATCTGTCCGCCGCAATGTCGCAGTCCCGCTAAAAATCGCAGATCGCCGCCATTACTAGTAAAAGATAAATAAAAATGACATAAATCTTTCCCCTAGTTTGTAGACGCGATAACCTTTGTGTGTGTGTGTGTGGGGGGGGGGGGGGAGGGGGCAGTAGTGACCGGGCCACCCATCCTAGGGATATACTCTGCCGGGTACATACTTTACTACACATTAATAGAAGAGATTATGCATAAGGTCTGGCATTTAGGCTCCATTGATTATGACGGATCCATTATTCACATCTTCCCAGACCTTTCTCAGAACACTTTTTACATTTGTCAGGTGGTCCACCCTCCACTTGATTTGATCCGTCAAGCGGTTGCCACATACTGTACATCTGGGGACACCCTTTTAGCATTCAGGTGACGTATGGAGCTGATTTGTGTGCCCTCTCTAATTCAAAGCAACTTCCAGCTTTTTTCATCTTCTTGAACAAGATCCTATTGTCCTCTAAAGTTGGCTTGAGTCTCCTGTGGATCTTCACCAACTAGCAAGGTCAGCTATCTCTTCTTAACACCGTAGACGTCTTCGATCCTAGACTGTGATGGCTGAAACTCAACCTCACCATCTTGGACTATCAGGAACGTGAACAAAGACTTTTTTCCACCACCATAATTTGTAAATTATCCCCACATTTATTTTTTTATATTTTTAGATAAGACTTTTCAATTAATACTATATTCAGGCTCAGTACAACTGGTCCTGTTGTACTGGGCCCAGACCTCATCAGCTAAACAGGGGGGCCCAGGGCAACTTTATTGTTAGTTTCTGCCTAAATTAATAAATAGATTTTACGAGACCACACCCCCCTCTCCTACTTGCCCACCAGGGCTTCAATTACATTTCCCGGGGCCCTATCAGGTCGACAGAGGGGCCCAGGAGGAGGGAATTTTTGTTTTGAATTTTTGTTTTAATTTTCGGGACGTAGGAGGATAAAGTCAGTGCTGCTGTTTTGCTGCACCCCAGGGTAGTGGGTGGGGTGTATGTGAGGATCAGGGGCCCCATCAGGTAGACTGTACTGGGCCCCATGATTTCTAACAGCAGCCCTGTTCAGGCTTACCCATGGGTTCTTCTTTACTGTAACATTTGTTGTTTGGTGTATTTTCTTTTTTATTATGTGACATCCCATTTGGACTGTGGGGGAGGTTTATATTTTTGGATCTGGGTTCTGAACAGACCCCTCCTACTGACCATTGCTTGTTGGGTTAATGTGACAAGCCTTTGTATCTGTAATGTCCTGGGCTTTGGCCTGCCACATTGCAGGTTCAGCAATGCTGGCAATTCCGTAATTTGCACTCTACTGCATTGAACCCCCCCCCCTTTTCTTCCTAATTTTTCCCCCAATGCTGGGTGCTAATACCTATTTAAATTGACTGAGTTAGAGGATTGAGCTTCCTTATTAACCACTTGCCGACCGCCCGCCGCATACATACTGCGGCAGTCTGACTCGGCTGCGCGAATGGCTGTACCTGTACGGCGATCCGCGGGAGCGCTCCTGGGGGCGAGCGCACGCCGCCGCCGGCGTGCTCTCGCCCCCACTAGACAGTGGGAATGCTGATCCACGGGACCCGTGGCGCCTGGTCCCCCCAAAAGTGTCAAAAATGTCAGTTAGGGGTCTGATCTGTCCGCCGCAATGTCGCAGTCCCGCTAAAAATCGCAGATCGCCGCCATTACTAGTAAAAGATAAATAAAAATGACATAAATCTTTCCCCTAGTTTGTAGACGCGATAACCTTTGTGTAAACCAATCAAAATATGCTTATTATTTTTACCAAAAATATGTAGCAGAATACAAATTGGCCTGAAAGGATGAAAAAATAGATTTAAATTTTTTTTTCTGGGAATGTTATATAGCAGAAAGTGAAAAATATATATATATTTTTTTTCCAGAATTGTTGCTAATATTTTTTGTTTACAGTATAGCACAAAAAAAAAAAAAAGAAATCGTACAAGTGATCAAATACCACAAAAAGAAAGCTCTATTTGTGGGAAAAAATGACATCAATTTTATTTAGGTACAGCATTGCATGACCATGCAATTATCCGTTAAAGTAACGCAGTGCCGGATCGCAAAAAATGGCCTGGTCAATAAGGGGGCAAATCCTTCCAGAACTGGTTAAATATGTTATATTGTTGCTCTACATATTTCCGCAACTGGGCATACTCCATTTGATTTTGCTATGTCTGCTTTGTTAGTGGGAACACATCTCGTGTTCCTCTTTTTCCCTTACATTGGACCAGGCACAGTTAGTGCTTACCGTGTAATGAATCACACAGTGCTCCGCGTTGCTGCAGGCACATTAGAGTTTTTTGGTGACACTCTTCCTTGAGCCCCCCCACCCCTTCCATTTTTTTTCCCTCCATCATGGCTCACATGACAGTAACACAACCATTAATAAAACTTTGCGCTTACAATGTTTAGGGCCTAAATATCCCTTTTAAGAGAGGACAAATTCTTTACCAAATACATAAAGATAAAGTTAAAGAGGAAGTAAACGCTGCTTCCTTTTTTTTTCTTTTTCCTGACCTGCAAAGTAAAAGCATATTGTGCTAGTATGCATTGCATACTAGCACATTATGTGAAACTTACCTGCAAATTAGACCCTCATTGTCACCGCTGGAGGCCGCATCCATCTTCGCCTGTCTTCCTTCCGGGCCCGCCCGTCCGTCCGTCCGTCTTCCTTCCGGTGGCCTTTCCTTCAGAGCACATGCGCCGATGATGTCATCAGCGGCATATACAGTAAATATCTCCAAAACTATGCACGTTTAGGAGATATTTACTGTATCTATAGGTAAGCCTTATTATAGGCTTAAATAGAGATACAAACAATCCATGGAAGTTTACTTCCTCTTTAATATACCGTACTTTTTTTTGCAAACCCACTTTTAGATTAACTCTTTACCTTCCTGCTCCAACAGATATTTCAACCAATGGTTTCATAGTACAAACCGTGTTTAGAAAGCCAAAGGAGTCTCTTTTGCTTTTCATAAAGTGCTGCCATTTGTTTTGATTGACCATGTTGCTGACTCCTAGGGACAGTATGTTTTTGTTAAATTCTCTCTTTGGGGAATTAAATTCACAGCGGCCAATTTATACTTGCCAAATGTCAACCAAATTCAAACTGCTGTAAGATATTTGAAAATATTGTCTGGTTTCATGAAGGGGAGACTCATTATAGGTGGCAATTTTAATCTTCCCATGGATCCTCAACTGGATACCTCTATATCTAGATCCTCAGTGTCCTCTAAATTGAATGTGTTGAAACCCACCTTATATTATTGCCATCTGATTAATGTTTTAGGGATACTTCATCCTAAATCCAAAAACTATATTTACTTCTCTTCGGTTCATCAATCTTATAGTCATATTGACTACTTTTTTGTTGACCATAATTGTCTGGATTGGTCGCCTGTATGTGACATTAAGACTATGGTTTGGTCAGACCATTCACCTATTTACTTGGCATTTAAAATCCCCTCGGCTCCACTAAAAGAATGGACCTGGTGTCTAAATGATGTGTTGTTACTGAACTAAGAATGTTCTGCATGTAATTCAGAAACTATTTATAATTTCCTGGCTGACCATGCTCTAGATCAGGCATCACTAAATGGAGGACCTCGGGCCAAGTCCTGACCCAGTCAATGTTCTGTCTGTTCTACGGTCGCAGCATTTAGGATCTGCTTTTTTCCCTCAGCTGCTGCAACCTCTGTTGTCTTTACAGAGCGGACATCGGAAGAGAAGCACAGCGGCTGGCCCAGTTAACTGATTGGTTGCTAGAACCGCCCTGAATTCTAGCAACCAATCAGTTAACTGGGGCAGTTCCCGCCCTCCGTCCATCCCTTTGCTGCATTTCCAATGTCAGCTGCTGTGCCTCCTACCCTCCACCATGTATAAGGTAGGACAGGGAAGATGGCACTGTTATTGTTATGAAGAACAGAGGAAGGGGGATCAGAAACTGTAATATGAAGGTGGAGGGGTAATAATAAAAATAAAAAAAAGGGAGGCAGGGCAGTAATTAGGAAGTTCTTCAAAGTTAGTGAGGACAGACATGTGAAAGGGGGCCGGGGACTGCGGTGTTAAGGGGGTTCTAAAAAAGAGGGTGAGCACAGGAATGTCAAAGGAGGTGCCATAAAGGGAGTGAGAACAGGAATGTTAAGGGAGGGGGGGGGGGCTGGGGACTTCAATGCGAAGAGGGTGCTACAAAGAGGGTAAGGACAATTATGTGAAGGGGGTGAGGACAGTTACGTGAAGGGGGGTGCTATAAAGGAGGTGAGGACAGGAATGTGGTGAGGGGTGCTATAAAGGGGGTGAGGACAGGAATGTAAAAGGGGGTTCTATAAAGGTGGTGAGGACAGGAATGTGAAGGGGGTGCTATAAAGGGGGTGAGGACAGAAATGTAACGGGGGTGCTATAAAGGGGGTGAGGACAGTTATGTGAAGGGGGTGCTATAAAGGGGGTGAGGACAGGAGTGTGAAGGGGGTGCTATAAAGGGGGTGAAGACAGGAACGTGAAGGGGGCTGGAGACTGCAATGTGAAGGAGGGGTACTATGGCCATATGGTGGGACCAAATCCCCATATTTATTTATGGATTGTCTTCAAATTTGGTAATAATTTCTTTTGCATGTGTGCGCTATTCTTTTTTAATATACATGTCTTTTGGTTCATAGCTGCACCAGCTTTAGAAATACATGGGTATGCTCCCCCAAATTTTTTGCTTGTTTATTATGTATTCGGTCTGACCAGACTACCGAGGTTGAGCAACCCACCCCACCCCCCACACACACCTGTACTCTATCAGTGTCCACTATCAAGTGGATATAGGAGGAGTCCCCTGTAGTGCATTTGCACATCTTTCCCAGCAAGGAGTGTTGTCTCCAAGGGTTAGAAAGGCTGGATTCATCTCTTTTTCATGGATAGTGTAGGACCCACTGATAATGGGGTACTTTGACGTAGTGGTGGGCTTGAGCACTATATGGCCATATGGTGGGACCAAATCCCCATATTTATTTATGGATTGTCTTCAAATTTGGTAATAATTTCTTTTGCATGTGTGCGCTATTCTTTTTTAATATACATGTCTTTTGGTTCATAGCTGCACCAGCTTTAGAAATACATGGTTATGCTCCCCCAAATTTTTTGCTTGTGTACTATGAAGGGGGCCGGGAACTGAAATTTGAAGAAGGGGGTGACATAAAGGGGGGCCGCAGACAAGCATGTGGGGGGGGGGGCTGGGGACTGAGAACACTGATGTATTAAAAGGATTGTGATGTGAAGGATCTGAGGCTAGATTCACATTATTGCGTACTGCGTTTTGCGTGTAGGCAGCCCATTTATTTTAGAGGGCTGCCTTATAAGCAGAAACCCAGAAAAAGGAGTCTCTGACCCTTTTTTTAAATTTATTTGCGCTGTACCAAGCTGCATGGTACTGTGGCACCATGCGGCGTGGCACTTGCAAAAATGCGCCACATTTGTCATTGTGCAGAGGTGCCACTGAGAGTAAAACATATAATTCGGACCTCGGCTGGAAGAAAATTTTACTAACAGGACCTTCATGAATTTTAATTCAATACCCCTGCTCTAGATCCTACTCCACTACTTACCCAGTGGGAAGCTCTGGAGGCAGTTTTAAGAGGGACCTTTATCCAATTTGACGCTTGTTTGAAAAAGGAGCGATCAGTATCTATTGCATCCGAGGTCCAAAATCTTAGGACCCTGGAAACTAAACAAATAAGTGTTCACATATGGTTGACACACTTTAGGAGGTCATTTCTGCCCAAATGCATCTTCGTGACTTATATGAATCCTCTGCTCGTTCGCTTGAAAATAAACTTGAACTACAGCAATATAAGTTTAGTGATGAATGTGGAAAGTCACTGGCTTGCTCCTTACACCCACAACAGACTTCTAATTTTATTTTACATCTTCAGGAATTGAATGGAGAGATATTATTATCACTTTCTTCAATTATGAAAGTGTTTAGCGACTTTTACCAATCCCTCTGTAAAATACCTCCTTAACAGTTTATAAATTCGACTGCTATTGGAGAAAGCAATATGACATCTTATATCGCAGATACCCCATTACCTGGACGTTGACACATCTGATGATCTAGAAACACCATTTATTTAAGAAGATGTCACAAAAGCCATCATTAATATCAAAACTGGCAAAATTCTGGGTCCTGATGGCTTTATTCCTAAATTCTCTAAACTTTTTGCCTCTATTCTTTTTCCTTTCCTGACCAGGGTAACTAACTCTAAAGCAAATGGTTCCACCTTTCCAAGGAAAACTCTGGAGGCACATATTTTGCTTATCCCGAAATCAGAAAAAGATCCCTCCCTCTGCACGAACTATAGACTCTTCTTCTTAATAGGAGTTGATCTAAAAAATGTTTGCCAAAGTCTTAGCAAGTCAATTACAACCGTTACTCCCTCAATTTATTCATCTTGACCAGGTCGGCTTTGTTAGTGGATGAGAGGCTAATGCTTAAAGCCCTTTTGCTGGCCGACTATGCGCAGAGCAGACTCAAAATATCCCTCTTTGTCTTTTAGCTGTGGACGCAGAAAAGGCGTTCGACCGTGTTAGTTGGGAGTTCTTATGATCCTCTCGTCAGCAAATTGTTCAAGGCCCCTATATGATTTCATGGATAAAGTTTCTTTATTCCTCTCCCACAGCTAGAATCAGGGTGAATAAATCTTTATCCCCTGCATTCCCTATTCACAATGGAACACGACAGGGATGCCTGCCATCACCCCTTTTATATGTTCTTATAATGGAACACCTGGAAATTGCCCTGCGACAGAACCCAAACATCACGGGCGTCTCGGTGGGCCCTCTTCATGCAAAAATGGCTCTATTTGCTCTGCTCTTATTTGTAACACAAGCACATACCTCCCTCCCTCCTTTCTATACTTCTGGAATTCCAAATATTTGATGAAGACAGTAATTTCAAGGTTAATTATAGTAAAAGGAACTCTTCAATATCTCTCTATCGCAAACTATTATAATGCAACTTTCAACAAACTTTCCCTTTAAGATCTACCCCTCCTCTATCTAATATTTAGGGATCCAGATACCAGCTTCTGCTTCACAATTTTTTTTCTGCTTCCTCCTCTCTAATATCTATCCCAAATGACCCCTATCCATCTCCCAGCCCTGTTCTCTAAAACATTGCACCGGATGTTTTACAACTTTATCTGGAACTCAGCTCATTCTAGAATTTGTTTTAGGATGTTATCTCTCCCGAAGCATTGTGGCGGAGTAGGGGTATCTGCGATTTACCATAAAGCAGCAATATTTACACGTATTTGTGATTTGTTCCATCAATCCCCGTCTAAGCTATGGGCTCAACTGGAGGGCCACATGAACCATATAGATATTTGTGCTTTCCATGGATTTTACCTGCTCCTCGTAATGGTCCCTCAACTCTAGTCGATCTTACTCACCAAACACTCAATATATGGGACAGTGCGATACCCACCTTTAGTATATAAAAAAATTTTGGGCCCCATTACTTTTTTCTTTTTGGAACACTGGCCTATTTACCAGCTCTTTAACCAACTGTGTTTGACTCTTGGCACAAACAGGAGCATAGAAGACTATCTCGGATCCTCCAGTCAGATCAGACATTGATTGCGGCTTCCTCGTCCTCAATACCCCTGCATAATTCTACGCAATGGTTGCAGAGTCAACAGACATTGTCCTATATACGATCTATTCCTTCAATCCAAGACATTCTTGTCACACGAAGTACCTTTGAAGCTCTGTTACTACAGAATACACCAATAAACATGATCTCTTACTATACTTTATTCCTCTTACGTTGGCTCACCCAGACCTCCAATGGTTACACGAAGCTGGGAAAAGGACCTCAAACAGACTTTTACCCCTTGGGAATGGTAAAGAATTTCATTTTAATTCATAAATTGTCACTAGATGCGAAAACCCAAGAAAAAGGGTTTAAAGTGATAACCTGATGATAAAGATGGCTGTCACAGACACTGGCTGCAGGGACCTTTTCTGTTCACATTCACCCTGTTTTTTGTTATTACTATATTTCTCTTTCTATTACATTTATGAGGAACTGTTTTCTTTTATTTGCACTGAAGAATATTTCTGGTTTGTTTGATTCAGAACTATACAGTAGATGTAATTGAAAAAGCTGGTCATATTGGCCTCTGTTCTATGTACTCCAATGTAGGAGCGGGCCTGTCTGCTACTGGGGTCCCCTCTATTGTCTGAAGGGGTTGTGTGTTTCTACTTGTGATAATGTGCAATGTACCTTGTGACCTTGAGACCTTGAGGGCAGGCAGTCTGACCTGGACTGAGATCCTGATTAATCAAAGCATTGTCTAGGTGTGAAATCCCATTCACCTATTGCTTCTGTCTGGTGGCTAATTTGACTAACTCATGGAGTGGAGGTTCCTCTGATGGAATTAGCCATGAATCAGCTCTACCTCATTATCTAAACAATTGTGTGATGGTTTGGGTAAATATTTGAGATATTGGTGACAGACCTACTTTTCAAGTGTATACAAAGCCTGTATTATTGTTCAAATGTCATACAAGCCTTTTTTTGACTAGTCTTGTATGTTATATGGCTATAATATCTGATATCTATGTTCAGACTGGAGGAAGCGGTATACTGATGGAAGCGCTCAAGCGGAGTGTGGGTCAGTTCCGTCACAATGGCCTTCTGTTCTACATCATTTCAATCATGATATACCTGACATCTGCTGGGTCAGTTTTGTCACAATTAGTGGCAAGTGCTGAAATATTTCCTCGTGCATAGGCACACCACCATTGGGACCCTCTTCATCTACAGCAGATGGAATATCACTACGCCAGCCTCAAGTGCAGCACCTTAAAGACTTTACGACTTGTATTAATAACATTTCAGTTTCTGCTCTCTTGTTGTTTTGCCTAATAGAATTATTAAAATAATCCAAATTGTTTTTTTTTTTTTTTTCCTATGCTACTTTATTTGCAAACGAATGATTTGATTTGATTTTGACTCTCTCTCTTTATAGAAGCTAACCAGGTGTTTTCCAACAAGGCACCTACTATATCTAAAGAGACTAATATACATGAGGCATTTAGACGTATATCCAGGATTTTCAAGAAATATACAAGGGGTTGGTGGGAGGTTGCAAGTCTTGAAAGTCTTGAATTAAAAAGATGATTACAGTGAGGGGACTTAGGATTATGATCAGACCACATCCCCATACTGACAATATGGATTTTATGTCAGGTTGGGATAAACTTAGAACAGGAAAACACCTTAAGGATGAGAAACCATTAAAGTAAAAAAACATTAAAAGTTAATTCAAGATTTTGATGACATTGCTAATGACAGAAATCACAATTGGTCTCGTAAGAACAGAGGGTTAACCCCAAAGACTGTCTCTGCAGCTTACTCTGATACATCAAAGGAGTCAGAGAGTTCTGAGACAGAAGAGGGGAGTGAGAGTGATGGCAGAAAGGAGGTCAGCTATACCCCAAAAAGAGGTAGAGGTAGAAGAGGTAATTTCAGACCCCTCAGAGGTCAACAGGGAACTTTTTAGCAACACCCGCTCAAAATCTGAGAGATTAAAATCAATGGGGATATACAGGTATGAGCGAAAGTCAAAGATTCCTCAGATTAAACCACCACCCAGGACAGTGATTTAATCTTTCTGATATAACATTGACAGCTGACCACAATGCAGTCCTGAAGAGAGGACTATCTTTTGTGCCCTTTCAGGACTTCAACTTATTTGTGAGGAAATTGGCCCTTAAAAAGAACACGGGGGCAAATGCACTCAGCCTTTGAGGTTAGATACCTCCAAGGACATTGAAGCCCTCAGAATTCTTGAAGCACTCCAAAGTGAAGAAAGTGGGGCAGTGTGGAGGTGTGTGGACCCTTCTCCAATTTTAATTGGAGAAGGGTCCAATTTCTAATTTCCATAATTCATGTTGGCATGCATGGTTCCTTCAATGAACTGTAGTTCCCCAGTGCTGGCAGCACTCATGCAGCCCCAGACCATGACACTCCCACCCCCACCCACACACTTGTCTTTGTACTCCTCTCCTGGTTGCCGCGACACACGCTTGACACAATTCGAACCAAATAAGTTAATCTTGGTCTCATCAGACCACAGGACATGGTTCCAGTAATCCATGTCCTTAGTCTGCTTGTCTTTAGCAAACTGCGGGCTTTCTTGAGCATCACCTTTAGAAGAGGCTTCCTTCTGGGACAACAGCCATGCCGACCAATTTGATGCAGTGTGCGGCGTATGGTCTGAGCACTGACAGGCTGACCCCCCCCGCCCCTTCAACCTCTGCAGCAATGCTGGCAGCACTCATAAGTCTATATCCCAAAGACAACCTCTGGATATGACGCTGAGCATGTGCACTCAACCTATTTGGTCGACCATAGCGAGGCCTGATCTGAGTGAAACCTGTCCATTTAAACCGCTGTATGGTCTTTGCCACCATGCTGGAGCTCAGTTTCAAGATCTTGGCAACCTTCTTCTAGCCTAGGCCATCTTTATGTAGAGCAACAATTCTTTTTTTCAGATCCTCAGAGAGTTCTTTGCCATGAGGTGCCATGTTGAACTTCCAGTGACCACTAACACCAGTAACACTAACGAGTCACATGACACCGGGGAGGGAAAATGGCTAATTGAGCCCAATTTGGACATTTTCACTTAGGGGTGTACTCACTTTTGTTTCCAGTGGCTTAGACATTAATGGCTTTGTGTTGAGTTATTTTGAGGGGACAGCAAATTTACACTGTTATATAAGCTGTACACTTACTAATTTACATTGTAGCAAAGTGTAATTTCTTTAGTGTTGTCACATGAAAGATACAATAAAATATTTCCAAAAATGTGAGGGGTGCACTCACTTTTGCGAAGTACTGTATATGCTTATATACAGTCAGGTCCATAAATATTGGGACATCGACACAATTCTAATCTTTTTGGCTCTATACACCACCACAATGGATTTGAAATGAAACAAACAATATGTTGTTTAACTGCAGACTTTCAGCTTTAATTTGAGGGTATTTACATCCAAATCAGGTGAACGGTGTAGGAATTAAAAAAGTTTGTATATGTGCCTCCCACTTTTCAAGGGACCAAAAGTAATGGGACAGAGTAACAATCAAAAAATCAAACTTTCACTTTTTAATACTTGGTTGCAAATCCTTTGCAGTCAATTACAGCCTGAAGTCTGGAATGCATGGACATCACCAGACGCTGGGTTTCATTCCTGGTGATGCTCTGCCAGGCCTCTACTGCAACTGTCTTCAGTTCCTGCTTGTTCTTGGGGCATTTTCCCTTCAGTTTTGTCTTCAGCAAGTGAAATGCATGCTCAATCAGATTCAGGTCAGGTGATTGACTTGGCCATTGCATAACATTCCACTTCTTTCCCTTAAGAAACTCTTTGGTTGCTTTCGCAGTATGCTTCGGGTCATTGTCCATCTGCACTGTGAAGTGCCGTCCAATGGGTTCTGAAGCATTTGGCTGAATATGAGCAGATAATATTTCCCAAAACACTTCAGAATTCATCCTGCTGCTTTTGTCAGCAGTCACATCATCAATAAATACAAGAGAACCTGTTTCATTGGCAGCCATACATGCCCATGCCATGGCACTACCACCACCATGCTTCACTGATGAGGTGGTATGCTTTGGATCATGAGCAGTTCCTTTCCTTCTCCATACTCTTCTCTTCCCATCACTCTGGTACAAGTTGATCTTCTGGTCTCATCTGTCCATAGGATGTTGTTCCAGAACTGTGAAGGCTTTTATAGATGTTGTTTGGCAAACTCTAATCTGGCCTTCCTGTTTTTGAGGCTCACTAATGGTTTACATATTGTGGTGAACTCTCTGTATTCACTCTGGTGAAGTCTTCTCTTGATTTTTGACTTTGACACAATTACACCTACCTCCTGGAGAGTGTTCTTGATCTGGCCAACTGTTGTGAAGGGTGTTTTCTTCACCAGGGAAAGAATTCTTTGGTCATCCACCACAGTTGTTTTCCATGGTCTTCCGGGTCTTTTGGTGTTGTTGAGCTTACCGGTGCGTTCTTTCTTTTTAACCTCCCTGGCGGTAACCCCGAGCGTGACTCGGGGTGGATTTTTCAGTCCAGGATCGGTATCCCCGAGTCACGCTCGGGGTAGATGTGCAGAGAGCGCAGCGGTGTTCTCTTACCTTCTCCTGGCGATCCAGCGATGATCTCTCATTGCTGTGACCGCCAGCCGAGAGTCCCGCCGCTCCTCCGTCCTCCGTCGGTGTGATGACTTCCTAGTTCCGTTCCCTGCAGCAGCAATGCTGCATGGGAGCGGAACTAGGGAGGGAAATTAAAAAAAAAAAAAAAAAGTTGCACAAAACACAAACACATAACACATTTTATATTATATACATATATATATATATATATATATATATATATGTGCATATATACATATATATATATATATATATATATATATATATATATATATATACAGTGGGTACGGAAAGTATTCAGACCCCCTTAAATTTTTCACTCTTTTTTATATTGCAGCCATTTGCTATAATCATTTAAGTTCATTCTTCTTCCTCATGAATGTACACATAGCACCCCATACTGACAGAAAAACAAAGAATTGTTGACATTGTTGCAGATTTATTAAAAAAGAAAAACTGAAATATCACATGGTCCTAAGTATTCAGACCCTTTGCTGTGACACTCATATGTTTAACTCAGGTGCTTTCCATTTCTTCTGATCATCCTTGAGATGGTTCTACACCTTCATTTGAGTCCAGCTGTGTTTGATTATACTGATTGGACTTAATTAGGAAAGCCACACACCTGTCTATATAAGACCTTTCAGATCACAATGCATGTCAGAGCAAATGAGAATCATGAGGTCAAAGGAACTGCCTGAAGAGCTCAGAGACAGAATTGTGGCAAGGCACAGATCTGGCCAAGGTTACAAAAAGATTTCTGCTGCACTTAAGGTTCCTAAGAGCACAGTGGCCTCCATAATCCTCAAATGGAAGACGTTTGGGACGACTAGAACCCTTCCTAGAGCTGGCCGTCCGGCCAAACTGAGCTATCGGGGGAGAAGAGCCTTGGTGAGAGAGGTAAAGAAGAACCCAAAGATCACTGTGGCTGAGCTCCAGAGATGCAGTCAGGAGATGGGAGAAAGTTGTAGAAAGTCAACCATCACTGCAGCCCTCCACCAGTAGGGGCTTTATGGCAGAGTGGCCCGACGGAAGCCTCTCCTCAGTGTAAGACACATGAAAGCCTGCATGGAGTTTGCTAAAAAAACACCTGAAGGACTCCAAGATGGTGAGAAATAAGATTCTCTGGTCTGATGAGACCAAAATATAACTTTTTGGCCCTAATTCTAAGCGGTATGTGTAGAGAAAACCAGGCACTGCTCATCACCTGTCCAATACAGTCCCAACAGTGAAGCATGGTGGTGGCAGCATCATGCTGTGGGGGTGTTTTTCAGCTGCAGGGACAGGACGACTGGTTGAAATCGAGGGAAAGATGAATGCGGCCAAGTACAGGGATATCCTGGACAAAAACCTTCTCCAGAGTGCTCTGGACCTCAGACTGGGCCGAAGGTTTACCTTCCAACAAGACAATGACCCTAAGCACACAGCTAAAATAACGAAGGAGTGGCTTCACAACAACTCCGTGACTATTCTTGAATGGCCCAGCCAGAGCCCTGACTTAAACCCAATTGAGCATCTCTGGAGAGACCTAAAAATGGCTGTCCACCAACGTTTACCATCCAACCTGACAGAACTGGAGAGGATCTGCAAGGAGGAATGGCAGAGGTTCCCCAAATCCAGGTGTGAAAGACTTGTTGCATCTTTCCCAAAAAGACTCCTGGCTGTATTAGATCAAAAGGGGGCTTCTACTAAATACTGAGCAAAGGGTCTGAATACTTAGGACCATGTGATATTTCAGTTTTTCTTTTTTAATAAATCTGCAACAATGTCAACAATGCTGTGTTTTTCTGTCAGTATGGGGTGCTATGTGTACATTCATGAGGAAGAAGAATGAACTTAAATGACTTTAGCAAATGGCTGCAATATAACAAAGAGTGAAAAATTTAAGGGGGTCTGAATACTTTCCGTACCCACTGTATATATATGCATATATATATATATGTATATATATATGCATATATATATATATATATATATATATATATATATGTATATATATATATATATATATATATATATATATATAAAATTATATTATTGATTCGATTGTAATTCATGCGTTTTATATATATATATATATATATATATATATATATATATACACACACACACACATAATATATAACGCATGAATTATAATCGAATCAATAATATAATTTTATTATATATATTATATATTATATAATAAAATTATATTATTGATTTGATTATAATTCATGCGTTTGTGTTTCAAATTTATCACATCTGGGATGTCTACTAGAGTCTTATTTTGGTCAGGTTTAAGTCAGTAATTACTAAGAATTGTAGGCCTATTGTACCGCTTTTGGTACAGAATTCCTGACAGAATCATACCGCCAGGGAGGTTAAGGATGTTCCAAACAGTTGAATTGCCCACACCTAATGTTTTTGCTATCTCTCTGATGGGTTTGTTTTGTTTTTCAGCCTAATGATGGCTTGCTTCACTGATAGTGACAGCTCTTTGGATCTCTGGATACAGAATACAACAAGGTAAGAAACTAACAATCGATAATAAAAATAATTTTGGCCTTCAGCCTCTCCTCACCCTGTTGATACAAACTGGATTCTCCATATGTGCCTACATGTTTTATAATCTCTTGTCATTATTCATCAACCATTTTTTAAATATTAATTTAGCGAAATAAGCATATTGAACACATTTTCGCAATGGCACACAACTGGTTGCCCGGGCCGGCTCCTTGTCTGGAAATGCATCCTTGTGTGTGGAAGGACGTTCCGATGCACTTGCAAGTGTTAGTGCTACTCAGAATTGTCAGCAGGTTAACATGGTAAGATCACTTTTTTTATCATGAGATGTTGCTAATTTGCAAGGTAAGTGTGGGAGATGTCTTGGTGTTCCCAGGGTTTAAGGGGATGTAGTGTTGGAATTTTGTGTTTGGTAAACCTCAGAACACATATCACTTCCTGATTCTATGCACAGTAGACTTCTTGCATTTGTACATATAAATACAGTGTATGCATTTTAGTAAGTGCTCCACAAACTGTTGGCTAAAATCAAATCCTGTATAGTCAACATGAACTCTACGCACATGTAACTTAGCTAGAAATTTTCACCACCCCATACATACATGTCTTGTTTTTTGTTGTCTTATCCTAGTGATTTTCTCATGTCACCCAATCAAAAGTTTGCCATTCACAGAAAATGCCACAGATGAGTAATCTCTGGTCACATTTTATCAGTTTTCCCTGACAGCTGAGTGTGTCTGCATATACCTCACCTAAAGGCTAAGTTCACTTTTCATTTTGCTATATTCCAGCTCCTCTATGTAACAATATACCATTATTGCACCTCTGTTGCAAAACAATACACAAATTCTTTAATTGAGAGAAGGCTTTACCTGTGTTTTTGCTATATTTCCTTAGAACGCTTCCTCCCTTGCTGGTATGTAGATAATAGACATAGAAGCCAGTAATACTGGCCATGCACTATATGAAAAATTGTCTGAACTTATTTTCTAAAAATGAACACTTGGCCATGAGAGCAGATAATTGTGCCATCATGTAATGACTGATAAATCGTTCAATGGACATAAACTAATCCGTTTTTTCACATATACCTAGTGCAAACAGTATGGACGAGAAACAAATTAAAGCGGAGTTTTGACCTTTTTTTTTGTGCCCATCCGCTTGGTCTCCTTCACCTGAAAAGAAATTGGATAGTTAGGTTTTTTTTTTTTTTTTTTTACTTACCTTGTAATTGTAGAAAGAAATACTCACCTTTCGTCACTTCCTTCCTCTGTCATCGCTCCCAGGAATCAATGCGACAGCACCGCATTCCCTGCTAAACAGCTTCTGGGCATGCCCAGAAGCTGTGGAGGAATGCGGCGCCGCACCGGAAGTGACGAGAGGAGCCGGTGAAGGCGCATTCTGGGAGAAGAAGACGCGGAAGAGGACGCAGAAGAGGATCGCGCCAACTTCAGCTGCCCACAACAGAGATGGCAACGCTGGAGAAGAAATTTTAAAAGTGAGTATTTCTTCTTGCAGGTAAGTGCGAACCGGGACAGATCAGAGGATAGCCATTGTGGAATGTACTAGCCCTGACTGTCCCGGGGCAATGTTTATTGAAATTTTGTTTTTGTGCCCGGAATTCCGCTTTAACCTTTCAATCTATTGTTCATTTGGCAGAAATTTTCCAAACTTTTCCTTAGTTTTTTGGCTCAAAAACGTCACAATTTGTGCCCATCAACTGCCCGAAATGCGAACGAACTGTCCAAATGACCGAATTTTGACCGATTTTTCGTATGGTGTATGGCCACCATAAGACACAGGAAGGAATTCATCACCTGACCTCATTAGCACACACCTGTGGCTGCGTTCCCTCCTTCCAGCAGATCCCAACTATCCCCAGCGAGGTGCACACTTTTCTAATACAATTAATCAGTGATCACTGGTCTCACTAAATACAGACATTTTTGTTTTGTCTTAAATTCATCTTGCATAGATCTGTTCATTTGGAGAGTGCAGGAAATGAGAGATCAGAGAACTGCCTGTATGGATAGAGCTGTAGTTCTGAAAACAGGAGAAGCATGTCCTGAGTTCTGAAAAGCTCAGCATACACTATATACAATCTGATTGTACAATCTCCTTTATATCTGCCATCAATTATGTAGGGCAAGGGCCTGTCTGATTGGATACAGAGTGATCAGATAGCTGATGTGTCCTCCCGTTACAAAGTTTTGGTAAATCTAAAAGAGATTTTACAGAGCTTTTACAATGAGATTGTATAGTGTACGGCCACCTTTAGCCACCTAAAATGAACTAGTTGCTAACTACTTCTATTCGGCCCCTTTCACACTTATGTAACGCTTTTGGCGCGAATCGCGGCGCAATTTTGACGCAACTTTGCCGCGATTTTGAGCAATGGCTCAGGGCTATATACTTTAAAACGCATTAAAATCATGCCAAAGTAGTGCAGTAACTACTTTGAAGTCAGTGCGACTTCAAAACGCACTGATATGAATGGGGCTCATTGAAAATAATGGAAAACGACTTGTCATGCGATTTTGCGGTCACAAATCGGGGGGCAAGTCGCACGAAAGGGTCCTTCCTTGTTTGCTTTGCAACAACATTTTCAAAATACAAATCCGCTTCAGTAACATTTAGAAAGTTAGGGGTAGCTCTTAATTGTGTCCAGGGAACTTTATGTAGCTTAGTGGAGTGGAGTTGTGCTGTCTGCCCCAAATGGGTGTAACAACACAAATTGAATCGGAAAAAACATCAGTATTGGGGTTCCCCCAATCCAAACCAGGCTCTTAGGTCTCTATTATATGATAAATAATTGTTAATGTCTAAATATACTTTAATTAGAATGTTGACTTCTAGTTATTTACTGTATGTTTATGATTTTATCATGGTACTACTATATATTCTAGGTATAAATCTGATCGACACAGTGGCCTAGTGGTTAGTTCTCTAATCTACCAGCAGTCAGGTCATGGGTTCAAATACTACCTCTCATCTCCCTTAAGTTTCAATGACAAATGGTTATGTGCATAGGTGAAAGCATATTTGTCATCAGCATGATACAATTTATCTCTCGCAATTCTAGGGAGGTGGTAGCATGGGTGGGACTTGAACTGGTGAACTAAATGCTGCTAGCTAATGCCCCATACACACGTGCAGATTATCTGCAGACTTTTGTCTGCAGACTTACCTTTTCTATGTAGTACAAGGGCCTGCCGGATTGCATACAAATTGAAAATGTTTAGGTTTGACCTCATATTATATGGTTTTGGTAAGTCTGCAGACAAAAGTCTGCAGATAATCTGCATGTGTGTATGGGGCATAAGAGTGCTAAAGATCAAGCCACTTGGCTGAGTACAATTATACCTAGAATATAAGAAGTACCATGATTACAGAATGAACATATAAAAATAGAACTCAACATTTTCATAAAATACGAATTAGACAAACAGACATAAAAACTGTTTAACATATATAGAATAGAGATATAACTTTTACATCAATGATAATAATAATAATAATAATATAAATATCAGCAAAAGAAGCAGAACAAGTCAGATCTACTAATCTTTGACAATTTAGCAATGATCTTGCATTTGTATTTTAGGGGAATATACTGTAGATTCTCTTGATCTATGTTTATTCATTAATCATGGTACTACTGTATATTCCAAGCATAATTGTGCTCATCTCAATGGCTTAGTGGGTAGCACTCCTACCTAGCCCTCACTTTATCAAGTCTAAAGTCAGCGCAGCCCTCCAGCAGGAAATTCTAGAGTACTTCATGCTTCCCTCTGCTTACCAGCTTTATGGAGATGCTGATTTCATTTTCCAGCACTTGGCACCTGTCCACACTGCCAAAAGTAGCAATACCTGGTTTAATGATCATGGTATCACTTTGCTTGATTGGCCAGCAAACTCACCTGACCAAAACCCCATAGAGAATCTGTGGGGTATTGTCAAGAGGAAGATGAGAGACACCAGACCCAATAATGCAGACGAGCTGAAAGCCACTATCAAAGCAACCTAGGTTTCCTTAACACCTCAGCAGCTCCAAAGGATGATCACCTCCATGCCACACCGCATTGATGCAGTAATTCATGTAAAAGGAGCCCCAATCAAGTATTGAGTGCATACTATAATGTATATGGACATACTTTTCAGTAAGCGAACATTTCTGTATAAAAAAAATCCAATTTTTTTATTGGTCTAATATTGTAATTTTCTGAGATACTAAATTTTGGGATTGCACTAGCTGTAAGCCATAATTATCAAAATTACAAGAAAAAAAAATGCTTGAAATATATCACTCTGTGTGTAATGCATCTATATAACATATATGAGTTTTTACTTTTTAAATAGAATTGCTGAAATAAATAACTTTATTTCAGTAATCTATGGTAGTAATAGCTCACTACCATAGATCCGCTGACAAAAGGCAGTTTTTGAAAATGCCTTTATTAAAAATAAAAAAACAGTGCCCCCCGATATAGATACATTATCAGTAATCCTGTCGCCGCCACCCCTGAACCCGTAAAACCCCAAAAAAACATGCTCTGCCATCAACTAAGGCAAACGGCCGAAAAACCTTGCTTGCCGTTTGACAGTTCTTATGTAGGTAAGGATCGGGCCACCTAGCGACGTCACGTGGTGGCACCACCCCTTGTGACGTCATCGACCCAGCATGAACTTTTTTCTCGTGATTGTTCTAGGAAAATGTATTCTACAGAAATAGCTGATACTTTTAGGGATTTTTACTTTTCCCTCTACAATTGAAATACCCAAGGTCCTGATCAACAATCACAGACTCATATTCACATCAAAAACAATCTTTCTCATTCTTTCACATCCTCCCTCTTGGATACACCAATCACAGACCTGGAATTAGCCTAGGCTATTAAAGAAACATCAACTGGAAAAGCATCAGGACCTGATGGTTTCACACTTTCCAATTATAAACAATTTCTACCGGTCTTATCTCCACACTTTCTTAAAGCATTTAATTCTCTTAGTTATTCCTCCTCTACTTGCCCCACTGCATTATCTGCATGTATATCAGTTCTACCTAAAGAATTTAAGAATCCCATACAAAGTTTCAGACCTATTTCTTTACTTAATATAGACATTCTATTATTTGCAAAGATAAAAGCAATACGACTTATACCTCACCTTCAGATACTCATTTATCTAGATCAGGTAGGATTTATGCCAACTAGAGAAGCTAGGCAGGGGACAATTTGTGTTATCAATATTATCCAGTTGGCACTTTCAAAGAATGACCAAGCCTTTATTTTATCTACAGATGCTGAAAAAGCCTTTGATAGAGTAGACTAGACCTTTATACGTCTCACTTTAGAAAATCAAGGCTTAGGCCCTCATATGCGATCCTGGATTGAAGCCCTCTATTAAAATACTTCTGCGCAAGTACTCTCAACAAATGGGACTCGTCAAGGATGTCCACTTTCTTCACTTATTTTCATATTAAAATTAGAACCCTTTCTAAAAACCATTCATGCAAATCCTGGTATTACAGGAATTTTTTGTGGGAAACAAAAACATTAAATTTCTGCATATGCAGATGACCTTCTTTTCTTTCTTAGTAAACCTTTTACTACTTTACAGATCCTTCTGAGAATTTAAACATTATGGAACCTTATCGAACTTCCACGTTAATTACCAAAAATCTAAAGCACTAAATCTCACTATCCCAAAACAGGCGTTAAGAAATATACAGTCGAATTAAATTTTGAATGGGCTTCATTTCATTTGAAATATCTGGGTATTTTACTACCTGCGAACCTATCTATATTATACACACTTCATTTTTCTCGAAGGTTATCTAAATTTCATTCTGAACTGTCATCTTGGTCATCTTGCAATTTTCCCTGGACAGGCATTTGTAATGTTTTAAAACAGAATGTCCTCCTCAGGATTCTTTACCTCTTTCAAACAATCCCGATAAATATACCTGCAACGTACTTTAAATCATTGCAATCTATATTAAATAAATTTGTTTTGGCTTCCAAATTAGTCAGGGTTAAACATATTATTCTCCGTATGCTGAAAAACTTAGGTGGACTAGGTCTCCCTGATATAAAATTTTATTTGGCCATTCATCTCTTAAGAGCTAATGACAGGAGTTGATATTCTAATATTAAACAATGGGTCTCCACAGAACAATCCCTTTCTCCCATACCCCTCCCTGCACTTCTCTGGAGACTGATGTTTCCATATTCGATCTTACGGTCCCATCCTACTATAGCATCCACATTGAAACATTGTAAACATACTTTTAATAATAATCTCCCAGTTCCGCTCTCCACTCCTACCAGTTCAAGGCCATCCTAAATTTCTACGAAGAAAACAAGATCAAACTTTACGCTTACTGACAACTATGGATAAATATTTTGTTTTTCAATTTACTCAACAAATGTCATCTGACCCATCTTTCTTTTCGATTAGACCATTACAAATCCTTCATATCTCAAACTTTCTGTCTACCTTACTGCTTGCCAACTCATTTGGACGTTCACTTACAACATTTAAACAAGTATGTCAGAATACAGGTCTTTTTCCTCACACCCTTTCATTCTCATATAAACTCTTACTTTTGGACGCAATACAATAAGTTCCAGGATTTGTAGATAAATGGGAACAAGATCTGAATATTAAATTTACACCTCAGGATAGTTCTAAAATATACAATGAAATAGGCTGCGCTAAGTTAAGAACAGCTTTGTAAATATATGTTAAAAATTATCTGCTGACACATATGTTGGAATGGTAATATATGAAACAACAAAAATATCAAACGAAGCGCATCACTAATAAATGTGGATAACAATGCATCATTTCATTTCATATCACAATAAGTTCACACATGAACACTGTATAGTGGTGTTTGGTAAGAAAGGGGAAAGGGGTATCCAAAAGGAAGCTGTCACCAACACCTGTTCACACTGCCTCTTACCCCTTACTGTGGACCCCCACCAAGGGTCAATCGAGCACTGTCAAAACAATCCTGGAATGGTATTACTGGATTAGGTCTCCAACCTCTCCTTAATGGAATGTTAATCAGCTGCCCTCAGTATCTTTCCCAGTCTGTCAGGCATTTGCTGAATGAACGCCTGACCTACTGGGAAAGATACTGTTTTGACAGTGCTCGATTGACCTTCCATGTGTGGGGTCCACAGTAAGGGGTAAAAGGCAGTGTGACCGGGTATTGGTGATGGCTTCCTTTTGGATACCCCTTTCCCCTTTATTACCAAACACTACTATACAGCGTTCATGTATGAACTTATTGTGATATCAAATGGACTGATAGATTGTTTTTCACATTTATTAGCGCTGCACTTCGTTTTTCATATTTTTGATAGTTCTAAAATATTGATATTATCAGCTCGTTCCTCTATAAGTAATCGTTACCAGGAATCTGGATATTAATTACTTTCTTACTGGTATTGTACCCCTAATTATTACATTTAATTTATCCTCCTATTTCGGATTCCTGTTAGTGATGTGGGAATCCTCAGGCAGATTTATTACATGTTTTCTGGACTCCATACCTTCATGATAATTTTGGACAAGTTCATATCATTACCAAAAGGTTCACTCATCATCCAGTTCCTAAAAACCCCAGTTTTTTTCTTCTACACCATAATAACATTCCTTTCAAAAAAATACAAAAATGTGATCATTTTTCATTTGCTTAATGCAGTCCGATTCTGCATCCCAGCTCTTTGGAAATCCTCTTCGCCTCCCACTATATGACAATGGTTCCATTGAATTCATGATATAGAACATATGGAAAATCTTACTACTTTCATAAAAGGTACATCCATTAAATTTCATGATATATGGTCAAACTAGAAGGAATTCTTCTGTTCTAAAGAAAAGATCTGAATTCTGTCCAACTCTTGGCCCTATTCAGAGAGCCCTTAACGAAAAAATTGGTTTACATCCTTAGACATTATATGATATCTTTATTTGTTAGTAACAATTATTCTTCCTGGTTGGATCAGGGGTTCCAATTTCTAACTTGGACTTTCCTTATTTTTTTTTCTTCCCTAAACCCCCTCCCTTTTTCACGAAATGTTATTTTAATATATTTATATTATTATAATACTTCATTTTTTTTTGTGTACTCATAAGTCATGTTGTGTTTATTTTAACATTGCATATATTACTATTCTTTATTGCAAATGCCTCTCATATGTTTTCTTGAATTGTAATATCCCATATTTCTTAAATAAGATAATTTATAATAACTTGTAGAATTGTGTGCAGTTTGGAAAAGTTGGCTCTTTTGAAATTCATTGTTCTTGTACTACCCTTGTGCCTCCTTTTTCTGTGATTTATACTGAATGTATTTACCCTGTGATTGCTATTTCCTAAGTTTTCCATTATTTCCACATCTGCGAACAAATCAGTGTTATTTGTAATTAGCAGATCAAGCAGAGCATTATTTCTAGTCGGGGGATCCACTAATTGACATGTAAAGGTATCATGCAAGACATTTAAGAAGTGATTCATTGATGATGATTATTGAATCTGGAATTACACAAAGATGAGGCTGCCTACATCCACAGAAGATCTGTGGTTAGTCCTCTAAGATGTTTGGAACAACCTAGCTGCTAAGTTCCTTCAAAAACTGTGTGCAAATGTACCTAGAAGAATTGATGTTGTTTTGAAGGCAAAGGTTGGTCACACCAAATATTGATTTGATTTGGTTTTCTCTTCTGTTCAATTACAGTATTTTCTATTTTCTTAATTAATACAAATAAACTAATCATTTTATTCCTGAAAGCACTCCTAATTTTTTCACACCTGCCTAAGGTCCCTTTCACACAGACAATCTTATCAGGTCTGGCTATCAGTTTTTTATATGGACCTGATTGGACCCTCTAGTCTCTTCTTTGGAGTAATGGATGTCAGACACCCGCTGCTATCCGATCTGATTCTGTTTGCCAAAAACAGACTGATGGGGTTCCTATTCCCCATCGGTCTGGCAGATTAAATGGCATCAGATGGAAATAGACAGGCGGTCCATTTACATTTGATTTTCCCATAGTCAAGAGCAGGCTGTCATCTGCCTGCTCAGCCGAGATCAGCGAAGAGATCCCTTGCTAAGGAGGCGGATCCCGCTTCACGAAGGCGCCCGTGTGAAAGTGGTCTTAAACTTTTGCACAGTGGTGTATATATTGTTTTATTGATTTGATATATAATTTATTTACATATAGTGAGGATTTTATGCATTCATTTGAACCTTGCTGTGAATGTTTTTTTAAGTGTTATATGTTTTAATTTGATATTTAGGATATTTATGCAGCTGCTTGTTTAGGGAAGGGGAGAGAGCCGGACACCGGGCGGAGGGAGAGCAACGATCACCGGGAGGAGTCACACAGACAGAGGAGTGTGACGAGCTGGTATATCTGTTGGAGACTCAAATGGAGCAGAGTCCGATCATTTAAAGGCACAGTACAAGAAGTAATCTGGTGAGTGAGCACTATCAAGGGTTGGGTGCACGAGGTGAGGTGAAGGTGTATTACCTGACTATTCCACTTCGGGGTGAATGGCCATCCATCCCTTGGATAACATCAAGAGTTTGTGTTAAGGGACTGTGCATTAACTCACAATACATCCCTATTGGGATTTTTAAGACTGTATTAAGCGCTGCTTTTGTTTTTCACTCTTATGAGGATTAATACTCTATTGAAGGGTTAAAATAAATTTTCTTTGGTTCTTATGACTTAGTGCTTAGTGGAGAAACCCTTGTTGGCACACATCTCAGGAGCGATTTTGGTCCACTCTTCTTTAAAGATCTTCTCTAAATCCTTAAGGTTTCTTGGCTGTCGCTTGGTAACTCGAACTTTCAGTTCCCTCCATACATTTTCTATAGGATTAAGGTTTGGAGACTGGCTAGGCCACTCCATGACCTTAACCACTTTCCGACTGCCTAACATAGATCTACGTCGGCAGTCAGCCCCTCACAGGCAAAGCAACGTAGATCTACGTCGCTAGCCTGTGAGGCTCTGGGGAGCGAGCGCGCGCCACCGGAGGCGCGCTCCCGCTCCTGCTCGCTCACGGACCCCCCTGCGCGCGTGCCCGGCGGACCCGATGTCTGCCGGGCACTCGCGATCGTCCGCTAGAGTGGGAGAAAGGCAGGCGGCTAATGTAAACACAGCCGCCTGTCATTCTCCCCTGTGTAAGAATGGAGATCACACGGTTCTACTATGTAGGACCGTTGATCTCTGTTCTTACACAAGTAGCCACATCCAATCACAGTTAGAATCACGCCCCTAGGGACACACTTAACCACTCCCTCTCCAATAAAGTTAACTCCTTCCCTCCCAGTGTCATTTTTACAGTAACAGTGCATATGTATAGCACTGATTACTGTAGTAATGTCACTGGTAGCCCCAAAAGTGTCAAAAATGTCAGTCAAGGGTCCGATCTGTCCGCCGCAATGTCGCAGTCCCGCACAAAAAAACGCAGATCGCCACCATTACTCGTTAAAAAAAACAAACAAAAATGACAAAAATCTTTCCCTTAGTTAGTAAACGCAATAGCTTTTGCGCAAACCAATCAAAATACGCCTTTTGCAATTTTTTTAACCAAAAATATGTAGCAGAAAACAAATTGGCCTAAAATGTTAAAAAATTTTGATTTTTACATTTTTTTGGGGGGAATTTCATATAAAAAATGTGAAAAATATTGTTATTTTTGCAAAATTTACGCTCTTTTTTTGTTTATAGTGCATGATCAAAAAATCGCACAGGTGATCAAATACCACCAAAAGAAAGTTCTGTTTGTGGGGAAAAAAGGAAGTGAAATTCGTTTAGGTACAGCGTCGCACGACCGCGCAATTGTCCATTGAAGCAACACAGTGCCGAATCGCAAAATAGGCCCTGGTCAGGAAGGGGGTAAAATCTTCCGGGGCTTAAGTGGTTAAAGGGTAACTCCACTTTCGGGGGGGAAAAAAACAGCAAATATAGTAAAAAATAGGATAACTTATACAATTGCGACACAAGTCATATTGTGATTAAATGTTGTTATTAAAAATTACCTTTCCTTTTCAATCTGCAGCCGCTGTCATTTTCTGAAAAATGCAATGCAATATGGCTACCTGGAGCTGTTCTGTACACAGAATGTGTATGGAACAGCTCCAGAAACATAATTTCCCACTTGTGTGATTAGTTCACCAATTTTCCCAGAAGTCTCCACTAAGATACAAGTCAGGTTTCAGGCATCCCCTGCAATAAAAATGTAATTTTTGGTGAGATACTCCAAATAGGAACAAGTCTAAAGGGATGCAGGCCAATCAGCTTCCCTCATCAGTGTTCTACAGGTGCAGAGCTGCTTGGTAATTATGAAACCACTACCATTAGACTCACTTTCCCAACTGAGCACAGAGAAACACACATGGATTTCTTCAGAATTATAAAAGGTAGGAATCTGCAACAAAGTTAGTTAAAATCCTTGCAATGTACATATATCACCCACGGGGGAATGTTTTTTCTCTACAAAAGTGGAGTTACACTTTAATGTGCGTGTTCTTGAGACATTCTTTTTGTTTCCTTTGCAGTATGTTATGGGTTATTGTCCTGCTAGAAGACCCATCCATGACCCATCTTCAGTGTTCTGGCTAAGGGAAGAAGGTTCTCATCTAAAATTTTCCAATACATGGCCCTACCCATTGGCCCCTCAGTGCAGCAAATTTGGCCTGTACCTTTAGCAGAGAAACAGCCCCAAAGCATTATGTTTACACCTCTTTGCTTGACTGTAGGGATGGTGTTCTTAAGGTCACAGTCAGCATTTTTTTTCCTCCAAACACGGCGAGTCGAGTCAATCCCAGAGAGCTACATTTTGGTCTCATCTGACTACAAGCACTTTCTCTCAATTCTTCTCTGAATCATTTAGATGTTCATTGGCAAACTTCAGACAGGCCAGTACATGTGCTTTTTGAGGAGTGGGACCTTGCGGGCACTGCAGGATTTCAATCCATGGTGGCTTTTTGTGTTACCAATGGTTTGTTTCGTGACTGTGATCCCAACTGCCTTGAGATCATTCACATGCTCCTCCCATGTAGTTCTGGGCTGATCCCTCACTTTTCTCATGATCATACTTACCCCACGAGGTGAAATCTTGCATGGAGCTCCAGGCTGAGGGTGATTGATGGTTATTTTGTTATTCTACCATTTGTGAATAATAGCTCCAACAGTTGTCTCCTCCTCACCAAGCTCCCTTTTGATGGTCTTGTCTTGTAGCCCATTCCAGCTTTGTGCAGGTCTACAATCTTGCCCCTGACCTCCTTTGACAGCTCTTTGGTCTTGCCCATGATGGTGGGTTTGAATGGAAGAATGAGTCTGTGGACAGGTGTCTTTTACACATAACGAGTTGTCGTTAGGAGCACCTTCTTAATTGACAGAACTAATTTATGTACCACATGAGCACATACTCTAGCCAGTCTGTGGGAGCCAGAAAGTATGTTGGTTGGTAGGGGATCAAATACCTATTTTACTCACTGAACTGCAACACAATTTATAAAATTTGTGTCGTGTGTTTTCTGGATTTTTGATTGATATTCTGTCTCAATCATTTAAAATACACCTTTGAAAAAAATATTTCTTTATTTCTTTGTAAGTGGGCAAACTTACAAAATCTGCAGGGGATCAAGCAATTATTTTTCTCACTGTATATAACCAGGGATTTTTTTCTCAGAGAACAAAAGTCCTGTATGTAACATAATAAATTCGTATTCAGTAGGACAGAACAACAGCTACGTGCAAAACCAGTAAACACCCATTCATAAATAGTGTTTGACTAATCTAAATACTGTAGAGTGATTGCAATGTGTGCACACAGTCATTGCACTGTGTTTTATCGTATTAGATAAGCTCACTGTATATACATGTGAATAAAGGGAACACCTTTTTTAGTTGGATCATTTGTTGGCTGTCAAATACGATTGTTGCCAATACACACAAAAAAATAAGCACTGGTACATTCCAGATAAAAAATGAGACAGACCAAAAATAAGTGATTTTCTTAGCATTTATTATTTAAGTTCCCATGCATATTAATTCATTTAAGGCCAATATCCCCCACATGACCACACAACAGACATTTAAGCTTCTGCCACTGATATAATACATCCATGTATGTACAGAGAATATTCACACATTCCCCACCTTCCACCCAGGATCATCTATTGATTTCTCCTCCACATTTCCTCTTCATACTCCACTTCCATTTAAAGATCTTTTTCAAACTTTTTTAATGAATAAGACATATGGCAAGGCACCATTTTCCTCTGAATATAGCTCATCTGTCGCTTAGAAGTTTTCAGGTGTCTGTTATTTTACCTCTAAGTGTTTTATTTAAATAACCTAAATCAGAAGATTAATACAAACTAATAAGTGTATCATAAAAGAATAATAACTGTATGGCTCAAATACTAAATAGACATGTAATTCTCAACTGTTTCTGTATCCTAGCCCAGAGGTTTATATTGCCTATATAATTGGAGACCACCAGACGCTTCATCTTACAGGATTAACATTGTAGACTTTTACTATGCCTTCATCAAACAAGTTTGTCATTGCAGAACCATGGCCCATGGGAGCAAATGTTAACTCCAACCAGCTGCACATTACTTTTGCTTATGGATTAACTGTCTCTTTACACTGCTATTTGTGCATTTTCAGCTATATTTAGGGCGCACTTCAAGGGAAATTTTAATGTGTTTTGGCAATTTTATCTTGATTTATTTTTTGAATTGTTATAGTGTTGTTTAATTATTTGTCCACAACTTTTGTTTTAACAAAGGTATATCAAAGGGTGTATACAAACATTCGAATGCTTGAAAGCTTAGCACTGTTTTTTGGCAGACCGTATTAATCCACCAATGCAGACTATGCTGTCCATGCTAGCAGAAGTAGAGGGATGTGTTCTCATTCTACTTAGCATAAAACATCTACTTTATGGCTTGGGCTGCTTTATAGACTTAATTGGAGCACTATGTCAAATGGGAAATATTAAACATATCAATATGCAGTATTTTATATTTACCTTATTAAAAAGAAATTCAAATATTTCATAGTACTGAACATAACAAACTTATACAAATCTATAGATTCTATGTTATATATTTTTATTAATTAATTATTGGTTGCCTTGGCACATTGTTGGCAATCTCAGTTACCTGAAAGTTGACACAGCCAAAGAGAAAGCAATGAAGTCCTCTGAAATTAACTTTAGAGAGAGTTGTCAAGGAATAAGAGTCTCTTTTTAAGATCCATAACAAGAAGAATGTGTGATTTCTTAAGACTGCAGGCAAATAACTTTACCTCTACATAGTGCACCTGAAATCTAATTATTTAAGGAACGAAATTCAAATGGAAAAATTACCTAGATACTGATCTTGTCATAGGTCCATCTACTAGTGGACTAGGAAAATCATCTTAGAAAGAACTATTTTTTTTGTTATGTTGATTTGTTGACTACAGCCTTTCTGGCATTTTACTTTACCACTTGCTGACCGGCCCACGTACATGTACTGCGGGGCAGTGGCTCCTGTGCGCAGAATCACGTACAGGTATGTCATTGTGCACACTGGGTCTGGGGCACGCGCCGCTGGTGACCCATTCCCGCTGTGATTGGACACAGCGGGAGGCAATCAGCGGGTCCAGCGGACCAGATGTCCACCGACACCCGGCGATCGTTCCTGAGAGAGGCAACACGGTGGTCTGCCTATGTAAACAAGGCAGATTGCCTTTCCGTCGGTAGGGAAGATAAAGATCTTGTGTTTCTGCTAAGCAGGAACATGGATCTCTGTCTTCCAACAAGTAAAGCACCTCCCACACAGTAAACACTCCCTAGGAACACATTTAACCCTTTGATTGCCCCTGATGTTAATCCCTTCCCTGCCAATGTCATTAGTACATTAGTGCATATTTTTTTTTTTAGCATTGATCACTTTATTAGTGTCACTGGTCCCCAAAAAAGTGTCAGTTAAGTGTCCAATTTGTCTGCTGCAATGTCGCAGCTTGGCTATAAGTCACTAATCACCGCAATTACGAGTAAAAAAAATAAATAAATAAAAATTCCATAAAAATATCCCAAACTTTGTAGACGCTATAACTTTTGCGCAAACCAATCAATATATGCTTATTGGGCTTTTTTTTTTCCAAAAACATGTAGCAGAATACACATTGGCCTAAATCGATAAATACATTTGATTTTTTTTAAATTTTTTATTGAATATATTTTATAGCGGAAAGTGAAAAATATTGTTTTTTTTTTTCAAAACGTTTTTGTTTATAGCACAAAAAATAAAAACCGCAGAGGTGATCAAATACCACCAAAGGAAAGCTCTATTTGTTGGAAAACAAATACATACATTTTATTTGGTTACAGCGTTGCTCAGCCACGCAATTTTCAGTTAAATTAAGACAGTGCCAGATCGCAAAAAAATGGCATGAACATGAAGGGGGGTAAACTTTCCGGAGCTGAAGTGGTTAAAGGCATAATTTCATCGATTACAAAAAAATCCTGACTGGACACCTTAAGAGAACGCAGGTTGGTTGACCTGGCAATAAATGAGTGCTTTTATAAATCAACTCTAAAGGGACTACTTTATAAAGGAGAATTGATATCAACTTATTTATTAGCTAATAGCTATCATACTCTACTTGGCTACACACAAAATGCAGGCCACAGTGTAGATCCTACAGTATTGCACAGTGTTCTCTCTGCTTTGACACACTATATATTTGCTCACATTTCCTTCATTTATTAATGCTCCAGCAGCTTCAGACTCCTGAACATAGCTGTGCCTTATAAATGTGCAGTATTTGTTGTCTTTTTTAAAGCATGAGTATGGCAGCAATTTGGCATTTTTAAATTAGCCCCTAAATGTATTGCAATATCATACAAGGTTATATGTTTTTTTTTTTAAACTATATTGTTTTTAATTGTTTTACAATTGAACGCATTAGGGGCAGTCTATTTAGTCGGAATATTTACTATTGTTGGATTAAAATATTTCTGACAATTTATTATTTATTTATTATTTAAATCATTAATTATATCCAAATACAACAAAAAATGTTTTACATTTTTTAAGACAAAAGTTTAACATTTCTCCACCTGAAAGTGCATTCATATCTACTAGATTATTGGACTAATGTAATTTTTTAAGGTAATTAAAATTAGCGCATGTAATGAGAAGAGTCCTACGAAACCTTAGTGTAAAAAGATAGAAGCCATACGTGCATAGTATAATTTAGAAAATGCTAGTAAAGTTCACAAATTAGAATAACATTTGTCATAATTTGGCAAAACCAAGAACACTTAGGCAAGGACCCAATGGCAGAACTAATACAGAAAAAAATAATATTTTCAGAACAGCATCTACGTGCTGTTACTGTTCTATCCACTGTAACAGCACAGTCATGAAAGGGAAACACGTGGCTAAAACTGTACCCTGGCCCATTTAAAGTAAAACCATATTTTTGTTTGGACACAAATATGGTTTCAACATGTCTTTTGTTATGCCACTTGTAAGAACCTACTTTTTCAGCCCACAGTAATTTTGAACAACATAGAAATCCTAGAACCAATCATATTTCTGATAGTATAATTTCACATTCAGCAAAGGCTATTTAAGCTTTTCCGCGAGACTTATTTATAATTAAAAGCCTATCATTTGTGTGAGAGATAACAGTGCTTCATATTGTTGTCAGGCAGCTGTTGGTGCCCCAAGCCCCCAATACTTACGGCAGACCTACTCTAGCCATTAGTCACATCCCATTTAATATAGTGTGTTCTCCATCTCTGATTGTATTCTCACACTGTGACATTTTCTTTATGAATTGATTTTAATGAATTTTGCATTGCTGATGGCAAGGAAAAATGTAAAGCCCCCTCTTTCCCTCAATGCTGCAGATCTACAGTGCATAAAGCTATAGTCAGCCCTGCCTACAAGCACAGAGGGCTAAATCCAAACTTTGATCAAAGATGAAACAAAAAGCTTTGCAACATGCCCTTATCCTCAAAGTTTCTTGTTATTGGCTTGGTGCGTCCAATTATGGAAAATATATGCAATGTTATGAAAATAAGGTTAAAAGGTAAAATTAGACAATATAAACCTCAATATACTATGTATACTGGCACAAATAAGTTATGTGTTAGTAGCAAACCTGTACCATGGAGTTCAGGGGTGTAAGGATTCCAGTATAGGATTCGTTCTCCCACTAATCCATGTCACACACATGCTTTGTAGACTGGTGGGCTGTGTCTTTAATACCTAATGTACTAAAAGCACGGTCTTGTTAGGCTCAAAGTAGCAGAGGACAGATTTCAGAGTACTCATAGTCTTACATATTTTGCCTGAATGGTCCTATCACTCCTGCCACTATAAATACCCAAGTGTAAATTTAAATGTAAAAAAGTCTAAACCTTCTTTACAAGAAGTAGTCAATTATACTGTAGTAATATGAGAAGAATTTGTCAGGTGTTAATGTAACTGTAACCTTTCAAAAAAGGCATCTCCTTCACACTATAGCACCCAACTGATGTCACTATGCCATCATCGTCTATTAAACATTTTCAGCAGCTGAAGTATAGTGCAAATCATTACAGAAAGAAATAATGAAGCAAAATCGTCAACTGTAACTAGATCTTGCACAAGCATATTCCTGGTTTGAATTCAGTGTGAACCCAAGTTTGCCTATAAAATGAAGCTACAGAGAATGAAATACACTGCAAAAAATTACAATATGATTGCTCTGTGTGGTGTATACTGTACGTTGATCAGGCATATTTGGTAAGGCACTGTAAAGAGCACCAAAGCTGTGCAAAATGCAGACATCTAGAGCCAACAAATATTTAACTTTAAAGAATTAAGATTTAGATTATTTCTTACTGGTTGTTCTGGGCTACTGCAATTTGCACATCCAAACTGCCTTATCCAATAAAGGAATGGTAGTCTCTGCTGGAAATGTATCTATGCTAAATTTGGTAGTATTCAGATGATGCTGGTGAACCAGATACTTAATGTTGCCCACTCTAATTTCCACAGTCCCATAGTTTGGAAATATAGATTCTAGAGGTTAATATTTGTCAAAAGCCATTTTTAACAATGCTTATTTTCAATTCTTAAGGTTTAGTGATGACTGGCGATGTCTCTGTATTGTGTTTATTGTGTCATCAACATATTATAGGAGACCACATGAAGTGCTAAGACTTCCTCTGATAGCACAGGTAGCTCTTACAGCACAGGTATCCTCAGTCATATCATCTAAAACTTGCCACGTATTACCATTTAACAGCAAGTAAAGATATGTGAATACCCTTGTGGACAGCTTCAGTTAATATGTAGCTAGTGATGGTGGAGTGCCAAAGTCTACCTAGGCAGCAGAGTGTTAAATGTTTAGTAAAATGCTCATGTGTAAGCAGCCAGTGGCTTCAGTAAGTTACTTTAGTAGGCAGGAAGAAGCTGTAAACATATTTAACAAATGCATAAGTCACCTTTTATACCATAAATTTCACTGTATGTAAAATCTAAAGCTCCCAATAGCTTCTTGACCCCTTGTAAAAAGTAAAAAAGAGACTAGGCTTGTAGGAAGATGTTTTATTGATGAACAACTCTTTACATTTTTTTGGTTGCATGACTAGAGGGCTGTGCGTTATATGCTCAGATTTTGCAAAAGGGTCTCTCATGCACTCTAAAAGTGGTGAAGAATTCACCAAATTTATATACCCTTCTTGAACTTGTACTTGAATTTGGCTCATGCTGTGCCTCTTTGAGAATGCACGAGAGACACTTTTGCAAAATCTGTCTGAGGCAGTTTTCTCTGCACGTCAAAAGAGAGCTGGTCTTAATAGCTCCACTTTTACATCTAGCCCATTCAATGCGACAAGCCACTGGCAGAACCAAAATTGTCGCAAATGCTTCATGAATTTGGTGCAATACATTAACACCAGAAAAGTGGTGCGGTAGTTTGTTTTTTCTTTTTTTTTTTTAATTCCTCCCTTTATGTTTTATCAATAACCAAATGTTTTACTTTGAAATGTGCGTACCAACGCAAACAATTTTACCTGCTGGTATAATCAAATTATTCATAATATTATATATAGATAGGGAGTAATGGAAGCTGATATTGTGAAGCTTGCCAAATTGTATCTATAGGTAGCATTGCTGAGATGGATTAGTGCTCACCTTGACCTCCTAAATTTAGAATGGGCCTCTTGATAGAACAAGCTATCAATGAAACATCTACTGCGAAAATACTCAAGCTTAATTTTTTTTCGGGACTCAGATTGTTTTCTCGGACTCCATAAAGTTAGGAATGTTAACAGAACTAATCAGACTGAATGAAGTACAATCTGGGAACCCAAATAAAACGAATTAAGGGACCTTTTTAAGATCACTTTCCTCTGTACTGTACAAAGCTCAACTTTCATTTTAAATGCCTTTGCTGTAGAATTGTAGAATTTATAGCTGAATGAATCACTGCCAAACTTATTGGACCTTATGTATAGACTGGGGAAGAAAGGACACATGACAATTAGGAAAGTGCTTTTTTTATTTTAATCTGTACAGACACTTTTGTTTTTTTTTTCTTCCTCTCCTTTTTTACCTAAAGCCATTGATAGAGGAACCACCCTACTCAGGTAAAGTCAGGTAAAGTAACAAAAGTCATTCAATCAGCAGTTGTCCCTGACTCCCTTATGCCTATACACAGGACTGTATAGACAAGACTGAGAAACATGACCTGTTGGTGGTACCTTAGGAGAAAGTTGAGAATTTGTGACACATAATGTCCACTGATGCTGAGATATTATTTAATAATATTTTGGAGAGTTGTGTCCCTCTCACAATCATAGTCATTTACTAAGCAATGGGGAATGAATAATGTAGCTATAATATAAAAAAAGGGATAATCTTGTAAATGTGCAGCATTAAAGAAAACATAACAAAAATGTGAACGGTTTTGGCATAACAAAAATGTGAATGTGAGAGGTTTGCTTTGACTTATTTGGCATTTAAATTGTTTAACAAAAAATCTTGCCTATGCAATATGGTGATTCAGAAAACAAGGAGGATGTACAACATGCATAACTCATAGCAACCAACTAGACTTTTTCTGTAGTCAGCCCAATAATTATGGTTGGTTCCTATGTATCATAGCACTTTGCATATTATCAATGCTTTTTGGTCTACCGTTATTGACTAAGGTCTACATTATTTTAATTCAAAGACCCTCACATAATGTAATATTATAACAGACCCTTTCGGACATGTCTGATGGATTATATTCTTTAACTCAAGGTTGCAAATCTTCCCTTATTATCAATAGTAATCATCTTTACTGAATAAGAAGTACCTCCTGATAAACAGAGCTTAATACTGCAAGACCAATTAACATTTTTAACAAAAAGGAGTAAAACCGGTATACAACCTCACAGATTTTCAGTTCATCCTTCATATTAACCTTTACACTTTCGAAAACTTTAACATAACTTACATTCTCAACTCTAACCATTATCTTGCCTCCTATTCTATCTTACCGACTTGTTTATCATTCTAGCGTTTGTAGTTCCACACATGCCATCAAATTCTTCCTCAAGTTTCTCAAATGAGCAGCTGTAGAACCGCAACAATCCTGTTTCTGTATCCATTGTTAACAGAACATCTTCTATTGGCTCACACATATCTTTACACAACCTTGGAGCAATACAGACTTGCTCACATAGCAAAATGTAAATATTTTACTTCCAAAAAATGCACAGTTGGTCTTTGAGGGTGATACACATCGCTTTAGGGCACCGTATTATCTATACCCTGTTCTACACCGAAGAAGTCAGAGGGTCTTCAGTTTTCTCACAAAAAGCCAATTGATGCAAACCCAATAAGCTATGTGAGAGGAAGCATAGACAGAAGATCAGTGCATAGCACACTGCCACCATCACCCCAGCAGCGGAGGCACCCTTGTTAAGAGGTGGAGAATCACAGGTCCTTGTGGGTCTTGGAGCCACTTAATGGTCTCTGTAAAAGAACAAAATGTATTATCTCCAGGACTCTGGTTAATATTGAACACCAAGAATACCATTTATTTTAGTTTTAATAGAGTGGAGAAGGTTTTTGATTGCTGTTTGTGTCGCTGTTGGGGAAATTTACTTTCACTTCCTGGGTGGTCGCTTTTTAGTAGAGTAAGGAAGGATTAACACCTTCACATATTTCTATGGATTTTAGCACTCCTGTTAGGCTATTCCCCACCCTTCTTTTGTGATCTCTGAGATAGGAACCTCACAGAGATAATAACCCTTTTCCAACTTTCTCCACAAATGTAAGGTTCTGGTTGAAGTTACACTTTAAAAAAGGAAATCAAGAACATTGGTATCATGTACAGTATGTAACTTACCATGTTTAGTTTATTTTTACACATTATATAATAAATTATTAGCAACAATACAACTAATATTTTTTTAAGATATCAAGAGTCTATAAAAAGTTATGTAGCCATTTGAAAGCATAAAGCTGTATGGATAAATACCTGATAACCTTATAATCAAGCTTATCCTTTTCCTGTAAAATACAAGGCTGTACTAGAGGGTCTAATGAAGGAATAAACAGGTGCTAAATGCTCAAAGTGTGAACTGAAACATCCTACATCACACCTGACTAAGGTGACACAGTGACTGTAAGCTGCAATGTAAAGGTGTTCTATGCTGAATAGCTGACTGCTTGCAGTCAGTAAACAGAGTTGCAGCCAGTCAGCATGGGACCCAGAAGCAAGTGGAGATCACTGAAGTAGTGGTGTCTACTGCAGTGATTTTCAGCTTCCAGGGGCATTGGCCAGGTATGGTATATACATAGTTACATTGGTCCAAGGTGGACCAAGGTAACTATGTAAAACATACTGGACCGATGCCTAAAATTATTTTTTAATAATGTTGAACCACACATAAAATGTTCTACACCTCTGTGTACTTTTTATTACACTTACTGTGTTTACTTTAAAATGTAGGTAAGGTACTAATACAATGCACATACCTTTTGCCCTGTGCCCAGGTTTGAACTGCCTGCTGCTGATGGCCTTGGGTCTCGGACCCTTTTGTGCAGGATAGGAAGGCTGGAGACTGTCGGCTTTACAGAACATTTTCCTTTTGGTTCAGGATGTGTTTCCCTTGTAAAGGGCAGCTTTTTGCTGGAGGTTTTGCCTGACCTATTTGCAGCGGCTGTCGTATAATCCTGAAGTTTCTGGGAAGATAATCTAGAGGCTGTTTGTGGCCCTGAGGTTGGAACTTTATTATGAGGATTCTTGATGCCAGTAGAAGTAGGAAGGCATTTAACTGATGATGCTATAACTGTAGGCTGTCTAGAAGACAACTTGGACGGCCAACTTACATCTTGAGACACCTGCTCTTTGACTGAATCTTCTTTCTTTTCATCTGTGCAAGCTTCAAACATGTCCTCAATTTCTTGCTCTGTGTAACCTTCTGTTGGCACCTGTGTGATAGTGGCAGATCCATTCAGCTCCCCACAATCACTGTCATGAGAGGAAAGAGATAAGTAAGAGTAGAAGTCCCCTCTTTCCAGCTGTCTACGAGAATACTCTAGCACCTTCTCTCGGATTTGTGCTCCAGTTCCTTGGCTCTGCCCATCCTGTGGTGATGATCTATGAAGTGCATTAGACGTCATATCCAAAATTTCCTTTACAAATTCCTGTACAGTGCAATCTGGACTACTAGATGTTTCATGTGCTGAACTATGACAAGAACATGAAGATTCCTTTGCTAATTCTAAAACTGTACTGGAAGATGCTTCTTGTTTTTTTTCTGGTGCCAATAAACTATTATCTATCATTTCCACATCTGCCACTGCATCACATGTAACACGTAAGTTGCTCTTACCATTTGAGGATGCTCCTAGCTCACGGGGCTTGTGATATGCCAAGGCAGGCATGCAGGGAGGATGTAGTTTTTCTGTTTTTGTTATTGATATTGATGGGTATGGCCCTGTTTTTATCTTCCGTTCAGGAAGATTTCTCTTAACAACATTGTCCTTTACTGTGTCTACTCTACTGTGGACATTTCCATTTTCAACATCATCTACCAGCAAACCTGAATTATTTAGACTTTTTCCCTCTCTTGATGTTGTTGGAACCGTGGTTAAATCTTTATCATTTCCATTATTCTCCTTATGTTTATGTACAGAATTGTGCAATACTTTTTCGGACTTTGAAGTACCAGCCATATCCTGTAGCACCCTATTCATTTTTCTTCTTTCTCTGGGAAGCAGAAATGAAGGTCTAATCCATGCCTGCAACTCTCTTCTGATAAAATCTGAACCTAAAGGTAGTTCTGGACCATCTCCAGCCTCGTCCGCACTTCCCATGCTGGAATTTGGTTCTTCAATTTCCTCTTCTTCTTCCTCTTCTTCTTCTTCTTCGGTTAATGTGAGGGTGGAACTTGATAATAAGTCACTATCATCTTCTTCATCAGTGCAGGCAGAAGTACATGATACATTAACAATCATGCTTAAGTTGGCTTCCCCTTCTTCTCCTCCTAATGAACGACTCAGATGTTTGCGGAAACTGGCATTAGAGTTCAGTAATCCTAACCGCCCTTTTAGTACAACCATATCTTCAGATCTGAGTGATAGCTCTTCACTGCTACTCAGTTCAGTCAACTCAGAAGCAATATCTTCATTCCCTGATGACTCCTTGTCTTGTGATAATTTGAGACCAGATAAAGATGGCTTTCGAGAACTACATCTAAGGGTAATGTCATCAGAGAAACTGCGCTTCATTTTCTGTTCAGATGGACACTCAATATCCTCCAGCCTCTTCAGCAAGTCTAAGGTACGTTTACTTAACTCTTCCCCTGGATCACTTCCTGGGGTAATATCAGCTGAACCTTGCTGACTGAAGAGATCTTCATTACTCTTATATGAAGCTGGCCAGCTCTCCAAAGACACACTACGTTTTAGTACTGAGGACTCTAGAGCCTCACCGGGGACTGAGAGTGATTCCAGGGATGAAGAGCTAGACGGGGAATTTTCTGGACTTAAGACTTCAATCAGGTCCTGAAAATCCACCTTGTCCTCAGGGCTATGGTCTGCAGAGCTAGCTTGAAGCATAGTCCTGTTTGCATTAATCTGACCTGGGGTTCTTTGGAAACATAAATTTGGTACCATCCTCTGTGCTCTTTCCAGAGTCATGGCTTTGGGTCTGTTAGACTGCATTTGTTTAGTGTTTTGAAACATGAGTGGACTTTGGGGCTTAGACCTAGGAACTTGTCCAAGTCCAAAACCTTTACTGCCATTCTGACATACATCATCATTTTGATCCTGGCACCCTTGTGGCACGTCTCCATCCAGAGATAGACAACCTTCTGAATTGGCAGCAGTTACACCTTCTCCACTTGCAATGCCACTCTCACTCTCAGAGTGTCCACAAGAATCCATTTGCATTTTTGTAAGGTGATGAGCTTGTGGGGATCCATTAGCTAAATCTGGCAGAGATAAAAAGTTACAGCCTTGAAGAAGGGAAAATGGAAGGGGTCCTAGAGAATCCAATTTCTTGGTTTCTTTTGGTGACAAATCTATGCTTGTTTCAAAGCGTTCCATGTTGTGCAAACTGTAAACTTGATATACAGGAGTCTGGCAAGGACTGTGCTGGTGAGTGTCATCTGAAACAGCTGGTCCTGAGCAGCGTCTTCCATCTGAAACAAACATGTCTGCCATAAACTGCTGTTTCTCCTTGGTGCCGCAAACAGGCTCTGTAGTGATGTCAGTCTCATCCCATTCTAATGCTTCCTCCCCTCCAGTATTGTTCAAATCAGCCCAGTCTGGGTCTACCAGTTCCTCCATCTCCTAAACCAAGAAAATACATGGTCAACAAATAGGCTCACCTTACATAAAACATACAGTATAATCTATTCAGATATAAACATGTACATAAAATGGAGTAAATCAAACCTCATACATTATATACAGCCGTATTTATACATAATAACAAACACTACTAATCCCTATCAAACTTAACATGAAAATTCTAGCTGTAAAAAGGTCACAATTTAAAGGTCATATAATCAATATTATTTTAATTTCTCCATCCAAACAATGTGGTATAGCTTTTCAATCCTTGATTTTGTTTCACAGTCAATCAACACAACAATTTATCATAGCGTTTACCTGTTTGTGAGCATTTTACAGCTAACATAATTCATGAAAGTATTTGAGACAGTAACTACACATTGCACTCTTCTTAAGGAGGCATGGTTTCTGAAGTTTATGCATATATTCCAGTGCATCGATTGTGTGCAGCCAGCCAAATCATATACTTTCAACATTTACTAGGCGCTTGCATTGTGCATGGATATGGGTGTAAAGGTTACAGTATATGTACAGTATACAAACCTACCAAAAACTCAGTTTTGCTATGGAGTGTAATCTCTGGTATCTGGACATATGCCTAAACTAAAATTATATTTTCCTAGAATGCTTTTGGATATAATTAACCACTGTTACCAATTTACATGTGCATCTCATGTAAGAACAAAAATGCATGAAGTGCATTTTGATATTGTTCAAAGCATCTTTAAAAAAAAACAACAACAAAGTAATTGTTTAGTGCCTTAATGCACAGTATACAGGGGGTATCATAGCATGCATATGCAGATATGCCCACTATGGCCACAGCATGTGCTTATACATGATTTCACGCACTGATGCTTGAAATGGGAGTTTCCATAATAAATACCTGTGCATATGTTGCCTTGTTTGGCTGTGACAGTACTACGTCCAAGTCTCTTAGATCTGTTGCTTTGTTTGGCTTATTTGATTGTTATTGATAAGTGAGCAATATTGGTGCTTTATATTATTTGCTGCTTACCAATCCTTAAAGTGTTACTAAACCCACAACAGTAAAATCAGTCTGTATATGCAGTAAAGAATGCTTGTTATACTAATTGTGAAACCTAAGGGGTTAATCCTCTACATTGTGTAAACATGCGGTTTGATCCTCCCTTCTCTGATCCTCCCCTTTTTCCACTGTCCTCAATCCATCTCTTGACAGTACAGAGTCTTGAGGGCACTCTGCACATGCTCAATTTGGTGTGTCATGCTAGAGAAGGTTTTTTTTTTTTTCTTGAGAGAGTGCATGTGATGGACACAGGACCGATCAGCACTGTCCAGACAGAGGGTCAGGGGTCCTGCAACCTCATAGGATAGTCAGAGTAGAATTAAAACTCCTTCTACAAGCTTTAACCAGACACTGATAGAAGTCACAAGACTGCTATATACTGCTGATGAGAAAAGGTATTTAGCGTATTTACTAAAATAATTGCGTTTCCATGTTCTGTGTACTATGGGACACGAGATATAGTGAATGCAGGGTCCTGGGTTTAGTAACGCTTTAAATTCAGTGGAAGCATTTGTTTTCTTTTTCTAATTGTTTTTTCTTTATTTTTCCCTGGTCTATCCAGCCAGTAGCACACTTCCTGTCTTAGGGTGTCTTCACTCTGGATGCAGGAGTTACGGAGGTGTCTTTGTTCAGCAGCATTGTCAGTCTTGGGACAGGGAAAAAGAACATACTTTCTGGCTGGATCAACAGGTGAAACAAAAGATAAAACACCTGCAAAAATTAAAATAAAGCAACCACTGCATTTAGTAAGTTAGTAAGCTGTAATAAATTAACATTTTTGGGGGGTTTAAAACTACTTTAAGGTAATGTACTAATATGTGTCCTTCCATTCCTTGGAATTCCATTCCTTGTGCAGGAGGCACAAGAGCACTGTTATTTGGATTTTTGATGCACACTACAGTCTGGGACCACCCTTTACAGATTCAACGTTAATGTAATATTTGATTAATAGAATTAGAAAATATATGTGTATTCGCACAATATATTTTGTTACCAGGGTGCCTTTTTGCCTGCTCTTGTTCATTTCCCTTTTGTAAATCTGATCTACAGTATGGTGCATTGTTAGAGGGAAATTTTTCATGCAAAACTATAAGCCCATTTTAACCACCAGCTGAACGTTAAATGTACAAAAACCTCCTGACTGCAAGGTGTCATTTTTTGTAGCAGGCAATTAGCAGTTCAAAAAAAGAGATCTGGGTTGGCTCTACAGATACCTCATTGCTTTTACTCTAGTGAAAATAACATGTTAGCCCCTTTTTTTAGCAATACAGTTAAATGAAAAAATGCCTCCTGAGGATGTCATAACGTTGAAATGCATCAGGATGGAGCTACAGGTAATGATGTCATCCCACTGAGAAGGCCCAGAAGTGGCGAGGTTCACCGGGGAGTTCCAAGGGTGATAGCCCAACTCGCACCGTGGTTGGTGGAGTCGGTATCCAGATGTGTAAAGGCTTAGGTCCCTGGTGCATGGCAGATCGCACTTTATAATGTGAGTGCATTTGTATATGGTTTTTACTGGCTGAAGTTTTAATAAAGATTTTACGCTATCTAAGATTTTCTTTTCCTGCGGTATTTTGTGTTACGTGGTGAGGATACCAAAGGAGTAAAACTGCGGCATTGGTCCTGGTTAATTCACCGCGTGGGGGAAAACACTATATGACCCACTGGGTATGAGGGGTCATGGAAATTCTGTGAGTTTTATAGAGTGATGGCGGGGGCACAGAGGTGAAGTGGAACACTGAGAGAATTCTGTGTGGACAAGTACTGTATGAGGATTTAAAGAGACACAGCACAAAGCACTTTCTTGATTCATTTAATACTGGACACTTTATTTATTGAAGCACTTTATGTGTGAAGCACTTTGTTATATCAATTGTGGCATTGCATGATAACACGTTACAATTATTTATTTACTTTGAATTTACATTTAGAGTATTTGATGTACACTAGTTATCGTTTACACATGAGTGCTGTGTGTATATATGTAAAGAGGTAGTTTGAACACTGTTTAGTGTTAAAACACTGCAGCTTTTAGAATTTTTTGTGTGATTTGTAAATGCAAATAACCATGTAAGTCCCACACATGTAAACAGTGATTGCACCACACATGTAAGGTATAGTGGCATATGTCAGAGAGAGAGCAATAATTCTAGGTCTAGGTCCATAATTCATAGTTAACTTTACAATGATATGTTTTTTTAAATGCTTTCATAGTGTCACCAATGATAAATTTTAGGTACTGTCGTTTGTTGCCATTTCACGGGCATAAAGTAGGCTAGATAACTAGGTGTAAATACGACTTATTTTCATTTTTAAAGACAACTAGCTTTAATGTCTGATACTAAACACCTTCAGGCATCATGTTTTGCCAAGACTGTGCCTCACAATTCTACCTCCTTACAATCTTTAGGGATGATCGAACTTTGGAAAGTTCGGTTCGACCAGAACACCCGAACTTCCCGAAAGTTCGGCCCGGATTTCAGAACCCCATTGAAATCAATGGGACCTTGAACTTCGGTAATCAAAAAACACCATTTTGAAGCCCTAAAACCCAATAAATGCCCCTAAAAAGTGCCTAGGGTTCTGGGTCATGCCCCAGGGACTATTAATCACACAAAAAAAAGTTCTTAAAAATTGTAATATTTGATAGAGAGCCAATTATTGAAAAAATTATTGAAAAAAAAAAGAGATTTATTTGGATTTAGTGTCTGGGGGGTCTAAAAAGTGTACCTGTGAAGTTTCAGCTCTGTAGCATGTCCAGAACCAGAAAAAAAAAAGTTTGTTTGTATTAGAATTGCAGTAGAGCAGGATAGTGGCTTCGCTATTTTCACACCCGGCTTTTTGTTGCAGGCGTTTATAGGGCTTTTTTGTGGACGTGTTTGGAGGCAGGCATCTGAACTTCTGTGTAGGGGTATATATACACACACACACATGTATGTATATATACACATACACTTTTATAGGTGTGAAAGTAGCAGAACCCTATGCCTGCGCTAATGAAATAATTAACAGGCATAGGACTTCGCTCCTATCACACCTATATGTGTGTATGTGTATAAATACATATAAGTGTGTGTGTATATATACCCCTATACAGAAGTTCAGATGTTATACCTGCCTCCAAAGATGCCCAAAAATGCCCCAAAAAAACGCCTGCAACAACACACCTGGGCGTTTTTGTAGCAGGCGTTTTTTTGGGCGTTTTTGGAGGCAGGCATGACATCTGAACTTCTGTATAGGGGTATATATATACACACACACTTATATGTATTTATACACATACACACATAAAGGTGTGATAGGAGCCTAGTCCTATGCCTGTTAAATATTTCATTAGCGCAGGCATAGGGTTCTGCTACTATCACACCTATATATGTGTATGTGTATATATACATACATGTGTGTGTGTATATATATACCCCTACACAGAAGTTCTGATGTCATGCCTGCCTCCAAACACGTCCACAAAAAAGCCCAATAAAACGCCTGCAACAAAAAGCCAGGTGTGACAGGGGCGAAGCCACTATCCTGCTCTATTGCAATTCTAATAGAAACAATCTTTTTTCTATTGCTTTCTATGGCGGTCACCCTGACATGGAAGGAATTGGTCACCCTGCCATAGCAGTCAGAGTCAGTTAACCCTACACTATGGTCCCCTGACACTTAACACTTTCCCTACAGAAACTAGATTATTAAATCTAACTATAGTGGAAATTAGTACCCTAACTACACTAAATATCCCTTTCCTTCCACTAATAATTGCTAAATGACACTTTGAAGCAGGAGTAACAGAACTGCTTCCACTCTCTTCCACGTCCCTGTATTACAATGCTAGAGATTTGGCAGGGCTATCTTATATACTGGGGGGCGTATTCACTACTGATTGGCCTCTGGACCCCGTAGTCACTCCAATCACATTCCTAGCATCCTCCTGCCCCCTCAATTGGCTTTTACTGATGGTTCTGGTCCAATCACGGGCTTTTAAAGCCCAGTTCCTGTCCCATTGCATTTTGGTCAGTTCTGGTTGCTGAATTCCGAACTTTTTCAGCAAAAAGTTCGAAATTCGGCCGAATTTCGGACAGTCAATGTTCGGGTCGAACCGATGGTCGACCTGAACCGTTCGATCATCCCTAACAATCTTGTCCATGATGTTCGTTGGCCAGTACATTACACATAAAGAAATCTTTCAACATGCATCTTGCACAGGATTTGGGACTTCTGACGGAAAACAGAAGTAAGGGATAATAATTGTAATACATGGTATACCCACAATAGGTGAAGTTCTCCTTTAATTTAAAATTGACAAGATCTGGCATTGCTTTTCACATTCATAATGATTACAGCAGAAGTCCAGAATTAGTAAATGTGTCTAAATACAAGAGGTATGTGTACTCCGACTTAAATCTATGTTTGCTTTGTGTATTCCTGCCAGATATGTGCAATAATCCTTTTTTACACTATGCTTCTCTACACCTCTATAAGTCCAAAGCTTCCAGATGACAGGAAGAATTCAATCTATTTGACCTGTTCTCAGCAGGTTATCTCCATCTTATCTGTAGGCATTCTGCCTATAATACCAAGGTTGTAAATGTAACATTTTTGTACATGCATATTATTAATATTATCATGCCTACATCATCCATAAAAATAAATAATGTCCCCATTAGCAGCACTTTTATAGAAGAAAATAACACTCCTATGCCTTTAGAAGTCCTTTAAAAGTTTCCTGGGGGTGTCAGTGAGGGTGAACACTCTATAGTGAAGTCCAAACGCAAAGTTGCTGGCCCGTCACCACACCAAGTGAGACCTCTTCCCTAGGGATTGAACACTCACCAGAGATCACATAAAATAGGTTTTTAGTAATTATCCAAATGGTCATGCAGCCTCGTCTCCGCCAGCACTCCTCTCCACACCAGATAAGCACCAAGCTCAAATCAGCAAGCGCTTGTTAGATCATCCGCAGGGTCATGCAGGCTCCTTCACCAACACTCCTCTCCTCACCAAATAGGTTCCCATACAAAAAATGAATAACTTATAGCGTGTTCCAGTAATTATTTATTGTTAAAAAGTACCCAAAAAAACTCCCCCAGCAAAATGTGCTTACACAAACACTTGAATAATAAAGCATAGAATCACAGATAGTGCGTATCGATCTCACCGCTGACTATTGCTCACGGCAAGTGTCTCACTGCACGCAAGTCTATCTTCTTTAGTAGGAAAACACCTAAAGATTTACTTGTGTTGGTACCCAGTTCTTGTTTTCTTCAACAAAACCCCAAATGATGAACATTTTCCTGACCACTCAAAATATGCATGAATAAAACTCTTTCTGAAAATTAGGAAATTCTTACCTGCTCTTCACCCAGTTCTCTCTGCAGACGCTTTTGCCACTGTGTACTCTGCATCACTATGGCCTCCCATCTCCTCTCCAGATTGACACTTAAGAGCTGCAGGTTGGGAGGATCATGGTGTGGAGACTGGTCCTGGACATTTAGAAGATGGTGACACAAACGCAGGACAGATGTCACTCCACGCCTACGAAGCCTGAGCTCAGAGCAGAGACTCTGTGGGAAAAGATAGACAATTACTTGGGCTAATAGCAGAAAATGGCGCTTCAAAATAATGCTATAAAGAAGCATTTGAATGCATATGAAAGGTTATGCAAATCTCTGCTCATATTTAGAAAATGGTAATTTCAACAGACCTGAAAAGCAACATGATGTAAAATTCTCAAAAATATAGGTATATTTCTATGGGTTTATAAATATAGGTATATATATTTTACTTTGAGTCAAAATCCCAATCAGACAATGCAAATATATATATATATATATATATATATATATATATATATATATATATATATATATATATATATTAAACTATATTACCAAAAGTATTGGGACGCCTGCCTTTACATGCACATTAACTTTAATGGCATACCAGTCTTGGTCCGTAGGGTTCAATATTGAGTTGGCCCACCCCTTGCAGCTATAACCGCCCAGGAAAAACATTTGTGAGGTCAGGCACTGATGTGGATGAGAAGGCCTCACTTGCAGTCCATGCTCTAATTCCTACCAAAGGTGTTCTATTTGGTTAAGGTCAGAACTTCATGCAGGCCAGTCAGGTTCCTCCACCCCAAACCCGTTCATCCATGCCTTTATGGACCTTGCTTTGTGCACTGGTCCAAATCATTTGGTGGAGGGGGGGTTAGGGTTATTTTTCAGGGGTTGGGTCTGGCCACTTAGTTCCAGTGAAGGGAGCTCTTAACCTCCCTGGCGGTGATCCCGAGCGTGACTCGGGGTTGATTTTTTCTATCAGGATCGGTATCCCCGAGTCATGCTCGGGGTGGATGTGCAGAGAGCGCAGCGGTGTCTCTTACCTTCTCCTGGCGATCCAGCGATGATCTCTCATTGCTGAGATCGCCAGCCGAGAGTCCCGCCGCTCCTCTGTCCTCTGTCGGTGTGATGACTTCCTAGTTCCGTTCCCTGCAGCAGCAATGCTGCATGGGAGCGGAACTAGGGAGGGAAATTAATAAAAAAAAAAAAAACGTTGCACAAAACACAAACACATAACACATTTTATATATTATATATATAAAAAATATATATAATAATATATAATGCATGAATTATAATCTAATCAATAATATAATTTTATATTATATATTAAATAATAAAATTATATTATTGATTTGAATATGATTCATGCGTTTGTGTTTCAAATTTATCACATCTGGGATGTCTACTAGACTCTTGTTTTGGTCAGGTTTAAGTCAGTAATTACTAAGAATTGTAGGCCTATAATACATAACGCCAAATTTCCATGAAAAGAATTGTACCGCTTTTGGTATGTAATTCCTGACAGAATCATACCGCCAGGGAGGTTAAAGTCTCAGCATACCAAGACATTTTGGACAATTCCATGCTCCCAATTTTGTAGGAAGAGTTTGGGGATGGCCCCTTCCTGTTCCAACATGACTGCGCACCAGTGCACAAAGCAGGTCCATGAAAAAATGGATGAGTGAATTTGGAGGAACTTGACTGGCCTGCAAAATGTCCTGACCTCAACCTAATAGAACAAATTTGGGATGAATTAGAGCACAGACTATGAGCCAGGCTTTCTCATCCAACATCAGTGCCTGACCTCACATATGTGCTTCTGGAAGAATGGTCAAACATTCCCATAGACACACTCCTAAACCTTGTGGACAGCCTTCCCAGAAGAGTTGAACCCTATGGACTAAGACGGTGATGTTTTATATATATATATGTACATCCCAACAACAGATGTCAGAAAACCTTTACTTTTCTTTCAGAATCAACATTTTCTATGGGACACTATACTACAAAATACTTCCATAAATGTGGGCCATTGCAATCAATATGTGTTAATTTGCACTCAAAAAAGTATTTTTCCTAACAAATTCATTCAGAACCATGTTGCAAAAATGAATACACCCCAATGAATGTCTTCGGAGCAAAGCTACATTTTAGACAACTAAATCATAATTAACAAGAATTCAACTACAGGTGAGTCTAATTATTCATTAAACGGGTGTCTGTTTACAGTTGATTATAAAAGGGAGTTACTTAAAGAAAAACTCTTCCCATTTTATGCTGCCAGCAATGGCACCACATGGAAGAGAAAAGTCACAAGGCCTGAGAAAGAAAATCATTTCTTTACACAAGAAAGGTGTAGACTACAAAAAGATCAACAAAGCTTTACTTAACAGTCAGAGTACTGTAGCAAAAGTGATACAAAAATTGAACAAAGATGGAACTGCAACCATCTCACAGAGACATCTAGAGCAGTGTTTCTCAACCTTTTTTCAGTCAAGGCACCCTTTAAAAATTATGGACAGTCTCGAGGCACCCTCCAAAATTATGGACAGTCTAGAGGCTCCCCATTCTAAAATGAAAAAAACTATTCTAATAGTTTTACATAATGTAGCAACATCCACAATTCCAAATAGGACAGCCAACGTTAGAGGTGATTTCTTCTTCCAAAGCAAAAAATAATTTTGCAAACTGTTACTGACTAGTATTCCAATGTTTCTCTTCTCCCTCTGTTTTGTGACCCAAGCGCTGTTGGAGAAGGGCAGGGGAGAGACAAACAAGGATGCTGTGCAGGGGACTGACATCCTCCTTATCAACTGATGATGCCTTTGGTTGTTAGAACGCTGGCAGCTAGAAGGTTGTAATGGCGCACAATGAAAACCTGTGGCTTTATGTAACTAAAAGTCAGGCTTCATCCACCCACCAGCTTGTATACAATCTTTGGGCAATTTTTAGGCATTTTGCCAAGGCACCCCTGAAGAAACCTCAAGGCACCTCAGGGTGCCTGGGCACCCTGGTTGAAAAAGGCTGATCTAGACCATCCACGGAAGTTAACACCTCGACAGGAGGATGAGAAGGGTTAAAGCAAATCACCATGCAAGTTCACTGCAGTTAGCTAAGAAAAGTAGAAAGCCAAACTGGGGTGAAAGTGATTGAGTGGCCAAGTATGTCTCCTGATCTGAACCCAATTGAACATCTATGGGAAATTATGAAGAGACAAGTTGAGCATCACTCGCCATCCAACATCCAGGCTCTAAAAGAGGTTGTTCTTGAAGAATGGAAAAAGATAAATGTTGCAATATTTCACCAATTTATTCATTTCATGTCTAGAAGGCTTGGTGATGTCCTTACGAATCATGGAGGTCATACAAAATACTAGATGTAGTTGTTTTTGTTGTGGGGTACATTCATTTTTTTCATCAACTAATTTGAGTAAAACTGAATATTTTGTAATCTAAAATATAATATTAACCTTACTTTCATGTAATGAGGTAAACAAACCTTCTATAAAACTCGGTTTTGTCCAAATTTTGGAAATTGTTCTTGTGTTTATTGAGATATTGATTAAAATCTTTCTTTTCAAAAGGGGTGTACCTATTTATGCTGAGCACTGTACATATAATAATAAAGTGGTTGTTTACCCTCACCTTGTAAAACAACCCATTCTGTTTAAAATAGAAATAAAAGGCAAAACATTTGTGTATAGATGTAAAAATCATTATAAATAGCTTTTTTTTTTACCCCCCCCCCAACTCTGTTCTCAGCTACATACGAGTTGGGGGGGGGGGGAGGAGAAGCAGCAGCAGCACGCTGATCTTCCCAGCGAAAGGCTGTGCGGGAAGGGTGGGGGGGGGGGGGTGACAGGACAAGTCTGATTAGTGGAAGAGAGCAGATTGAGTTCCTAGAGACTGAGTTCTTAGAATAGCTAGAGAACTGACCATGCTGTGCTCGCATGCCTAATGTGGTCAGTTTTTAATAGGAGAGCAGAGGGACTTACAGGAACACCAGGGATTTCACATGAAAGAAGTAATAGAAAGAGAACAGGACACTTTGTCATACAAGTACATGGTACAGCAGGCACATATCAGCAATGATATACCATTTCGCACCGCAGTCCATGAACTGTGAACTTAGTTGTGATCAGACAAATTTGCTGATCTGTGAAAATAAGTTGCTACTTGTTTTGCTTCCAAGTGATCTTGCATTGCTACAATTTTTTTGGCATGGAAAGGAGGGTCAACTTTTAGCACCAAAATGTCCTTGCTAATATACAGTCACTTTTTCATTATTTCACATAGTCAAGGTTGATCAGATTCACGTTGACCAGATTATATTATATTTATAAATAGAGTAAGTTTGAACCAGTAGCTGTTGGCAACATAACAACAACTTCTTTATATTAGAGTGTAAAATGTGCAATTTATCTATCTATCAATCTATCTAGAAAGTGAAAAGTATGGAGGAAAAAGAGAGAGGGTTTGAACTTCGAAACTGGTTCCTCCAAAAGAAGGACAGTTAAAAGTGATGAGACTGTGCATAATGTCGTTAATTATTAATTAATGTTAATAGCTAGTTTAAATGTGATTCCATTATCTTACTGCTTTCTTACTGCTATTTAGAAACTTCTGGAAAATCCTTAGATATAAATACAACCCTAATTTTAAGGAAAGTAGGCTGGGAAATGTGGTTATGAACAGGTTAAGTGTCAGTGACTAGAAAACCGAGAGGGGCCATCAATATGATTCGTCTCTCACAGACACAGAGTCTGACAAATAGAGCGATTAAAAGGCCACTGAGAGCCATCTCTCTCTGCCAATTATCGCCATGTATCATCCCTGGCCCAACGAGGAAGGCAGAAATATGGCCTTTTGAATGGCACTATTTAAGTGTTCGCTGATAATGAAGCACATGGCAAGGCCCTAATCACAGCTCACAGGGGAAAAGGACCCAAATCAGTCTATGCATCAGGCTGGTAACTAGCAGAGAGGATGAAGGAAGGGCAAGGATCCAGAAGCAGCATAGATAGCACATAATGCCACTGTGTTAGTGCCAAGCATGATTCTGCAGAAAAAGGTATTATGGCAAAACAGTAAGTAAGCTATAGAGATCCCCTCCAACTATAAGAAGTGATTCATAGATCAGTTATGTGTACCATAAACTGGAGGTTTAGAAACAGATTACCGCTCCTTTACATTGGCACACTAGATCATTCAATTACATGGAAATATATCAATAGCACTATTGAAAATCGTATCCAGAATTGTCATAAACACACAGAGGGAGGATGAAATAATTGCCAATGAAACTTGCAAGTAAAAAATATGAGAGATGTAAATACTGGTAAAAAGCTTCTATACTGTACTGCTATTTCTCATCATGTAGTGAATATGTTTTAAAATGGCAACATTGTCCATAGGCTTCTTAAAGGCTGGGTAACGCCCGGCTTGTATAACATTACCCTGGCATAATTTAACATATTTAATGGCTATGCACTAGGGAGTTTTCTAACAACGTGATTAATTCTAGTGTAGTCATGTGCTGAGCTACAGCAATAAGGAGATAGAAACATTTCCTTTTATCCTTTTTCCCTCTACTGATGTTATACTTGTAAACCATTGAAGGCGCCAACCTGTAAAAATGAATACACTAACTGCCGCCCCTTTAAATGTGAAACACATTAAACATAAGAAATCAAAATAAAGTAAGGCGCTGTTAGAAGTAATATCCCTTAGTGCAATGCGCACGTGCCACAAACGTGTATAGAATAATAACATATATCACAAATCATCAATGCGTGACCATTGCAAACCAATGTGCAAAAATATATTAGAACTGTAGATGAATTAATTAATTTAACATATAACATCCAAAGTACAATGCACGTTAATGACAGTCCATTCTCATATGTGCCAATGATAAAAAAAATCTTTAATCACTGTGACAACAACCATAAACTTGTGCTCCTTTTCTAAACATATAGTGCTCCACCATGTGCAAAGCAAACTATTGCGCTCACCAGAGTCCCCAGGCCCCCGGGGACCACAAGATTTATCAGGAAAATGAGCACCCAAAGCCACCAAAGATCTTTTACTCAATTAGCTCAATTGTGTAGATATACCCAGGCCCCTCTCAGATAGCCGGTCACATGTATAAAAATGCAAAAGGACAGGATAATCGTGCAACACCATTTATTAAAAATTTCTTTCTAACATAAAATCTTCTAATACACGTATTCTGCTTACATCAGAGGTGCCTAGACCGGCACCAGCTCAAAAAACACCTCTACTGCATCCCACATTCAATTACACCGGTACGGTCTCATCCCTCACTCCGTTGAAACGGTGTTGCCCGATTATCCTGTCCTCTTGCCTTTTTATACTGAGAGGGAATTGGGCTAATGGAGGAAAGGATCTTTGGTGGCTTTGGGCGTTCGTTTTACTGATAAGTCTTGTGGTCCCTGGGGGCCCGGGGACTCTGGTGAGTGCAGGGGATGACTGGCAACCTTTGGCCCAGGGGGCAAGTACAAACCAGAAGCCCATGAGGCAGCTAATCGGTCCCACTCCCACTATTCCTCTTCCTGGCCTTCTCCTGACCCCCATTCCAGGCTGAAGGGGGGGGGGCTGGGACAGCTCGATCTGGGCTGGCTGAGGGAGGAGAGTCTCCAGTGGTGCATGGAACCGGCCTCTGCTCAGTCACAGTTTACACCATCCATGCTGGGGGGGAGGCCTGCGCTCTGTCCTTGTCTTTATCCCGCCCTCAGTGGAGACTTTACTTCTCTTCACCAGGCATCCTTTTGGCATGTCTGTGGCAGAAGCGGTGCAGCCTTTTTACAGGGCATCAGAGTGGCCCAGGGGGAAATTGCCCCCCTGCCCCCTGGCCCAGTCCTCCCCTGGGTGAGCGCAATAGTTTGCTTTGCATGTGGTGGAGCACTATATGTTTAGAAGAGGAGCACAAGTTTATGGTTGTGGTCACAGTGATTGAAGATATTTTTTATCATTGGCAGTTATGAGAATGGGCTGTCAATAACATGTATTGTACTTTGGACGTTATATGTTAACTAAATTCATTCATCTACAGTTTAAATATATTTTTTTCACATTGGTTTGCAATGGTCACACATTGATGATTTGTGATATGTTATTATTCTATACACGTTTGTGGCACATGCGCATTGCACTAATGGACATTATTTCTAACAGCACCTTACTTTATTTGATTTTTACTGATGTTATACTGCACCATCATTCTCAGCAGCCTGCAGGGGGAAAGAGCTAAAGCCAAACAAGCCCATAGTCATCTATGAAGAGCGTTGAGAATCTTGGGAGTGGTAGTTTGAGATGGCAGCCATATAATGGTACGAACAATACAAATTTCAATAGGCTCTATGCAGTCGGAGGAGTGGAGAGAGGATTTTTATTAACCAGGCCAGAAAAGCTATTCCTCTTGACACAGAGGAAGTTAAAGTTTGAGAGCACCTCTGTTGTCAGGACCTGGATTTGAATCTGGGACCTCTGCGGTGTCTGGCAATATCTCTGCTTGCTGAGCCACCTGGAATATTGGACAGTTTGCTGGACAGATCCCTGGACAATGTTTTAAATGATTCTGCAGTGAATCCTATTTGCCTTGAACCTTGAACTCTTTGCTCCTCCCCTGATCTTCCTGATTTAGGCCATGACTCTGCACTTCCTGGTTACAAAAATATTGCGCCTTCTGCAGCCAATATCTCGATTTTGTCTCTCCTGCTGCCATCCATATCTTCGCTACCATTCGTTACTGGCATTTGGTTTGCTCCTGGACTATGCTTCTGCTTAAACCCAACTATTCGTTACCAACCTTTGGCTTGTTCCTGCACTACGCTTTTGCTTGATCCCTACCTGCTATATCTGCTACTGGACCCTGACTTGCACTCCTCCTGGTTGGGTGATCCTGAGGACCGCGACCTGGTGCTATCATGCAGCAAAATCCATCTCCACCATCAAGAGCTCTGGTGAACACTGGGTAGTACTTAGATTCCGCACCTCAGATGAGCCTGCATCATATGCCAGGGTGACCTGCCTGTGTTCCTATCCTGCTGGTTCCTGTGTGAGCTTCTACTGCTATAGAAACTGGTCTTCAAGCCTGACCCCTGATCATGACAAAATATTCTGGCCCAAACATGGAGGTCGCTATAGCAAGCGTTGTGAATCCTCTTAGGTAGCAAATTGCTGATCTGCAAGAATTTGGTGTTTCCTACCAAGAAAGAGTTGCTAAACTAGAAAGTATAGCGGAAAGGCAACAGGAGGAGATTCATACTCTGCAGAGACAAATACTGGACTGAAGTGCTACTAACAAACATATGCCTCAGCCTCTACCATCTAAGTTTAATGGAGACTGCCATTATTACAGAGGTTTCCTAAATCAGTGTCATTTATATTGTCAAACGCAGCCCGCTGCATTTCCTTCTGAGAAAAGGAAGGTAACCTTTATTCTTGAACTTCTGACTGGAGAAGCTCTAGCTTGGGCCTCCCAATATATAGAACAAGACAGTGCCACTTTTAAAATTCTGCAGACTTTTTTTTACCACAAGTTTTTGACGATTCCAACTGCTGTGCTACTGTCGAAGAAAAGCTGCATAGTCTGAGGAAGAGTAAACGCTCTGTCGCTGAGTTCACAGCGAAATTCAGATGTTGCTCACAGATACTACTTGCAACCCTGCCGCACATAAAAGCCAGTTCTGCCAATGGCTTTCTGAACAGGTAAAGGATGAGCTTGCTAGAGTTGAGACTCCTAATGATCTTGATGCCTTCATCAATTATGTATCCAAATTGCTCAGAGACTTACAGAGAGGAGGAAGGAGAGGCTGGGAAAGTTTGGAAGTAAGGGTGGCATGCGTTTCTCTGCTACTCCATTTGTTCAGCAGGATTTCAAAGTTTCTCCAGATTCTAACACTCCCAAACCTATACAGGTAGATATTTTTAAGAGATCCATTTCCAGGAGAAAGAAAGAACATGTTATGAGAACCTATGTCTTTACTGTGTGGATTCTGGTCATTATGCAGTTAACTGACAAAAATTGCATCGGCTGATGTGATCGTGTCTGAACAAATAAACTCCATTAGCCAGTCTATCTCCCATGGGTTCAGGAAGAAAATAAAGTAAATTCTTTACTATCTCATTTTGTCCTCCCTATTAAACTTATCTCTGAGGGCATTGAAATTCCTTCCTCTGGTATGCTGGACTCTGGGTCAGGGGGGAACTTTATGGACATAGAATTTGCCCACAACAATAATATTCAAACAAGAAATGAATCTGCCCCTATCGATTTCAAGACTTCACCCTTAACTTCAGGACTTATTACCCATGAAACAGTTCCTCTGGTACTCCAATTTGAGGCTGACCATCGTGAGACCATTGGTTTTCAGCTAATTACGTCACCTAAATTTCCTATCATCTTGGGCATTCATTGGTTTTCCATCCATAATCCCTCCATCAATTGGGAAGCACGGATTATAAATTTTACATCCCCCTATTGCGATGAATACTGTAGAGAGCCTTGTCAAACAAGTTCTCCACCGATCAAGGAGTCACCGGTGTCATATGACAACCTGCCTCCACAATATCATGAGTTTAGGGATGTCTGTGATAAGAAGAATGCCGGTCATGTGACAACCTGCTTCCATAATATCATGAGTTTTGTGATGTCTGTGATAAGAAGAATGCCGATCAGTTACCTCCTCATCACCCATATGATTGCCCCAATGAGCTGCTCCCAGGGGCATAAATACTTTCAGGCGCCTTTTCAATCTGTCAGAACCTGAATTAAAAGTGCTCAGGGAGTGGTTTGATAAAAATTTAGAGAAGGGGTTTATTAGACATTCAACATCTCCTGCAGGAGCAGCCCTATTCTTTATTGAAAAGAAAGACTCCACCTTAAGTCCATGCATTCATTACAGGCACATGAATAAAATCACTATTAAAAACTATTAATGACTCCCTTTGATCTCTGAAATGTTGGAAAGACTTTGTTCTGCCAAAATATTTACAAAAATTGACTTATGGGGGGCATATAACCTTGTTCGTATTCGTCAAGGAGACAAATGGAAAACCACTTTTAGACCCAGATATGGACATTTCGAGTCCTTGGTTATGCCTTTTGGTCTTTGCAATGCCCCTGAAACTTTTCAACACTTCATTGACGATGTTTTAGAGATCTGTTGGACCAGTTTGTAATTGCTTATCTGGATCATATTCTCATTTTTTTCGATAACCTGGAGGAGCACCACAAGCATGTTTGCACTGTCTTTGAAAGATTAAGGCACAATCGACTTTACATCAAACTGGAGAAATTTGAGTTTGAACAAACCCAGGTCCAGTTTTTGGGCTATATTATTTCTCCAGATTGATTAAGCATGGATCCTGAGAAGATTAAAGCAGTGATAGGTTGGCCTGTCCCTGGAAACGTTAAAAAAATGTAATGATTTGTTGGGGTTTGCCAACTTCTACAGGAAGTTTATAAGAAACTTCTCTAAGGTGATATCTAAAGTTAAAACTCTTTTCACTTTTGCACCAGTATTGGTATATCCCAATCCCGAACTACCTTTTGGAGTGGAAGTGGATGCTACTGACTCTGCTGTGAGAGCTATCCTTTCTCAATGAAGCAGTAAAAAGATGCTGCTTCATCCTTGTGCTTACTTCTCTCGTTTAAATTCTTCAGCTGAGAGGAATTACAACATAGGAAATAAAAAGTTACTGGCAATTAAGAAAGCCTTTTCTGAATGGAGGCATCTGCTGGAAGGTACTAAGCATCCTGTGACCGTTCTCACTGAGAACTCATTTAGAATTTATTTGTTCTGCCAAAAGATTGTCTTCTAGACAAGCATGTTGGTCGTTGTTCTTTTCCAGGTTTACTTTTTTTTACCTCGTATCAATCTGGGTCAAGAAACGGATGTTGTCAGAGCCTTTCCAGGAAAACAACTCTGAATGCACAATCCTGCCTCAAAAGAACTTCATAGGGCCCACACGTCCTAGGGGCCACAAGTTCTAAGGCATTATTGAGTCTCCTTAAAGAAGGGTACGAGAATGACCCACTCTTCAATAATCCTCCTATGGACATCAAACTTGAGTACAAAAATGGCTTTTTGACTCAAGGACATTGCCTCTATGTACCTGAATCTGCTCGGGTTGAAGCCCACTACTCATCCACTGATAAAGCAACTGGTCATAATTCCTGGCCCTTGATCGTGACATCTGTCTGGATATTTGCCTGCCAGCAGGTGACCATACCAGTGGAGAGACTAGAAGTGAGGACACCCGGGGGAAGCGCAGCACTGCCCACATCTCAGCACCTGCACTGTTGCAGTAGGGAAGCTTGAGCATCCACTCACCCTCTGCTTCCCACCACTGACCACAAGTGGCTTTGGGGGAGAGACCGAGGGCCCCCTCTTTTTACAGCAAAAGGTCACAGCAGAAACCCGTGGACTGGTGAGAGGTCTATTGCTGATACTGCTAGCAGGGATTTAGCCACTAAGAGCAGGACACCAAGTTTTCCCAATCCATACCACACCCATACTACACTCTATACAGCATTCCAACTCTAGACTGCACCCATATACAGCATGCAAGTTAACTGGGACTGTTGTTAAATGCAAACATGATCCTAAAAGGCCCCAATGATAGCCAGCAGAAGAACACCTCAAAGGACTGCTCCTCCCACAATATATATTCTGCAAGCATCCTTTGTTACCCTGCCTCCTCCACTACCATTCTTCTTTTCTTTTAGACAGTGCATACCCAGTCGGTTTTGACAGTGGCCTTTAAATTGCAGCCTGGGGGCCAGATGTGGCCCTCTGCTTGCTTAAATCCGGCCCTCGGGGCGCCATTTTATCCACTGACATCAACAATGGGGCACAATTACTACCAATGACACCAACAATAGGGCACAATTCCTATCAATGACACCAACGATGTGGCACAATTCCTCCCAATGACCCCCAACGATGGGGCACAATTCCTCCCAATGACACCAACGATGGGGCACAGTTCCTCCCAATGACACCACAGATGGGGCACAATTCCTACTGATGACACCAATGATGGGGCACAATTTCTACCAATGACTCAAACGATGGTGCACAATTCCTCCCAATGACACCAACGATGGGGCACAATTTCTCCCAATGACACCAACGATAGGGCACAATTCCTCCCAATGGCACCCACGATGGGGCACAATTTATCCCAATTACACCAACAATGGGCACAAATACTCCCACTAAAAGAATGCGCCATCATTTTTTCCCACTGGCGTAGGGACCTATTCTACTCCCAATAGCTACAGTCTGGCCCCCGTGTAGCAATATTTCCAGGCATTGGGCCTGATGTGGGTCTGCCATGGTTACTGTTACCACCAACAGCACATTCAAGCTTGTTGCACAAGTGTGAGATCTGAGACAATGAACAATCCGGCATCTTTGGTTTTTAGTTTTATTGTAGGAACTTGGATGGGAGAAGGGAATGAGTGGAATACTCCTCTGGCTCAACTAGGTACAAAATTGGGACACTTGAGAAAAATGCCACCTAGCGCTGTCTTGGTGCCAGCTGAATGCCGACCAATGCTTACTGGCGCTTGCAAACCTGACTTGCTGTCTGTGAACTGAAACTTGACTTCTGATGCTTCCTCACAGCTCAAAAGTCCTTTGCACTGCTCCCTGTAGTCTTCTCTGACTGAGGTAGCCACTAGCAATGATGCTGCAACACTTAACACTTTACACTTCAGGGCTCAACCGCTGGCACCGCCTTTACTCTTCAGGGGAATCTCTGGCACCCCCTTTACTATATTCCTGTACTGGCTAGCTAACTCCTGAATCCCTCTGACCTTCTCCGGAGTGGTCCCCTCTGCTAGGCAGACTCCCAGGGGCAGTTTGCAGTACTCACGACTTAGAATGCTTTCCTGAAACTCGACCCCAATGCTCTGCTGGTCCTCAGCACACCTGGATCCTTCTCTGCAGCTCAGCTCAGCCCTGTGTCCACTCAGGCCAGCCACCTGGGACACCCGATTCTTCCTAACAGGAGAAGAGACAGCCATCACCTTCCTCCTGGGATTCTGCTTCCCGCTAAAGACAATCTGACATGCATGCCCCATGGACTTATACCCCCTCCCAGAATGCTGTGCGGCAGAATCTGCCCTTCTAGGATGGATACAAGCCCTGGTGTGCTATTGGCCAGGTTTCCTCCACTGCCCAATGAGAGCCGTCATTGGGATACAGTGGGGAGACTCCCCAGTACAACAGGCACACCTGGGAAGCACATGAGCAATATGGCCCTGCTGTTAAGCAGGCAAGGCCCCACTATAATTTACCTAGCACCTACCTTGGAGGGTGCTACACCCGTAAAGTCTGAATGACAGTAAACTGGCCCTTTGTTTAAAATGTTTGTAGACCCCTGGTCCAGGACAAGCATTGCCGTATACATGTACTCTGGCAGTATAGTTCCAGCATTCGCAAGATTTCTTTACTACTGCTCCCTGTTGCACTTGCGGTGGCCCTGCTACTGTTTATGGTGATCTGGATGCAAAATATCATCTTATGCCTAGTCCTTACTGTTAATCATGTTGCATGCTAAATTGTTACATTGTTAATACATTTTATGCTTGCCTATTTACTACTATTTACATAGTTACGGGACATAGTAGGTGAGGTTGAATAGACAACAGTCTATCCAGTTCAACCTGTGTAGGCGTGTGTGGCTGTAATCATCTCACATACCCCTACTATTACTATTTACTACCTGGTCTCCTGCCAGTTTTCTTTGATATAGCACTAGTATTGGGCACTAAACACTACTGTTAGCCAGGGGCAGACTGACAACTTATGGATGCAATCCCCCTTCAACTTTTTTTTTTTTTACACTAAGAAAACATGGAAAAGCTTTTCACAGAATGCATTTTTTACTGAGAACCTGAATTATGACAGAAACTCCTATTAGAAACTACGAGAGAGAGAGAGGGAGAAAGAGAGGGAGAGGGGGTGAAAGAGAGGGGGGTTTGAAGAGGGAGAGAGAGGGGGGAGAAAAAGAGGGGGAGATAAAGAGAGGGGGGAGTGAGGGAGGGGGTGAGAAAGAGTAAGGTGGGATGAGAGAGGGGGATGAGAGAGAGAGGGGATAAAAGAGAGAGGGGGAGTGAGAGAGGAGGAGGGTGAGAGAGGGGAGTGGGTGAGAGAGACAGAGGGTGGGTTAGAGAGAGAGAGATGGTGATCAGTATGTCCGCTATTTACAATTATGGCCCCTGTCAAGCCATTATTTGAATTACAGTGCTGTCCCCACCCCCACACAGGTGCCCCCCCCTATTATAATGAGCACACACCCCTTTAACAGCTCTCTCTCCCCCTCCTCCCACGTTACAGCCTGAGTTGTCTCACCAGTCAAGGAAGTGTCCTCCTTTTCCGAGGCTCTCTCAGTCTCTCTCCTTTCAGTCCGCTTACTCCATCCATCCCGCTCCATCCACTCTTGGGGCCCCCTACTGGCCTGGGCAGTGCCTGAATGGTCAGTCCTCCCCTGCTTTCAGTGATTTCTGTGATATTGTGTGTTTGTACACTCAACCTGGTGTGTCAGAGAGTGCAAGGTTCTTCAGAAGGTTGAGGAAAAGAACAGAGGGCCGATCCTATCCAGCAGCTCCTACGTGGGTAGCTCTACACTAGACTGCTGAATAAATTAGATGTGTAGTCAAGGATTTTGGTGTCAAAAGAGTAAGTTCCTACTTGATAGAAAATATCTGCAACAGTCTATGTCATTCATTACATTCTCATGAGGAAACTATCACTTACATGTGCTATTATGCTAGTTGGGTGGGAATAAATGGTGCCATATGCAGCATGGTTATTCATTTATTAGGGTATCCAATGACATTAGATTTCCATCAACATTAGATCATTCAACAAATCAAGCCCAACATCGAAAACACCCAAAGACAATTGTGCTTGGAAAAGTTGAAGGGAAAGTACGACCAGCAATAAAGTGGATGGATATAGTTGCAGAAATTATGAACATCCCATTGCAAAGACCTAACTTCCACAAAGAAGACAGGACATTTTGGAGAAATGCTATCCATGAGGTCATCAGAAGACACATAATAATAATCATAATAATAGACATTAAAAATGATAGTCACTAGTTCCCACTGTTTTTTTTTATGAGATTGAGTATCAATGCCTATGATGGATGCTCGCTGCCCCATTTTTAGTGGAGCAAATTGCTGAAGAAGATCAAAAAGCTGTTCCCAGCTTTACTGTACCACCCGATAAGCTGACCCCCACAGTAACTAGGTACCTTTTTCACCTTTATCAGTCTGCATAAACAGAAACATGCAACTAAGCTAAACATTTGTGTTTATGGATAGGGTAGTTCATAATAATCCTGGAGGGTGGTTGGATCAACTCTGCATGTGTGAAAAGCCCCTTGTGTCTATGGCCATAATTAGTTGCCTACAAGAACAACTTAAGACTATGACCAACAAAGACATTACGCAAAGACAACAGTACCATTTGTACTTGAGTGCTAACAGCGGCTGTTGTCATTGGACATGAGTTACGAGCTTCCGTTTTCCAAAGAAGGTTATGGATCTAAACGTCTAATTGAGACTTTCAGGGTGCCAAAGAACGTAGTAAATGGTCTAAAGTTAGAAAATTGTGAAGATTGTGAAGTTGTGCCTTTTACAGTTTGTTTTCTACAAATTAAACAATCAATTTTTTTACTTTAGACTATTTACTTACATTCTTTGGTACCCCGAAAGTCCCAAATAGACTTATATGTCTATAACCTTCTTTGGAATATGCACTTTTAGGGACAGTGCCCTGGTTCTTGACCAGTCCTATCTTGATATGAGTGTCCTCCTCTTAAAAAATAAGTATTGCCAGAAGCTTATAACCCTTACTGAATCCCAGATGAGACCCTGTGCACTTGTTTCTGTTCAAATCTGTGCAGTGGTTGCTGAGAATTGTGGTTGGACAGCGTACCCCCCATTCTTCAGAGATGTCTGGCCATGCTGATAGCAAGAAGATAAAAAGGGGGTTATATACAGTGCACACAGAACCCACACAACTCAGGCTCCTGCCTTCTCTGAAAGGTGCCAGTCAGAACATCTGCAGTCCATGTAATGGAAGGCAGTGCTGTTATTCTTGAAAACACATGCCCACATCAACACATGCCAGCTACTACACTAGTCCCTAGTGTACAGAAGTAATGGGGAGTAATACAGGCACAGGAAACTCCTCTGTATCCATGAACATACCTATGAATTGTACATGAACATACCCATGAATTGTATTTACACTTTTAAAGTCAAGTTTGAGAAATCCCCATTATGTGTTTCCATTCACGCAGAATACCCAAAAAATAAAAATTCTCAACTTTTGGATGTTTCTTAGGAGAAGGTGTTGTAGGTAACACTGCAAACATTTCTGAATAAGTTCAGTGTGATCTGTCGCAATAGAAAGGGCTTATGACTGTTTGAGCTCCCTGTCAATAACATACAATAAAGAAGCTCAGCTAACCCTGTATTAGGACAAACAATGTTCAAATCTAGTTTACAACTGATAATACGATTCTGCCAGCACAGTACAGGCAGGGTTGATTATGGGAAACACAATTTCCTCAGTATCTTTATAAACAAAGACAACTAAGTAGGATTTTTCACTGCTGGGTTTTTTCAGAAAAGAGCATCTAAAAATAGTAAGATGCAATTTTTATTTTTTTATTTTTTATTTTTTTTAAGTTACAGTATGCTACGTGAGTGAGAACATGTAACAGATATAAAGTAGATGTTATTCCAGTTTGGCTGCAAAAGTGGAAATACACTTTAAGAAAGAAAATAGTCTGACTGCAGTGTTTTAAAATTCTATTTATCAGAGTGAAAAGCATCTTAAGAAGTGCACTTCCCCACACGGCGAACTGCTTCAAACCGCAGGTCAGCTACGGCTGACCTAAAATACAGCACACAGGAAAAAACTTTGTTTTACTGGCAAATAAATCAAAAGAAAATGATTTGTTACAGTGAGTAAATCTGACTGCTTAATTTTAAATCAAATAAATGTAAACTCAGTGGATGTAACTCAATTTAAGCCATAAATTCAATGCTGTCCCTTTGCATTGCTTATACACAGTGGTACTGCTGAACAAGAGTAAAGAAGAAAAATCTGTAGCAAGCATTTTGATGCTATAGGCATACTGCTCAATGCATGGAGCTGGCAGGGTGTTCGGCTAATGCGGGGCTCAGTGCCCCCCTGACCTCACCACCAAGGCTTTATTACTAATTATAGTGAGAATATTGATCTCCTATCGTGCCTGTCAACATCACTTACCCTGACACTTGGGCTGGTAGGAGGTGGATGGGGAACAGCAATCAGATTCAGAGACAAATAAAAAGATAGAACAAAAAGGCATTCTCCCCAGTTGTTTTTTACAATGGACATTATTTGTTTTATCCATGTTGATTAACTCTACCGTTTAAATCTGAAAATATGTTAAAACCATTTTACAACTCTCTTTTTGTTCCAAAATATTGTGCAAAGTAAATAAAGTGGAAGTCCACCCTAACACTAAAACCTCTAAATCTACAGGTATCCACGATCTAAGTTTAACCTCTCTTGCCCTGTAAAGAAGAAATCACTATACATACCTTTTTTGAAGCCGCTCCCATCTGGTCTCCAGCAGCGGAAGCTCTGCAGAAGAGACAGCCGGCTGGGAAACAAATGGGAAGTTACTATAGGGCTTCTGTTGTCGGCTGCCTCCTCTGCACCTGCCTCCGCTAACAGCTCAGTGTGGGACTGGGCCAGAGTGGATTCAAAAAAGGTGTGTATTGCGATTTCTTCTTTACAGGGATAGATAGGTTAGTCTTGGATCATGGATGCCTGTAGATTTACAGATTTTAATGTTAGGGTGGACTTCTATTTTAATGTTTTGTTAAAGATATTGCTATATACTACTTGGCAATTTAGTTCACATTGAATCATTATACAAACTATATCATTTTCAGAACAGTAGAATCTATTATGTGGTTAATGTGTATGTCATTTTTTTCAATTTGGATAAAGTGTGCAAAACATTGAACCCCTGTCAGTTTTTTATAGTTACATAGTTTGTGAGGTTGAAAAAAGACATCAGTCCATCCAGTTCAACCTATGGTGTGTGTGTGTTTGCTGTTAACCGTACATTGTATACCCCTGTATGTTGTGGTCTTTAAGGTGCCCATCTAATAGTTTTTTGAAACTATCGATGCTCCCTGCTGATACGACCGCTTGTGGAAGAGAATTCCACATCCTTACTGCTCTGACAGTGAAGAACCCCTTACGTATTTTAAGGTTAAACCGTTTTTCCTCTAGTTTTAGTGAGTGGCCACATGTCTTATTGTATTCCCTTTCTCTGAAAAGTTTGTTCCTTATGCTAGGGCCGCCAGTACAGTATTTGTACATTGATAGTACTAGTAGGACTAGTAGATCCCTACATTCATCCTACGCCTCTTTTGACGCAGCGGTTTGTTGGGTTCGGCACTACGGTCAGAGGACTCTGTTGGCATAAATTGACATTGAGGCGGCCTTTCGTCTCCTTCCCGTTCATCCCGACAGTTTTCATCTATTAGGTTGTAGGTGTTTGGACGGTTTTTATGTGGACCGCTGTCTGCCTATGGGGTGTTCCATCTCTTGCTCATTGTTTGAGGCATTTTGTTCTTTCTTTGAGAGGGTGGTACGGGATGTGTCTGGGATTCCTTCGGTCATTCACTACCTGGATGACTTCCTGTGTATTGGTCCTGCGTCTTCTCATTGCGGGGTTCTTCGGTGTTCTCTTGGCTCTGGATAACATGCAGGGCCATGCGATGGTTTTACTTTTTTTGGGTACTGTGATTGACACAGTGGAGTGTGTCAATCACAGTACATGGAGTGCCGCCTGCCAGAGGACAAGTTGGAGGATTTAAAGACTACAGTTTCGTTGACAAGGAGGAGTGATAAGGTAACGTTACGACAACTTCAATCCATTCTAGGTAAGCTTAACTTTGCTTGTCGTATCATGCCTATGGGCAGGATATTTAACCGGCAGTTGGCAGCGTCTACAGAAGGGGTTAAGGCTCCCGGGCATCACATCTGACTTACGAGGGATCTCAAGACTGACCTGCTAGTTTGGGAGACCTTTTTGGAGTTTTATAATGACAGGTCAGTGTGGATGTCGGAAGGAATGGGCAATTGTGATTTCACAGACTCCGTGGGATCAGCTGGTATACGGTGCGTATTTCGGCGGTTGGGGTGTGCAGGGCCTTGGCCTGAGGAGTGGAAGGCAGCGGGCCTTACTAAAAACTTGGTGCTGTTTAAATTGTTTCCGATTGTGGTCACAATGGAATTGTGGGGCTAGTTTTTGTGGAACAGGAAGGTCCATTTTAATTGCGATAATTTGGGAGTGGTTGGAGTGATCAACAGGGTATCTGCATCATCCCCCCCCCAGTAGTTTGTTTGCTTCGGCATTTGGTTTTGACTTGTTTACGTTTGAACTCTTTTGTGTATGCTGTGCATATTCTGGGCTGTACTAATTCACTGGCCAACGCTCTTTCTTGGTTTCAGTGGGACAAGTTTCGTTAGTTGGCACCGGAGGCGGAGCAACTGGGAGTTCCTTGTCCGGAATGGCTGTGGAAGATTGCTTTGGAGTAACGGCTGTGCTGATTCACCACTCGGTGAGCGAGACTACGTGGTCAGCTTATTCCAAGGTGTGGACGGAGTGGTTTAGCTTGGTGGGTGGTGAGCGCAGGGTGTTGTGGAAACAGGACGCTGTGTTGCGAATATTGTATTTTGTTTGTAGAAATTATCAGGAAGTGGTTTCAGTGTCGGTGTTGAACCGTAAATTGTTGGGTTTAGCCTTTTTGTTGAAACTCTTGGGCGGTACTGACTATACTAAGCATTTTTTGGTTAGGCAAGCGGTGTGCGGGTACCGGAAGGGTAGGCGCCCAACAGATGCACGTCGGCCTGTGTCGTTTGGGTTGCTGGTTCCCTTGTTCAATATTCTCCCTAGGGTGTGTTCATCCTCTTATGAGGTAGTATTATTTAGGGTGGCATTTGCATTGGCCTTTTTCTGGGCTTTGCGCATATGGGGGAACTGGTTAGTTCTTTAAAACAGGGTTTGGGTGGCCTTATAGCGTATGACATGGAATGTGGTGTCCGGTCAGTTGCCTTTTGGATTCCGCAGTCAAAATAGGACCAGGTGGGCGGTGGGGTGAGGGTGGAGTTGTATGAGGTACAGGGTTCGGAGGTGTGCCCGGATTGGGCAGTTTTACAGTTTCTGCAAGTGCATCCACAGTTGCCAGGACCATTTTTGTTACATAGGGATGGCCATGCGCTGTCCAGATATCAGTTTTTTTTTGTGTTTCGGAAGGGTTTGTCAGCTTTGGGGCTGTGCGCTACTGAATTTGCGTCGCATTCATTCCACATTGGAGCGGCAACTAAGACGGCCAAGTGGGGGTTGAGTGAAGGGGTGGTTAAGCTAATTGGTTGTTGGGAATCTCGGTTTGTCTGCATTTGTTGTAAGTGGGGCTTGTTCAAGGTCAGCATGCTAAATTTTTTTATTGGTGGTATGGATAACTACTGAAGGGTTTTTTTTTTTTTTTTTTGTCGGTCTTGTTTGTTTCTTTTACAGATGGAGGATCGTGTCTCGTGTGGATCCTGGGGCACTCCTGTGTGCACTGGGGTGCACAGAGAGCGGATGTTCGGCTGGACGGTCTGCAGCTGGGTATCCCGCCGGAGGAGGCTGTGTTACGCTGGATTGGAGTGCCTGGGTTAATGTGGAGTAGGGTTATGCCTGAAGTGGAACGTTATGTTGTTTTCGATAGGGCCCCGCAGGTGTTACTTATCCATGCCGGCAGAACAACTTGGGGGACAGGGCTTCGTGGGAATTGATACGTGACATAAAATTCGATTTTTTGCCCCTACGGATGATATATCCAGAGACGGTCTTAATGTAGTTGGAGATGGTTTCTAATACGCAAAGGCATTTGGCCAGGTCAGTGGAGGCTTTGAACAAGGCCCATAAAAAAGTGAATATAGCAGTTTCTAGATTTGTGGTGAGAAATGGTGGTTTATTTGTTCGGCATCCCGAGTTGGAGGTGGACATGTGGCGTTACTTAAGGGGGTATGGTGTGCATTTGAATGAGGTTGGGATGGACTTGTGGTGTTTGGGTCTGCAAGAGGGCATTTAAAGGGCCCTGTGGGTTTGGGGGCCGCACAAACATAAGGTGTCATGTTTGTGTGGTGGTGGCGGGGTGCAAGGTCCTTGTAGGTTACTGTGGGCACCAAAAAAGGTACTCAGTAAGGCCCCATCTGAGGTACGGCTCCCAGTTGTGCTAATGGTGGTATCTGCGGCTGGTTGTCTCAGAATCGATGGTGTTGCGGCTGGAGGCCTGTTAAGTAGGTCGCAGGTATTTTCTTGTGAGTAATGCCCACTAGGACCTTGAGGCTCCAGTTACACTGTATTTACCTGGTATTTAAGTTATGTTTTTTGTTTATATGTTATTTATTACTTTGGTTAATAAAAGGCTGCTTTGGCCATTAACTCCACCTGGTTGTCAGTGTGATTATTGAAGGGGTTGGAGGGTATGGTACAGGTCAAAGCAGAAGGACAAGGCATCTTTAGTACCCTAGTCAAGAGTGGCCCAGAGTTCAAAAAAAAAGAGCATGGATGGAGGGCCGGCATGACAGGGGTTAAAGGGTCTAGGGAACTGAGTTTTTAGGTCTCTATGAGACAGACAAATAGGGGGAATCAAGTTACAAAAATAGTGATTGGGTACAAGTTTGGGAAGGGGTGGAGCTGCAGGGGGTGGTGGGGCTGAGTGGGAGGTAGGGTCTCCAGTCGGAAGAAGGACCAGCATGGGAAATCTTCCCTCCCTCCCAACCTGGAATTTTATTTCTGGTAGACAAATTATTATTTTTGAGTTTGGGGTTGTTCGGGACAATTTTGTGAAGCAGCTGGGGGGGGGGGGTGCAAGGTCCTTGTAGGTTACTGTGGGCACCAAAAAAGGTACTTGGTAGGGACCCGCCTGAGGTACGGCTCCCAGTTGTGCTAATGGAGGTATCTGACTGGTTGTCTCTGAGTCAGTGGTGTTGCGGCTGGAGACATGTGTTAGGTCTCAGGACCTTGAGGCTCCAGTTACACTGTATTTACCTGGTATTTAAGTTATGTTTTTTGTTTATGTGTTATTTATTACTTTCGTTAATAAAAGGGTGCTTTGGCCATTAACTCCACCTGGTTGTCAGTGTAATTATTGAAGAGATTGGAAGGTATGGTACAGGTTAAAGCGGAAGGACAAGACGTCTTTAGTACCCTAGTCATGAAATACGCAAGAATTACGCTTCTGGTGTTCACATGTTTATCGTAAAAATTGACTTATTCTATGCCAGTTATATCTTAATTAGACTTCCACCACCCTGTGATCTGCTGGTATACAGCTTATAAGTCTCTCTATGTAGCAACAAAACCCAGTAACAGTTGGACCACTGTTAATTTCGGCTTTAGATAAATCAGTTATATGCACACAAACGTTACTTTAACTTAGCCCTTCTCAACAACTTACCTTCCTTTCTCTCCATCACTTTGGAAAGTAAGTCACTGAATTCCTTGTTTGAAAGCACTGATCGGCCTAGGGCTGTAACATGGAATAAGGTATGTGCTCCTCATACCTGGTAACAGTTATTTCTAAAAAGGTACTTGGTAGGGACCCGCCTGAGGTACGGCTCCCAGTTGTGCTAATGGAGGTATCTGACTGGTTGTCTCTGAGTCAGTGGTGTTGCGGCTGGAGACATGTGTTAGGTCTCAGGACCTTGAGGCTCCAGTTACACTGTATTTACCTGGTATTTAAGTTATGTTTTTTGTTTATGTGTTATTTATTACTTTCGTTAATAAAAGGGTGCTTTGGCCATTAACTCCACCTGGTTGTCAGTGTAATTATTGAAGAGATTGGAAGGTATGGTATAGGTTAAAGCGGAAGGACAAGACGTCTTTAGTACCCTAGTCATGAAATACGCAAGAATTACGCTTCTGGTGTTCACATGTTTATGGTAAAAATTGACTTATTCTATGCCAGTTATATCTTAATTAGACTTCCACCACCCTGTGATCTGCTGGTATACAGCTTATAAGTCTCTCTATGTAGCAACAAAACCCAGTAACAGTTGGACCACTGTTAATTTCGGCTTTAGATAAATCAGTTATATGCACACAAACGTTACTTTAACTTAGCCCTTCTCAACAACTTACCTTCCTTTCTCTCCATCACTTTGGAAAGTAAGTCACTGAATTCCTTGTTTGAAAGCACTGATCGGCCTAGGGCTGTAACATGGAATAAGGTATGTGCTCCTCATACCTGGTAACAGTTATTTCTTTTGGCCCTGGGCACTGAATGATGCAGTGAGGGGTGAAGAAATTGTACGTTTGTGCTTGCAATATGTGGGTGCTCTACATGGGCAAAGCACAGGTTCACTTTCACTCTTAGTAGGGAGTAAATATACCACTTTCCAAGTGGTGTGTTTAGTAAGAGAAGGCAGGATTCAGTAATGACCCGCAGAGTCATTAGTGAATGCCATTCCTTACAAACTGAACATCTTCAAGAGGATTTTTCTGCATCTGCCTGTTCTTGATTTGGGGATTCTTCTACTGGAAACAGCTTAGTCCTCACTATCATACACTACCTAGGTTGATTGGAACAAGGAGGGAATGGGAAACTCTATTCTCATAAATAATCTAATCAAAATGCTTGTCAATGCACATGTGTGTCTTAAACTGCACTGTAGCATTATTTTATTGCGCATTGCAATGCACTTTGTATTGACTGGTAATGCACATCATAATGCAGACCAACACGTGGTGCAAAAACACAAAGCTGTGAACACAGCCTAACCAAACCTTAAAACTTGCAAAGAAACAAAGTTGCCAAGGCACCAAAAAAAAAAGGTGATGTCAAATTTAATTAAACAAATAATATACAAACTTACACTGAGGCAAAGGAAGAGCAGCTCTGAGGTAGAGGGTGATAATCCACAACACAGACCAACAGACGGATCGATGAACCGGGTGATCAGGACCAAGACCTGTCAGAAAACCAGGCCACAGACTGCATCTGTACCAGCCTCCCTCTAGCACTCTGTACTACTACCAATGCCAGGAAAGAAAGTGGGCAGATATTTGAGTTTTGAGGCTCTGCCACATGTCAAGGTCCCTACAGCACTAGGTATTACCAGGAGGTCTCTCATCCAAATACTAACCAGGCATGACCTTGCTTGGCTTCTGAGATCAGGAGCATTCAGAGTGATGTGGCTGTAGGCAACCCTTAAAATGTAACCCTTAAAATGTAACCTGACCCTAACTCTTAAACTTTCCTATTCAGTTCAACCTTTATCTTAGCACTTAAAACTATTTCTCAACATTAAAGCTTTCCAGTGGAAATCCAGGTTTACCTCCAGAGCAAAGCAGTGGCAAGATAGCAGTACTGAGGATCACAGATTTAGTTATCAAAACTGCATTAGGCCGAGTTCTCACTAGCAGGTGGCCGCTGCTCGCAGCAGGGGGGTCCGTTGCGTCCCTGTTCACTGATTCAGGTGCGAATCAGGTCCTAATTTTTGCTAGAATTCGAACCTGAATTGTAGTCAAAGATGCACAGCACCCTTTTCCAATGCAGACTGCGGCCACCCTAAGGTTGTGTGAACCAGCTCATTTGAGAGCCAGTCACACTCTCTTGTCATGTGAATTTGCATAAGTGTTAACCCAGCCTTACTCTTTTCTGACAGATCAGTTACCTCTTTGATGAATTGTGTGCACCTGAAACCCAAAAAGGCAGCCGAATGGCAGTGGTCACATCCGTTAGTGAGAAACACTGCCACTATGCTCAGAAACACTAAGAAAAGAAAACATGACATGGATGCTTTCACCTTCCCTCAATACTTCTCATTTTTAAAGGTAACCTGATGTCAGCTGATCAGCAACTACATCCTCTAGGCTAGGTTCACACTTTGGTGTGTGGCTGTGGGTGCGGGAATTACATCTATTCCCGCCGCTGCAACCACCCGCAGCCAAATAGTGCTGCTCTTTTTGCAAAAATGCAGGCAATGCAGTCTATTCATTTGAATGGGCTGCCATGCCCGCGCAAACGTGGCCCACACAAAATGCATAAGTGTGAACCTAGGATAAACAATTCAATGTACAGATGCATCTTGCTGTAACACCTGACACAGAGGTAACTTGTTTTCTTTGCACCCATGTTCTTGCGGTCCTAAACAAAAACTCAGTGGCACCTTTAGGGGTCAAAAATTCCTGATGTGCTCATTTGTACCCATCCAAAAGATTTTTTTTGACATTTGCTCATCCAGGAATATTTAAACATTTGCAAACTGGCTTGATCCACTATGGATCTTAGTTTTGCTAATCAAAAGCTGTGAGTTTTTTTAAATACTGTAAACCTTTTGAAAGTGAAAATCTTTCTAACACATTAAGCAGAGACATTATGTATTTTCAGTGTAGAAAACAAAAAAGGTTTGCTTTTAGGACATGATAAATATTTGGAAGCAATAATCAAAGCTGCCACAATGGTTTTTAGTTAGGCACCTTGTCTGAATAGCCCATTATCTTGTAGTTTGGTGTACAAAGAAGAAATACAACTAATAACTATACTAATAACTATAGCAATGAATGATTAGATGTGTTATGAGGAAAGGAAGGTACCACAGAAAGTATGTTGACCTAAAAAAGATTCATATCATAATCAATGGAAAATAAAGGTTAGCCATACACAGAAATGTTAATCGTTAGGCAGCAGAAGAAAAAACAAAATAAAAATCCACGGCTACCTGGAATTGTTGAAGCTCTCTTTGTAGATGTTCTTTACTGCCTCCATTGCCTTCTTTGTCCACCCTCAGACTAGAGTTATACAAGGCTAGTTCAGTATCTCTCAACCAAGACTTTAGCTCCTTTACTCGCTGATCAAGTTGCTGTACTAGACTTCCACTCCCAGGAGAGAGCACAGGACGAGGTGAAGAGTATGTTAGAGCTTCAGAAAGAGACCTCTGTTGAAAAGAGCAGCAGACAAGTGAGACCTAAACCAGTGTTTCTCAACCTTTTTTCAGTTTCAGCACCCTTTAAAAGTATGCAAAATCTAGAGACATCTCAACCTATTAGACGTAAATGTAACTTATCAATGGGGAACCTTTGATTATAATTTTAAGGGACTCTTTAATGACTGGAATAGTACCACTGGATTGACATAGGGCCAATGTGGTGCCTGTATTTTAAAAAGGGATCAAAGTCTTTACCAAGTAACTATAGAATTTCTCGTTTAACCTCTATAGTTGGGAAGATACTGGAGAGTTTTATAAAGGACTACATTGATAAGTTCTTGCTGGAAAATAATATTTTAAGCAACAGACAGCATGGATTTATGAAAGACAGAAGTTGTCAGAAAAATCTGATTTCTTTTTAAGAGAAGGATGTTAAACCTTGGACAGAGGGGTGGCTTTGGACGTATTATACTTGGATTTTGCAATAGCATTTGACACAGTTCCCCACACACAGCCAATGTGTAAGGTAAAGTCTAAAGACTTGGAAAAATCAGTTTGTAATTGGATAGAAAGCTGGCTAAAAGACCGTATTCAAAGAGTAGTGTTTAATGATTCTTACTCAGAATGGTCTAAGGTTATAAGGTTCAGTGTTGGGACCCTTACTTTTTAATAAACTGTATTTATAAATGATATAGGGTCTGGGATTAAAAGAATAATTTCAGTCTTTGCTGATGACACAAATAACTTCCTTACAGGATGTCTCCATCTTACAAGCCGACTTCAATGCACTGTTTAATTGGGCAACTATGTGGCAATTGAGGTTTAATGTTGATAAATGTAAAGTTATGCACTTGGGGGCTAAAAATATGCATGCATCATACATACTAGGGGAACTATAGACTCAAGAGAGAGAGATATCATTTTGGCCCTGTGCAAACCATTAGTAAGATATCATCTGGAATATACAGTTCAGATGTGGGCAAAAGTTCACTAATAGGATATCAGGAAACTGGAGAAATTGCAGAGAGGAGAAACCAAACTGATAAGAGGCATGAAGGAGCTCAGCTATGAGGAAAGATTAGAGGAACTGAATGTATTCTCTCTTGAGAAGAGGAGATTAAAGTGGGATATGATCAACATGAATAAATACATAAGGGGTCCATATAGTGAACTTGGTGTAATGTTATTCACTTTATGATAATCCAGAGGACAAGGGGGCGCTCTTTATAGCTGGAGGAAAAGAGATGTAATGTCCAAATACAGAAAGGTTTCTTCATAGTAAGAGCTGTGAAAATGTGGAATATACTCCCTCAAGAGCTGACTCTGTCCAGCTCATTAGATTGCTTTAACAAAGGCCTGGATTATTTCCTAAATGTACATAATATAACTGGATACTAACATTTATAGGTAAGGTTGAGCCAGGGAATATCCGATTGCCTCTCAGGGGATCAGGAAGGATTTTTTCCCCCTGCTGGAGCAAATTGGATCATGCTTTCTGTTTTTTTTTTTTGCCTTCCTCTTGATCAACTGTGGGTATAGCATTGTGTATATAGAGTTGTATAATCCCCCCCCCCCCTTTTTATTAGTTGAACTAGATGGACTTGTCTCTTTTTTCAACCAGACTAACTATGTATTTATGTAACTATGTAACCTGAGCCTGGGAGAATGCACACAACTGCCTTGATGAAATGAACTTTAAATCAAAAGCCTCTCTTCACATCAGAGGCCCTCCAATACATGAGAGCCCCTTATCATACAAGTCATACCAGCACCCTCATCACAGAGCCCCCTAATCACACAGCCCCACCATCACAGAGTTCCCCTCTTTACATCAGAGCCCTACATTTTTATTTCAGCAGTGTCGCAGAGGGCGGGAGGAGGTCTGAAGTGGGTGGACTTAAGTCTTCTCCTGAATGCTGAGGGCAGACCTGCATGTCGCCTGACCTGGATCAGAGTCATGTGATGCTATGGTTCTAATAAGCCAGTCACCATCATCATGGCAATGAATGACTGCATGCGTCCTAGCCCCTAGAGCATCATTGGCTGGTATGGTGCTGGTGGCTTGCCTGAAGGCACCATGGCAATTCAAAAACACTAATGCAGGGCAAATTGAGACCTGTGCTTTCTGCACCCTGGGGAAACCAGAAAGCATTCCACGGTGCTGTGCCACCCTGGTTGAGAAACACTGACCTAAGCTACAATAACGCCACAAAATTAGGACCGATTTCATATAAAAAGCAAACAGGTTATTTGATGTGGTGGTAAATTTATAGGTACAAGGGATGTACAGTATCTCACAAAAGTGAGTACACCCCTCACATTTTTGTAAATATTTTATTATATCTTTTCATGTGACAACACTGAAGAAATTACACTTTGCTACAATGTAAAGTAGTGAGTGTACAGCTTGTATAACAGTGTCAATTTGTTGTCCCATCAAAATAACTCAACATTAATGTCTAAACCGCTGGCTACAAACGTGAATACACCCCTAAGTGAACATGTCAACATTGGGCCCAATTAGCCATTTTTCCTCCCAGGTGTTATGTGACTCGTTAGTGCTACAGTGGTGATCGAAAGTTTGGGCACCCCAGGTAAAAATTTGTATTAATGTGCATAAAGAAGCCAAGGAAAGATGGAAAAATCTCCAAAGGGCATAAAATTACAGATTAGACATTCTTATAATATGTCAACAAAAGTTAGATTTTATTTCCATCATTGACACTTTCAAAATTACAGAAAACAAAAAAATGGAGTCTGCAAAATTTTGGGCACCCTGCAGAATTTATAGCATGCACTGTCCCCTTTGCAAAGCTGAGACCTGCCAATGTCATGGATTGTTCTCAATCATCGTCTGGGCAGACCAGGTGATGTCAATCTCAAAGGTTTTAAATGCCCAGACTCATCTGACCTTGCCCCTACAATCTGCACCATGGGATCTTCTAAGCAGTTGTCTAGAAAAATGAAACTGAAAATAGTTGACGCTCACAAAGCCCGAGAGGGCTATAAGAAGATAGCAAAGCGTTTTCAGATGTCAATATCCTCTGTTCGGAATGTAATTAAGAAATGGCAGTCATCAGGAACAGTGGAAGTTAAAGCAAGATCTGGAAGACCAAGAAAAATATCAGACAGAACAGCTCGCAGGATTGCACGATCCCTCCAGAAAGATCTGGCAGACACTGGAGTTGTGGTACACTATTCCACTATAAAGAGGTACAAATATGGTCTTCATGGAAGAGTCATCAGAAGAAAACCTCTTCTACGTCCTCACCACAAAAATCAGCGTTTGAACTTTGCAAATTAACATATAGACAAGTCTGATGCATTTTGGTAACAAGTTCTGTGGACAGATGAGGTTAAAATTGAACTTTTTGGCCAGAATGAGCAAAGGTACGTTTGGAGAAGAAGGGGCACAGAATTTTAATGAAAAGAACCTCTGTCCAACTGTTAAGCATGAGGGTGGATCAATCATGCTTTGGGGTTGTATTGCAGCCAGTGGCACAGGGAACATCTTACGAGTAGAAGGAAAAATGGATTCAATAAAATTTCAGCAAATTTTGGATGGTAACTTGATGCCATCTGTGAAAAAGCTGAAGTTAAAGAGAAGATGGCTTCTACAAATAGATTACTTCAAGAGGCGTAAATTGAAGGTTTTGCCATGGCCTTCACAATCTCCTGACTTCAACATAATTGAAAATCTATGGATAGACCTTAAAAGAGCAGTGCGTGACAGACAGCCCAGAAATCTCAAAGAACTGGAAGACTTTTGTAAGGAAGAATGGGCAAAGATACCTCAAACAAGAATTGAAAGACTCTTGGCTGGCTACAAAAAGCGTTTACAAGCTGTAATACTTGCCATCAGGAGCAGTACAAGATATTAACTCTGCAGGGTGTCCAAACTTTTGCAGACGCCATTGTATTTGTTTTCTGTTATTTTGAAAGTGTAAATGATGGAAATAAAATCTAACTTTTGTCATATTATAAGAATGTCTAATTTGTAATTTGATGCCTTTTGAAGATTTTTCCATCTTTCCTTGGCTTCTTTATGCACATTAATACTTATTTTTTACCTGGGGTGCCCAAACTTTCGATCACCACTGTACAAGGTCTCAGGTGTGAATGGGGAGTAGGTGTGTTAAATTTGGTGTTATCGCTCTCACTCCCTCATACTGGTCACTGGAAGTTCAACATGGCACCTCATGGCAAAGAACTCTCTAAGGGTCTGAAAAAAAAAAATAGTTGCTCGACATAAAGATGGCCTAGGCTATAACAAGATTGCCAAGACCCTGAAACTGACCTGCAGCACAGTGGCCAAGACCATGCAGCGGTTTAACAGGACAACCTGTCAGTGCTCAGACTATACGCCGCACACTGTATCAAATTGGTCTGCATTACTGTTGTCCCAGAAGGAAGCCTCTTCTAAAGATGATGCACAAGAAAGCCCGCAAACAGTTTGCTGAAGACAAGTAGACTAAGGACATGGATTACTGGAACCATGTCCTGTGGGCTGATGAGACCAAGATAAACTTATTTGGTTCAGATGGCGTCAAGCGTGTGTGATGGCAACCAGGTGAGAAGTACAAAGATAGTGTGTCTTGCCTACAGTCAAACATGGTGGTGGGAGTGTCAAGGTCTGGGGCTGCAAGAGTGCTGCCAGCACTGGGGAGCTACAGTTCATTGAGGGAACCATGAATGCCAACATTTACTGTGACATACTTAAGCATATCCCTTCCCTTCGGATACTGGGCCGCAGTATTCCAACATGATAATGACCCCAAACACACCTCCAAGACAACCACTGCCTTGCTAAAGAAGCTGAGGGTAAAGATGATGGACTGGCCAAGCCAAGCCTAAACCCTATTGAAACCTTATTGAGCATCTGTGGGGCATCCTCAATTGGTAGGTGGAGGAGCGCAAGTTCTCTAAAATCCACCAGCTCCGTGATGTCATCATGGAGGAATGGAAGAGGACTCCAGTAGCAACCTGTGAAGCTCTGGTGAACTCCATGCCCAATAGGGTTAAGGCATTGCCACAAAATAATGGTGGCCACACAAAATATGGACACTGTGGGCCCAGTTTGGACATTTCCACTTAGGGGGTGTACTCACTTTTGTTGCCAGCGGTTTAGACATTATTGGCTGTGTGTTGAGTTATTTTGAGGGGACAGCAAATTTACACTGTTATATAAGCTATACACTCACTACTTTACATTGTAGCAAAGTGTAACTTCTTCAGTGTTGTCACATGAAAAGATATAATAAAATATTTACAAAAAAACATGAGGGGTGTGCTTACTTCTGTGAGATACTGTAGATGTGCTAAAACACAAGATGCAAGTGCTAACTGCTTTGTTAACATAGGTCTGAGGCTTCAATTTGTCATACCTGTGTTTCAGCAATTTTTTTAATATATACTTGTATGTCTAATTCTGCCTAAAAAGTCCCATGGGGGGATCTGTTCTTTTATTGCTATCGATACAGGGGATGTTGGTGGATTACTTAATTTGAACATACTACCGTGCTTTACTTTACGATTTAAATGCAAGCTTAACCACTTAAGCCCCGGAAGATTTTACCCCCTTCCTGACCAGGGGGTATTTTGCGATTCGGCACTGCGTGACTTTAACGGACAATTGCGCAGTCGTACGACGCTGTACCTAAACTAATTTGACGTCCTTTTTTTTCCACACACAGAGCTTTCTTTTGGTGGTATTTGATCACCTGTGCGATTTTTTGATCATGCGCTATAAACAAAAAAAGAGCGTCAATTTTGCAAAAATAACAATATTTTTCACATTTTTTTTATATGAAATTCCCCCCAAAAAAATGTAAAAATCAAAATGTTTTAACATTTTAGGCCAATTTGTTTTATGTTACATATTTTTGGTAAAAAAAAAATTGCAAAAAGTGTATTTTGATTGGTTTGCTCAAAAGTTATTGCGTTTACTAACAAAGGAAAAGATTTTTGTCATTTTTTTTTTAACGCTTAATGGCAGTGATCTGCGATTTTTTTGCGGGACTGCGACATTGGGGCGGTCAGATCGGACCCTTGACTGACATTTTTGGGGTTACCAGTGACATTACTACAGTAATCAGTGCTATACATATGCTGTCAGGATTCCAACCTGTGACCAGCCACATCCCAGGTGGTAGCCCTGATTACTAGGCTACCGTCCTCTCTGGACATTCCTCCCTGAACATTCCTCCCTGAAGCCTATTATTTCAACCTTAGTCTTGCCAAGCCTTGCTCATCACCCTTGATTCCCCACACCTGGTACTTCCCTATATAAGTCCAGCCCCTTGCACTCCAGCTTGCTGATTATTGAGCTCCTGAGCCTTGATCAAGCTACTCCTCATCTGCTGCTCTTATCTACTACCACAAATCCAACGCTGACCAGGCATTGACTACCGACTACTCTTCTGCTTTGTACCTACCTACTGAACTGCTACCTCTGTTGCCGATCCGGATTGTCTGACCACGCTTACTGCTGCCCGCCCCGACCTTTGGCTCGTCTGACTTCTCTCTGGTAATCCCTTGTCTGCTCCTCCGCCTTCAGACCGAACCTGCACTCTGCCTGGCTGGGTGATCCTGAGGACCGCGTCCTGGTGTTAGCTTGCAGCGCAGTCTATCCCCACCATCAGGGGCTCTAGTGAAAACCAGCTAGCACTTAGTTTCCGCACCTCAGGTGAACCCGTGTCCTCATCAGAGTACTACGCAGTGTCCATCCGGTATCCAGCACCTACTAACTGCCTGCGGTCTTTGCCACTGGGCTTCACTCCTACCTCCGGCCAGCAGTCCTCTGACTCAGGTGAGCCTGTAGGATTGTTACATATGCACTGTTACTGTAAAATGACACTGGCAGTGAAGGGGTTAACTTTATTTGAGAGGGAGGGGTTGTGTGTGTCCCTAGGGGCGTGATTCTAACTGTGATTGGCTGTGGCTTGAGGTGTAGGAACAGTGATCAACAGTCCTACATAGTAGAACCGTATGATCACTGTTCTTACACAGGGGAGAATGACAGGCGGCTTGGTTACATCAGCCGCCTGCCTTTCTCCCGCTCTAACGGACGATCGCGAGTGCCCGGCGGACATCGGGTCCGACGGGCACATGCGCGGGGGGGGGGGTCCGTGACCGCTCCCCAGAGCCTCACAGGCTAGTGACTTACCCATACGTCACTTTGCCTGTGAGGGGCTGACCGCCGCAGTATATGTACTTGTCGGCAAGTGGTTAAACACCTGACTTTTAGGAAATGTTTTGTGGAAATTTTTGTAATGCAACTACTAAAATTTCTAAAAATGCCAAACCTTTAAAATAAGGAAGTAAAGACTGACCTTTCCTGTTTCCTGCAGCATCAAATACTGGTTCACTGCTTGGAAATCTTTCCCCAAAGTACGCTGGAAAACTGACACTTTTGCAAGTGCCTATCTCCTGGGTTCCTAACCCAGCCCCTGGTTTCTCCCTATGACCTCACATCACTGTAGGTTAAAATGGTGACATGAGTTCAGAGGGAGGAACCAGTGAGAGTTGCAAGGAACACAGGAAATCCACATCCCATGGAAGTGTGGAAGAGACGGTTTTCAAGGGCGAGCGCTTATAAACAAAACAGTGTTCAGTAGCATGGGTACCCGGAAGGTGAGTACCTACTGCCTTCTTGCACAGGTATGGTGTTTCTGCATATTTTTGGTATCCTCACCTTAAGAGGGGGCATCTTTTGTTTCTTTTTAAAAATAAAACACATAAAAAAGTCTTGCAGTGTTTTTCTAACATGACATGTGCACTACAAGACAATGAAACAATAATATGTCTTACTATAGTAATACATTTTCCAGTTTAGCTGGTTCATCTAGTAAAATGCTTTGAAAATCCTCCTATCTAAAATACAAGTCACTTGGCTGTCATAATTGGTCCAATGGCCTCAGTACTTTCTGATTTAAATACCTGGGAGGAGTTCCGTACACTGATCAGGAAGTGCCACATCTCCATAACTGCATAATTGTTCCACGTCAGTGACTTAATAAGGAATTCCAGGTATAAATATTTTAGACATAGCTACATTGGTCCAGCTTGATCTATGTATATACTATACCTGGCTAATACCCCTGGAAACTGGAAATCACTGAAGAAGACAGCGCTACTCTAGTGATCTCCACTTCTTCAAGGTGACGTGCCAAGCAGCTGGCCTGCTGATTTCTGAACAAAGAAGCCCGGTCGCTCCGCACAGGCGCCATTCAGAGAATGCTCTGCATTTTCTGAATGAATGAAAAGCATTCTAAAACATGAGATAGAGAGTGTGACTGCTCAGCATGGGACTCGTAAGAAAAAGGGAATAACTGGAATAGCGATGTCTACTTCAGTGGTCTCCAGCTTTCAGGGGCATCAGCCAGGTATGGTTCATACATAGTTACATTGGGCCAAGCTTGGCCAATGTAACTACATATAAAATATCCATACTTGGAATTCTTCTTTATAGAACTAAAGCAAGAAGGCCATCCTGGCAGCAAGGTAACTAGAGTTTTCAAATGCATGTCAGCAATGAAAGCCTTTGTGTTCCTTTCATGAGAGGTTTTCTTTACAAAAAGAATATTTCCAGGAGTTATATCTTAAGGTTTTCCTCTTGTAATGAACTGATAGCTATTAACCCAGTCACACCTGAAATGTCACTTTTTAAAACAACAAAATGTTTTACACCTGTGTCTTTACTAATGGTTTGTTTTAATTAAACAACAGGGACAGCCTACTGTTGTATCTCCGGGAAGTGTAGGGTAGGGTATTGGAAACACTTAGAAATTGCTTGACTATTTCCAGATAATTTGCTACATTTATGTATTAGAATTTGCTTCAGACTTCACCAAACTTCTAATGTTGTTTTATTAGTATATTTTTAAAGTATTTGATAGTGAAATAGCAAGCAGAATAAATGTATGTCAAGTTGACATCTATGACATGTACAATCTATCTTTTACTATTATCCTGTCAGAATGTGAGGAAAAGGGGGATGAGTTTCAAGGCCCCCCTTTTCCATATGGGAACACCGCAGCCAGAGGTTTCAAGGCTCCCCTCAGGTGAGGGCGTGGTCAAGGCACCTCTCAGGTGAGGGCGTGGTCAAGGCACCTCTCAGGTGAGGGTGTGGTCTCTGGGGAGCTTTGTTGCCTGATAGGTGGGATACAAGGAAAGGTCTGGAATGTTCTGGAACCCCTTTGGGAGCTTATAAAAGAGGGGCTCTGACTGGATTTTAGCGCCAGTCGTCGCCGGAAGGACATGCTGCGGAGCTCACCCAACCCCCCCCCCCTCCCCTGTCGCAGCCTTTTTAATGTGGTGGGCACCTATTCTTAAGAAAAGGGGGACAGTTGAATGGAAAGGAAATGTGGTAATTCAGCTCGAACTGTAATAGCTGAGTTGAAAAATGGTGTGAAGTTAAAGTTATAAGTGATAAGGTTTTCGTATGAAGCTGAAGTTTTAATAAAGTGTAAGTTGAAACCAATTAATAAAGGCCGCGGCCATAATTTTGCCAATAAATAAGTCTATGTAGTATTTGTTAGCTTGACTGGAGATTGTTAGAGAATGAATGCTGCGTGTGTTCCCATAGTACTGTGGTTCAAATGCTTGTAATTAGACATCTTTAACCAGATTAGGCTCACCTTGAGCATTTCCCACTTCTCCTGAATCATCTCTTCCTTGTCTTGGATGTTATTGGGTAGCACATCACCTTCCTTCCTCAAGGTCGCCAGTTGACGAAGTAAAGAGTGCATCCTGTCTTCCCTTAGTGACATCTCCACACTGCACCTCTGTAGAATAAATAGATGAAGATATGATTATATATTGCTACAAAAGGCTCCTTTGTACAATGTGAATAGGAATATTCCAGCATACTGTAAAATTTATTTTGTCAACAGCAGTTTTTCCTGCGATTTTAGTTAACCATGTTGTTACCCATATGGAAGAAAAATATATTTCCAATATATTTAGGGAAAAAGATTTTAGAAGTATATTGAATATGGCCAAAATTGTAGCATTTCAAATATATTTCCAATATATTTGGGACATTTTTTTAGAAATATATTGAATATGGCCAAGATTGTAGCATTTCAAATATATTTCCAATATATTTTGAAAAAATAAAAAATGTTTTTTAAAATATGTGGGTAGTCATGCATCTCCATCACATTGCATAGGCAGTTGAATTTAGTGATTCCTGGTCCAGACTTGGAGTTTCTTGGGTCACCTCCCAGGTTGCTTGACAAAGCAGATTATTCTGATTTACTATAAATTCATAGGCTGGAGGTGGAGAGGTGGCACAAGGATCTGCACTGCTGAACCAGCACAAAATATAATTTCTACCTTTGATGCAGTATAAAGGTGCGTGGATAAAAAGAATAGCAGAAAAAGAATTGCAAATTATTTAGCAGGTAGACCTGTTAGCATATTTGTCTTTTACATTTGTATTTAGCTATCTGCAGGAGTTTCACTTTAACGTCAAAGCATTTTTTATCACTTTATAAGGACTGTTTCCGGACTTTGTTGGGTGAGGATCACATGGAGAGCAGTCAGAAACAGGAACTTAGCTTTGTATAGAATGAAAAGCTTATTCCACACATCTTTTATTTCTGTTTAGAGACAACTGCAGAGTCTGGCTGTTTAATGTTGTTTTACACCTCCCTCAGTATTTGTCTGTGTGTTCCTATCCATCCTTTTGTACAACTGCTGTATTCACTGTTGGCACTGTGTAAATACAAATATGCCAACATGCAACATAAAAGCTGTCCCCCCGTGGAGTGGTGCAGTGCCAGAATACGAAGGACATGCAGGAATAAATCATATCGCCTATAAGCAGAGCTATATACACGTTATGTATTGCACACAGGGGTGAAATACTCATGAATTGTTTTAGAGGTGTATTAATCTGAAATTCCGACTCAGACATGTCTCTGTACAAAAGTGTACATGGGAATGTTTGGCTGGGGGTTGGGGATAAATCCCCCATTCTTCCTTTGCCCCATCCAAAGAAAAAACATCAGCACAATACCTCAAAGGACATTGAAAAAGAAGTTCATCGTTGCTATAGAGACTCAATTTTGGAAAGGATAAGGCAAAGTACAGCAAAGGGGGTGGTGCTGGGGGAGGGATAAGGGATTCTACTAATCCCTCATCCTTAAACTGACAGCCATTTAAAAATCTTGAAGGCCATATGGACAACATAGCCTTAATACAACCAGTTATCAAGTTAATTATGGTATTGCCAGTTACCAAAACGGATACATTATTTGGGTAAATTATTTAAAACCCTGTTTGCTCAAAGAAAAGGTTTCATTATATTATAGAATAAAAATTGTGAGTGTTAATCCTGTCTGATTCTATACCTTTGGCTTATTTTGGCCATACATTTAGGCCAATGTGTGTTAAAAACAAAGCTTTATCACCTTCAAATGTTTTCACATTTTTGATTAAAAGTTTAAAAAATTAAAACAGCCACATTATGAATATTTTTATTAGACTATTTTGTGTTCTTATCACCTAAAGTAGAACATTAGACCGAAAATTAAGTCTTGCTAGATGACTTCAGACTGGTCCCTTTTGCAGGTAGAGCTAAGAGCTAGAGTAAGTGCCTATACTTTTTAAAATCCAGTAATACACTGTCTCACCTCATTCTGCACATGCCCAGTTGATCTCTATATTTAGGCACTGTGCCGAATTTGTAGTGGCTGGTCTGCTGACAGCCTAAAGATTTTTTACTGTTAAAGGTCTCTGGGCTTCGGCAAAATGGCAGCCTCCAGCAAGAAGAAACAGAAACAACGCTGAAGGCCATTTACAGCACATTAATATTTTTAGCATACTTATTAATCTGGAATGTATGTTTTTTGGTAAAGAACATTATTTTTACCAACATATCTACAAACCCTAAAGCAAGCCATGCAAGTGGTAATTTTCAGGCGATTTTAACCATTTTTCAATCAAACGAAAACCAAGCAATCTACTGACATTGAGCACTTAAATTCAGTCACTCAAACTATAATTTGACAGGATATTGATACAATCAACTGAAACCAGAAAAGTCTACAATAATTTTGCTAAATTACTTTCCCGTTGAATTTTGATTCCATCTTCTGGTAGTTGACTGAAACCACCACTTTATGTCTGCCAATGCTTTGTGATTTCAACAAAAAAATGAATCTAAAGTAAACCACTTTCAATTCGCCTATGCTACAAAAACCATCAAACATGCAACCCACCTCCATTTTCTATTAAAAACATAAACATTTGAGACAGTTAGAAAAACTACACCGTGAACAATCATGTTACTGTACAGTACAGTCGTTATAACATTAGGTCCAAAAAACATTATCTGTATGTATATTAAAACATAGAACAGACATTACATCGGTGGATCAATATGATATTTAGTAAATTACAGAGTTTGGAGAATTTTGCTGGAGTACCTCTAGCTATAGACATGTTGTCTAGTCAGAGAAACCAATTACAATAAGGAGTCATGGATAAATAGCTAAATGCATGCATTACTATCGGGACATCCTTGATTTTGGATCTTTAAGGTTGATCCTTGTGGTTTTCTGTCTAGATTTTGACAGAAATGTAGAAATGGCTTAAATTCTTTTATGTAACAAAGAAAGACCAAACTGCTTGGACCAACTCTGGTTGTAGCAAAAAAATGATAGTTTTCTTTTCCAACAATGATACTCTGATCGCAATGTAGAATCTCTTAGTTCATACAATGTTGCAATTTTAGTTGTATCATGGAAACTTTCCACGATTAATGACTTATGCTGCCTTCAATAGGCCACTGCAATCAATCATGAATTGAAGGGATTGTTGGGAGATTTTTGTTTTTTGCAGCAGCTCTGCAGTTTTAATTTTGTGATATTAATCTTGAAGCAATTACTTCACAGTCTCCTTTAGCTTCAGCTGTTGATCTCATAATCACACTACTAAAGGGTAAGGAGAAGTGAACCTGTGTTCATTTTAATTATCCAATCATATGAAGATGAAGCTCGATCCCCCTCTACGTGACTGGGTGTTTAAAGTGCAGGTTCACTTTCTCACTACAATTTCAAGCAGCTCACTTTCCACTTTACTGCCCACTCATTGTTCAACCTACACCATGACTGGTCATATGGCAATAGTGCAAAGCGCCTAAATGAGATGATGTGGCTTGATCCAGAAACACCTGATAGAGTGACTGTCATTACATCCCATGAGATGGGAGAATCCAGCCAGATGGCCTTCAAATGGAAAGTCCATATTTAGTAGCAGCTGTGTCCTGTGTATGTAGCTCTACTTTTCAACTGCACCGTCAAACAAAATAAATAAAAGGTGATTTCATGTTTCCTGAAATAGAAAGAGCCTTTGGACTGAACATCCCCTGTACCCCTACAGTTCATTTGCACGCCCCATAAACCCTGCTTCTCCAGGTACTGGTCTATGGCCATTGTGCACAATTTGGCAAATACAGCACTGCATGAGACAAATATTAATATACTGCCTGGTACTTAGTAAAAGAATTTCAAAATTTTACTTTCTCCAGAAAATAGTCTATGCAGTCAAAGGGCCTCAGAAGGTATTGGATGTCACTTAAGGTTTCGGTACCATTTTGTTGTAGAGAAATGGTAACTAATTATTTTGATTGTAATATGTAGCCTTGCCAGACTCCAACATGAATAGTCATTTTTAGTTCTATACATTTCTATTATAGAAATTCTAAGCATGTTGATCTTTTTTAGTATAGTCATGTTGGTCAATGTTCTTATCCATTAGAGCGATTTATGTTGAATGCTTATTTTTACTCATATGTTGTCTATTATAAGAATTAGAAAGGAATAGTTTCCTTTTTTTCAGTAGGCTACATGAAAATGGGGCCTAAGCAGGAAGTGCCAATATATGAACTTTCTACTTCCTGTAACTGGATAACTTCCAGTTCTATTAGAAAATGGCGACCATTTAATGTTGTTTGGTCCACAAAAAAATGGCGCTGAACCAGGAAATGACGTCCTGAAGCTCCAGGAATAGTCTACATAATAATGGCCGCTGTAAACAATACAAACAGGAGCTCCTGAGGACACGCGGTTGTGTTAAACGGCGTTGGGCATTACTGTAAAGGGCTTGAGGTCATGCTGCCATTCTTTGCAGGTTTAGCGGCCCCTTATGTAAGTTAAATCAGCATTTATTTTACTGTTTTTATGGTGGATGTTTTTATATGTATATTTTTGAAGTTACTCCACTATGAGCATTTTTTATCGCTGTTGACTCCATGTGGATGGTTACACGGCTACTAACCCCTGGTGCCTGGTGGAGTGGAAAAGAACAGTTCTATCCTACCATTTGTGGAGGGAGAAGTCTCAGGCTGGATACCATAGATAAAACAAGTGCTTACTGCTGTTCTAAAACTAAACAACACATCCTTGGGGTGAGTTTGAAATCTTACCATATGGTGGAGGTCTGACACGGAGGGTGTTGCTCAGTCATTGGATGAAGGCTGGAGTGGCATACTTTTTGACTGTATAATATTATTTGTGCTGAGAACCACTTACATTTGTGGTTGTAACACTTAGATATGAGTCACAATTTTCAAGAGTCACACATTTTTTTCTATGGACACTAAATATGTCACTTAATATAATTTAATTTAGTGCTGCAATCACCTGTATATATTTTACTTGTGTGTTTTATATCCACACTTATTGAATGCACCTACGTATTATATTTGTATAGTGCTGACTTTACAGATTATTTTACTGCTGCTGGATAGAGCTTTGCTGTTGCCAGGTTTGGGACCTAATGTGTGCTGAAGTGGTCCTCAAGTTGTCCTGCCTGGTCAGGAGGAAGCTATGCCATGGAGGAGACACAGGGGAGGCCCCTTGCTGGAGAGAGCAGGGAAGAAAGCTGGTCTTTCAGAAGAGCCTGGTGACTTGGAGAACACACTGAAATTTGGGAATGTGCTTACAGTATTGCCGGGCCGGCTTAACCACTTAAGCCCCGGAAGATTTTACCCCCTTCCTGACCAAGCCCTATTTTGTGATTCGGCACTGCTTGACTTTAACGGACAATTGCGCGGTCGTGCAACGCTGTACCTAAACGAAATTGACGTCGCTCGCCCCCTAGAGCCTCACAGGTGAGCGACATACCCCTACGTCACTTTGCCTGTGAGGGGCTGACCGCCACAGTAAATAGTCGTGCGGCGGTCGGCAAGTGGTTAAAGGTTCCTAAACTCTGAAGCATGACTTGGATCTGGATCTGGAGAGTCTGTAGGTTATCTGGGACCCTTAAACCCTCACCTCTTTACCAGTTCTGCAATAAAACTTTAAAGAGACAAAAGTGTCTGGCGCCCAATATCCTTTGTCGGCCCTCACATTTAACCATGGGCTGATAAACCTGGGGTAAAATGCTAGCCTGCCCCTGTCTCTGGAGGTGCTATACTGCCTTTGGGGTGTCAGAGGGGTGCTACAGCTACTTTCTGGAAAAAGTGAAAACCAGCCTTTAATTTAGGCTACTAATTTTAGTGTATTTAGTGTATTCACTGCGATTTATTTTTGCCTTTTGACATGGTACCTTCATGTGTTTGTAAAACAGGTCTGTGTGAGAAAAACAATCATTGTCTGGACAAATCTAAAAAAAAAACCCAGAAATTCTTCTCAGCTTCATGCTTCAGACAAATTGCCTGAAAACACTCCACACCATTTCTGTGGGTTGTGGAAGTTATCTTTATGAAATTATTCTCACTACTCTGAGCATCATTCTCACTCTCTGGAGCCCAGGAAACAGGTGCCGAAGCTGACTGATAAAGAAATATTCCGCTATTTACACTTCCACACTGTACATTATGGTAAAAATACGGGCTATCAGATGAAAATATCCTAGATATTTTGTACAAGTTTATTTATATCACACTGCAAAAGATGGAACTTACATTTTCTTACTAACATGATAACAATGACATGTGGTGTACACAACCCCTCACTTAGGCAAAACAGCATATTAAGCCTCTGAAAAAAGCACCGCACATAAGTAACGATAGTAGTTGTAGTACACTGTAGCTGTAGTCAGGGCCACTGATAGGGGGGGACCACCAGCCCTCTTGTAGGGGGCCCGAGCACACAGGGGGGCCCACACAGAGAGGGGGATTAGTGATGGACAACAAATACAGAAATCTTCCTCCAGCACCTGAATCTGATCTGTCCCTCTCCCCACTATCAGCTTTTATCTGTTGAGAAAGAGACAGTTGTCCCTCACTAATCCCCCTCCCTGTGTGGGCCCCCCTCCCAGCACTTATCTCTGCTCAGGAGTTTATTTTTAAATTGTAACTTTGTTTCTCTCTCTCTGATCACTGAGCTCCAACTGCCCAGCCTGTATATTTTTCTCATCTCATCTTCTTTTGTATTTAACATCGTTTTTCTTTTAGATTTAGCAGGAATTATGTGAGTTATGTTATATTTGTAGAAAGAGATGAGTTCCACACTAAAGATATCTAACGGGTGTAAGAAGGTGATTAGGCTGCAGCCTACCCTAAACTACAGTCTGAAGACTGTATAAACTATAGAATAAATATATGGATAATTGGCGCTGCCTATATTGGGTAATACAATGTGAAAATAAATGTAATCACAATGTGGTGTATGTGAAGACAATAAAAATATCTGTGCAACTAATAAATATACACTATTAAAAATATAAGACCAACATATAAAAACAAAGGTGATGATATATCCCAGTGATAAAGTGCTAAATAAGTGCAATCAAGTGATAAAATATATCAAATGAATAAATCCAATAATAATATGATCAATTTAAAGTGACAAGTGACAAAAAAGTGCTAGAACTGTGCACTAGAAATATGGTAAAAAAACAAACGTACTGATAAAAAATAGAAAAATTGGCAACAATAGTGCAGTAATGTGCAAAAAGATAGTGATAAAACAATGTATGGTGACTGGCTGGGAAATGTAGTCCTAATAGCCAGTAATGGTGGTAAATAGTAAATTAGTCCAAAATCAGAAAAATCAGTGACTTAGTGAATAGAATTCAAGGTGACCCTGTGGGCAATTGGCGAGGTGTAAGGTGATCCCTCAAGTAAATATCCTACCAACCAGATATACCCTCCCCACACAGGGGTATAGAGCGGGTATTAAGGTGTAGATGGAACTCCTTCCCTTGGCTCCTAGCTCCCTTCTGTGTCAGGGAGATGTTGAAAATCGTCCCTGGGGGTCCAAGGTGTCACCAGAGAAACACGGGATCTTAAGGTCCTCTCCAATAGGGGCAGTAATATGTACGGTGGTCCGTAGGTAAGAGCTGGCCACTCGACAGTAAGGTCATACAGGGGAAGAAAAAGGCTCGATAGTGTAATACCGTAAGGTTTTTATTGAATGCAATATATAAAATACTAGGTACTCACAATGTAGCAAAGAACACAAGCGTGATCGTAGCGTCCCGGAACGCAATGCGTTCCACCAGAATTCCGGCACCGGAACTAATGTGACTGCGCTGTACGCGTTTCGTCATCAGACGTCATTGATAATATAAATCTTTTTTATGTAACCATAAAAGTATCTCCTGAAAATCCATGTCTATCTGTAGATGGGTGGGCATGCCTCTTAAAACAAAACACCAGCCAAAAATAAAAATGAAAGAAAAATGAGTAGCCCATTTAAAAGCAAAATAAAAAAAAATAGTGTTTACTGCAATATTCACCTTTAATTGAGAGGTATCCCCCACAACACTTTTTTCCCCCCACTACATTTATTCAGCTTTCCAAGTAAAATGTTAAACGGCATAATTGAAATCACTTCTTCTCAGCCTAGGCTGTCGAATACCCACCAAAGCCTATTTCTGGACAGTAAGAAAAAAGCAGCACTGTGATGAGCTCATTTCTGTGTCACTTTGCTTGGTCCTTCTATCAGCATGATCCTTGTCAGCACAAGAACCTATCGGGTGCTTCTTCTACTTAAACTTTGAGTTTTGCTACACAAGGGCTGAAAAGGTATGGGTACTTACACTGCTTGCAATAAAAAATAAAATAAATACATTTAATTAAGTACTATTAATTACAGCGCTGCATTTATTTAATAAATTTTATATCTGTCTAAAGTTCAGCTTCAACCTTTCTTCTGTTCAGTTTCTTTTATTGTATCTTTAGTCAGACAATGCATGGAATGTGGCATGGTTGGCTTAGAGAGATCTGACCAGCTTTAAACTTGATATTAAAACAATTTTGTATAGACATCTTTTTTACATGGAAAGCTGTTCAAGAGTGCTCTTCTCATGGAATGTGTGTGTGCTGATATAAATATATCCCTCAGTACTGAATATGTGCCTGCAGGTTCCTTGCACAGTAACAGAAATCCAATGGCAGCTATGGGCAACTCTACTGCCAAGGCCTACCTAGAAGAGGACAATCAGCTCAGGAAGTGTTGGCTGCTAAACTTTAAACTGGCAAACGTAAAGGCTTGTTTATACCAGATTGGCTAAAAGCAAATGCATTAAAAGATGCTTTGTGTAAACATATTGCCACGTGTTTTCATACTTGTGTTTCCTTTCTGAAAGATTTCATTAAAGTGACAAAATGGAAAATACAGGTAAACAATCCAATGTTGCAGCATAACTTTATCTATGTCTGAATTTTTGCCTGTGCTGGAAAATACAGCAAGAAGTATGACAAGCGCTATGTCCTAGTGCTAGCCACATGCATTCCTGTGTTTTTATTACATTAAAGGGGGATTAAATGATCAACTTGTATAAATACATAAGGGGTCCAAATAGTAAAGTTTGTGTTGAGTTATTCACTTTAAGGTCATCTCAGAGGACAAGGGGACACTCTTTATATCTGGACGAATGGAGATTTAAGCTCCAAATACGGAAAGGCTTCTTCACAGTAAGAGCTGTGAAGATGTGGAATTGACTTTCTCAAGAGCTGGTTCTGTCCAGCTCAGTAGATTGCTTTAAAAAATAGGCCTGGATTCTTTCCCAAATGTACATAACTGGATAACATTTATAGGTAACGTTTATCCAGGGATCATCCGATTGCCTCTTCGGAGATCAGAAAATATTTTTTTCCCCTTTCGTCAGCAAATTGCGTCATGTTTTTCTGGGGGGGGGGGGGGTGGTTTGCCTTCCTCTGATCAACTGTGGGTATGGGATTGTGTCTATGGGATTAAAAAAAAAAAAAAAAAAAAGTTGTTTGGTTTTCCCCTTTTTATTGTTTGAACTAGATAGACTTTGTGTCATTTTCCAACCAAACTATGTAACTATAAATTTTATGTAAATTGAAAAGTACTTTTTAAAAAATCCAACAAAAATTTGTTGTAAAGACCTGTAAGTTTACTATTTTTTTTAATCAACTTATTTAACTAAACTTAATTACCTTATTCAAAAAATTATCAAAATTGGTTGACAAGGGTATCGCACAGAGGTACATTTTTTTGTTGATTTTAATAGAGATCAAATAGATGGATGTTTCAAACACACACACGCAGAGGGGTCACAGGACACTTGGTTCTGAAAGTTGAACTTACCCACAAGCAATTGATCAGATAGGTGACTACTTGTGTCTTACTCTTTCAGTGAACTACTTTTTTTATCTGCTGACAGTTTTCTATGTTTGGACCATTACAGTAGGCTTTTACAATGGATAATTATATCGCAGTCAAATGTCAGATCTTTTTGGGCTGCGGGTATTTTTATTGTCAGTGAAAGCTGCTCAACCAAACAATAGCCTCAGGTGTCTTTCAAATTATCATTAACATTTATGCCAAACCTATTGGCATGATGCACTGTAATCACCCATTCTGCCCTATTGTACTCAGTATTTACAAAGACAAGATGGTACAGGCACAGAGCTTGCTTTAAAAGGCACTGAAAATAAAAACAAGATGGTTATATAAAGAGATTTACTAATATAGATACTTGTTTAAAATTTACTAAAAATGAGATTATAGCATAGAGCAATACTCTTCAACACACAATTGAATTCCTGTCCAGTTATGGCAAACTGATATAATATTATCTATTTATTTTTTTCATGTTTATGTCTTTGTTCAAATGCTATTTTAAATCTTTTTTTTAAATTATAAATGTACTTTTTTTTAATGATTTCTGGGCCCATTAATACATGGTGACTGTATCTAGTGGAATGATATTTGCCACCATACAATTTGCTACAGATTTTTATTCTAACAATTGACTGTGGCTGAGAGACGAAGAAAAGCTGGGTGATCGCAGACTAGCAAGCAATGCCAAACTGCAGCTTCCAGAGCTAGCAAGACTTTCCTTAACTACGCGAGAGAAAGAAAAAGATATAGAGAGACACAATTCTGCCTCTATACCAGCATTTCTCAACCAGGGTTCCAGGGTGCCACGAAGAGCCCCCAGGGGTTTTTGCATCAAAATGACCAAAAAATTACCCATCTTAGGCAGGCATCTCTAGTGAAACATTCTTCTCCCACCTGGTCAAGCTTTTTTTTATTACAGCGGTGCCAGTCTGCTGTTTCCTGTCTCACTGCCATGGGCTGTGCGGGCCTCCCGACTGCGTCCTGCCAACCGATGATGTCCTCAGTTGTGAAGGGCCGGTCGGGCGCATGCACAGCTTTTTGGGATGCGCTCTAGCGGTTCCTGGAAGATACTGGTTGGCACGCGCTTGTCCGAGAAACCAGGGAGGCACATGCAGGTGTGTGAGGATAGGTAGAAAAACACATGGACTAATAGCCTTTTACCGGAGCGAAATCTAACCAACTCAGTGTATTGATTTAAAAAAGACTGGCTGTGTTTCTAAATGCACAGAATATAAATTCCTTCTAATATTTAGAAGAAATAACACCACAGATTGTTGAATAAGGGAGTATCCGATGACCTTAGGGGATTAAAAAGGAATATTTTCCCTGTCCAAATAAATTGGGCCATGCTTTATAAGGGTTTTTTTTTCTCTTCCTATGTAACAACTATTTAAGGTTTTAAGGAGTCTTAGACTTTTTATTTTATTAATTTATTTTTGTATTTTGGTTGAACTTAGCCATGTGTCTTTTTTCAACCTGATTCATTATGTATTATGTAACATTCCCCAACTTGAATTACATTCCATCATCCCTTTGGGGATTAGTATTGTGTATACCTTCATACAAATGTAACTTGGGTTTTTTTTTTTACAATGACTTCCCTTTCCTCAGTATGTGATCTTCTAAGTCTTCTTCGTGGAGGAACTGAAAATCAACCTCTGACCAATACAAAAGAGAGAGAAAAGGAACTTTTCTCTGCAAAAGATTTTCAATACAGAGTCCTTCCTTACAATGGCAGGAGGGTTAAAGAAGAGAAAAGTTACATAAAGCTGAGGGTAGGCAGGAGGAGAGGGTGGGAGAGCCAGGCAGAGAGAAGGGGGAGACCAATGCCACTAGGAGAGCCTGGTGAAGGAATTAAGACATTCATTATGAGTTATTTTTCATGGGGTGGCTGTAGGGTTAGAGCTGAGAAAAGCAACTGAGACCCCTCACCCCGTGCTTCATTGTAATCCTTTTGGAAAAGGAAACTAAGCACTTAACCTCTTCTATGCCTGGCGAGACAGTGATAGAAAGTACCGGTGAAGCTTTTGAAGAATAGAATTATAAAGGGTTTATCATGTGCATGTAATACCCATGTGTCACAGTGTTCTGCCACACTCTATAGCACACCCAACTGACTATGTTCATTCTCAAAAAAATAAAAGCAAATTCATCTTTTGTTTGTCATCGTATGTGTTTATGCACATTATTGTTGTTATCACCAATCATGCAACAGCTTTGGGCATTTTAATCAGATAAAAATTCAGCATTAATCAAAAAATTGAGACCATAATGTAATATATGAATGAATATTGGATTAGCTATAGTTAATTACTAAAATGTGTCATATATGCATAACTATTAATATTAATAATAATCTTTTACTTAAGGAAAAATAATAATAATTATAATAATAAATCCTTGCCAATATATTTAATTTATTACTGTATGGTAAAGTCATATAGACATATTATGGGGAATGTCTAAGTCTAAAAGCTTGCAATCAAAGCTTCTATTTTCTTTCACAAAGATTGCTTTCTTCAAAATAGCAGAGTCAAACATATTCATTGCAGGATAGGCTGCTGTGTCTCTAGGGCTCATAATGGTGGCTGATGATGGCGTTTGCAGTGCTCCCTCCGTGGTGGGTTCTCTTAAAGCCCATGTCTAATTCTATTCAACAGGCAACAAAGGGCCTTTATGTCTCTGCATCTCCGCACCACAGCTCATCTGCGCGCACACACACAGTCACACACTGCAAAGGAATCTGCACAGGATAATGCCAGCACAGGCAGGCTGATTAGATTAAAAGGGGACACAATCATGACTCTAGAATCTTAGCCCTTTCTCTTCTCTTACCAATACATTGGTCTGCCCGCCCTGAAAAACCTATTGTTCTTTTCTCCATTTCTACCTATAGTTTCACTTTCTTCTATTGCTTACCTTCCTAGATTGCCCATATAAATCTCAAATCTCACATTGGTACTTTGTGGCACTGAATCCTTCACAATCTTTTTCACTGATGCAAAGCGAGAGGGAAAAATCTTGAATCAGTCACAGAAATTTTCAAGCATCTCTCTGGTTGCCTGCAAAGGTTGCTGCAGGGGTTTGTCGCATAAGAAGACTTTTTTTTTTTTTTTTAACATGTCTGTTAACCCCTATGCTGCCCAGTCATTGTTGGTGAGGCCTGGGATATGGGCATTAATGAACAATAGGCTAAGCTTGGTTATCAACATCCAGTCATTTTAATTAACAACCACTTCTTCGAGGGTTTATGTGTATGAAATCTTTCCAGACGCCAGATATTTTATGAAAGAGGAAAATGGATGATTGCTGTAGTGCCACTAAAAAAAGAAAATTAATGGGAGACTGAGGCTGTTTTGCTTGAATCCTAAAGTCACAAACCTTTGAAGAAGGGGTCTTCAAACTATGGCCCTCCAGTAAGTTGTTAAGGAACTACAATTCTCATCATGCCTAGTCATGTCTGGGAATGTCCGAGTTTTACAATGCCTCATGGGATGTGTAGTTCCGCAACAGCTGGAGGGCCGTAGTTTGAAGATCCCTGCTCTAAAGAAATCCTATTTGTACACCTTTCAAGAACATTTGATATAATCTTAACACCGCATTCACACTGAAGCGGCGCGACTTCAGGGGCGACCTGTGAAGTCGCGTGCAGCGCGACTTCGGCGCGACTTGCACGGACTTCATAAAATTAATGTCTATGCAAGTCGCTCCAGGTTGCCCCGAAGTAGTACAGGAACCTTTTTCTAAGTCGGAGCGACTTGTGTCGCTCCTATTAGAACCGTTCCTGTACCACACAATGGACCGCGACGGTCCGCGACTTGTCAGGCTGACAAGTCGCCTGACAAGTCGTATTAGTGTGAATAGACTCTTAAGTATAAAACGTTAAAATGTTTCTAATGTTTCTTTTTGAATATTGACATCTTCCCCAGCCTTTCAAAAAATAAAAACATGGTTTTAAAAACAGAATAATGATCCATAAATTGCAATATATTGTAGCTATAAATTGTAGTATGTAACAAATTCAACTGGCCACTAGAGGGAGGTTTCAGTGGCTTAGTGCAGTTACTCTGTCACACTTAGGCAATGCATTGTTTACAATGAATTAGCTGACATATAGGGGTTTATTTACTAAAGGCAAAGCCACTCTGCACTACAAGTGTACTGCAAGTGCACTTGGAATTGCAGCCACGGTAGTCCCGAAGGAGGACATGCAAGGAAAATAAACACAGCATTTTTGCATGCACATAATTGGATGATAGAAATCAGCAGAGCTTTCCCTAATTTCAGATCTTCCCCTTAGATCAACAGCGACTGCACTTCCAAGTGCACTTGCAGTGCACTTGTAGTGCAGAGTGGATTTGCCTTTAGTAAATAAACCCCCTATATTTAGGCTGGCCATACATTATGCAGTTTTCTGCTGAAGCGGACACATTTTGATCCATCTATGGCCAGCTTTAAACTGTGAGAAGGAACAGATAAGCACAACCACTGTGTAGCATTGCAAAGCAGGAAGCAGAACCTGCATATTTATTACGCAAAACTTGGCTGTACCCACATACATATATATTAAAGAATTACACAGAGAAACACAAATTTAAAACCACAAACTTACATTAATAGGATTTACACCAAGCTGATCTCTTTTACATGTCCATCTAAAGAATTTTTGATAAAATTGTACTGTTTCTTTTTAATAAGCTCACCCTAATAGGACTACCACATAATATATAAGATCAAGCCAGAAATGCTACTTTTACTTAGCTTCTACCTTGGCCGATTAGAATGCCTTGACACCTTAGAGAAAGTGAAAAAATCAATATGTTTCTGGATTAGTCCTTGAAGTGGAACTAACCCCAAAACAATGGAAATCCTTCTTAGAAAACTCAACGTAACACCAGTACATGTTTATTTTATGTCAGCTTGTAGCAGTGCAACTTTTGCTGATTGCTCTAAAAAATAAAAAAAATAATGCTTTATTATGTTTTCTCCCTTTCTCAACATATATATATATATATATATATATATATATATATATATATATATATACAGTATCTCACAAAGGTGAGTACACCCCTCACATTTTTGAAAATATTTTATTATATCTTTTCATGTGACAACACTTTGCTACAATGTAAAGTAGTGATTGTACAGATTGTATAGCAGTTTCAATTTTCTGTCCCCTCAAAAATACTCAACACATAGCCATTAATGTCTAAACCACTGGCAACAAACGTAAGTACACCCCTTAGTGGAAATGTCAAAATTAGTCCCAAAGTGTCAATATTTTGTGTGGCCATCATTATTTTCCAGCACTGCCTTAACCCTCTTGGGCATGGAGTTCACGAGAGCTTCACAGGTTGCCACTGGAGTCCTCTTCCACTCCTCCCTGAAGACATCACAGAGCTGGTGGATGTTAGAGATTTGCGCTCCTCCACCTTCCATTTGGGGATGCCCCACAGATGCTCATTAGGGTTTAGGTCTGGAGACATGCTTGGCCAGTCCATCACCTTTACCCTCAGTTTCCTTAGCAAGGCAGTGGTCATCTTGAAAGTGTGTTTGGGGTCGTTATCATCCCAGTAAATGTCACAGTAAATGTTGGCATTCATGGTTCCCTCAATGAACTGTAGCTCCCCAGTGTCAGCAGCACTCATGCAGCCCCCGACCATGACACTCCCACCACCATGCTTGACTGTAGGCAAGACACATTTGTCTTTGTACTCCTCACCTTGTTGCTGCCACACATGCTTGACACCATCTGAACCAAATAAGTTTATCTTGGTCTCATCAGACCACAGGACATGGTTCCAGTAATCCATGTCCTTAGTCTTCTTGTCTTCAGCAAACTGTTTGCAGGCTTTCTTGTGCATCATCTTTAGAAGAGTCTTCCTTCTGGGATGACAGCCATGCAGACCAATTTGATGCAGTGTGCGGCATATGGTCTGAGCACTGACAGGCTGACCCCCCACCCCTTCAACCTCTGCAGCAATGCTGACAGCACTCATACATCTTTTTTCCCAAAACCAACCTCTGGATATGACACTGAGCACGTGCACTCAACTTCTTTGGTTGACCTGTTGAGGCCTGTTCTGAGTGGAACCTGTCCTGTTAAACCGCTGTATGGTCTTGGCCACCGTACTGCAGCTCAGTTTCAGGGTATTGGCAATCTTCTTATAGCCTAGGCCATCTTTATGTTGAGCAAAAATTATTTTTTTCAGATCCTTAGAGAGTTCTTTGCCATGAGGTGCCATGTTGAGATTTCAGTGACCAGTATGAGAGAGTGAGAGCGATAACACCAAATTTAACACACCTGCTCCCCATTCACAGCTGAGACCTTGTAACACTAACGAGTCACATGACACCCAGGAGGGAAAATGGCTAATTGGGCCCAATTTGAACATGTTTACTTATAGATGTACTCACTTTTGTTTCCAGCAGTTTAGACATTAATGGCTGTGTGTTGAGTTATTTTGAGGGGACAGTAAATTTACACTGTTATACAAGCTGTACACTCACTACTTTACATTGTAGCAAAGTGTAATTTCTTCAGTGTTGTCACATGAAAAGATATAATAAAATATTTACAAAAATGTGAGAGATGTACTTACTTTTTATATATATATATATATATATATATATATATATATATATATATATATATATATATACGCACACACACACAGTATATATGTACTGTCCTTAAAGATGAACTCTGGGCAAATATATAACTGACACAAAGGAGAGAATCTCAGTAAATTCCTTTTTACATCCTTAAAGCGGAACTTCACTCTCTTAATCAACATTGACAATTTTTAATCCTTATGCTGCTAGCCTTAGTAAATGGATTGTTTTTTTTTTTTTTTTCATTTCTTCAGCTACTTCCTGGATTGCAGGGGTAGGTAAAAGATATTATACATTCCAGGAGACTTCAGGCGGGGGGGTTTAGCTAAGCAAAACCTTCTTTCTGCATGCCTGAGTCAAGGGCAGGTGAATTCCAGTAAGTAAATGCTACATCCAATAGAGGAGAGGCATTTCGCAGAGTGAATGATCACTAAGCTCAGTAAAAAAAAAAAAAAAAAAAAAAGCTGTGCTCACTTCAATCAGCCAATGTGCTGGCAAAGATCCTACTTTTTAATCACCCTTACACATGTCCAATTTTTGAGTGAGCACAGATACACCAAATTTACTATCATTTACATTGCACAAGCAAATAGTCTCAACAGGGACACTTTGTCATTCAAGAGTGGTCACCCTCCTGGCCAACCAATAGGAATATTAATAGACTGGGGAACAACTCCCTTTGTACTACCTGATTTAGGAAGCTGCTCTGAATGCATATATCAGATTGGATTGTTCCAGTACAATTTATACTGGTGGATGTCTTCCAGTATAGTTAAACGTAATGCAAATTTGCAGCATTCATTGTCAGGTACAATAATTTATTAACAACTACATATTTGAAACAGAATTAACTTTGCTTTTTTTTACGCAAAAACTCTGAAATTCTAAGATTGAAAACAGTGCGTGTATGTTCTCCTGCAATAAGGTCGATTACTTAAAGATAAATAGGCTGCCCACTTCCCAAGGGACTTTGCACCTTGCAACAGAGTTTTCCCCAAAGCTTAGTGAATGTGGTGAAATTTAAATTTTCAAAGAATACCCAATATTGGGCCAGGAAGATATAAAAACCGGATTTTTGCTTGCACATAATTGGATGATGGAAGTCAGCTTTACCTCAATCATTAGCTAAGGGAAAATTCCCCGGGATTCTCTATGACCTGTTTGCTTCAGCTCTGCAGGTTTTCCACACCTCCCTCCCACTTACTTTGCCATCATGCTTCTACATGGGTATAAGTGACTGAGACCATCACTGCACAAATCATTGTGGATCTTCCCATTCTTGTCCTGGGTTTTCCCTTCTCATTTGTTGGCAGCTGCATTTTTTTCCAGCAAGTAACAAATGGTGTTAAAAAAAAAAGAGCAGGAGAGGGAGGATAGGGTAGGGATAGCTCTTCCCTATTAGACACCCATGCCATAAAAAGTGTACCTACATAGAAAATGATTACATCACTTCCCTCAGATGGTAGCACCCCTTCATTACTTCCCGCTAATGCTGAAGAACAGATTAGACTCAATGGCGTGTGGATAATATACATTGTAGATACTGTGAAAGGTAACATGGATTTGCAAGTATGCATGCATGCATTTAAAGCAGCATTAAACCCAAAACCTAAAATTCCACATATTGCTGCTGACCTATCGTTGGATGTTGTGGCATTCATTTTTCTTTTTTTTTTTTTAGGCTTGTATTCCCTCTGTTTTCCCCTGGTGTTCTGGCTAGTAACACCCCTTCTTTATTAGAGAGCCTTCACTCTCGATAAAGGAGCACAGAGAAACCACGGACAACTTGGCACATATTCAGCTCACACTTTTTAAGCAGTTACAGCAGCATTTTTTTTTTTTTTTTTTTAGGGCATAAGGGTTTTACATAAATAAAAGTTGATCATTGTAAGCACCCCTGTCATGGGTAAATGGTTTATCTCAACTCTGTAACGGCTACATTTGTAGGGTAGGTTGTTCTGTTGAAAAAACAGACTTACTGGCAGGATAACCCGGCGAAGAAAAGGGTAGAAAAAAAACTAAAAAAGGAAACGAAATAAAGCTACCGTCACATCTAAGAATTGTTAAGCTGAAATATAAATGTTTGCTTTTTTAAATTAAAAAAAAATAAAATGTTTTACTGTTTTAAATTGCAGTTTTAGGGTGTTTGAAATTAAAAAGATACTTTAATTCTGTTTTAAAGTGATTGTAAATGATCACCTTGTAAAACAACCCATTCAGTTTAAAATAGAAATGAAAGGCAAAACATTTGTGTATAGATATAAAAAAGAATATACTGTACATTTTTTTTTCTCTAAAAAAATAATATATTTTTAGCATAGCTTGAGAACTGACCATGGTGTGTTATCCTGCTTAGTGTGGTCAGTTTTTAATAGGAAAGCAGAGGGACTGGCAGGAACACCGGGGATTTCACACAAAGGAAGCAATATAAAGAGAATGGGATACTTTCTCATATATGGTACAGCAGGCACATATCAGGAATATGAAATGTTGGGTTTACATTCTTTGGGACTGTCGAATAAAGTTCTTCAATGAGTGCATTTTCAATTCCTTTACTGTAAATGGGGAAGACAATATGGTGATGGACAGAGAAAGCTTATAACACAGATAGGGCCCTAAATCTGGAAGAGCACACACTGTGAGGAAGAATCTTGAAGCTTGGACACGTGTCCCTGTTTCCCACTGCGCATGTGAACATTGGCTACATCGGATGGCCTCCACTTCTGGGGATGTGCATCAGTGACAGTGTTCCTTCAGTGACAGTGGTTTTATCAGTGACGGCTGATGCATTAGTGATGCGGGGGCGCCGCCCCCCCCTATCCATGCATCGGCCCCCTAATCTAAATGCAGGGCGCCGGACGCATGGATTCCAATGGGTTTTTATTTTTATTTTGAAGCACGTGATTAGAGCCAGAGGTTCTAATAGGCTTCAAAGAAAGGTGGGCTCGAGGCGCAGAGCAATGCGCCCCGAGCCCACCCAGTTGTGTGACAATAGCGAATGAGACCCGTTTTCCGATTGGCCTAAAGGAAAAGCAATGCTATTGGCCAAGGAGCGGAGGAGGAGGAGGGAGGAAACTGAGGGGGAAGCCACCGCCACCGCTGCCTGCCCAGGGTGAGTGAGCCGGCGACCAGGGGGGGACAGTACAGGCTGGAGTTGGTGGGGGACAGTGCAGGCTGGAGTTGGTGGGGGACAGTGCGGGCTGGAGCTGGTGGGGGACCGGCGACTGGGGGGGGGAACAGTGCAGGCTGGAGCTGGTGTGGTCAGGGGGGGTAGGGTGTGGTTCATCTGCCGCCCCCCCAGCCCATGGAGCACCAGCCGCCACTGGGTTTTATTCCATCACAAGTGTGCTCTTTTACCCTTGCCAGGGGTCCTGGTTCACACTTTATCATTCTCGCTTCCAGGTGACCCAAACTCTTATGCCTAGCGCATGCCATTTTTTTTGTGAGTACAATTTTATCCATTTAATAAATGCTTTCTGTTGAGTATACTATGCTATGGTGTTTTGAGCTCTTTTCTTTCCTTTTAATTTACAGTGAATCAAGAGAGCAATTGGTCCAAGGGTAGCACCCTTTATAGTTAGATTATTGCAGATTCGTTTTTGGGCTACCCACATCATTTTCTTTCGTACTAGTGCTAGATCCTCACTTAATCAAGTTATTAACCTCAGGATCATATGTAGCATAATGTATGGCTTTTATTGCTTTCTTTTATTATTTTTGTTTTTGAAGGTTTTTTTATATTTGGTTTGGTCAATTGCCGTAAGGCAGAGTGGATTAGGGGTAGTTGGGTGTAACCAGACAGTGGAGTTCGTTTAAGCCTCGTACACACACACCGATTGTTGGCCGACCGATCAGCCGACTTTTGTCCAGTGTTGTTGTGTTGGTTGAAATGTGCTCTAGACTGCACATGGATTTTTTCGGCCAACAATAACCAACTTTAGAAGTGATGTCACGGGATGGTTTACTTTCCGTGTGGTTTTTCTTCTCTGAGCATGCCCAGTCTTGCTCATCTGATTTTTGACGGCCGAAATCTGTACTGACTGACAAACAATTGGCCGTTCTGTTGACGGCCAACAAAAATTTTATAGCATGCACACCAGATTTTGTTCGGCCGAAAAGTCGCAGTCAGTTGTCGGAAGCATCATACTAACAAGCAGACAATTGGCCGATCGGAAATTTACGGCCAACAATCGGTGCGTGTGTACTCCTGGACGTCCATAGAGCAGAGTGGGCTCTGTCCATGTTCACTTTGGAGAAATTGAGCGGACAGGGATGTAAACTGCATCCAGAAATTATTCACAGTGTTTCACTTTTACCACATTTTGTTATGTTACAGCCTTATTCCAAAGTGGATTAATTTCATAAATTGACAATTCCAAAAGAGTCTGTTTAGAATTCATTAAATTGACCATTTGAAAGGAGTCTTTTTAAAATCTTTGCAAATTTATTAAAAATAGAAAATGAAAAAATTACATGTACATAAGTATTTACAGCCTTTGCCGTGACACTCAACATTGAACTCCTGTTTCCGCTGATCATCCTTGAGATGTTTCTACAACTTGATTGGAGTCCACCTGTGGTAAATTCAGTTGATTGGGCATTATTTGGAAAGGCACACATCTGTCTATTTAGAGTCCCACAGTAACAGTGCATGTCAGAGCACAAACTAAGCCATGAAGTCCAGGGAATTACCTGTAGACCTCTGAGACAGGATTGTAATAAAGCACAGATCTGGGGAAGGGTACAGAAAAATTCCTGCAGCATTGAAGGTCCCAATGAGCACAGTGGCTTCCATCATCCGTAAATGGAAGAAGTTTGGAATAACCAGGATTCCAAGAGCGGGCCACCCGGCCAAACTGAGCGATCGGGGGAGAAGGGCCTTAGTCAAGTAGGTGACCAAGAACCTGATGTTCACTCTTACAGAGCTCCAGCATTTCTCTGAGAGGAGAACCTTCCAGAGGAACAACCATCTCTGCAGCACTTCACCAATCAGGCCTGTATGGTAGAGTGGCTAGATAGAACCCACCTCTCAGTAAATGGCACATGACAGCCCATCTGGAGATTGCCATCAAGTACCTGAAGGACTCTCAGACCATGAGAAAAAAATTATCTGGTCTGATGAAACAAAGATTGAACTCTTTGGCCTGAATGGCAAGCGTCATGTCTGGTGGAAACCAGGCACCGCTCATCACCTGGCCAATACCATTCCTAGAGTAAAGCATGGTGGCAGCTTCATGCTGTGGGGATGCTTTTTAGCAGCAGAAACTGGGAGACTAGTCAGGATAGAGGGAAAGATGAATGCAGCAATGTACAGAGACATCCTTGATGAAAACCTGCTCCTGAGCGCTCTGGACCTCAGACTGGGACAAAGGTTCATCTTCCAACAGGACAACGACCCTAAGCAAACAGCCAAGATAACAAAGGAGTGGCTATGGGACAACTCCGTTTATGTCCTTGAGTGGCTCAGCCAGGGCTCAGACTTGAACCCGATTAAACATCTCGGGAGAGATCTGAAAATGGCTGTGCACCGATGCTCCCCATCCAACCTCATGGAGCCTGAGAGGTCCTGCAAAGAAGAATGGGAAAAACTTCCCAAAAATAGGTGTGCCAAGCTTGTAGCATCATACTCAAAAAAGACTTGAGGCTGTAATTGGTGCCAAAGGTGCTTCACCAAAGTATTGAGCAAAGGTGGTGAATACTTTTTTATGTTTTTTTTTATTTTTAATAAATTTGCAAAGATTTCAAACAAACCTCTATCATGTTGTCATTATGTGGTATTGTTTGTAGAATTCTGAGGAAAATGAACTTAATCCATTTTGGAATAAGGCTGTAACATAACAAAATGTGAAAAAAGCGAATACTTTCCAGATGCACTGTATCTGTGAGCTGATCCCCTGCCAATCAGAACAGAATCTGCCCTGTGTGAAAAGGGACTAACTTGTTACAATTTTTCTTTACTAAGTATCCAGGTGTTATTATACATTGTTTAGTACTGCATTGTCCTCAGTGAAATTTCTTCTAATTTTATACCAGTATCTCGTTTTTCACATCCAATTACTGTCACCACAATCATTTAACATTCCCAAATCTTTTACTTTGTCACTTACAAGCTGTTGAATTTAGTACATGCCGTCCTTCTTGCACCTTTGTTTTCATCCCCATATACCCTTGTCTATCCTCATGTCTCACAGTGTTCGGTGCAACTCATCAGGAAGGGAAGAGGTGTTAAGCCATCCTTTAAAACTCTGAGCTGCTTAAGTCGGTTCCGGGCATATTGTTTGCTAATAAACTCATTAGCAGCCGAGCACATTATCCTCATTAATTAGGCAAGACAACGAAGCTGGGTGCTCCATTCTATCGTAGCTAGGGAAAGATTCACTCTGTTGCTTCTACAGCAGAAGGAGCCAAATCTTCAGAAGATTAACCCTGTCCCACCATATTATTCCAAAACCCTGAATTCAATACCTCATATTAGAGAGCCTGCTGCTGGTAATTGCAAGCAAACACCATCAAGGTCTGAAGTAGTTTACTGTACTTCATTTTTAAACTCAAATTAGTCACGATGTACATAATTTGAAACTTCAGTCAAAAATCATAATTTTGGGGTTTCTGTTTTGTGTTCCACATAAATCTGCTTCCATCATACTGTTTTAATGCAAGCACCCTCCATTTGTACAACTTAACACCCCTTTCTCAACTTGCTAAAAATGTGATAATAAAACTAGTTCATCTAATGCCTGATGGGTGACTGTACAAAAATGTCAGCCAAAGTTTTGCCTAATTTGTCACTTCCCCACTCCCAGCTGATTGGATAATGAAGAAGCAGCTGAACAAAAGTTTCCCACACTGTCCTTAGAATTATATGGCATAAGCACAATGGCTCAACACTTCTACCTAGCAGCACCGGGGTCATCGGTTTAAATTCCAGCCACGGCAATAGCTGCCTGGAGTATGCATGCTCTCCCTGTGCCTGTCTGGGTTTACTCCGGGTACTCTGGTTTCCTCTTACACTCCAAAGACATCATGGCAGGTTAATTAGCTGCTTTCCAAATTGGCCCTAGTATGTGTATGTATGAATGTGAGTTAGGGACCTTAGATTGTAAGCTCCTCAAGGGCAAGGCCTGATGTGAATGTATTATACTGTATATACGTAAAGCACTGCTTAAATTGATGGCACTTTATAAGTATCTGTAATAAATAAATAAACAGTTTGCCAATGAAACACTTTAGTAGTAAGCCTGTGTGTTTCTATTATTCGGTACAATATAATATAATTTACATTCAGGTACTTTTCATAAGTTCTCTCACTATGATTTAAACCTAGTTCAGAATTTTAAAGTGTTCATAAAGCCACGTTTTTTCTTTTTTCTGTTCCCTCTGTTTGATAACATTAAGCTCCCCAGTGTATTTGGTTTCTAAAAATACGTTGCCTAATAACTTGTTTCCGAGTGCCTCTTGGCGCTCATGTGACTGCCCTCTGGTCTCCTCTCCTGATCTGATAGCTGCAGGGGGAGGGGCTGAGTATCCACCACTGACGTCAGCCAAGACGAGGAGAGGAGTAGACCAGCGGGCAGTCACGTGAGCACCGAGCGTTGCTCGGAGATAAGGTAGTAGGCAGCGTATTTTTATAAATCACATGCATTGGGAGCGTAATGTTATCTAACAGAGGGAACAATAGAAAGCAAATACAGTAATTTTTACATCAGGAGGGGAGGATCGGAAACTGACAGGCAGGGAGGGGAGGAGGGGAGAGAACGGAGGAGTGGCCAGAGGAGAGACAGGAGAGCAGTGGATGACGGAGGCACATAAACTGACCACGGTGTCAGGACTCAGCAGTCATGATAAACCGTGGTCAGTTTACAGGGGAGAGGGCAGAACCAGGAATGTTAGACAGGTATTTCAGGTGATACAGGGGGGCCAAATTACAGTATAACATGCTTAAAAAGGAACAGGATCCAATTTTTTTTTTTTAGGGTAAAATAAACTTTTTAAGGCCTAATTTTCCTGGAACATACCCAGACAGGTGTCAATATTAGACACCTTTCCAATAACAAATGTAAAACATTTGTTGTAGAAGGCCACTATGCACAGTCATTTTCTGACAAAGGTGATGGCATGATTATTAGGTGTGATAGAAAATACATTCATGATTACTCTGCCTCTTGTTCAGCACTGTGTGAGATCATCTTATGGTAACACTAATAGGCAATATAAGTAGAAAATTAGCTCAGAACATTACATTTGATTACATTGATGACCCTACAGTATATGTATGGTGCAGAAACACATACAGCAATGTTTCAGAAAATCAAGCTGCTTTTGTCAAGGATGGTGTAGCAATCCATATGTTTGGAAGCTAAATAATTCAGAACTAGACAAGACTGGACAAGAATCCTACTGCCCAGTAACTGGGGTTGGGAAGGATAGGCGATACTGCATTGCAGTCAATTAGTGAGTTCAGTATTATCTTGTACTCATAAGAAATGCTTTGTTGGCAATAATTGATCCTTTACCTCAGCCTTTTTCAACCAGGGTGCCTACTGGGTCCTACAGGGGTGCCTTGGAAAAATGTAAAAAAATTGCCTCAAATTGCCTAATAATTGTCAAAAAGCCAGCGAGTGGAGCAGGCCTGCCTTTCTAATACGCAGTGGGGGAGATTTACTAAAACTGGTGCACACAGAATCAGGTGCAGATGTGCATAGTAACCAATCAGCTTCTAGGTTTTATTGTCCAAGCTTAACTGAACATGCTAAAGTAAGATGCTGATTGGTTACTATGCACAGCTGAACCAGATTCTGTGTTCCCCAGTTTTGGTAAATGTCTCTCAAAGCCACAGCCTTTTGTTGGGCAGCATTATAGCCTTGGGCACCATGTGGGCCAGCCCCTGACATCCTAACAACCAGTGACATCATTGGTTAAATAGGGGACATCGGGCGCCTGCACAGCATCCTTGTTTGTCCATTTTCTGTCCCCTTCTTTCAGTACTATGGTCATGTCAGCAAAGAAAAAGAGAGAAACTGAGAAGGAGAACTAGTCAGTACCAGTTTGCAAAGGTGGAGGAATAAATCACCTCTAATGTTGGGTGGCTGCTGCTGCGATATGTACAACTATTAATTTACATTTTTTAAATGATCAAATGGGGTGCCTTGAGGTTGTGCAAAGTTTTTAAGGGTGCCTTGACTGAAAAAAAGGTTGAGAAACACTGCTATAATTAATAAAGGGCAGCCACATGCTTCCTTATCTAATAGGGACACGTGAACATCAGCAAACTGAGCCCGGCCATCAGAAATTTCCATATAGGCTTCTGGAAAAGGAGATAATTCAAAATAAAATAGAGTTGGGATATCAGAGATGAGTGTGGTTTACAATGTATGCTTCCTTCTGTTTGACAAGTCCAGGACATTTGGAAAAATAGAAATCATCCACTAATTTCAAAACCCACAAAAAGGGTCCAGGCAAAACCTAACACTAAACTTGCTCTGTGCCAATCTATCTAACCCTGTAAAGCAAAAATCGCTGTACTTACCTATTCTGCAGCTGATCCGGTCCGGTCTCCAGTACTGGAAACTCTGTGCAGGAGAGGATCAACAATGGCTGTGAAATGGCTGGGAAGGGACATCACCTATGGACTTACTATGGGGCTTCTGTTGTCGGATGCTTCTCCTGCACCCGCCTCCAAGCTGAAGCCGCCACTGACAGCTGATGCTGGGACCGGAGCTGAGCGGCTGTAGAATAGGTAAGTACAATGATTTTTGCTTTACAGGGTTACATAGATTAGGTTTAAAATGTGGCACATTCTAAACTATTATTACTACTACAACAGTATTAATATTATCAGGACAGTTGTTACATTCTATGTTAAACCTCATGTTATAGATAGTCAATATTCATGACTATCATTATTATTACTATTACTACTACTATTAAAGAGACACTGTCACAGCACTAAAATCTACATTGTTAGGTGACATGGAACACCAATCAGAGTGGCTAATGACTCCCTCCTCCAAGTGACAGTGCTCAGGCCTAGCTATTGGCTTCTAGACTTGAGCACTGTCTCAGGGAAAGAGGTCACATGCTCCTCACTACCCAGAAGAATCAGGCATTGACACAAGGGAGCGCTAGCAAGGTGAGTATAACAATCAAGCTTCTTTGGTCAAGGATAGTGTATACCAGGGGTCTCCAAATTTTACAAACAAAGGCCAGTTTAATGTCCTTCAAACTTTAGTTTAGTAACTTTAGACTGTAGCCAGTGAGAGTAAAAAAAGGCCCAGCATCAGTGGGAGTAAACAAAGCCATAGGCTTTGGGGTTAATGGGGGTAAAAAAATGACATCTTTGGTGTCAGTGGGAGAATTAGTTCCCCATCTTTGTGTCAGTGGCAGGAATAGTGCCCATTGTTGGTATCAGTGGGAGGAATAGTACTCCGTCTTTGGTGTCAGTGGAAGGAATAGTTCTCCAAGGGCTGGATAAAGGCAAGAAAAGGGCCACATTCAGCCCGGTGGACAGCAGTTTGGAGATCCCTGGTGTATACTATAGAACTTTGCCTTACATTGATATCCAACATTCCTCATCATCAATGCCATCATCTTTTTTTTATTGCAGCTGCTATTATTAAAATGATTGTTATTGATTCCAGTGTTTATTATGATTATTCCTGCTATTATTTAAATTACTGTTATTGATATCCAGTGTTTATTATTGTTATTAATACTACTACTATTTAAATGACTGCTATTGATTTCTAGTGTTTATTATATATGGTTATTATTACTACTACTATTATTTAAATTACTGCTATTGATATCTAGAGTTTATCATTTTTATTATAATAAGTGTGATTGTTTTTAATATTATTATTTAAATGACTGGCATTAACCACTTCAGCTCTGGAAGATTACCCCCCCCCCTCCTTGACCACGCCATTTTTTGCGAAACGGCACTGCGTTACTCTAACCACTTGCTGACCGGGCCATAGCTGAATGACAGCTACAGCGCAGTCGGCTAGTTCTGGGAGGGCATACAGGGACGTCCTCCAGAACTCGGAAGTGTCCGTGCTCGCGGGGTTCACAGGACCAGGCGCATCATGGATCACAGTAAAGGGCAAATGACAGCGGCCCTTTACCAGGTGATCGCGCCTTTCAATGACGGAGCAATCACAATGTAAATAATCAGGGTCATGCAGGGGTTGAGCTCTCTCCTCTCCTCACACTGATACAGCACAGTAAGTTTCCTTGAGCTTTACTGCGCTTTTTAGTGCCCAGCAGTGCCCTACAGTGCCACATCTGTGCCACTACAGTGCTCATCTGTGTCCTACAGTGCCACCAGTGCTACTACAGTGCCACCTGTACCACTACAGTGTCCATCAGTGCCACTACAGTACTCATCTATGCCCTACAGTGCCATTAGTGCCACTAAAGTGCTTATCTGTGCCATCAGTGCCACACCAGTGCCATCTGTGCCACTACAGTGCCCATTGGTGCCACATCAGTGCTGATATGGGCCACATTAGTGTCACATCAGTGCCACTACAGTGCCCACAGTGCCACATCAGTGCCACCTGTGCCACTACAGTGCCCATCAGTGCCACATCAGTACTCATCTTTTCCCCTACAGTGCCCATCAGTGCCACTACAGTGCTCATATGTGCCCTAAAGTGCCATCAGTGCCACTACAGTGCCCACCAGTGCCACTACAGTGCTCATCTGCACCACTACGGTAACAATACAGTGCTCATCAGTGCTCATCTACACCACCACAGTGCTCTACAATGCCATCACTGCCACTACAGTGCTTATCAGTACCACATCAGTGTCACTACAGTATCATCCGTGACACTGCAGTGCCCATCAGTGCCAACAACAGTGCTCATCAGTACCACTACAGTGCTCGTCAGTACCCAATAGTGCACATCAGTGCCCATAAGTGAGTGCTCATCAGTGCCACCCTATCAGTGGATCCTCATCAGCACCTGTCAGTGCCTCCTTACCAGTGCACATCAGTGCCAGCTAATCAGTGCAGCCTCAGTGCAGTTTATTAGTGCACATCAGTGCAACCTCATCAGTGCACATAAGTGCACTCTCATCAGCACCCATCAGTGCACCCTCATCAGAACCCAGCAGCGCAGCCTTTTCAACACCCAGAAGTGCAGCCTCATTAGACCAGTCTCATCAGCACCCATCAGTGCAGCCACATCTGTCCAAGTTCCCCTATCGCAGCAGTTTGTCACCACAGCCCACAGTCACCAGTATGGGGATAAAATTTTTTCCAGTGAGGAGGCATACCAACTTCTTAGCTTGACTGACGAGAGCAGCGGGGAGCTCTCTGAGTCCAATTCTGATTCAGAATTTGAACCCGTTTTAAGCAGTGGGTCTTCTATAGAATCGGAGGAAGAGGAAAGGGTGCCCATGAAACTAAGGCATTCTGGTGAGGAGCAGGCTACCACAGATAGAGCAGTGGCATCAACCAGCAGCTCAGTGCCATCCACGATTAGAGCAGTGGCATCCACTAGTACTGCAGTGCTATCCATGAGAAATGGAGTACCACTGCAAGAAAGGCAAAGCAATAATGGGGTGTCATCCCAGCTCTATTCAAGAGCAGTTCAATCCCCCCTTTTACCGCCCAGACAGGTGTCCAGGTGAACCAGGAGAATCCAGGAGAATTTTGCCCCTATTGATTTTTTTAATTTAATTTTTACCCAAGACCTATTATCTTCCATCGTGGCCCAGTGCAACCTCTATGCACAAAAGTTCATATCAAGCAACCCAGGTTCAAGTTACGCCCGTCCCTATGAGTGGAGAGAACTAACTCTGGAGGAATTTAAAATATTTTTGGGACTCACTTTCAATATGGGACTCACAAAAAAAAATGAATTATACTCCTACTGGTCCACCAACCCTGTCCACCACATGCCAATCTTCTCATCCATTATGCCCGCAAAAGCTTGTTAATCAAAAACTATGACGAGGGTAGACGGCGAGTTTGCGGAATAATGAGATATTGACTATCAGGTGGAGGGACAGAAGAAACGTCTACATGCTCTCATCCATTCATAATGACACCTACGTGGAAATCCCCAGAAGAAACGACCCAATCCAGAAACCAGCATGTGTCCACAACTATAATTTGCAAATGGAGGGAGTCGACTTCAGTGATCAAATGATCGAACCCTAGCTTCCCACAAGAAAAACACGCCATTTGTATAAAAATGTCTCCATTTATTTTCTCAGTTTAGCCATTTATAATACTTATATTATTTACCATAAATGTACAGAGACCCTCATTTCCTATCTTCAATACCAAGAAGAAATTATCACCCCACTTTTGTACTCTGAAGGCCCACCAGAAAGCATTCGCTCAGATTTAGTGAGCATACTCTACAAGCGGCATTTTCCTGAGAGACTTTCCCGCCATGAAACAGGCTGAAAATGTCAGAAGAGGTGAGGAGGAGTTAGAAGAGACCCAACGTATTATTGTCCTCCGTGTCCTTCCCAACCAGGCCTCTGTATAGGTAACTGTTTCCGCCGTTATCATACTTCTCTACATTATTAGTAAAGTATGGTATACGGAACTGGCCCTGACTTGTTATTTGACCACACTCCTGCCTAACGCTAAACTGTACATACCTCTGCCTGCTCTGAAACGGACCCTGGACTGTATTTTGACCACGTTTTATGCCTCTTGGACTGATCTTTTACCCTGCTACTGGAGTAGTGGGATTTATAACACAAGGGTCTCACCTTTATGAGGGGCTTCAGAATTGTTTTTCTGGATGAAGAAAACTTCTTTTTCGGTTTTCTCATTCCAGGATTAGGTTCTGGAGACCAAGAGCTTCAAAGAGATTTGGGTGAGAGAACCCTCACCCAAGGCCCCATTCTTTCCTGGTCTGCCACCTGTACTATGGACCATGTTCCTGCCTACTACCAGGACTAATATTTTGGCACTGCAGGCAATATTTATACCTGCACTGACCCTAGACTGTATATGGACAGTATCCCTGCCTGTTCTGATTATGGACAATATCCCTGCTGGCTGCCTGGGCAATTTAATTTGCTGTGGCTGACCACGATCCTGCCTGTTGCCTGGACCAATGCTCTCCTGTGGGCAACTGCACTACTAAAACCACAGGTAATCTTTTGTTTACCCTTTGCTCAGCAGAATGTATTTTGGAGTGTAATTCTTGAAATGTACATGCTATATGTTAGAAATATGAAGGGCCTTCAACAATGTGAGGTGCTACTTGCATGCCTAGCCTCTGTATGTGACCAGGCAGTGTAAAAGTCTTACAAATGTGGTATTGTTATACTCAAGAGGAGTAGCAGAATGTATTTTGGGGTGTAATTTTTGGTATGTACATGCTATGTGTTAGAAATATCTTAAAAATGGACAACTTTATGTAAAAAAATGCATTTTCATTTTCTTTCCACATTTAAAAAAAAAAAAAAAAGACATGTTCAAAAGACTAAATATGCCTCATAGAATATACATTTGGGTGTTTGCTTTCCAAAATGGGGTCATTTTGTGGGCGTTTCCATTGCCCTGGTGCTCCAGGGTCTTCAAAATTGTGATAGGTTGTCAGGAAATTACATGCCTAGTACGCCTGAAGGTGCTACTTGCATGTTGGGCCTCTGTATGGCCAGGTTGTATAAAAGTCACACACGTGGTATTGTCATACTACTCAGGAGGAGGAGCAGAATGAATTTTGGGGTGCAATTTGTGGTATGCACATGCTGTGTCTTAGAAATATTTCATAAATGGACAACTTTGTGTAAAAAAAAAAAAAAGAGTATTAATTTTCTTTCCACATTTTCCAAAAAATGGAAAACAATGATATGATCAAAAGACTCATTATGCTTTATAGATTATACGTTGGAGTGTTTGCTTTCCAAAATGGGGTCATTTTGTGGGCGTTTCCATTGTCCTGGTGCTCCATGGCTTTCAAAAGTGTGATAGGTTGTCCGGAAATTATATGTGTAATTTATGCTCCTACAACGCCTGGAGGTGCTACTTGCATGTCAGGCCTCTGTATATGACCAGGCAGTGTAAAAGTCTCACACATGTGGTATTGCCATACTCAGGAGGAGTAGCAGAATGTATTTTGGGGTGTAATTTGTGGTATGCATTATGCCATGTGAAAGAAATAACCTGTTAATATGACAATTTAGTGAAAAAATCTTCATTTTGCAAAGAATTGTGGGGAAAATTGACAACTTCAAAAAACTCACCATGACTCTTACTAAATACCTTGGGATGTCTACTTTCCAAAAAGTAGTCATTTGAGGGGTATTTGTACTTTCCTATCATGTTAGTGTCTTAAGAAATAAGACAGGTGGTCAGTACATCAGGTGTGATCAATTTTCAATGATTGGCACCATATCTTGTAGACTCTATAACCTTCACAAAGACAAAATAATATACACTTATTTGGGTTATTTTTACCAAAGATATGCAGCAGTATAGCTTTTGGCCAAATTGTATAAAGAAAAACTACTAATTTGAAAAATTATATAACAAAAACAAAGAAAAATGCATTTTGTTTACAAAAATGTCAGTCTTTTTTTTATTTATAGTGTAAAAAAAAAAAAAAAAAATGGGGATTAAATACTACCATAAGAAAGCTCTATTTGTGTGAAAAAAAAGGAAAAAAATGTATTCCATATATGTACAGTGTGTTACATGTCTGAGTAATTGTCATTCAAAATGTGAAAGCACTGAAAGCTGAAAATTGGCCTGGTTAGGAAGGGAGTTTAAGTGCACAGTGGGTAAGTGGTTAACTGTCAATTGCGAGGTTGTGTGACACTGTACCCAAGCTTTCTTTTGGTGGTATTTAATCACCTCTGCTTTTTTTATTTTTTGAGCTATAAAAAAAAACAAATTTGAAAAAAAAAAACAATATTTTTTTACTTTCTGCTAAAAAACATATCCAATAAAAAAATGTAAAAAATCAAATTTCTTCATCAATTTAGGCCAATATGTTTTCTGCTACATATTTTTGGTAAAAAAAAAATCCCATTAAGCGTATATTGATTGGTTTGCGAAAAAGTTATAGCGTCTACTAACTCTGGGGTATATTTATGGAGTTTTTTTTTTTTTTGTTTACTAGTAATGGTGGCGATCAGCGACTTATAGTGGGGCTGCGATATTGAGGTGGACAGATCGGACACTAAGTGACACTTTTTTGGAAACCAGTGACACTAATACAGTGATCAGTGCTAAAAATATGCACTTTCACTGCACTAATTATACTGGCTGGAAAGTGGTTAACATCAGGGGCAATCAAAGATTTAACATTGTGCCTAGCCAGTGTTTTAGTCTAGTGGGGGAGGTGCTTTTACCAGTGGAAGGCATTGATCGGTGTCCCTGCTTTGTAGGAATACAGGATCCATGCCTTCTATACTGACAGAATGGCAATCTGTCTTGTTTATATATTTTTTTATGTTAACTGGCTAATGTATTTTATTCTGAATATACGTCCAAGTAATAAACAAATCCTGTTTGTTCTCTTTGGTAGGAATGTGATACTCCAGCAGCTATTCCTTATTCCCAAGACATGTTTCCTCTCCTGCTGTTGTCTCTGCACTCTTCCTGAGTCAATCACAATAAAAATAAAAAAAAAACAATATAAATGTTTCTATTTGCCCTGACCCTGTCATCATGCAGCTAAAGAACACAACCTCTTGTTACAGCTGTTTTATTTCTCAGAGATATCAAATCCTGGGACACAATTACACAGTCACAAACAGTGTTTCTGGTAAAAGAAACAATTGTAAGGATAATATTGCTTTTTTTTTTTTGCTACACAACTAATATACGTACATTTTAGCAGTCTGTGATGCCTTAGAATATGGATAAATTGGGATTCCTAACCCCTTGCTCACATCTATAATATTTGTTTGAGCAGGTATAGACAACAAACTGACAAGCACCATTTTTTTTGTAGTCTGAAATTCTTTATAACCTTGACATCACCCCTGTAGAATATTTGCCAGCCAATAGAAAATAGGTCAATGAATTGGCCCGGGTAAAAGGTTCCCTTAAATTACTGAATCAGAAAAAGAAGTGTAGAGAAGGGTACACCTGATCACAGAATGTTTGCTATGAATACAACTGTACAGTTCCTCTGGGGAGGGGGGGGGGGGCTAGAGTATGACTGAGGCCTCTTTGTTAAAGCGGAGTTCCAGCCTAACCGCACACTCACCTGTCCCACGGTCCAGCGATGCGCCGTCTTCTCCCTCTCTGTTCTGCGGCACCAGCATCACTGATGTGGGCACCCGGCTGTGACAGTTTGAGGCTTCATAGCTGGGTACGCACTGCGCATGCGCTAGTTGCGCTATGCGTCGTGATTGGCCGGCAATCTTCTGGGACCTCTGAAGTGTCCCAGAAGATTGCAGGGAGGAAGGGAGAGAGGAGAACTTCCGCTCAGGGTGCCGCGGCGCTCCGAGCGGAAGTGGGAGCGGGTACATGTCATAACTAGGTACCCGCTCCCCCCCCCCAAAAAAAATGACATGCCAAATGTGGCATGTCAGGGGGTTAGGACTATTTAAAGCGGAAGTTCCACTTTTGGGTGGAACTCCGCTTTAAGCTGGATACACACTATACAATTTTCTTTAGATTTTTTCCTTTTAGATTTACCAAAACCATATAATATGAGGTCAGACCTAAACACTTTAAATTAGTATGAAATCAGGCAGGCCCTTATACTACATAGTTGAAGGTAAATCTAATGGAAATCTATCAACAAAAGTTGTATAGTGTGTATCCAGCTTAACCACTTTACCACCGGAGGATTTTGCTGTCTTACGTCCAGGCCACTTTTTGCGATTCGGCACTGTGCAACTTTAACTGACAATTGCGCAGTTATGCAACGCTGTACCCAAACGAACTTTACGTCCTTTTTTTCCCACAAACAGAGCTTTCTTTTGGTGGTATTTGATCACCTGTGCGATTTTTACTTTTTGCGCTATAAACAAAAAAAGAGCGACAATTTTGAAAAAATAACAATATTTTTCACATTTTTTTATATGAAATCCCCCCCCCCCAAAAAATTTAAAAATCTAATTTTTTTATCATTTTAGGCCAATATATTTTTCTGCTACATATTTTTGGTAAAAAAAAAATTGCAAAAAGCGTATTTTGATTGGTTTGCGCAAAGGTTATTACGTTTACTAACTAAGGGAAAGATTTCTGTAATTTTTGGTATTTTTTTTTTAACGACTAATGGCGGCGATCTGCGGTTTTTTTTGCTGGACTGCAACATTGCGGCGGACAGATCGGACCCTTGACTGACATTTTTGACACTTTTCGGGGTACCAGTGACATTACTACAGTAATCAGTGTTATAAATATGCACTGTCACTGTAAAAATGACACTGGCAGGGAAGGGGTTAATTTTTTTGGAGAGGGAGGGGTTAATGCATGCCTGGTGCTTACTGACGTGTGTGGGGGGAGGTGACTGAGTGACACAGGGACAGATCGCAGGTTCAGCTATGCTGAACCCTGCAATCTGACCCTGTCTGTCACTTAGGAGATCCGCCCGCTTGTGTTTACACAAGCGGGTGGATCTCCACACTCGATTCCCCGACGATCGGGGAAGAGCGGCGATGATCACCGCCGCTCCTCCCCTGGCCCGACTCCCGCTGTAACTGAATACAGCGGGGGCGAGCCTCCGGCGGCGCGCGCGTGGCGCCGAGAGAGGGGAATGTCTGGTGACGTAGGTCTACGTCGCCAGACGATAACGAACCACTTTGCCGCAGTACAGTCAATGCCTGTCAGTTTTTTTAGGTAGACTTGCAGCCCTATGGAGTAGCAGATGTCAGCGGTGACATCTCTGCTGACACCCGCTGCTATCCGATCCGATCCTGTTCGTGAAATCCAGACAGATGGAAACCCTATTTTCCATCTGTCTGGAGGATCAGATTGGATAGGATCGGATGAAAATGGACAGGTTAGAATCACTCCCCTAGGCTCACATTTAACCCCTTTGATGACCCACAGTGTTAACCCCTTCCCTTCCAGTGTCATTATTACAGTAACAGTGCATATTTTTAGCACTGATTACTGTAGTAATGTCACTGGTCCCCCCAAAAGTGTCAAAAATGTCAGTCAGGGGTCCGATTTGTCCACCGCAATGTCGCAGTCCCGCTAAAAAATCGCAGATCGCCACCATTACTAGTAAAAAAAAAAAAAACAATAAAAATGACATAAATCTTTCCCGTAGTTAGTAGACGCAATAACTTTTGCGCAAACCAATCAAAATACGCTTATTGCTATTTTTTTTTACCAAAAATATGTAGTAGAATACAAATTGGCCTAAAATGTTAAATTTAGATTTTTAGATTTTTTTGGGGGGGAATGTTAAATAGCAGAATGTAAAAAATATATATTTTTTTTTCAGAATTGTCGTTCTTTTTATGTTTATAGCGCAAAAAATAAAAAATTACAGAGGTGATCAAATACCACCAAAAGAAAGCTCTATTTGTGGAAAAAAAAGGACATCAAATTTATTGGGGTACAGCGTTGCACGACCGCGCAATTGTCCGTTAAATTAACGCAGTGCCGAATCGCAAAATATGGCCTGGTCATTAAGCAGGAAAATCTTCCGGTCCAGAGGTGGTTAAATAACTTTTGGAAGGGGAAAAGCAATATACGAAGCAATACTAAACTAAGTAAACTTTGGGAAGTTTACGATTTCTATTTACTATGTACACAGAAGTGAATGTTATAAAGAGACTGAAAGGCTGGGGACAATGAAACAGAAAGAAAGGATGAAAAGGGCAAATAATAAAGCAAAGGAGAGTAGATGAAAGAAAATAAACGTGAGATTGTTGAATGAGCAGATTGTAGAAGAATGCAGAGGCACACTATGATTGATAGAATACATAGAGGCAGGGAGTAGGGGAAATGAGTAATAAGTGGATGGAGGGCAGATGGATGAGTGCACACAGAGAGGGTGAGTGAGAACAGTGACAGGCCAGAGGTGATGTGAGCCACAGCCCTGATATGTGCTGCTGAGAGAACCAGCTCAGTCTGAGCTGCCTGGGAGCAGTTTGGATCACGTCCAAAGTAAAATCAACCCTGAACAATATTATTGTCCGCCTGTCTATTCAGGAAAATTGTTTTCTTTGGGCTGAATATAAATGACACAAAGCTGGAGTTACATCACCGCAGTGGGCAGCGAACTTAACCCCAGAATCCCTCCGGCAGCCTGGACCGAGGGAGGGGGCGGCTGGGGAAAAGGGGCAGGATTGTTCTCATGTCTGAGAGACTATAAATAGATGAAATGCTCTTTCTATTCCCTCCGAGGGTGTGAATAAAAAATCCATTTAAACTTTGGGAGAGGAGACCAACTCTATGCACATATCCTTCATTATCTCCCACAAGGCTCCAAAATAAGAAAACAATATTATATTGTGTGACGGGGCAAAGTGTGCTGTATATGAGAAAACATTCATGTGGATGTACTACACAAGAAAGAATTTGTCTACCAGGTTTGCTTTCCTAAAAAAAAAAAAAAAAAACTCACTTTCTAAATTTGGTTTGAGGTTATGGATTTTTATATTACTTCACCATTCTAAGAAATATATCCAATAACCCCCCCCCCCCCCCCTACAAGGTGATAATTAAGGAGAGCAATTTGGAGCTAGGGAATAGGCGCTGTCACCCCATAACAGGAAGTGCCTAATTAATGGCCTTCATGGCTGGATGACCAGGGGTTATTTTAATGAAAGCTGCTGGGTACAAATGTTGCAAATTATTTTTTATTATACACTATATTACCAAAAGTATTTGGACGCCTGCCTTTACACGCACATGAACTTTATTGGCACCCCAGTCTTAGTCCATAGGGTTCAGTATTGAGTTGGCCCACCCTTTGCAGCTATAACAGCTTCAACTGTTCTGGGAAGGTTTAAGAGTACGTCTATGGGAATGGTTGACCATTCTTTCAGAAGCACATTTGTGATATCAGGCACTGATGTTGAAGAGAAGGTGTTCTATCAGGTTGGTCAGGACTCTGTGCAGGCTAGTCAAGTTCCTCCACCCCAAACTTGCTCAATCATGTCTTTATGGCCCTTGCTTTGTGCACTGGTGTGCAGTGATGTAGGAACAGGAAGAGGCGATCACCAAACTGTTGCCAAGTTGGGAGCATATAGTTGTCCAAAATGCCTTGGTATACTGACGCCTTAAGAGTTCCCTTCACTAGAACTAATGGGCCAAGCCCAACCCCTGAAAAACAACTTCACACCATAATCCCCCCTCCACCACAATATTTGGTCCAGTGCACAAAGCAAGGTCAACAAAGATAAGTGAGTTTGGGGTAGAGAAACTTGACTGGCCTGCATAGAGTCCTGACCTCAACCCAATAGAACACCTTCTCTCCAATATCAGTGCCTAATATCAGAAAATGGGTTTCTGAAAGAATGATCAACCTTTCCCACAGACACACCCCTAAACCTTGTGGACAGCCTTCCCAGAAGAGTTTAATTCCAGTCTATTAAGTAGGTAATTTAGTTATTTATTGGGATGACTTCACAGATCTGTGATTAAACAAACTATTCAAATTGTCTAGATCAGCCTTCCCCATCCAAGGTTCCAAGGAACCCTGCGGTTCCACCAGAGGTTTCGTTCCTTGAGCAATTAGTAATTTCTGCCTTTAGATATGTAACCACTGACAGGAATGATCTTTAATGCAGTCTGTAAGGGGGGATTCTTTCCAATGGAACATTTTTTCCAAATGACCGCCAATTAAATGAACCACCAATGTAAGGAGCATTTTTCCCTCTGACCATCAATGTTAGGGCACACGTCTTCACTGACCACCAATGTAAAGAGCATTTTTCCCTCTGACCATCAATGTTAGGGCACACGTCTTCACTGACCACCAATGTAAAGAGCATTTTTCCCTCTGACCATCAATGTTAGGGCACACGTCTTCACTGACCACCAATGTAAAGAGCATTTTTCCCTCTGACCATCAATGTGAGGGCACACGTCTTCACTGACCACCAATGTAAAGAGCATTTTTCCCTCTGACTATCAATGTGAGGGCACACGTCTTCACTGACCACCAATGTAAAGAGCATTTTTCCCTCTGACCATCAATGTTAGGGCACACGTTTTCACTGACCACCAATGTAAAGAGCATTTTTCCCTCTGACTATCAATGTTAGGGCACACGTCTTCACTGACCACCAATGTAAAGAGCATTTTTCTCTCTGACCATCAATGTTAGGGCACACGTCTTCACTGACCACCAATGTAAGGAGCATTTTTCCCTCTGACTATCAATGTTAGGGCACACGTCTTCACTGACCACCAATGTAAAGAGCATTTTTCTCTCTGACCATCAATGTTAGGGCACACGTCTTCACTGACCACCAATGTAAGGAGCATTTTTCCCTCTGACTATCAATGTTAGGGCACACGTCTTCACTGACCACCAATGTAAGGAGCATTTTTCCCTCTGACTATCAATGTTAGGGCACACATCTTCACTGACCACCAATGTAAAGAGCATTTTTCCCTCTGACCATCAATGTTAGGGCACACATCTTCACTGACCACCAATGTAAAGAGCATTTTTCCCTCTGACTATCAATGTTAGGGTACACGTCTTCACTGACCACCAATGTAAGGAGCATTTTTCCCTCTGACTATCAATGTTAGGGCACACGTCTTCACTGACCACCAATGTAAAGAGCATTTTTCTCTCTGACCATCAATGTTAGGGCACACGTCTTCACTGACCACCAATGTAAGGAGCATTTTTCCCTCTGACTATCAATGTTAGGGCACACGTCTTCACTGACCACCAATGTAAAGAGCATTTTTCTCTCTGACCATCAATGTTAGGGCACACGTCTTCACTGACCACCAATGTAAGGAGCATTTTTCCCTCTGACTATCAATGTTAGGGCACACGTCTTCACTGACCACCAATGTAAGGAGCATTTTTCCCTCTGACTATCAATGTTAGGGCACACATCTTCACTGACCACCAATGTAAAGAGCATTTTTCCCTCTGACCATCAATGTTAGGGCACACATCTTCACTGACCACCAATGTAAAGAGCATTTTTCCCTCTGACTATCAATGTTAGGGTACACGTCTTCACTGACCACCAATGTAAGGAGCATTTTTCCCTCTGACTATCAATGTTAGGGCACACGTCTTCACTGACCACCAATGTAAGGAGCATTTTTCCCTCTGACTATCAATGTTAGGGCACACGTCTTCACTGACCACCAATGTAAAGAGCATTTTTCTCTCTGACCATCAATGTTAGGGCACACATCTTCACTGACCACCAATGTAAAGAGCATTTTTCCCTCTGACTATCAATGTTAGGGCACACATCTTCACTGACCACCAATGTAAAGAGCATTTTTCCCTCTGACTATCAATGTTAGGGCACACATCTTCACTGACCACCAATGTAAAGAGCATTTTTCCCTCTGACTATCAATGTTAGGGCACACATCTTCACTGACCACCAATGTAAAGAGCATTTTTCCCTCTGACTATCAATGTTAGGGCACACATCTTCACTGACCACCAATGTAAAGAGCATTTTTCCCTCTGACCATCAATGTTAGGGCACACGTCTTCACTGACCACCAATGTAAAGAGCATTTTTCCCTCTGACTATCAATGTTAGGGCACACGTCTTCACTGACCACCAATGTAAAGAGCATTTTTCCCTCTGACTATCAATGTTAGGGCACACGTCTTCACTGACCACCAATGTAAAGAGCATTTTTCTCTCTGACCATCAATGTTAGGGCACACGTCTTCACTGACCACCAATGTAAGGAGCATTTTTCTCTCTGACCATCAATGTTAGGGCACACGTCTTCACTGACCACAAATGTAAGGAGCATTTTTCCCTCTGACTATCAATGTGAGGGCACACGTCTTCACTGACCACCAATGTAAGGAGCATTTTTCCCTCTGACTATCAATGTTAGGGCACACGTCTTCACTGACCACCAATGTAAAGAGCATTTTTCCCTCTGACTATCAATGTTAGGGCACACGTCTTCACTGACCACCAATGTAAAGAGCATTTTTCTCTCTGACCATCAATGTTAGGGCACACGTCTTCACTGACCACCAATGTAAAGAGCATTTTTCCCTCTGACTATCAATGTGAGGGCACACATCTTCACTGACCACCAATGTAAGGAGCATTTTTCCCTCTGACCATCAATGTTAGGGCACACGTCTTCACTGACCACCAATGTAAAGAGCATTTTTCTCTCTGACCATCAATGTTAGGGCACACGTCTTCACTGACCACCAATGTAAAGAGCATTTTTCCCTCTGACTATCAATGTTAGGGCACACATCTTCACTGACCACCAATGTAAGGAGCATTTTTCCCTCTGACCATCAATGTTAGGGCACACGTCTTCACTGACCACCAATGTAAGGAGCATTTTTCCCTCTGACTATCAATGTTAGAGCACACGTCTTCACTGACCACCAATGTAAAGAGCATTTTTCCCTCTGACCATCAATGTTAGGGCACACGTCTTCACTGACCACCAATGTAAAGAGCATTTTTCCCTCTGACCACCGATGTAAGAATGCCCTTCTCCACTGATCACCAATGTATGGAGCATTCCCAATGTAAGGGGACACTTCTTCACTGAGCACCATTGTGAGGAAACATTTTCTCTGTCTGTAATTCTTTTCTGGACATTAATATTTTTGTTTGTTTCATTTCATTAATATTATTATAAATAACGTTGTATAGAGCAGCTCTAGGTATCAAATACATTAGGTATTGCACATTGCTTATTCTTTTATTTATTCTTATATAAAACAGCCTATTGTCCATGCTAATGTGCCATGAGCTGTAGATATAGCCATTATTAGAAGAGGTTCCCTGAAACTGAAAAGATGTTTCAAAGATTCCTCCATTTTCAATTGTTGAGAAAGGCTGATTTAGATAATACACATTAGAATCAGAACTCCAATATGAATCACAAGTACCACACACCGTCAATGTGAACAAAATCCACCTGAAGGCTTCAGCTCAGTCTCCCACCTTTCAGACATACCCCTGTCACCGGCTTAGGACCTAAATTCACGAGCCCTGAGCAGGTGAAAAGCATTAGATTGGGTGTCTAATGAGTAGGAGACTGAGCTGAAGCTTTTTGGTGAATTTTTGTTATTGTGGTTTACATTGACAGTGTGTACTTGCGATATATTGGAGTTCCTTATCTAGCAGCGGATCATCACCTTTTAGCAGTGGAACTGGCCGGTTTATTACACAGTAGCATGTAATTGGTGCTTCTTTTTCCAGTTCTTGATGTTAGAACCAGAGTGTAGAACTGTAGACCAATCATGCCCAACTTCATTCCTCAAAGGCTGACAACAGTGCTCATGTTCCCTACATATATTAGCAACGTGTGTTAAAGAACAGCACTCATTATCGTCCCTGTAAATCTGTGACGAGAACTAAAAAGCATGCACTATTGGCAACCCTTGAGGTTCAGTGCTGACGTCGCTGTTGCAGACCACTGCAATCTAAATTTCATGCCCCTACGAATGTCACCTACAGTATACTGCGTGGATAAGAAATCAAAACGTGACGTTGGGTTTTGTAAGAAATTATAGCTGAAACTACAATTAATGTAGATGAGGACAGGGGATAAAAAAAATAAAAAAACTCAGGTTCTGCAAACATGGAGCCAACATTTTAAACCATAAAGGCAAACATAACACACGTCTTTAAAGCGCTGAGATAACTGAAGTCACTTGGGCTTTTTTAACAAGACTAAGAGCAATATGCAAAGTGCAGCAAACCATAGCAAGCAATCATCTTTCATTGTTCTGACTTACAAACTGATGAAAGTGACAATCTGATTGCTTACCGCACTTTGCACAGCATCATTGTCCTCTACACTGCCTTATTCAATAAGTCTTGCTGTTTCTATTTTTTGTTTCTTTTAGACTGTTGTCATTTAACGAAACAGAAAAGGATGCTGGGTATTCGGGAAAGATGTTGTAGCATACATATTTATTAATGTACAGCCTTGAAGACAGATGAAAGTTCTATCACTGGCTCCTTCTGACCTTAGGCATGAGCTAGATGTTCAACTGATGTGCATTAGTTACCTAAAATATCTACATACAGCAAAACATAAAGCAGTCATTTAGAAAATGCGTGTTCAGGGTTTTAGCATCTAGAGCAGTGATGGCAAACCTTGGCACCCCAGATGTTTTGGAACTACTTTTCCCATGATGCTTATGCACTCTGCAGTGTAGTGGAGCATCATGGGAAATGTAGTTCCAAAATATCTGGGATGCCAAAGTTCACCATCACTGATCTAGAAGGTTAGGAGCTGGAGAAAAAAAAAGAAAAAACATTTTTTTGCATTCTTCTGCAGTGCCCGCTGGTGCTCCATTGGCCGGGGGGGGCGTCAGACGGACCACACCATACCCCCCAGGACCACACCAGCCCGCGCACCATACCCCCCCCCCCCCGGTCGCCGGCTCACTCACCCTTAACATGTGGAGGACAGTCAGCAGCGGCGGCGGTGGCGTGGCTTCCTCTTCAGTCTCCTGCGTCTCCTCCCTCCTCCTCCTCGGCCAATGGCATGGCTTCTCCTTTCGGCCGATCGGGAAACAGGTCTCAGAACCCGCTTCCTGATTGGCCAGGAGGAGAATCCATGTGACAATAGCGAATATTCATTCGCTATTGTCACACAACTGGGTGGGCTCAGGGCGCAGAGCTCTGCGCCCCTAGCCCACCTTTTTTTGAAGCCTATTAGAGCCTCTGGCTCTAATCACGTGCTTCATAAAAAAAAAAAACCCCATTGGAATCTATGCGTCCGGCACCCTGCATGTAGATTAGGGGGCTGGGCGCATGGATGGGGGGGCGGCGCCCCTAATGGATGGGCCGCCACTGTTCTTCTGGATCAACTGTGGGTATAGGATTCTTTATATGGAGGTTTTCTATTTAATAATCCAGTTTATTTATTATTTTTCTATTGGTTGAAATAGATGAACTTGGGTCTTTTTTTAACCTAACTATGTAATTATGTAAAGTGCAGTGACCGATAAGGACCAATCAGCGACCATCTTTCATTGCCCTGATGGCTGCAGCATTGCTGCCCTGCCTTATTAAGTAATCTCCTATGTGATTTTCTTTTTCGTTTTAATGGCCAAACATAGCATTTGTCTTACGCTTTTAATAGAACATCATATACAACTGTTTTCTAGGCTTCTATTAAATCCCCTGCCGTTAAAAGCTGGTGAGCAGCGAAAGGGTTAACTCTCCCGGCCCCCCCACATGCAAGATATATGGAAATTGTAATTGAGTGTCAACTTGCGATGAAATTCAATCCCCTTTACACCCCAAATGTAATTTGGAAGCTCTGTGCGATATTTACTGCAATGCTAACCACATTTTAGAGCATAATTACATTTCTGGGGAACTCACAGCCAAAAAAGAAAAAAAATTGTGTTGTCTTTAAAGCCCCCTGCCGTGGGACAGAATGAAAGAAGGGAGAGGGAGTAAGAAAGACACTAGAAATGAGTGTGACAGAAAATGAAATAGAGAAATAGATATTTAATGGTGAGCCAGACACTACGGCAAGTGAAAGACTCTAAATAGAATGTTAGGCGTAGTTTGCATTACAAATAACAGACTGTAAGTAAAACTTATTTGCTTGCTAGCCTAGTTTTATTGAGTGTATGTCCTGATTGCCTTTCTAGTTGTAGGGACAGAGGACAGGGGCTGAGTTTGTTTGTAGGGACAGAGGACAGGGGCTGAGTTTGTGGTGTGGCCACTTCTGAGGACAACAAAATGACACCATGTTCTCCAAACCTACACAGATAAGAGCCCATTCAGACTAGCGCGACACGACTTTGGGGGGCCTCCTGTGAAGTCGCGTGCACCGCTGTGCACCGCGACTTGCAGAGACTTGACATAATGGAAGTCTATGCAAGTCGCCTCCAGGTCGCCCCAAAGTAGTACAGGACCCTTTTTCTAAGCCGGAGCGACTTGTGTCGCCCCTATTAGAACGGGTCCTGTGCTAATCAATGGACCGCGACTTGTCAGGCTGACAAGTCGCCTGACAAGTCGCCCTAATGTGAATGGGCTCTTAATCAAGCAAGAAATAAATGTTTTATTTCATGAGATACCTGTTTCTTTAATAGGAGGTACATGAGACTGTGCCCATAAAGATCTCTGGTGACAACAGTAGCACAGTAAAAGTATCCTATGGGGGCAAATAAATGAAATCTGGTCCTGAATAGGAGCAGGTGTTGCAGTCATCGTCTTTGTAGAACAGAGAACAGAAGGCCTTTGCTGTGACTCCCTGTCCCTTCAAATCATTAGGGGACTCTTGTCATCACTCCAGATCTGTAAACTCTTCTAAAGTCTATACCACAAGGTCTTCTCTATTCACTACTATGAACATCTCCAACATTTAAAACAAAAAGAAAAGTTCTACTGGGAAAAAGGGGGGAGGAGGGGGGGGGGGGTCATTGCTAAAAACCACAGCCTAGCACAGGCAGATAAAAGCAGGTGTGTGAATGTAGGTAACAGTTCCTTAATCACACTAGGGCATGGGAATTGATTGTTGCAGGAACCGTTTAGATTTAAAAAAAGTCATTTATTCACATGTATATCCAGGCCAAAGGTTAAGGCGATATTAAAGGCAAATCATTTTTTATTAAAATAATAAACATGTTATACAATAATAAAAAAATAGCACAGAGCAGCCCCAAACCTCTTCTTCTGGGGTCCCCCGTTAGTGCTTTTGGCTCCTCTTCTTCTGTATTTGCCCCCATAGCAAGCTGCTTGTATGGAGGCAGATGTGCAGGCTAACTCCCAAGCCAGGCTATGTGTGTCCATAGACACACACAACATAGCTTGGCCCTGCCCCCTCCTCACATTATTTGATTGACAGCAGCAGGAGCTGCTGCCCCTGTGCCTGTGAGGAGAGAGAGCAGTGATGCAGCTCTGGGGCGTAGTACTGGATCGTAAAAGGAGCCAGGTAAGTAATTAAGGGGGGGGGACTGGAGGAGCTGATACTGGAAGGTTTTTTACCTTAATGCAAAGAATACAAACCATAAAGCAAATGTGTGCAAACTAAACCCCTGTTTTTAACGCATACTGTTGGACAGGTTAATATGGTTGATAAGCAGACTGGTTGGTGAGTTGAGCTGGGAATTTTCTCTGGTTTTGTCTTTCATGCATTTGCCCTTCCGTGCGCTCCTTGCTGTGAAGGCCAGTTATAGATGGGGGGCAGGGGCCATCTCTTTGTTACTGGTGTAAATATTGGTAAGGGGACACACTAGACATCTTTGCTGCCATTGTGCTATGTGCTGGGTGTCCAGGGTGCCCCTGCAGCCTTTAGGTCCCTTTCTCACTTGTGCAACCTAAAAGTCACATGATTTTGACAGGACTTGAAGCAATGATTGTGTAATCTTGAGGGCTATGAACCTCAATACACAGCAAAGTTGGAGTAAAGTAGTGCAGGGGCTACTTTGAAGTCGCTGCAACTTAAAGTCGCACAGATATGAACAGTACTCATTGGAAATCATAAAGTATGACTTGTCATGTGAATTTGCAGTCCCAAGTTGCAGAGTAGATCACACAAGTGTGAAAGGTGCCTTAACCACTTTACCACCAGAGGATTTTGCTGTCTTACGTCTGGGCCACTTTTTGCGATTTGGCACTGTGCGACTTTAACTGACAATTGCGCGGTCATGCAACGCCATACCCAAACGAAATTTACGTCCTTTTTTTCTCACAAACAGAGCTTTCTTTTGGTGGTATTTGATCACCTGTGCGATTTTTACTTTTTGCACTATAAACAAAAAAAGAGCGACAATTTTGAAAAAATAACAATATTTTTCACATTTTTTTATATGAAATTCCCCCCCCCCCCCCAAAAAATGTAAAAATCTAAATTTTTTATCATTTTAGGCTAATTTGTTTACAAATTTTTGGTAAAAAAAAAATCGCAATAAGCGTATTTTGATTGGTTTGCGCAAAAGTTATTGCGTTTACTAACTAATGCCCCATACACACGTGCAGATTATCTGCAGACAAAAGTTACCTTTTCTATGTAGTGCAAGGGCCTGCCGGATTGCATACAAATTGAAAGTGTTTAGGTTTGACCTCATATTATATGGTTTTGGTAAGTCTGCAGACAAAAGTCTGCAGATAATCTGCACGTGTGTATGGGGCATAAGGGAAAGATTTCTGTCATTTTTGGTGTTTTTTTTAAACGAGTAATGGCGGCGATCTGCGATTTTTTTTGCGGGACTGCGACATTGCGGCGGACAGATCGGTCCCATGACTGACATTTTTGACACTTTTGGGGTTACCAGTGATATTACTACAGTAATCAGTGCTATACATATGCACTGTTACTGTAAAAATGACACTGGCAGGGAAAGGGTTAATTTTATTGGAGAGAGAGGGGTTAATGTATGCCTGGTGCTTACTAACGTGTGTGGGGGGAGGTGACTATGTGACACAGGGACAGATCGCAGGTTCAGCTATGCTGAACCCTGCAATCTGTCACTTAGGAGATCTGCCCGCTTGTGTTTACACAAGCGGGCGGATCTCCAGACTCGATTCTGCTGCTCCTCCCCTGGCCCGACTCCCGATGTGACTGAATACAGCGGGAGCGAGCCTGAGATGGGGGAGTGTCGTCAGACCTACAAGAGCCACTTTGCCGCAGTAGAGCTCTAGTGAGCAGCGGCAAAGTGGTTAAGGAGGATTGTGCTACCTCCAGGCCCACCTGCCGCATGTGCTCCCACTGTGGAGACTCTCATAAATTTAGAAGGGTTAGTACTGCAGGTAATACAGGGTGCCATTAAGGAGCCTTTCAGCTTACGCATGCATTTGCAAACATGTGCTAACTAAACCCTTGTTTTTAACGCATGCTGGTGGACAGGGTAATATGGTTGATAAGCAGACTGGTTGGTGAGTTGAGCTGGGAATTTTCTCTGGTTTTGTCTTTCATGCGTTTGCCCTTCCATGTGCTCCTTGCTGTGAAGGCCAGTTATAGATGAGAGCAGGGTCAATCTCTTTCTTTTTTAAACATTAATGTGGAACTTCACTTTCTCAGTCAACATTGACTATTTGTAATCCTTAAGCTGCTTGCAGGTGTAAATAGATAGGAAGGTATATTATATTTACTTGTTTTAACCGGTTGCCGACTGCCGCACGACTATATACTGCGGCGGTCAGCCCCGGCCAGGCAGAGTGACGTATGGGTACGTCACTCGCCTGTCACTGACTTGAGAGCCAATTGCGGGCGGGCGCGCACCCGCCGTGGCTCGTTCACTGACAAGTCAGTGCGTGTGACCGGCGGACCCGATGTCCGCCGGTCACACTACGATCGCTCCGGTGAAGGGAGAAAGGCGGAGCGGCTTATGTAAACAAGCCGCCCGTCATTCTCCCTGGTGTAAAAATGAAGATCAGACGGTTCTACTATGAATCACGCCCCTAGGACACACTTAACCCCTCCCTCTCCAATACAGTTAACCCCTTCCCTGCCGGTGTCATTTTTGCAGTAACAGTGCATATGTATAGCACTGATTACTGCAGTAATGTCACTGGTAACCCCAAAAGTGTCAAAAATGTCAGTCAAGGGTCCGATCTGTCCGCCGCAATGTCAAAGTACCGAAAAAAAATCGCAGATCGCCGCCATTACGCGTTAAAAAAAAAAACACCAAAAATGACAAAAATCTTTCCCTTTGTTAATAAACACGATAACTTTTGCGCAAACCAATCAAAATAAGCTTTTTGCGATTTTTTTTGCCAAACATATGTAGCATAAAACAAATTGGCCGAAAATGTTAAAAAATTTTGATTTTTACATTTTTTTTTGGAGAATTTCATATAAAAAAAAATGTGAAAAATATTATTTTTGCAAAATTGACGCTCTTTTTTTGTTTATAGCGCATGATCAAAAAATCACACAGGTGATCAAATACCACCAAAAGAAAGCTCTGTTTGTGAGAAAAAAAGGACGTCAAATTTGTTTAGGTACAGCGTCGTACGACCGCGCAATTGTCTGTTAAAGTCACGCAGTAAAAAATCGCAAAAAAACCCCTGGTCTTTTAGCAGCCAAATCCTCCGGGGCTTAAGTGGTTAAACTTTTTTTTTACATTTTTTCAGCAACTTCCTGGGTTCCATAGCTAGGCAAATGATGTCATACATACCAGGAGTCTTCAGGGGAGGAAGGATTTTCTCAGCTAAGCACACCTTGCCTAAGCTAAGAGCAGATGGATTCCAGGACATAAATACTACATGAATCATTTGCCCTTACTCAAAGTGACAATGGCCAGAAATGCTAGAGGGTGGTTTTCAAAGTGATTTCTCAGCAAAATAAAGCATGCAGACATGGATGAGAAGGTGGGTTTGCATGAATAGTAAAAAATGAATGAATTAGCGTTTTTGATTTGTGGTGCTCAGATGCAGTGTAGTTCCACTCTAGGCCTGTAGATGTATAATCACTTAAAATTCTTGCTTTTACTACTCCTAGATGTGTAAAACAGCCCACCATAGAGAAAATAATCTCCTAATTCAGTGTTTGTCAGCCTTATTTAACCCAAACAGGCCGTGTTATTGGAACTACCCTTAGATAAAATAGCTGTCATAAACATCAATCCATTGACATTGATTTAAAGCACCTGTGCAAGGTGAAGGAAATCCTGAAAACATGACCTGCTTACTTGAGTACTGGGGTTGGGAACTATTGTTCTACGTGGATGCGGAAGTCTATACTCATAGACACTTCACTGAGAACTGCAGTGTCAGCCATGTTTTCAATAAGTTTTGTTAAACTTTTGTACCACTGGACCTTAAAATGAAGATGGTAAGCCCTAACAAGCACGAACCTCTGATCCCACCTTTATTGTAACTCCACTGTCTCCCTCTATTTTCTAACGTGATGCGCAAACTGTTGGCACTATATAAATCCTGTATAACATTAATAAATATCAGGATTTCTATGGCTGTAAATAGCAAAAATGCCAATATTATGTTTATTATTGTGTTTTCATTTAATGTATTTTTTTGGTATATGGTGATAGTTGTTTGATCTGATTAAAGGAATTAATAAAACCAGAAGGATTTGCCCCCTTAATGACCAGGCCCTATTTTGCGATAAGGCACTGCGTTAATTTAACGGACAATTGCGCGGTCGTGCGACGCTGTACCCAAACAAAATTTACGTCTTTTTTTCCCTAGAAATAGAGCTTTCTTTTGGTGGCATTTGATCACCCATGCAATTTTTATTTTTTGCATTATAGACAAAAAAATAGCGACAATTTTGAAAAGAAACAAAACAATATTTTTCACTTTCTGCTATATAACATTCCCAAAAAAAAATGTAAAAATCAAAACTTTTTAACATTTTAGGCCAATTTGTTTTGTGCTACATATTTTTGGTCGAAAAAAAAATTGCAATAAGCGTATTTCGATTAGTTTGCTAAAAAGTTATTGCGTCTACTAACTACGGGAAAGATTTATGTCATTTTTATTGTTTTTTTTTTCTTTCATTTTCAATTTTTCATCCATTTTTTTTTCAATTTTTCATCCATTTTTCATCCATTTTTCATCCGTTTTTCGTCCGTTTTTTTGTCTGTTTTTCATCTGTTTTTCATCCATTTTTCATCCATTTTTCATCTGTTTTTCATCCATTTTCATCCGTTTTTTGTACATCCACTACTAATGCAAAAACGGACCGTTTGTGCATTTACATTAGTTTTTCGTCTGATCCGTTTTTTTGACGGATGAAAAATAGGGCATTCATCCGTTCCAAAAAACGGACATTGACGGAAGCGGATGAAAACGGATGTTAACGGATGATCATCCGTTGCCATCCGTTTTTACATAGAGATGCATTGATGTGCATTTTTCATCCGTCAACGGATGGATGGAAAACGGACCGTATGTGTGAAAGGAGCCTTACTTGCCATGTTGTTAATTGATACAAATAACCAATAACACTTCTATTTCTAGAAGCATTCCTAATGTACAGCATTTTTTCCCACCTGCCTAGAACTTTTGCACAGTACTGTATATACAGTACATATAAAACTATAATAATGAACTCCCCGGGGTGTATAACTAGTAAATAGAAGTTGTCACCTTACAGAAAGACTTACATTACTACAGCCGAAATAACTAAAGTAGCACAGAACTGGAAAGAAATCTGTTTTGCCACACTGCACACATTTCGGTTTGCAGAGACACAATATTTGATTTACAAAGTAAAAAATGTCAAGCTGTGCTACAATATGTGCCCTTCTCCTGGCGTGTGCCAGAGCCATCACCCCTCCACCTTCTAATAATCACAATATATATGGGTGATCACACTAGTCTCCTAGCTACAAAACCAGCACACATAACAAGCCAGATAAAGCCAATAGCAGATAATTAGGATAGAGGGGGCTCGTTAGCCGAGGCAAAGCTTCTGCTCTGGTATTGCCCCTAATTGTAGGTAATCATCATTTACACTAAGCTCACAGCAAACAAATCTTTCTTTTATTAACCCTTCTGCTGCTTGGAGAGCTACAGTTTCCTTGGAACGTTGGGCTTTTTGATTGGCAATGTCAATTAGTATAACAATAAAATCTAAATTGGTTACCAATAACCACATAAACACAGATTAATGGAATCATGATGATGAGAAACTGAATGTTGTATATAAACACATCATCTCCAGCACTGGAAAAGGGATGATAGCTCATGACACCACCTAGTGTGAGTTTGTAGAAATGCAGGTACAGCAACCTGATGGCCAAATGGCCTTATGTCAAGGTTATAAAAATGATGGATATTAATAGCATTCAGATTATGAACTCTAAGAGATCTATATTTTAACGCATCTAGCAAATCTTGCTTATTACAAGCTATATGTGTTTTGAAAGTGCTTCTATTATTTCTTCTGTTACACAGCAGGATATAAATATACATAATGTGTTAGAACACATTGAATTATCGTTTAAGTATATACACTTAGATACATTTTATCGCGTCAAAAGACCATTATCCCTTTTTGTTCACTCTATCCTCATTTGACAACATGTTCTATGCATTTTAAAAGTTCCTTTCTTGAGTTGCACGAGCAATAATATATTTCTATTTTTTAAATGTATATGAAATTTATATAGGTAATTAGGTAAGAACAAATTAATTGACCAGTTTAGGCATACAATTAGACATATGGATGCATTTGGTCAAAGAGTACCATTACAGTAGATATGAACCGAAAATCAATGACATTTAACTTAATAAAACATTGTTTAGCATAAATAATTGCCAATTACATTTTAATAAATGTTTCCATACTTTGTTGCATCTCAGTGCAGCTTCTTTGCAGCCACTTCTTATGTCTGTGCAATCTAGAGATATCTGTATGACATTTTTCCTGATAGTGACAGCAATGGACCAAGCCTGTGTAATGTGTGTTGACATGGCCACTTATAGTCTCCAGTGGAAGCACTAGTGACAATGGCAGAGCGCAATGCAGTGACAGAGGGCAAACACCCTATACTAGGAAGTGTCTGAATAATGCCCTTCATGGCCATATTATTTTAAGGAAACCTCCAGATTTCAAAATTGCTCTGCTATTCAGCATATTACTCTGTTTTAAGTGTTGTAGAGGCACTAAAAATGCCAGCAGCTGTAATCCTCTATGGCATATGTGTCAAACACAAAGCCAGCAAGCCAAATCTGGCCCCCCAGACCATTTCATGTGGCCCTCGCACCTCTCCTGCAGCTGCGACACCCCCCTCATCTCCACCCCACCTTGTCTCAGCAGTCAGCAGCAGAGAGGAGGAGAGAACTCCTCCGCCAGATCCTGCACTTCTCTGTGCAGCTGCGGAGATGTTTGTCTCTGCCACGCCCCTGTCTAAGCAGTCAGCAGGGAGGTCAGAATTCCTCCTACAGATCCTGCACCTCTGTGCAGCCGCAGCGCCCTTATGTCTCCACCTTCCCTGGTCTCAGTATTCAGCATACTCCAGCAGCTGACTCCAGCCCTCCTCCAGTCCTCCTGCAGGCCCTGCACTTTCTACCTCCCAGCACCACCTCCAGCTTCTTCCCAGCAGCACATAGAAAGGGGGGTGCACTGTATGTCAGAGAGGGTGGGGACTCTTGACTTCTGATGTGAGGGGGTGTGCTCTGGACATCTAGTCTTACAGATACAACTGGCCCTTTGAGCGCAACCATAATGCTAAAGTTACCCGAGATAAAATTGAGTCCTGCTCTATGGGATGACAGGTGTTAGCTGTGTGTTCAAAAGTATTGTTTCCCATGACATAGTTCTGAATTAAAATATGTTTGAGTTTATGTCATATCCTAAAAGTTTTATTTAATCACCCACATCAGTTATTAGGACTTATTTTACATAACAGCTTACAAAAATGTATGTTCAGTGGACTGTAATGTGGCAATATCATAAGTATGGTAAACATTACATTCCTGCTTCTATGTGACTCTTTCTCTACGCATTTACTAATTCCCATGATGTGCAATATATTAGGTATAACTAAGCTACTGGTGTGGTTATCATTTTTACAGGAACCGGACTGCTTAGAAGCTCTCAATTCCTTCAGCAGGGATCAGACTATGCTGGCCTACAGAGGGAGAGACAGTGGTGGCAGAAATGTGAGTATAACGCTTATGTTTTGTGGCTGGACACAAGGTTTACAAGGATTTGAGCTTTGTGAGTGCCACAGGAATAGGATTTATTTTTATATTTTGTATTTTCACTGCCCGTGTTTAATACTGCAATTGCTGGTGGAGGTCGGTTTATTAATACTGAAGCTGCTGTAGGGACTCTCACTATGAAATAAAAACCTCATTTAGACTTCCTCAAGAGACAGTGAAAGTCTATACTATGTAATATATATATTATACAATATGTTGTAGCAATAAATTTAATCTGAGCTTTATATGAACCCAGTAGCCAGATTCTGTAGAATCCTCACACTGGTTTTGGCTGGGTCCACCTCTGCTTATAACACATTTTTATGTTTGCAACCTCATTTTTTTTACCGCAAAGCTCAGAGATTGTAGTGGATTCAGTACCTGAACCACTGAACACATTGCACTGCATTTTTTTGGCTACGATTCTAGGACATTCAGTAAATGAGATTATTAGATACTAAAGGAATTTAGAAAGATGGCAGACAGGAACATTGGATGAAATGCAGGATAAAAATTCAACAATTATATGTAGGCAAATGAAAGCCTCATTCACATGAGCATACCAAACCTTATGCCCCTGTGAAGAGCCATCTTCAGTCCCCCAGGATGTGCCGGTGTTCTGGGCATAGGGTGTGCAGGCTACGTTTTGAAATCAAGGCAGGTGGCCAGTAGCGTTGTGAACCTCATCCCTTTAAACCAGGACACACAATAATTACACAGGTGCTGTGGCTGATTAAGGTGGTAATTAAACTCACTTAGGCCCCTTTCAGACGGGCTTTCCGATCCAGTCCACCAGTCAGTTTTTCAGGTGGACCTGATCAGATGCTCCATGCAGCTCTATGGAGCAGCGGATGTCAGCGGAGACATCTCTGCTGCTATCCGATCCTGTCTGTAAAATCAGGACGGATGGAAACCCTATTCTCCATCCGTCTGGAGGATCGGATAGGATCAGATGAAAACGGACAGGTGGTCCGTTTTCAGCCAATCTTCCATAGAGGAGAGCGGGGATCTTACAGCTTCATCTCTGCAAAGAAAGCAAGAGACAAAGCTGTCATCTGCCTGCTCAGCGGGAATCGGTGAATCGATCCCGGCTGAGTCAGTCGGGAGCACCTCCCGTGTGAAAGGGGCCTAAGTGCCTGATGTGCATTATATTAGCCTCACAACCTGTGTAATTCATATGTGTCCTGGCTTAAAGGGATGAAGTGGCAACCCTAGTGGCCAGCTTCCGGACCTCCACGCTCATCCCAGAGTGTACATCCATATGGCTCTGATGCATTGATCAAAACACAGATGATCTTCTTGAGAAAGATTAGCGTTCTCCAATAGAAACACGTCCGTATAGGCAGGAGGTGATGTCACCAGTACAGGGGCATTGCTGTGGAGTGTGCACTGTCATCAGAGTTTTCTACTATCGCACGCATGCTGGTTGCCAAGGACCAGGGCCCAGCCTGTTTGTGTTAAAGTGGTGTTCCAGCCTCCCCCTCCAAAAATTAAAAGTCAGCAGCTACACATACTGTAGCTGCTGACTTTTAATATTAGGACACTTACCTGTCCTGGAGTCCAGCGATGTCGGCACCGCAGCCTATGTTTCCATTCCGATATGGGAACCCGGCAGTGAAGCCTTGCGTATTCACAGGCGGGTCCCTACTGCACATGTGCGAAGCGCACTGTGCATTCGGATTGGCTCGGTGGTGGGGGAAGGAGGAGGGGGCCAAACTTCCGAGGGACATCGGCGCTGTCTCCTGGAAGTGGGGAAGGGTACCTGTCAAAAACAGGTACCGGTCCCCCCTGAAAGGTGCCAAATGTGGCACCGGAGGGGGGGGGGAGGAAGCAAATGAGCGGAAGTTCCACTTTTGGGTGGAACTCTTTTTTAAGTTGATCAGTGCTCCTCTTCCTGCTCCTATTGTACTGGTCATTAAGCACACACATGCTTGCACTGCATTAGCAACATTGAAGCAACATCGCTCAGAAGCACCATGCAGCTGGCAATATAGAGTGGTTGTCTTATTTTATTGTTATACATGTCATTTATTACTTTATGTTTATTTTTGCACAAGGAATTTGTGTGTGAACATTGCAGAAATTGATTATTATGTATGATCCATGCATCAGACCCGCACAAATGTGCACTCCAGGATGGAATGGAGGTGCATGCAGTCTGTCATTGATTTCAATAGGCCGCCTGCACATTCTGCACAGAACACCTACTGAAACTGCTGTGATTAACTGTTTGTTGATGCCTAGGAGGACTGGGACAAACAGTTATACTCACCCGTCCTCCTGCAGCTCCTGGAGATTTCTCTGGGCTGTTAGACTAGTCTTCTCCCCTCTAAAGTCCCCTGACGTCATCAAGACCAATGCAGGGTCTTTAGTTCTGCACTGGATGTCAGGACGCAGACAGACAGTCTACTGCTAAAGCAGGATGGGAGCGCCATCTGCTGGGCAAGCAGAGGATCAGATAAATAAAAGTTCTTACCTCCTCCCCCTAGACATAAACTAGGGGATAGCCCCACTGTAAGTAATGACTTTTCGCTTTCGTGGAGTTTACCTCTAGGTTGTAGTAATTCAGGTAATCTCCTATTAATGTAATACACTACACATAGGGAAAAAAAATCTAAAATAAAGAGTATTGCACCCTGAACATTATTAAGGCAGAAGTTAGCAGCACAGTTCTACGCAGTGGATTAGGTTGTAAATGGAATTATTCAGTGTTCGTTTTGGAAGGGCCCTGGGTAATAATGGACTGTATCTCCCTAGGCTCAGGCTTACTGCCTTGGATTGTCTCTGCATCTTCCGGAGCCCATGATGGATGGAAGCAGTTTTTGAAGGAAGTTCTGTGTGCGTTCTGGTTGTCGTGGTGACGCTGGGGAGGGTCTCCTTGCTGTACACAGAGTCCCTTTTGTGCCCTTGTGTCCCATTCAGAGCAGCTACACTGGGAAATGCTTCCAAACCTCTCATTCACACAAGAGATAAGGGGGCCTCTGCAGCCACTGTGTCATCACTAATTGGCATTACTCTGAATGGATTACATCATCTCTTGCCTGTGATGTCAATATTTACTGGGAGCTCATGGTAATTCACTGAGTAAAAACAATCCCTAGAATTCGCCGTCGTTTATTAGCCAATATTATGATATCACTGGCACTTATACAGTAACTGAGACGGAAAATGGGAGCTAACGGGGCATACTGGTGCTTTTAGCACTGCTTTAGACAAAACAAAGGAAATTAAAATAAAAAGCTACAGAATATTAGCAGTAGTATAGAATAGTAATACTTACAGGGAGTGTCATACTAAAATATGGGGCTTTATATACTCTGCTTACTAATTTAACACTGTACAGCAACACTACAGAGTTGATTTACTAAAGGCAAATAGTCTGTGCACTTTGCAAATGCAGTTGCGCCAGATCTTTGAAAATGAAATAAAGCTTCACGTTACAAAGAATACCCAATCACATGCAAGGAAAATGTAACCACTTCTGGACCGGAAGATTTCCCCCCTTAATGACCAGGCCATTTGTTGCGATAAGCACTGCGTTATTTTAACGGACAATTGCACGGTCGTGCGACGCTGTACCTAAATAAAATGTATGTCCTATTTTTCCCATAAATAGAGCTTTCCTTTGGTGGTATTTGATCACCTGTACGATTTTTATTTTTTGCGCTATAAACAAAAAAAGAGCAACAATTCTGAAAACAAAACAATATTTTTCACATTCTGCTATAGGATATTCCTAAGACTCCATTCACACTACCGCAACTTGTCAGGCGACTGGTCAGCCTGACAAGTCGCGTTCCATTCTGTGCTACGGGAACCGTTCTAATAGGAGCGACTCAAGTCGCTCCAACTTAGAAAAAGGTTTCTGTACTACTTCGGGGCGACATCGGAGCGACTTGCATAGACATTCATTATATGAAGTCCGTGCAAGTCGCGCCAAAGTCGCGGTGCTTGCGACTTCACAGGTGGCCCCGAAGTCGTGCCGCGTTAGTGTGAACCGGCACTAAAAGAAAAACATTTAAAAATCTAATGTTTTCATCATTTTAGGCCAATTTGTATTCTGCTACATATTTTTGGTAAAAAAAATCCCAATACGCGTATTTTGATTGGTTTGCGCAAAAGTTATCGCGTCTACAAACTAGGTGAAAGATTTATGTCATTTTTATTTATTTATTTTTACTAGTAATGGCGGCGATCTGCGATTTTTAATGGGACTGCAACATTGTGGTGGACAGATCGTACCCCTAACTGACATTTTTGACACTTTTTGGGGGACCAGTGACATTACTACAGTAATCAGTGCTAAAAATATGCACTGTTACTGTAATAAGGACACTGGCAGGGAAAGGGTTAATCCAGGGGCGATCAAAGGGTTAAATGTGAGCCTAGGGGGTGTTTTCTAACTGTGAGGGGGTAGGCTTGTGAAATCAATACAGAGACATGTGTTCCTAAATAGGAGGAACACAGGAGCTCTGCATTGATTCCAGAGAGAACAGCAGCAGACCACTGTTCTCTGTTCATAGGCAGCGATTGCAGGTGCCCGGGGGCAATCGCGGGTGCCCGGTGGCAATTGCGGCCGCTGACCCAGTGCATTGGCTTCTCCGCTGGCGAGTGGCCGCACGCTCCCCCAGGATCGCTCCCGCGAACCACCATACAGGTACATCAATTTGCGGGAAGCTGGCGCCGTATAAGTGATTAAAAAACAGCATTTTTGCTTGCACATGATTGGATGACGGAAATCAGCAGTGCGTCCCCTCTTTGCAAAGAATTTTCATTTCTCTCACTATCAGATACAAATCAGCTTTGCTGTTTTACAGAGGGTCTGAATATAATAAAAATCTATCTATCTATCTATCTATCTATCTATCTATCTATCTATCTATCTATCTATCTATCTATCTATCTATCTATCTATCTATCTATCTATCTATCTATCTATCTATCTATCTATCTATCTATCTATATATCTATCTATCTATCTATCTATCTATCTATCTATCTATCTATCTATCTATATATATATATATAAATAATATAAAAACATATATATAATGATAATAATATATAATATTATAATACAATATAATTTATAATAATAATAATAGAATATAAAAATAGAATAAAAATAAAAAAATCCAACTCAAAAAAGATATTCACCCCCCTCATATAATGTTCTTTCATTATATGACAGTTGTAGTCAATCAGCAGGCTTTCAGATGTTGATAAACTTCAAGTCCCTGCATACCTCTGCCTGTAAGGACAAGCTGGAACTTGCATTCCCTTAAGCACAAAGTTGCCCCTGCTTGATATATAAAGTACAAATGAGGCAGAAATGATGAGGAAAATGATCCTAGCAGCCTAGTAAAAGGTTCATGATACAAATCAGGAATTGCATACAGGTGCTAACCTTGCAAAGCATTTGGTATTGCGGCCATCGGACCCTATAGAAGGATAGGGATGATCTGTGCCAAAAATAAAGAGGTGACAGTGGGGAGAGACTTCCTGCGGGCAAGAGGCCAGAGCAGTCTGTCTGAGAACCATGCTAATCAGCCCAGCATGTGGGTACTCTCACCCATACACTGCTCATCCTCCACTGCCAAAAGTGCACATTCCAGCACCGGGACATTCTAGGATAAATACTGTACTTTCTGTCCTTCTGACCTGCATTTTTCACAGTCTCTGAATAAGAGTCTCACATTCACATGAAAGGTTATTTCTAAGGGAAATAATCAATTTGCTCACCAGGAAGGTTGCCTAAATGGCGTTACAATTCAGTTCATTTTCTTAAAGGGATGCTAAAATCCAATACATTTTGATTTGCCTAAAGAAGCTACTACTATATAATAGTTTTATATTCATAGTATATGCAAAAGTTACATTACTTTGTGAAAAATAGGGTTTCCATTTGCTGTATTAAAGGGATAATAAACAGCAGTTGAAGAAAAAATTCCCCTGCAAGGCAATAGCATCGCATACTAGCACATTATGAGAGACTTACCTTAAAATCAAACCCTCCAGCGGCACTCTGTCACCTCCGAGAGGGCTTCCATCTTCCCCTGGTCTTCCTTCCAGGTACATGGCCTCCGGCTACATGAGTGGCTAGGGGCGCAATGACATCACTCCCGCACATGTGAACGGGAGCCGCCGTTTACGGCATGGGCTCTGAAGGTCCAGCACGGTATGCAGCAGTGACGTCACCAGCTGCATGCACTCTGAATGTCTCCTAAATAGTGCAAGTTTAGGAGATATTCACAATACCTACAGGTAGGTATAAGTGGTAAAACAGAGTTTACTACCACTATAACATTGCATTTTATCCCCTAATCTAGGCTACAGAATGACTGGTTATTAGTTGTCCAATGGAATTAATGGATATGATGTCAGATGCTTGTAGCAAAATACACTATATTACCAAAAGTATTGGGACACCTGCCTTTACACGCACATGAAATTTAATGGCATCCTAGTCTTAGTCCGTAGGGATCAGTATTGAGTTGACCCACCCTTTGCAGCTATAACAGCTTCAACTTTTCAGGAAAGGCTGTCCACAAGGTTTAGGAGTGTGTCTATGGGATGTTTGACCATTTTTCCAGAAGCGCATTTGTGAGGTCAGGCACTGATGTGGATGAGAAGGCCCAGCTCGCAGTCTCCGCTGTAATTAATCAGGTTGAGGTCAGGACTCTGTTCAGGCCAATCAAGTTCCTCCATTCCTCACTTGCTCATCCATGTCTTTATGGACCTTGCTTTGTGTACTGCTCAAAATCATTTGGATTATGGTGTGGGGTTGCTTTTCAGGGGTTGGGCTTGGTCCCTTAGTTCCAGTGAAGGGAACTCTTAAGGTGTCAGCATACCAAGACATTTTGGACTAATTCATGCTCCCAACTTTGTGAGAACAGTTTAGGGATGGCCTCTTACTGTTCCAACATGACTGTGCAGCAGTGCACAAAGCAAGGTCCATAAAGACATTGGGGAGCGAGTTATTGGTGGAGGAACTTGACTGGCCTGCACAAAGTCCTGACCTCAATCTAATAAAACACCTTTGGGATGAATTAGAGCACAGACTGCAAGCCAGGCTTTCCCGCCCAACATCAGTGCCTGACCTCACAAATGCGCTTCTGGAAGAATGGTCAAATAATCCCATAGAGACTCTTAAACCTTGTGGACAGCCTTCCCAGAAGAGTTGAAGCTGTTATAGCTGCAAAGGGTGGGCCAACTCAATATTGAACCCTTCGGACTAAGACTGGGATGCCATTAAAGTTCATGTGTGTGTAAAGGCAGGCGACCCAATACTTTTGGTAAAATAGTGTATTTGTACATAACACCAAAATGGTATCTTAAGTTATATATAAATCCAAGAAAAAAAAATGTAATATAGTGCAGTTTACCAGTTCTTAGATGTGCTGTCTGCATACATTTTCTGCAAGTACATAAAAATTCCTGTTGATACTGCACAAAATCCATGGTCCTAGTAACTTCCCCTGAACTGAAATTTCAAACAATGGTATTTGCCTTCTCATCTATCATCTGTGAACTATAAAATACCTTCCCACTATATATTGAAGATGAAGGGGTGATGTTTGTAGTCCAAATCAGGAGAGCAGCCTAGGGTAAAATAGTTGCTACTCCACAGATACAATACAGTGTGTGAGCGTGGTCACCCTAGGACCGGAAATGCTTTTCAGGCGGATTCACCAGGTGAAAATAGCGAGAAAAAAAGAAAACAAACTCAGCCATTTTCGCTTCTGAGTTTAGATATGCTTTGAACATTTTTTAACCACTTAAGCCCCGGAAAATTTTACCCCCTTCCTGACCAGGGCCTATTTTGCGATTTGGCACTGCATTTAACGGACAATTGCGCGGTCGTGCGACGCTGTACCTAAACGAATTTGACGTCCTTTTTTCCCACAAACAGAGCTTTCTTTTGGGGGTATTTGATCACCTGTGCGATTTTTTGATCATGTGATCATGCGCTATAAACAAAAAAAGAGCGTAAATTTTGCAGAAATAACAATATTTTTCACATTTTTTTATATGAAATTCCCCAAAAAAAATGTAAAAATCAAAATTTTTTAACATTTTCGGCCAATTTGTTTTCTGCTACATATGTTTGGTAAAAAAAAATCGCAAAAGGCGTAATTTGATTGGTTTGCGCAAAAGTTATCGCGTTTACTAACAAAGGGAAAGATTTTTGTCATTTTTGTTGTTTTTTTTTAAACGAGTAATGGCGGTGATCTGCGATTTTTTTTGCGGTACTGCGACATTGCGGCGGACAGATCGGACCCTTGACTGACATATTTGACACTTTTGGGGTTACCAGTGACATTACTACAGTAATCAGTGCTATATATATGCACTGTTACTGTAAAAATGACACTGGCAGTGAAGGAGTTAACTGTATTGGAGAGGGAGGGGGTAAGTGTGTCCTAGGGGCGTGTTTCTAACTGTGATTGGCTGTGGCTACTAGTGTAAGAACAGAGATCAACGGTCCTACATAGCAGAACCGTATGATCTCCATTCTTACACAGGGGAGAATAACAGGCGGCTTGTTTACATCAGCCGCCTGCCTTTCTTCCGGTGTAATGGACGATCGCGAGTACCCGGCGGACATCGGGTCCGCCGGGCACACGCGCGGGGGGGTCCGTGACCGCGCGGTAGCGGGAGAGCGCCCCCGGCGGCGCGCGCTCGCTCCCTAGAGCCTCACAGGCTAGATACGTAGCCCTACGTCACTTTGCCTGTGAGGGGCTGACCGCTGCAGTAAATAGTCGTGCGGCGGTCGGCAAGCGGTTAAAGAAAATTTGTTATGAGAGATTTACAAAGGCTGTCATTCCTGGTCGCCTGATAAAATGGTAGTTGCCTGGCTGTCACACTGGTCTTCTGGCTTTAATACTTTAGGAGCCACTGACATGGAATAAGCATGCAGCCAGCGAAGTCACAAATTCACGATCTGCATGCTTGTTTCGGGTCGCTAATCATCTTTTTTTGAAAGGTTTGTCCTATACACACACTTTTGCAGACAGCATGCATGTACAGTGTTCCCATATTATATTACCATAAACCTTATCCAGTCTTTATTGGGACATTGCTGCCCCAAATAACTTCTGATAATACTATACATTAATTTCCTGAACACATTAGGTCATAGGTAATCAGACCTTTGTTATTGTTGTAAGCCCTGTAATATTATGTGACAATAACTAGCGCTAACATGATTTGAGAATGGTCACCTTGTAAATATTAATAAATAAGAGGAAAGAAACCTGACAGGGAAGGGAAAGATTAGAGCAAGGGAAACTTGACAGAATTAAAAGTGTTTTTTTCTTCTTTATTTTTTCTTACTGGTTATCAATTTTAGATTTTATGAGTAGCAATCTGGTCGGTGAAATACACCATATGTTCTCAGTGATTCCGACATGACAGTTTATAGATTTACATCCATAAAAATTGCCTAAATGAGCTTGATTTATGGAGGGTTGGTATTTCGGATGGAAGACACCCCCCACCCTCTCTTCCTTATGTTCCCACCCTCAGTTCTTGTCATGGTAAAACATATCTGTCTCCGCTTTGGTCCAAACTCATCACACCCTTTCAACACCAGACGTTGTGTCTATAAAGTATATTTGGGTGTACATATTATTATTTTTCATTCTTAATGAATAAAATTGGTCGAATACTCCTGGAGTTAGGAAACTCTTCTACCATCATATCATTGTAGCTGGCTTGGCTTACAGGACTGATAACTAGACACTTTCAAAAACACAGTGGCAACATGAGTGGCCACAATGGTGGGTAACATAGGCAGCACTTCATCTGTTTCCACCAGTATGGTGCTAAATAGCAGGGGCAGACTGGCAACTTTTGGCCCAGGGGGCAAGTACAAACCAGAGGCCCATGGTGCAATGACTCAACCCCCCCTCCCACTTTCCCTCTTCCCGCCCTTTTCCTGACCCCCATTCCAAGCTGAAGTCTTGCTCCAGGTACTCTCTACCTACTGGCTGAATCCAGGTTCCCGACCTGGCCATCAGGGGGTGTTTGGGGGGAGCTGGGACAGCTTGGTTGGGGCTGGCCCGGAGGTAGAAGAGTCTCCAGTGGGACCAGGAACATGCCCCTGCTCAGACACAGTTTACACCACCCATGTCCTTGTCTTCAACCAGCACTCAGTAGGTCAATGAGAGGGACTTTTTACTTTTCTTCACCAGGAATCCTTTAGGCATGTCTGTGGCAGAAGGGGTGCAGCCTTTTTACGGGGCATCAGAGCGGCCCAGGGGGCAATTGCCCTCCTGCCCCCTGGCCCAGTCCTCCCCTGCTAAATAGACTGACCAAACTATTACAGATAATGTCACCCATGTCTATTTAAGGAACTTAGATCTGTAACTGAGCAGGCTGCACATGAGATGGCCAGATATTAATCATCCAGATATCTTCTATTTCCATTTTATGTGGTAGACAGTTGAAGTGAACACGTAAAGACTGCAAACACAAACAGATGTAAGGATCATAACCACATTGACCATGCCACCATTTCCAAGCACATATCTGCTGATATTGAAAGTTTGGTGTGAATCACATGTGTTCTGAAAACCACCAGATTAGTTCTAAACTGACCTACCTTCTTTATAGTCTTAATTTTATGTGTATAGGACAAATGGACATCAAAGAACACAAAAAGAAACAGATTACAAAGTAATTAAAGTGCATGTAAACTCTAAATCTATTTTTCAGTATCTTTGGCAACATGGCTCACTGTATACAGTATTTTCTGAAGTGCCTGTTCCCACCACAAAAACGTGTTCAGGATGACTTTCTAAATGCGCATTTTTAATGCATTCCAGGGCATTTTTGTTGCATTTCCGGATTCATTCCAGATGCTTTTTTTTCTTTATTTTTCACTGTACTGGGGTCCAGAGCATTTTGATGCATTTGGATGCTTTTTACTGTGTTTTAGTACAGTTCTGTGCAGGAAAAAATGCAGCGCGTTGTACTATTTTTTTCCTGAACTGAAACGCACTGGAACACATTGCCCCAGTTTGAATTATGTCATTGGAACCCATATAACCTACTTTCCAAGCATTTTTGCTGCAGAAAAAAGCACTGCACTGCATGTGGTGTGAATGGGCCCAAAGTGCTAATCTCTAGCATCCAAAACTAACAAAACATGGCAACACTTACATCTAAGCTTGTTTGGTAATCCATGCTACATACAGTTTCAATTCAGCCCACGATCATCTGTTCCCCTTAAAGCAGAGTGTTTCCCACTCATGGACTACACTGCGCTCAGCTGCTCTGTGTGACAAAAATGAAAATACATTTTATAAAATTGTGATATGTAGATACATGTTACTGTGGGACCACCAAGGCCACAGAGCTTTTTATTCACCATACATAATACAAGGGCACCATTCTCTTTGTTTACCTATGATATGACATTTCTCTGCAAACCTTAAGTTGTGGATTTTAAAAAAATTTAAAAAATATGTAAATAATGAAAAAGTTATGAAAATTATGGAGAGCGGGACTGTCTACGTGGGACCATCTAGACCAGAAACTTTGTGTTTAATATGGGAGCAGTTGGAGTGATTTTTTGTGAGTAATCCCATCAATTAAACCTTGCAGTATGTGCTCTAGCAGAAACAAAAGAGAGATGTGTGTGGATTGCTGCTCAACCCAAACAGCCCATGTGATCCAAAAGTTAAACACAGCCTCAGTCTGCAGGTCTCTGTTAAGCCACTCCCCCTGACATGTTTTGCCCGTGCCCACTGGGGCTTAGTCATGAGCTGCCTTTCACTTTTGGATTACATGGGCTGTTTGGGTTGAAAGGTGATCCCCACACATTGATTGCTTTTTGGATCAGTATGGATGAATATTGCCAGCACCCCAGGAACCCTAAGGATCTAAGGCTTTTCCTACTTGGAGCGGCACCACAAGCTATGTATGAGGTCACAAGAGAGATTGTGTATCTCTCTCATGATCTCTGCCTCATCCCAGCTCACCATTTTAGTCCCCTTTTCTAACTGGGCCAAAATAATGCAGGAATCCTGGATGATGAGCCTAGTCTATCATCCAGGACTAGCCTAGACTAGTCGGGTAAAAAAAACTCTAGATCTCCAGAGCCTGTCTTTGTGCCACAAACCATAGAAGGGTGAGGTAGAGGAATAGGATGTGGAAGAGGGGTAGGAGTAGGAGGTCACATCAGTAATGCTAGCCTTCTATTACCTCAGTGCAGCAGCACCTCTACCTCTCCGTTTTAGGCTTTCATAATTTGGGGACCTAGGGGCAGGATACTACACTAAGGGGGGAATTTACTAAAACTGGTGCACTCAGAATCCGATACAGCTGTGCATGGTAGCCAATCAGCTTCTATTGTCAGCTTGTTCAATTAAGCTCTAGCAATAAAACCTGGAAGCTGAGAGCTGCACCAGATTTTGCACTCTCCAGTTTTAGTAAATATCCCCTATGTTTTTTTATACAGCCTGCCCTTCTTCCTATGGTTGTTGACGTTCCACCTTTTACTGCAATTTAAAATCTGCCTGGTCTCTTTCTATTTGTTGCATATTCAAGTGCTTGCATATTGTCTTATATTTTAAATATTTTTGGAATAATGGGGATACAGGGATGAAGGGGGTTTGGGAAATACAGAGCTGTGGGTTTTAAATGTTTTGTGTACTCTGTTTTGGAATTTTAATAAACTTTTTATGATAATGTAGTGTGGTACTGCAAACAAGAAGCTCACAAACTATAATATTAAACTGATTTGCTACTGCCCAATTAGTATGATGTTGGGAGCGTTACCTTTATTTTTTAAGAGTAAACTTTCCTATAGCTTTAGATCTGTTGTTACTGCTTGATAATAAAAATCAGGGGTTTCAGCCAAAATTACCTTAAAATGTTTTATTTTTTTTTTTTCCAATTTAAAATAAATCAGATTGGGGAACTGCTGCTATATTTAAGTTAACTGTGATGTGATGCCAGAACACAGTGGAGATGCATTTAACCACTTAAGCCCCGGAAGATTTTACCCCCATTCCGACCAGGGGGTATTTTGCGATTCGGCACTGCGTGAATTTAACGCACAATTGCGCGGTCGTGCGACGCTGTACCTAAACGAATTTGACGTCCTTTTTTTCCCACAAACAGAGCTTTCTTTTGGTGGTATTTGATCACCTGTGCGATTTTTTGATCATGCGCTATAAACAAAAAAAGAGCGTCAATTTTGCAAAAATAGCAATATTTTTCACATTTTTTTATATGAAATTCCCCCCAAAAAAAATGTAAAAATCAAAATTTTTAAAAATTTTCGGCCAATTTGTTTTATGCTACCTATGTTTGGTAAAAAAAATCGCAAAAAGCGTATTTTGATTGGTTTGCGCAAAAGTTATCGCGTTTACTAACAAAGGGAAAGATTTTTGTCATTTTTGTTGTTTTTTTTTTTAACGCGTAATGGCGGCGATCTGCGATTTTTTTTGCGGTACTGCGACATTGCGGCGGACAGATCGGACCCTTGACTGACATTTTTGACACTTTTGGGGTTACCAGTGACATTTCTACAGTAATCAGTGCTATACATATGCACTGTTACTGTAAAAATACACTGGTAGTGAAGGGGTTAACTTTATTTGGAAGGGAGGGGCTGTGTGTGTCCCTAGGGGCGTGGTTTCTACTGTGATTGGCTGTGGCTCTAGCTGTAAGGACACTGATCAACGGATCTACATACCAGATCCGTTTTATCAGTGTCTTTGCAGCGAGGAGAATGACAGGCAGTTTGTTTACACAAGCTGCCTGACATTCTCCCTCTCCCCCGACGATCGCCGAGTGACCGGCGGACATCGGGTCCGCTGGTCACACGCGCGGGGGGGTCCGTGACCACGCGGGAGCGGGAGCGCGCCCCCGGGGGCGCGCGCTCGCTCCCTAGACCCTCACAAGCAAGCAACGTAGCCCTACGTTAGTTTGCCTGTGAGGGGCTGACCGCCGACGTAGATAGTCGTGCGGCGGTCGGCAAGTGGTTAAGCTGTATGTGGTGCTATGGAACAATAGGGTTTTAACAGAAAGCATCAGTGACATCGGGGTTGATTTACTAAAACTGGAGAGTGCAAAATCAGGTGCAGCTCTGCATAGAAGCCAATCAGTTTCCAGGTTTATTTGTCAAAGCTTAATTAAACAAGCTGAAGTTAGAAGCTGATTGGCTACCATGCACAGCTGCACCAGATTTTGCACTCTGCATAATTTCACTAGTTATGGAAGCCTACCCCAGGGGAATGTATAGGGAGATGAGGTCTGGGGATTTTGGTAGAGACAGTTTGATCCTGGGGAACCGGAAGGTTTAGAAGATCAGTCTATGTTTCAAATGCGGTGGGGCGATTTGGGAGGTTCCAGGTTGTTCTCTGGTTCAGGACCCTCTGGGTGCTTGGATAGTGAGTCAATCTACATTGCAATATGATGTCCTTGGTATATTTTTTATATCTGCTTCACTCCGGTATTTATTATGCAATATATACACATTTTCTTTTTGTACTTTATTGGGACTTTTCTAAAAATTGACATACTGTTTCACAATATGAGATTATTATTGGAGTGATTATTACTGCACTGGCACTTTTTTGGATTACACAGGATCAGCAATATTTTGCAAATTTTTTCACTTTATTTGGGACTTTTCTTATTATTTACATATTCTTTCACATTATTTATTTTTGATAATTATATTGTAGTTATTCACTACTTGATGCACTTTAGTTTGCTATAAGCGGCGCAGCACTTTCTTGATTCTATATTGGTCTATTGTATGCTTTGAAAACATACTTAGTTACAGCAGCTGCCTGTTTTTATATATATTATTAATTACACATATATAATGATTTTAATTTTTTTTAATCACTGGAATTTTTTAATCACTGGAATACTTTTGGTTGCGCTGATTTATATTTTATATTATGGTGGTGGAGTTCTGCCTGTGTGCAGAGTGATCTGTGGGACTGTCTGGGAGAGGGAGTGTGCTGTGCAGCATCCACCCAGTGCAGGAGAGAAAACCAGAGAACAGGCAGGCAGCCTGAGCCGAGGAGGAGAAGGAAGCAAGGAGGACTCGTTGAGTGAAAAATATATGTGTACTGTATATATATAATATATTCTTTGCAGGGGGAGAGGCTGAAGAGCCTGGAGTGTGGTTCTGCAGGAAAACCTGGGGAGTCTATTCTATATACAGGTGAAAAAAGGGTAAGAGTAAGAAGACTAAGTAAGTAAAGAGGGAACTATTCTTTGGGGGACCTGCCCTGGCCTGAGCTGCTCTTAAAGGGGATCTATATGGGGGGGGGGGGACCCTGGCCTGCTCCAAAGGGGGATCTATGGGGAACCTGCCCTGGCCTGCTCTAAAAGGGGATCAATATGGGGGACCTGCCCTGGCCTGCTCTAAAGGGGGATCTATGGGGAACCTGTCCTGGCCTGCTCTAAAGGGTGATCTATGGGGGACATGCCCTGGCCTGCTCTAAGGGGGATCTATATGGGGGACCCTGGCCTGCTCTAAAGGGGGATCTATATGGGGGACCCTGGCCTGGCCTGCTTTAAAGGGGATATAAAGGGACCCTGCTCTAAAGGGAGTCTATGGAGGACCCTGGAGTGGCCTGCTGTAAAGGGCGATCTATTAGGGCCACTGGCCTGCTCTAAAAGGGGATCTATAGGTGCCCTGGTGTGCTATAAAGGGGGACATGTTGGCTAAATATATATATTCTTTGCAGGGAGAGCCTGGAGTATCTGGTGGTGCAGGAAAACCTGGTAGCACTGGGAATATAGGGGAAAAGGGTAAGACTAAAGGGGGATCTATGGGGACCCTGGCCTGCTCTAAAGGGGGATCTATGGGGGATCCTGGCCTGGCCTGCTTTAAAGGGGGGTCTATGGGGACCCTGCTCTAAAGGGGATCTATGGGGGACCCTGGCCTGGCCTGCTCTAAAAGGGGATCAATGGGGGCGAAAAGCGGCAGAGCATGGGTTACCTTGAAATGATGCCCCACCCCTGAAAAAAGTTCTGCAGACGCCCAAGACTCTTTAGTATGTGCATGCTTGCATTAGTTTGCTCCAAGTATTTTGGATTGCATAGAACAAAACTGTGTTACTATTGGGTTATATGGCTTCTGCCTAAAACTGGTGTACATGATTGTAGCAGAAGAATTAACTATACAGTAAACTCTTAATGGAAAGGAACTGGTGGGTATGGTTGTCTGTGATACAGTGATTCACAAGTATGGAAACAAAAGAGCAATGTTTGCACAAAGGCAAAAAAGTGTAAAAGCGAAGTGAAAAAGAGTGTCTATCAAAAAAACTATTTTGAACTGTGTTAGAAGGTAAAAGCAAGGAACAAGTTTACACTTTGCATTTTTGTGACCATATTAGACAGGCAAATCTGTGTATTCAAAAGCTAAAATGAGACGATTCTCTTTCCTGTAATAAAGTAGAATAATGTGGAGTGCACTAATCAGGGCCATATTAGAGTCTGTTCTGTACTGGGCACATGTACAGTACATGCCCACTGCTTTAAAGGTGCCTTTTACTTATGTTACATTATCATCACAGAAGTGGCCACCAGTACCATAAAAAGGGAATGAACAGATCTTTCAAAATTCTTTAGAAACAAAATATAAAAGGGATCAGCATGCAATTAAAAAAATATCAATAACTATCATTTGTTATTATATATCACACTCATCAGTGAACAAATGTCCTATGTCTCCTATCATTCACCAAACATCTGATACAGCCCTGTTCCATGCATAGTTGCCAGGTGCCCTGTTTTGTGCAAGATGGCCCTGGGTTTTTTATATGTGTAGAAAGCAGTAAATGTGTATTTTTCCATTTTTGGTTACTCTTTTAAATGGTTACCAACATTTCAGACATGCACTGTAATTGTTCTTTTTTAAAAATGCTAAATATATATTTTCTACATCTCATCTGCTAAAATGGAACTAAAGCCAAAACAGGTGGATGTATCATCCTACCTGAATGAAAATAAAAGCTATAGCACTTTTTGGATGGTAATCACTAAAGGCGTCTGTCCCAAGAGCTGTGGTAAATATGGCCCAGCAAAACTATGGAATGACAGACAAGCACAGATGTCATTACAATTCATTGAAGCCCACAATGATGCCAATAAAACCCACAAAGACATATATAATAATCAATAAATGAAAAATATAAGGGTAAATAAGTAAGTAAATAAATAATCTGTGGGATTTCTATAACGTACCCAAAGAAAAGAGTGCAGAAAAGTCTTAAAAGAAATTCTATAGTGTAATGTAATATAAATGATATAAGTAAAAAAAAAATAGCAAAATAAGCGACAAGTATTTTTACCATAAACTGCACCGGTAACCAAGACAGATAGTTTCTGACAGAGTTGCAACAAAGGTGCAAGACAAATAGATATAGACGTGATACCAACATCACCATGAAACACCCATCACCCAAGAATCCAAAAAAAAAAACAATCCAGGCATGTATGCAAAACCACTAAACTCTTACATGTAAAAGTGGGGGCTCTGTGATTTTTGATGACCACAGAGAGAGATACCTCTTGTCTGTAATCTCCATTTTACTCCTTGGACTCCTCCTAATGCCATGTAAAAAGGTGCCATAAGGACACCAAGAACCTGTCATTACAGAGAAAAAAATTGCACTAGCCCATGTACCGTTTGGTGGCATGTTGGCGTCATGCAATGTGTGTGTGAGCAATGTCACAAAGCTGTTACATCACACGTCATGGCACACACACCCAGTGGCACAGATGAATTTATGACTGTAAAATTATTATAGAATTCTAACTTGTATTTTTTTATCTTATAGCCACCCTGTCAGTAGCATCTACTCCTGATAAAGTGAAATAATGTTCACAAAACAAGTTGAGATTTATGATGCATTCTATCTTTTCATTAAATTTTGCAACATTTGTCTTTTGTTAACTGTACGTGTTCTCTTTTTTGTACTTGTGAAAGTTTACAATTAAAAAAAGATTAAACCTAATTTTATAACATTTTGGAATTGAATTATGAGAATTTGTCATAATATGTGAAATTATGGCTATGTCAAATAGACTGATAACAGCAAATCATTCTAACATTCTCTATGATTCTGTAAAGATAAACTTTTAACTTTTTAATGTTGACATTCAAATTTTTTACATTTGTTTTTTAATGTATTTTGTTGCATAGATGTTCCTCAAAAAAGTCCCATGGCCACTTAATATTAAATCACTGGACAGGATTTCCAGTCTTTTATCAAACAGGTCTACACTGGTGTGCTTAGCTAATAAAACCCCTTATCCCTCCTGTAGGCTCCTGAGATGTATTACACAAACTAAAGAAATGTAAAAAAAAAAAAAAAGTTTAAAACAAGTAAATTAGATATACTTTCCTGATATACTTTCCTATCTATTTACTAATGCTAGCAGCATGAGGATTAAAATTGTCAATGTTGACTGATAGAGTAACGTTCTGCTTTAACCGGTTGCCGACCGCCGCACGACTATACACTGCGGCGGTCAGCCCCGGCCAGGCAGAGTGACGTATCGGTACGTCACTCGCCTGTCACTGACTTGCGAGCCTATCGCGGGCGGGCGCGCGCCCGCCGAGGCGCGCGCCCGCCGAGGCGCGCGCCCGCCGCGGCTCGTTCACAGGCAAGTCAGTGCGTGTGACCGGCGGACTCGATGTCCGCCAGTCACACTGCGATCGCTCCTGTGAAGGGAGAAAGACAGAGCAGCTTGTGTAAACAAGCTGCCTGTCAGTTCTTCCTGTGTAAAAGTGAAGATCTGTCCGTTCTACTATGTAGAACGGTTGATCTTTGCTTTTACACCAATAGGAATGTCCCTACACAGTTAGAATCACGCCCCTAGGACACACTTAACCCCTCCCTGTCCAATAAAGTTAACCCCTTCCCTGCCAGTGTCATTTTTGCAGTAACAGTGCATATGTATAGCACTGATTACTGTAGTAATGTCACTGGTAACCCCAAAAGTGTCAAAAATGTCAGTCAAGGGTCCGATCTGTCCGCCGCAATGTCGCAGTACCGAAAAAAAATCGCAGATCGCCGCCATTACGCGTTAAAAAAAAAAACACCAAAAATGACAAAAATCTTTCTCTTTGTTAGTAAACGCGATAACTTTTGCGCAAACCAATCAAAATACGCTTTTTGCGATTTTTTTTACCAAACATATGTAGCATAAAACAAATTGGCCGAAAAATGTTAAAAAATTTTGATTTTTACTTTTTTTTTTGGGGAATTTCATATAAAAAAATGTGAAAAATATTGTTATTTTTGCAAAATTTACGCTCTTTTTTTGTTTATAGCGCGTGATCAAAAAATCGCACAGGTGATGAAATACCACCAAAAGAAAGCTCTGTTTGTGGGAAAAAAAGGACGTCAAATTCGTTTAGGTACAGCGTCGCACGACCGCGCAATTGTCCGTTAAAATCACGCAGTAAAAAATCGCAAAAAAAACCCTGGTCCTTTAGCAGCCAAATCCTCCGGGGCTTAAGTGGTTAAATACTGAAATGTCCTCAACAAGGACAGTTAGGGCAAGAAATGGCCAGATCTACCAAAGGTGAGGGACCATTTCTTGACAAATACCTCCTTATAGGATAGGATACTGTTTGGGGGGGGGGGGGTAAAAAACTTGTAACGTCACCATACTGAACTGGCTGTAATAAAAAGTGTACTAGGAAGGTTTTGATAGGTTGGGCACTTCAAAGAGAGTCTAGACTGGTAAACTCAGAGAATGCATATGCTGGTGGTTCCATTTCTGATCATGTATGTATCACATCAATAAAGACCATGATGGTATAGTTCAAGGGTTAACTCCCCTTCTCAGAAAAAAAATGAAGTGTGAACGCCCTACACCCTTCTAATCCCCTTCTGATCCCTGCTGTATTTACCTCTGTGGGTGATGAGCTGTCAGTGTTCATGCAGCTAGTTTGAAACCCCCACTGTTCTTCCTCTTCCTTCTGTATGGCTCCTGGTACAGATCAAAGTAATTTTGATTGTCAGAGCAGTCAAAGCAGCCATGTGATGGTGCCAACCAATCAGTATAACTTCATTCTGTCTTGGAAAGAAAGAACAGGACAGGCCCATAGGGCTAGTGCCCTTGTGTTTCTGATCCACCATACTGCTAGTATGGAAGTGAGCTAAACCAATAAGGTACTCATGTAACACAGATGCAGGAGCAGGACAGGATAGACCTTCTGTGACCAAATCACTGTAGGTAGCAATAAGGAAGAATGCCTCTAGCAAGGAGCCAGTGGTGCTTCCATTTAGGCCGAAGGTTGGGAGAAGTGGAGGAAAAAATGTATGGGTGCAGGCACACATTTTAAAAAGTGTCTCAGTCACGTTTGCCAAAGTGCTTGCAACAGATGCATTGGGGTTTGTTTTCTAAAATTCAGCTTCTAACTGAAATCAGCTTCTAACTTCAGCTTGTTCAATTAACCTTTGACAAAAAACCTGGAGCGGATTGGCTTCTATGCAGAGCTATACCCATGGGCGTCCGCAAGGGGAGGGGAGAAGCCCTCCCCTGGAATCAGGGATTGGCAAGCTGTCCGCACAAGGACACTGGTTTCCGTGAGCGGTCCTTGCAGGGTCCACTGGGGCTGCTGCTGACTTTTTCTGAGTCTGCTGCTCTCTGAATCACTGAGACTGTTCCTCCCTCACCCTCCGATGTGAAGGCTCAGGCCTCTGCTCGGCAGCTCGACTCCAGTCCCTCCTGTGTACTGTGTAGAGAGAGATGTAGATCAGACCTGCGCTGCCCACTCAAGAGGAGTGGTGGTGGAGTCCTGCCTGCGTGCGGAGTGATCTGTGGGACTGTGCGGGGGAGGGACTGTGCTGTGTAGCAGCCACCCAGCAAGGGAGAGAGAACTGGAGAACAGGCAGGCAGCCTAAGCCGAGGAGGAGAAGGAAGCAAGGAGGACTCGTTGAGTGAAAAATATATGTGTACTGTATATATCCACTTGCCTACTGTGCACTTAAACACCCTTCCCATCCAGGCCAATTTTCAGCTTTCAGCGCTGTCACACTTTGACTGACAATTGCGCGGTCATGCTACACTGTACCCATATGAAATTTTTATCATTTTTTTCACACAAATAGAGCTTTCTTTTGGTGGTATGTAATCACCTCTGGGATTTTTATTTTTTACAAAAAAAAAGAATAAAGACAGAAAATTTTGAAAAAAAAAAGTTTTTCTTATTTTCTGCGAGTAAATTTTGAAAATAAATTTTTCTCCTTCACTGATGTGCGCTGATGAGGCGGCACTGATGGGCACTGATAGGCTGCACTGATGGGCACTGATGAGGTGGCACTTATGGGCACTGATGAGGTGGCACTTATGGGCACTGATGAGGAGGTACTAATATGCCGCACTGATGAGCACTGATAGGCGGCATTGATAGGCGGCACTGAGAGGCGGCACTGATGAGCACTGAGAGGCGGCACTGATGAGCACTGATAGGCGGCACTGATGAGCACTGATAGGCGGCACTGCTGGGCACTGAGAGGTGGCACTGCTGGGCACTGAGAGGCGGCACTGAGAGGCGGCACTGACGGGCGGCACTGATGGGCACTGATAGGCTGCACTGATGGGCACTGGCGGATGGCACTGGACACTGATGGGTGGCACTGATGAGCGGCACTGATGGGCAGCACCATCAGTGCCCACACTCAGTGCTCATAGTGCTGCCAGTCAGTGCTCATCAGTGCCTAGATGAGCAGGCACTGATGGGCACTGACTAGCAGCACTATGGGCACTGATTGTGGGCATTGATGGGGGGCACTGATGGCGGGCACTGTGGGCACTGATGGGGGGGCACTGTGTGTGTGTTTTTACCCTCAGTAATCAGGGCACTGGTGATCGGTGCCCTGATTACATTCTCCTGTGTCCCCGGCGCTGTGAGGCTCCCCCTCCTTCCTCACACTGCAGGCTCCGTGTGAGGAAGGAGCGCCGGCGATGAGAGATGATCTCATATGTTTACATATGAGATCATCGCTCATTGGACGGCCCGATCACGTGGTGAATGGCCGCTGTGATTGGCCATTCACCACGATCTGTGATCGGCCGTGTCCAAGGGACACGGCCGACACAGATTTTCCCCGCAGCGCGCTCGCGGGAGCGCGCTGGGGGCGTGTCACTGGGAGGCCGTTTAAAAACGGCCTCCCGAAAATTCGAGTCCGCGCTGCAGCCGTATATAGGCTGTAGCGCGGATGGGAAGAAGATATATAATATATTCTTTGCAGGGGGAGAGGCCGAAGAGCCTGGAGTGTGGTTCTGCAGGAAAACCTGGGGAGTCTATTCTATATACAGGTGAAAAAAGGGTAAAAGTAAGAAGACTAAGTAAAGGGGGATCTATTCTATGGGGGAACCTTCCCCGGCCTGGCCTGCTCTAAAGGGGGAACTATATGTGGGATTCTGGCCTGGTCTGCTCTAAAGGAGGATCTATGGGGGACCTGCCCTGGCCTGCTCTAAAGGGGGATCCATATGGGGGACCTGCCCTGGCCTGCTCTAAAGGGGGCTCTATGGGGAACTTGCCCTGGCCTGCTCTAAACGGGGATCTAGGAGGGACCTCCCCTGGCCTGCTGTAAAGGGGGATCTATATGGGGGACCCTGGCCTGGCCAGACACTTTTGAAGCAGGAGTAACAGAACTGCTTCCACTCTCTTTCACAGCCCCTGTATTACAGTGCTAGAGATTTGGCGGGGCTATGTTATATACTGGGGGGGCGTATTCACTACAGATTGGCCTCTGGACCCCCTAGTCACTCCAATCACATTCCTAGCATCCTCCTGCCCCCTCAATTGGCTTTTACTGATGTTTCTGGTCCAATCACGGGTTTTTAAAGCCCAGTTCCTGTCCCATTGCATTTTGGTTGATTCTGCTTGCCGAATTCCGAAATGTTTTCCTCAAAAAGTTCGGAATTCGGCCGAATTTCGAACAGTCAATGTGCGGGTCGATCCGATGGTCGACCCGAACCGTTCGATCATCCCTAGTAACCACACAGGTGAAAATCAAAACTACACACGCCAGGCTTCCTTCCAACACTATGTCCCTTATTGAACGATTAAAAAACAAAAAAAAAGCAGCTTATTAAAAAGCTTATTAATGGTACCCTAGAATGAATTTTTAACTCTTGCAGTTGGGGGGGGGGGGGGTGGAGAGTCCAATTACAAGGATAGTTTTGAATTTTACCCTAAGTTCAGCTTTAAAGTGAAACTATAGGGCAGCCGTCACTAAATGTTGGCCCGCGGACCATTGACGGCCCGCACGATGCTTCTGCCCGGACCGTGAGGCCGCCTCCTGTTATCAGTCATTGGTTTGCTGGGACCGCAGGTGTCCCAGCAACCAGTGACGTGCTGTGTGTGCGCCACACCCCCTCTTAACTGCGGAACACCAGCTGACTCCCAGCCGGTGTCCTGTCGGGCTGCGAGTAGGGGTGTGACGTCACGTGCGTGCCCCGCCCCCTGCTCCTGACTGCGGCTCCCATTCAGCCGGGCAGCGAGTTGGGGCGTGACATTATGTGCGCGCCCCGCCCCCCTGCTGCTCGCGGCTCCTGGCTTGGCTACTGGCTCCAGGTATGTGGAGCACAAGGGGAAAAAGCAATGTGGTCCCCAGTTTCATAGCTGTACTTAAAGCTGATGAGAGGTTTTGAAAGTGATGGGCATATTTTGTAGTGCTCATTAGAGTGCCCCATAAAAAAAATGTGCCCATCAGAGTGCCCCCTAACATAAAATGTGCCCATCAGCGTGCCCCTTATTTTATGTTAAGGGTCACGCTGATGGGCATATTTTAGGTTAAGGGGCACTCTAATGGGCATATTTTATGTTAATGGGCACTCTAATGGGCATATTTTATGTTAAGAGCAACACTGATTTACACGTTTTGTTTTGCCCATCAGAGTGCCCCTCAACATAAAATATGCCCATCAGAGTGCCTCTCTAACATAAAATGTGCCCATCAGAGTGCCCCCTAACATAAAATGTGCCCATCAGAGTGCCCCCATCATAAAATATGCCCATCAGAGTGCCCCCTAACATAAAATGTGCCCATCAGCGTGCCCCTTATTTTATGTTAAGGGTCACCCTGATGGGCACGTTTTATGCTAAGGGACACGCTGGTGGGCATATTTTATGTTAAGGGGCACACTGATGGGCAAATTTTATGCTAAGGGTCACGCTGATGGGCACATTTTATGTTAGGAGTCACTCTGATTGGCACATTTTATGTTAGGGGCACTCTAATGGGTATATTTTATGTTAAGAGCAACGCTGATGGACACGTTTTGTTTTGCCCATCAGAGTGCCCCCTAACATAAAATGTGCCCATCAGAGTGCCCCTTAACATAAAATATGCCCATCAGAGTGCCCCCTAACATAAAATGTGCCCATCAAAGTGCCCCCTAACATAAAATGTCCCCATCAGCGTGCCCCTTATTTTATGTTAAGGGTCACGCTGATGGACACATTTTATGTTAAGGGGCACTCTAATGGGCATATTTTATGTTAAGAGCAACGCTGATGGACACGTTTTGTTTTGCCCATCTTTCTGAGTTATAGCACAGACTTCAGATTTGGACCTCGGCCCAAAGAAAAGTTTAGTGACCGGACCTCCTTGAATTTTAATTCATTACCCCTGCTATAGGGGGTGCTGCAGGAGCTTTTGCCACAATGTGAAAGTATGCTGAACATATAATTGCAGACTTGCCTAGTTTGTCCTCTTCCAGCACTGTCAGCTTTATCCTTCCCCTCACCGCTCTCCAATCAGTATGTTTTCTCTCTGGCTATTGGGCAGCTACTGATGATGTAACTCCTGTGTGTGCATGCTGGACTTAAATGATCGCCTTTTCTGGCTCCACTCTGTCTTACAGATGGTGGGAATGGTCCAGGAGTGTACCCTGCACTATACATGTGCCTCAGGCACTGAACACAAAAAAAACTGCTAGCATACAATGTCTCTTCTACAAAAAATACTCTGAAAAATATCCTATGTCAGCGCACTGTACATGTGTCCATTATAGCCTAGTCAGTCCTGGAATCCATATAATCCATATTAACCATAATATTCATCCATTAGGTATAGGGTAAAAAAAAAAAATCTGCAGCTTCTCTAGTAGAGTAAGGGTGGTCCTCACTGGTGATGAGAGTGGAACGTAGAGGGTGCATTCATGATATCTGTGTGGGTGCAGGTACAGGTGTGGGTTCAAGTAGGTGCATGTCCCCAAACCCACACTGTCTGTGTTTTGGGATACACACCTACACAGATGTCAAATTGGGAGCAGCGGCTGTGTCCATGTGGCCACTGCATCCCAACTAACCTGAATGGGACTGCCTGCACACGGATGAACAGAACAACTGTGCATTCTGTACAAACACAGCTCTTTGTACTGGTGTATACTTAAGTACGCCTATATGAACAAGGCCTTGGGAAGCCCAGGAAGCACTCTCATCTGAAGGGACTCTAGCAGCCATACGTAACATGTGTTATCTTTTCAGTGGGCCCAGTGCTCCAGTGCCAGGATTACTGCGTACAGCTCGATGGTTGCTAAGAAATCTCTGGGTGCCACTCATACATTACCCTGCTGAGACCCTTTGCTTGTTCACAGATGTTAAACTAATTGTAAGTAAAGAATTGCTGTTTTATTTATTAAAAACTTTCCGTTTTACCTTGAGCCCTCCATGTTCTTGCGTTACCAAAATAAAAACACTACCAATTTTTGTCACTTAGTTCTGCTTTAAGCACCCCAGGCAGTGTGGTAGTTTTCATCAACCCTTATTACTGATATTTTGGCCAGCTTTGTCTGCATGTAACTATAGAGAAAAATATAAATAATAGCAAAATAAGGAATTCATATACTAAATGCTATACAACTTTTATGCAAAAGCGACCCTTCAAAACAATTCTTTAGTGCAGCCCCTCCCCTTTTTTTTGTCCTACCTTAGGCACTTTACCCTCATTCTAATGAGATAATTATTGTGATAGCCAAAACCTTTATTTCAATAATTTCCTTACTCAAAAGCAAAATATTGGGCTGGTTGCTATGGCCTGCATCATCTTTTACTTGTACTTTCATTTTAGATATTTCTCCCTACTCCAAAATTCATCCTGCATTGATCAAGCAACCTCATATCAAAACAGTGAACACCATTCCACTGTTTATAAGATAGTAAGCCACAGATATGAGTGCTTGTTAGGTATCCCTACTGAGATATTACCGCTTCAAAGATAAAGCAACCCTATGAGATATTGCCGCTTCTTAGATTTCCCTACACAGCTGTTACTGTTTTCAAGCTATAACTGCTTCTAAAATATGCCTACTTTCATGCGCCAGCGGTGTGGCACAGCAGTAATGCTTGCTGTGTATTACACTGAACTACTGGGGGGTTTAATAGATTCCAAGCTATCCTTACTGAAATATAACTGCTTGTGAGATATGGCTACTCTCAGATCCCCTATGGTGTGTTGTAACTGTAAACCTACTTGTGTATAAGAAAAATCGGTGTATAGGTTTTATTCCAAATTTGAAGGAGTGTTGCAATAAACCTTTTTTTTAGGGTAAAGTTTTGATGTCCTTTGGAATTTTGGACATGGTACTATTTAATTAACCTGTTACAATAATAATGTAAATGTTTACAGCTCAATTAAACATTCTGTATCAGCTAAATATATTCCAGGTGCATCAAAACAAAAGATTTAAAAACTTGTACAGTTTATGTTCTTTAGAAAACAGTCACATCTTAAGTAAAAAAGGCTTTCCCTGTTAACACAGTGGTCTCTCTGCTGAGATCGGACATGCCCCTGCTGAATTCCAGGTAAAGCTCTCCAATCAGCATGGAGCATGAGCTATTTTGATTGGAGAGTTGTGACTCACAGGGGGCGTGAATTCTAGCTTCAATGATTACTCTCATGGCTTTGAGGCTCCAAGGAGGGAACCAATATCACTGTCCCTGCCTCATCTTGTTGGGGAGTCACCCCCTTCATTCTGCTTTCACCATCACATCAAATTAAATATACAAAAGGAAGAGAAATCTACTTCTAGATGGATTTGTCATCAGAATAGTCATGCAGCACTATTCATCTCTATTGAAGGTGCACCTTCTAAAAACTGCAGGTGAACCGCATCATAGAAGGTTTTTAAAAGATGCAAATGGAGTCTTCTGTCTCCTATATCATGATTATTAGTACTCTCATCTAGGCTGTTACAAATTAAAAATATTTTACCATCACACCTGTCCAGGGGAGGACTGGGTCAGGGGGCAGGGGGGCAATTGCCCCCCCCCCCCCCCCCGGCCACTCTGATGTCCCATAAAAAGGCTGCACCGCTTCTATCACAGACATGCCTAAAGGATTCCTGGTGAAAAGAAGTAAAAAGTCCCCACCGCTGACCTACTGAGTGCGGGATAAAGACAAAGACATAGCGCAGTCCTCCCCACAGCATGGGTGGTGTAAGCTGTGTCTGAGCAGAGGCTGGTGTCATGCCCCACTGGAGACTCTTCTCCTCTGGCCAGCCCCGATCGAGCTGTTCCAGCTCCCCCCAACCGCCCCTGCTGGCCAGGTCAGGAAACAAGATTTGGCCGGTGAGTAGAGAGTACCTGAAGCGGAGCTTCAGCCTGGAATGGGGGTCAGGTGGCGGCCGGAAAGAGAGAGAGTGGGAGGGGGGCCGAGTGGCTGCACCATGGGACTATGGTTTGTAATTGCCCCCTGGGCTGAAAGTTGCCAGTCAGCCCCTGCACCAGTCTAAGCAAAACACACAACTGTCATTCAATAAAGTTTACAAGCAGATATAATAACATCCATTAACACAGTTATGTACTCATAGAAATTCACAAATATATTTCCAAGTGACTAGTGTACTTATATTTTTTAATGATACCAGAATCCTGTGTTTCCCTACACAGTAGCACTTTGACTGAGATGGGGAGAGCCAGTAAGATTTTGCTATAGTGCATATGTACTGAAAGTGAACTTACTGACAGGTCTCGAGAGTAAAGCATGATGATGATCTCATCACTTGTTGCTGTTCCAGGCAAATAAAGCTACACTTTAACAGCCCCAATGAAAGTCTGAATTCTATCAGTTGTGCCAGAATAATAGCTTAAGGGCTTAATGGACATGCTGCAACTTTTATTTCCCCGGCAAGTATATCATCACAGGTGGCCAATATTATAGTTTACAAGCGTGGCTGAAAGTTAAGTAAATAAGAATCAACCTTGCACATCTGCAGATGCTGCTCCTCAGACGCCAGCAACCCAAGGCTGTTCTGCACCGTGGCTTCCATGTCCAGCAGCCAATCCCAGAACTCCATACATTCTGATTCCACTTCCTGGACACTGTAGGATGAAGAGGACATTTAACTAAAATGCATTTACAGAGTTATTCTTCAATGTAGACTTGTTATGTAAATGCAACAATATATAAAAGCTATGCCTAAACAGGCACAGCACTTACTTATCACACCATCTTTCTAACAGGGCCATTAGGTTAATAGTTTTCTTTTAACGTTTGCATAAAGATGTCCTTAAAGCGGCAGTAAACCCATCAATTTAACGGTTTCAAAAAACAGTTACATTCCCGGCATGCCCAGAATGCTAACTGTTACATTTGCTTGTGTCCTCAACCAAACTGTCAAACCATCAAATGGTTGCTGTCGTAACTGATCACATGTGCAGCACCATGGCAGTTGCAAATCCAACAGAGGCTAAGATGGCAGCTTCCTTAGCTAAAAAGGATAAGAGTATTTAGTTCTGTTTTAATTAATCTAGACAATGCCATAGAAGTCAGTCCTTTGCTGCTGACATGGTTGGATACTTCAGTAGTGAGAGCTCCGAGTCCCTGCCATAAATTCCTGATTGCATTATGTGTGTTCATGCAATTCTGACTAATTTTGTGTGTTCCAGCATCTACTCTAGCATCTTCCACAATATGAAACAACAATTAAAAAAATCCAAAATGGTGAGCAGGAAACCCTTTTATTGTCCACTGTCACATACTTCAACTTCCCAATATACTTCACAATATACTGTACAATATACCCTCCAATATACTCTACAAATAGATATTTTAAGCAACAGACAGCATGGATTCATGAAAGACAGAAGTTGTCAAACAAACCTGACTTATTTTTATGAGGAGGTAAGTAAAACCTTGGACAGTGGCGTGGCTGTGGACGTAGTATACTTGGATTTTGCAAAAGCGTTTGACACAGTTCCCCACACACGGCTAATGTGTAAGGTAAAGTCTACAGGCTTTGAAAGATCAGCTTGTAAATGGATAGAAAATTGGCTAAAAGATAGAATTCAGAGAGTAGTGGTTAATGATTCTTACTCTGAATGGTCTAAGGTTATAAGTGGTGTACCCCAAAGTTCAGTGTTGGGACCCTTACTTTTTAATATCTTTATAAATGATATAGGGTCTGGGATTAAAAGTATCATTTCAGTCTTTGCAGTGGAATAACTTCTTTACAGGATGTCTCCAACTGGGTGTTCTGGTAAATCCTAAGCTTAATAATAGCATGCAATGCCAAGCTGCAGTTTCCAAAGCAAGCAAAGTCATTTCTTGTAATTACAGAGGCATGGACTCCAGAGAGAGAGATGTTTTGCCCCCTGTGCAAATCATTAGTAAGACCTCATCTGGATTATGCAGTTCAGTTTTGGGCACCAGTTCTTAAAAAAGGATATCGGGGAACTGGAGAAAGTGCAGAGAAGGGCAGCCAAACTGATAAGAGGCATGGAGTAGCTCAGCTATGAGAAAAGATTAGAGGAGCTGAATTTATTTTCTCTTGAGAAGAGGAGATAAGGGGGGATATGATCAACATGTATAAATACATAAGGGGTCCATATAGTGAACTTGGTGTTGAGTTGTTCACTTTAAGGTCAACACAGAGGACAAGGGGGCACTCTATACATCTAGAAGAAAAAAGATTTCATCTCCAAATACGGAAAGGTTTCTTCACCCTAAGAGCTGTGAAAATGTGGAATAGACTCCCTCCAGAGCTGGTTCTGGCCAGCTCACAAGATTGCTTTAAAAAAGGCCTGGATTCTTTCCTGGATGTACTTAATATACAGTAAGTGGGTACTAAAATGTTTTTTTTTTTTTAGGTAAAGTTGATCCAGGGAATATCTGATTGCCTCTCGGGGGATCAGGAAGGAATTTTTTTTCCCCCTGCTGTAACAAATTGGAAATACAAAACAAAGAAAGGGCGCACCAGCCTAGCGCATTATCCTCAGCGAGTTTATTGAATCAAAGTAAATAAAAATCAACTACTCACAAACATCCGTGAAATTCAGGCACATCAATTCCATAAAAAACGCCTCATAGCAGAGGTTCAAAATCTCATTGGAAGCAGAGGGCTGACGCGTTTCGAGGCTGTGCCTCTTCCTCAGAGCCTGAGGCGGTTTTTATGGAATTGAAGTGCCTGAATTTCAAGGATGTTTGTGAGTAGTTGATTTTTATTTACTTTGATTCAATAAACTCGCTGAGGATAATGCGCTAGGCTGGTGCGCCCTTTCTTTGTTTTGTATTTACAGTGTTTGGTTGACCGCCCTGGTCGTAAGGGGCAGCAAGGCCTAGCCATAACGGATGCCAAGTATTAGCATGAGTTCCGGGATTGTGGCAGCCTGAAGACCAGGTTCTGAGCGCAGGAGTGGGGTGCTGTATAGCACTTATCGTTTTTGGTGTAACAAATTGGATCATGCTTTGCTGGGGTTTTTCGCCTTCCTCTGGATCAACTGCGGGTATAGGATTGTGTATATGGGATTGTATGATTGGGTTTTCATTCATGTTTTTTTTTTTCATTGGTTGAGCCAGATGGACTTGTGTCTTTTTTCAACCTGACTAGCTATGTAACTATGTAATAATACTCTCCTGAGTAACTCAGAAGTGTATACAGCCCTTTACTGGCATACAGCAGGGGCACAACTTCTTACTGGCTACTACTGGAATTTACCATCATGACATGTGCAATAAAGAATTATAAAGTTCAGTGTAATAAATTTCTACATGGTAGTTTATACTGTACATAAGATGGCAGAATCTTACATCGGCAGTGTCTTAAGAAAGATTTTGTGTAACAATAACTATAAATTGCAGCATTCTTTTGATGCTATGTGTGATTTAGGCCTTATGCACACAGGGTGGTTGCCCAGCTCTCCTAAATGCCTTTCGTCCAGGCAGCAGTGTTTTGGAAGAAAAAATGTTTGATGCGTGTAAACATGTCTTGATGGGTTTAGGCTCATCAAGTACTTGGACATTAATTCATTTCATTGGCCAGAATAATAACTTCTTATTTTTGCTCATGAAACAGCTATTTCTCCTGTATTTCATTTCTGGTATTCTGCTCCCCTAACAGACATCTTACAGAACCTCATTATTATTGCACTTATTTTTGTGAACTGATTGTTACCAAAAAAATGCAAAATTATATTATAAGGACAATCAATCTTTCCTGCCTTCGAATAACACTAATAAGATAAGACCTCATAGCCACACAATGTGATTAGAGGAGTGGGGAAAACGGTTACACCCCCCCCCCCCCCCCACTCTCTGTGTGGGTACTGTGGGATGGGGGACAATATTCCACAAAAAAAAAAAAAGAACAACAGGCAGCAGAAATAAAAACCTGGCCAGACTGTATCAACTGGGTGCCAGACTCATTTTTAAAGTTTAATTGGGGATGAAAATAACTTTACCCCTGCAGTGAGTGTCCCTCTGCACTGCAATGTTTAACTGGTTGTTTTGGCTAGAGGACAATAAATAAAGTGATATACCAAAAATATAATTTTTGCTAGGAAGACAAATACCGTAATTTTCATTATCTGATGGACTCCATGGCAGCATACATTTGGGTAGTCCCGTGCTCGCGCCTACCCTATAGGTCCCCACCCCACTGCTTCCATAGGAAATCAAGCCCTAAGTGCTATAAGCCTATTGGCTAGCTGGAATGACCCACCCAGCGATGATTCTGGATGATATCGTTGTCCTGCTGGTTCTGCTAGGGAGAGTGATAATATGTCCAAAATCTCAAGCTGTAGCTTGAGAGCATGCTTGAAGTATTCCAATATCCATGGCATGGAACCAGTTATCCTTGGTGGTCCCGCATATGGGAGGAACAAATCTTTGTTCTCATAGGATGCTGAAGCCACCTTGCGGCCCAGTATGGATATAAACCCTACCCATACTAGGCAGAATGCCAACAAGGATCCCTCATGGCACAATGCCCTGATTCTGGCAAACTTCCTGCTGATGATGTAGCTCTTCGCGAGAATGACAGCATGGCTCAATCGCTACTCCAACTGGATGGGAGATGATCCCACCTGGAGCTGTAAGTCACCAAAGGATCCTTTCTAGCCTAAAGCTTTAAACTTGGCAAACTTCCTGGCTTAAAAGATAGCCCTTAGAGTGCATGTCTTCATAGCTCAGTCTTTACCCAAGCAGGGCTGAAAAGAGATCTCATATGGAGCTGGCAAAAAAGTCCAGAGTAAGTAGTAAACCACGCATAGAGAGTCGTGGCTCTCTTTCGAGTCTCAGATGCAGCCCCCTATCAAAACATTGGATGAGTAAGGGATAGTCTACCCATGAGACATTGGATATGATAGGGACTGCAGAGATCTGCCCTTTAAGGAGAGCTTTATGATCAGTTGAAGTCCAGAATGTACATGACCAGAGGACTGAAGCAAAAGAAAACAAAGCAGTACAGATTAAACAAACTTTATTCAAATCCTTTTGTAGGATTTATAGATATTAGCTTGGAGAAACAACAGCCAAACCTGATCAGTCTCTTTCTTTCAACATGAGAAACTGGACGAGATAAACAAAGGTGGAGTATTCTTCTAACTTCATCTGCACTCTGCTCAGAAGGTCTCATCTTAGAGAAAGGACTTCAATCCGATAACCCAGTATCAAAAGCAGGAACCAAATCCTGTTTGGCCATTAGGGCATTGCTGCAATAATTGTCACCATCTTTAGAAACAGACCCCAAGAAACTGTATATGGATCAGACTGGAGGGAAAGCAATTAACTTGTGAGACCTTTCCTGATCTGTCACAGCATCTACACCTACCTAGGGCTACCTGTAGAAAGCTTTCCTGCTTGTAATAGTAAGGAGATGCTAGCAGATCTAACTCTGACATCTTGTCCAGAAATGAAATCCATTTGGAGGAACCTGGATGTATGAACCACTTGTTGCCCAATTGGGCCACAGAATATGGATTTTTCCCAGAAGTTCTGAATGTAGACTCAATGACATGATAGAGAGATTCTACTCCACCCAGATCACAGTCATCTCTACCTCTTCTCAGCGGACTGTCCCTGCAGGTTCTGACCTGCTCCCTGATGTAGGACACAACTGAGATGTTGTTCAGCCTCGTTGGAGACTAAAAAGCCTGCTGTCAGGTGACAAAAGGCAAAGGGAGCACGAAAGAGCTGGCCAGAATACCAGAATGTTCAAAACAACTTCCTGACAGGGGAGTTCTACTGGCAAAACAAGTTCATGACAGGGGAGATCCACTGGCAATAGCTCTGCAGCACAGAAGATTTATAACTGTTCCAGCACCCAAGGCTTCATCTGCCTGTTTGCGAGTCCTGAATAGCTGGATGAATGATCAATATTAAAGAAAAAAACCTATTTAGAACAGGAAGCCTTCTCCATTGAGCCTGCCTCTATATAGGGATCGGAGAGACCATGGTCCTGATCATCAGGCATTGAAACGTGGAAATACTGACAGATAAAGAGAGAGGAAAGTTAAGATTATTCAACATTCTACCACCAGTATGCTCTAGTGGCAAAAACAATGTATCCTGAAACATGATGAATTAAGCCCCCAGAAACACAAGGATTTTCATAGGAGTCAGATGACTCATTTTGAAAGACTAGTCAGTCAATCTCTTGCAGGGTTCTAAGAACTCCCTCTGTATTCTTGACAGGGATCCCTGTCTAGTGGAGGAGTGGATTGAGAACCCAACCAGCAGACATGTATGCTGCATAATGTCTTGACCCATGTAGAAACAGAGGTATGTCAGACTAGACAGTTTTGGGAGTTAGAAATAGACATCCCTCTGAGCCACCATAGTACTTCTCTTAAAATCCCATCTCATGAAATTAGAATTGCAGTTCCTACTCCTAGAGAGGGTAAGGTTGATGTTTGCTAGCAGAACTTGTGTATTGTTGCTGGAGCAAAGGTTTGCTTAAGAGGTGTCTAAATATTTAGCATGGTCTGAAGTGCTTGTCCTGACGGTCCAACCGTCTGAGACCACACCTTTACCCTCCTATCAGAAGAGGAGCAACCAGGTACTCATAAGATATGTATGAGTGGCACAATCTGAAAAAGACCAAAAAGCAAACTCTCCCCAGAAGTGGAGCTCTTTGCTGACTATTTGATTGAGGACTCTCTTTCATGCTTTCTGGACTCCAAGCAGGAACTGCGGGAGCAAACCTCTTTGGAGTTAGACACCAACTCTAGAACTGCAGTCTTCTTTTTTTCGGCAGACATTTACCTCTGAGGCAGGCCAGGCTAAATGCAGCTCTTAGCGATCAAATAAAGCTAGCCCTTGAAGGGACAGATTAACTCTTGCAATGCACACCAGATTGTTCCACTTGTCAAAATTATTCTTTAGGATAGAATTAATATTCTTCATCCCAGCTTACATTGCATTGGGAGAGAGGCAAGGGTTAAGACAGGTTCCCAGGCTGCAATGCAGACAGAAATATCCCTTAAGGACAAGTCCAACACAAAAAGTTACCACCCGAAGACGCTACACCTCCCAAGGACACTCCCAATCATCATGATTGAGTATACCCCTGAGGGACACAGCATCCTCCAATGACAACTCCATGCATACAGCTAATCAACCCAGTGCTGCAAGGTGTTGACCACTAAGACATTCTGCTGCTCTGGCCTTCTGTTTAATTTGCACCTCTCTTCTAGAACGAGCTTCTAGCTTAAACAACATAGGGAAAAAGGCAACACACTCCTTTGTAAGTGCTAAAATACTTGCATTGCAGGTACCACTGTAGGATCTTACATTTTAGGTATCCTAACAGCCTTACAAAAGGAAGGTACAAAAACCTGCTTATAGATCATCCTCATCCGCATCCTCCTTTTAAGAATTGCTTTAAGACGGTTAAAATGGCCAGTCTGCTGGTCCTGCAAGGAAAAGCTTGACATTGTCAGAGTAGTGAATCCTCGCACAGGGAGAGTTGCAAATGACTCCTTTAAAGGGGCCTTGACTACCTTTGGCAACCTGTTTGTTGCTCTCATCTTCCTCCCTGGATGCCTGAACAAAGCAGCACAATTCATACAGGGTTTTGCCTGCCAAGGCACAAGCACCATAGGCCCAGTTTATAGTATGCATAATACATGCAGATCTGGAGAGACATAATAGCAAGTGTCCATTAGTCAGCTTCCCATACACCGGCTCTAACAGGCCTGCAGAAGAACTGAGAATCCAGGAAACAGTACCAGTAAGGAAGACATTGCCCCCTCCAGCTGTAAACCTGCATAAAGCAGCTACAGCATATAGGGATTAGGCTGCAACTGCACAAGGACCTGTTGCAGTAAGAATAAACCCCTGCAAGTCTAAGGGAGAACTCCACATTGTTAAGAAACAAGAAATATAACACGTACAATTGCTACTTAAGCCATGTAGTAATATATTAAATAACTTTCCCAATTCAAATTGTAACTGTTGAAGATTCCTTAGCTGCCCAAAAAGACAATTTAACAGTTGTTTCTGTTTGCTAGGTGGGAAAAACCACTAAGGAGTTAACTGCTGCTAAAGGAATACTGACACTGCAGCTACTCACATCTGAGCACCGACTCCAGCAGGTGCTTAATCAAACAGAAAGCCGGGCTTGCTTAAACAAACAGATATCTGCTCAGGACGTAAAAAAGACAAAGGTAGGAAACTGCACCAAACTTTGATAAAATGCTGCAATGCACATTAATTACCCAAAGCATAGTTATCGCCATATGTTTTTATTTTGGTTATTTATTTATTTTGTGGAGATACTCCCTAACAGTCCACATGGCATCTGGTCCCTTCTGCTGACCTCAAGCCAAATATACCCATGTAACCTAGATCTCTTCCATAGGGCAACTGATGTAGCCGCAGGATGATCCGGATCCCAGAAGCAGGAACGCAGCTGCTAGATCTGAGTTGGGTACACTTAACGGCCATCCGCTATTAGTTGGGCTCCTGGTCAATGCAAATGCTCATCAATGGCAAAGCCCACTCTCCAGGCATCAATCCTTTGCATATGTGTTCCATAACATCACTCCATAGCTGGGGACTCAGTAGCCACTCAAGCCATCCTGGAAGACTTCTGGATACCAGAGGATGCTTCTGATATCCGCACAGCTGTCCCGCATGAGACCTGGCCACCGATAATTCCAAAAGGTAGGAAACTTCAAACAAAACGGTCCTTTGAGTGAGGAGGACAAAAAAGGAATGCGGCCTCTGGCTCAGCCTGAAAATTTATGGGATTGGGGTCTTATGGGGTAGGAGTGAGGGAGGGGCTACCCAAAGGTATGTGGCCATGGAGTCTGTCAGAAAAGATTAGTAACTGATGCAAGATAAAAATATTTGGACATACATGTGCCATGCTTTGATGGATCAACCCTTCTGTTTATTTTACTCCAGAGAATTGAACAGCTGCTATATGATATATATTGCAACTATTTAAAGGGACGTAATGTAATCTGATTATAATAATTGCACACCAATTTAAAAAGCTTTCTTAATAGACAAAGCGTACTACTTGCCAATAAAAATCTTACAAAGACTCCTAAGACACAAAGAAATATTTTGTATGAACAGCACTAAAACTGTGTCTTCTGCACAGTTTATTACACTTTTCTAGAATGAAAAGTTTCTTCATCTCAGATGGGTAACTTATTCCTACATTGCCGTGTGCTGGTCATCTATATTCCGGGAACATTTCCTTGCATGAGCTGAACTGAAAATACATAGAAATGTCCTCACCTGTCACATCTCATGCTACTTTTCAAAGGAACCGGGTCAGTGTGATGAGTAATCTCCGAATACTCTGTGCTGCTCAGCTGCAATGACATCTTAGTTAAAGCTTCTCTCTGAGCTTGTATAGAATGGGAAGAGTCGCCATTTACCTGAAGGGTACAGAGGAAAGACAGAACATACAGTGAGGGAGAAAGAGCATTGATCATCAGAGGGATCCAAAAAAAGCAGGAAGTTCAAAGTAAGCAGAACAGCCATAGAATGTATATGCTCTTGCTACATATTAAACCTATAGTAATCATCTGTTTATCTGCGATCAGCAAAACTACTTCTCTTATCCACAAACATAAGAAGTATGAAAGTGCAAGTTTGTTTATTATAAACTGCAAATAAACATGATACAATAAAACCATTCTGAAAACAAGGAAACATACTGTATTGCAATAAAAGAGATGTGAAACAATCACATCTTGCACAGCGCCCCTTGCTGGTAGATAGTTGTAAAGCACTAGTTTTATTTCATCTTATTTTCAATGGTATACAGTAAACCCCCGTTATATCGCAGTTCAGTTTTCGCGGTCCCGGTATTTTGAGGGTATTTCTGTAAGTCCCCGTTCACACTAAGGTGACCTGTGAGGCGACCTGGTCGCCTCACAGGTCGCCGTAGGTCGCCTCCCATAGGGAAGCTGCGGACCCGTTCTAATAGGAGCGACACAAGTCGCTCCGACTTAGAAAAAGGGTCCGGAGCTTCTTTGGGGCGACCAGGAGGCGACCGCCATAGACTTCAATGTTATGAAGTCCGTGGCGGCCGCTCCGAGGTCGCGGCGCGCTGCTCGCACCGCGACCTCGGAGGTCGCGGTGCGAAGTATTGTTGCTTGTATGTGAACGGGGCCTAAGACCTATTTAATATTATTTTATTGATTAAATCATTGTTAATTAAATATTTTTGTGTTTTCAATTGCTCTTACTATGTCTCTCAGTATCTTTTATGTGTTTAAATGTGTTCTATTTTTTTAAAAGTGTGTTTAAAGACCTTAAAATGCTTTTAAAAGTACAGAGAAAGTTATAAAAACATGCCTAGGGTGTATTTAAATAGGGTATTTCTATTTCACGGATTTTCACTTATTGCGGGTGGGTCTGGAACGTAACCCCCGCGATGGAGGGGGTTTACTGTATTAACATTTTTAAATGTTTGTATTCCAAAGACAAAACACCAAATGATATTGTACTTACTGCTTTTACTGTAGCATTTCATTTTTAAAGTAAGCAGATATTTCACAAACTATGTTTGAGCTATATTACGTCAGCATAACACATGCATTCTACAAACCTGCCAGTTTAAGTGGTAGTTTTTTAAAGAATTTGCATAGCCAATAATCCAGTGAAACTGCATGTAAATGCACATTTGTTCTGTGCAAATGAGAAAAAAACTATTGTTATTACTGTAGCCTTAGCTTTTTGATTGTAAATCATTGATTTTAAACAGAAAATACCGCATTTGGCCAACACATGGAGCTAAATACACTGCTCAAAAAAATAAAAGGAACACTTTTTAATCAGAGTACAGCATCAGGTCAATTAAACTCCTGGGATATTGATCCGATCAGTTAAGTAGCAGAGGGGGTTGTTAATCGGTTTTAGCTGGTTTGATGTTAATGAAATTAAAAACAGGTGCACTAGATGGGCAACAATGAGACAACCTCCAAAACAGGAATGGTTTTACAAGTGAAGGCCACCAACATTTTTTTCCCCTACTCATCCTTTCTCACTGTTTTTCACTAGTTTTGCATTTGGTTAGGGTAAGTGTCACTACTAGGGGCACGAGGTGATACCTGAACCCTATAGAGGTTGCACAGGCAGTCCAACTCTTCCAGGATGGCACACCAATATTTGCCAATACCAGAAGGTTTGCTGTGTCTCCCAGCACAGTCTCAAGATCATGCAGGAGGTTCCAGGAGACCGGCAGTTATTCTAGGAGAGCTGGTCTGGGCCATAGCAGGTCCCTAACCCATCAACAGGACCGGTATCCTTGTGCAAGGAGTAACAGGATGAGCCCTGCCAGAGCACTACAAATTGACCTCCAGCAAGCCACTGGTGTGAATGTCTCTAACCACACAATCAGAAACAGACTTCATGAGGGTGGCCTGAGGGCCCGACGTCCCCTAGTGTACCCTGTGCTCACTGCCCAGCACTGTGGAGCTCGAATTTCATTTGCCATTGAATACCAGAATTGGCAGGTAAGCCACTGGTGCCCTGTGCTTTTCACAGATGAGAGCAGGTTCACCCTGAGCACGTGTGTCACATGTGAAAGGGTCTGGAGAAGCTATGGAAAATGTTATGCTGTCTGTAACATAGTTCAGCATGACCGGTTTGGTGGTGGGTCAGTGATGGTCTGGGGAGCAATATCCATGGAGGGATGCTCAAATCTCTACAGGCTAGACAATGTCACCCTAACTGCCATTAGGTATCGGGATGAAATCCTTCGACCCGTTGTCAGATCCTATGCTGGTGCAGTGGGTCCTGGGTTCCTCCCAATGCCCAGTGCCTACGACAATGTCCAGCGTCATGTGGTGAGAGTATGCAGCCAGTTCCTGAAGGATAAAGGAATTGAAACATTTGAATGGCCCCCACACTCACCTGACCTATATCCCATAGAACGCCTCTGGGAAATTATGTTTCGGTCCATCCAACGCCGTCAAGTTGCACCTCAGTTTGTTCAGGATCTCAGTGATGCCCTGGTCCAGATCTGGTAGGAAATACCCCAGGACACCATTTGTCGTTTCATTAGGAGTATGCCCCGACATTGTCATGCATGCATACAAGCCCGTGGGGGCCATACAAACTACCATTTTGAGTTGCTGCAATGAAATTTCAGCAAAATGGACTAGCCTGCTGCATCATTTTATCATTTTGATTTTCGGGGTGTCTGAATTCAGCCCTCTGTAAGTTGAAAGTTTTAATTTCCATCAAACAATGTGGCATCCTTTCGTTCCTAACACATCACCCAGTCCATATCAGTATAGATATCCAGCATGATATTTTTCCCCATTGAGATCTGATGTGCTTTCAAAGTGTTCCTTTTTTTAGGAGTGTATAAGAATTTCCAAAAATATTTAGCTCCATTTAGTGCCCAAATGCAATAATTTCCATTTCAAATCTCAAAATTTCAAAATTTGCAAAGTTCACCTTTTGTTTCCAAATTCTTTCCATAGAAGTGCCTCCATGCCTGAGTATTCCTGACCCTCCTTTTTTTCATTCCTCAATGTTTGTTGTTATAATGCATCTACAATTATTGCTCATAAATAGCTAAATGTATTTGTAGATATACTGTACTGCATATAGGAGATAGATTTGCCATCTGTAATCAGCCTGTGCTCTTTTTTTTTGTATCATTGGGTTCCATATTTTTAAAAAATAAATAGCTTTATATTGAAGCTGTATATAATAACAGTTCCCAGATAACGATACAATTGCTGGTGCAATGAAGAGCATGTCTAAGGTTCTGCTTGACTACTTATCTATGAGTTCTTGATTAGGGAAGTGTCTTTGGGGGCATAGCGTCCTTTGAATGAGATCTGTTTGATTGCTTAGAGGTGAAAACATATCCCTGTGTCCCAAAACATGGGGTGCAGACTTGTGCTGATACCAATCTAGGGGGGTTAGTAAATGTAAAGAGGAAAGGATCCCTGCTACTCCCGACCAGCCCAGGTGAATAAACAATTAAAAGCAGCCTCAGCCTACATGTCTCCACCAAACTACACACCCTGATGCATTTTGGCTTGCCCACTGGGGCCTAATCAATACCCATTTACTAACCTCCAAATAAGATATCAGAATTTTGCTGGGGGTTGTCTGAGCATTTTTATTGTATTTAAAAGATACGCCAAATATTAGCATTTTTTATTCAATGTTTTTTTTTTTCAAGGAGTGAACACACAAACAAATGTACAGGTATTTATTTTTGTTTTTTTTTTATACGCGTGTGTACTTGTAAATTGCAACACTGGCAGATAGAAGAGGATATAGAAGAGTTTTACCCATGGCCTCTTGCACACAGAAATAATAATTTCCTGATATTTATATGCAGGATCTGCCAGAAAGTTATGTTCTATAAAGAACTTACGTATACTTACATATACATTTCGTCTTTCTTTGGATCAACTGCGGGTATAGGATTGTGTATATGGGATTGTATGGTTGGGTTTTCTTACTGTTTTTTTTTTTTGTTTTTTATTGGTTGAGCCAGATGGACTTGTGTCTTTTTTCAACCTGACTAACTATGTAACATACAGTACGTAGATGCTCGCAAACGTGCGTATTTGTATGAATGTGTAAAATTCTCCTTCATCCTGTTCTAGCTGCCAGTGTTGCAATTGACGCATATATGCTAGTCTGTACTCGTGTATACACATGTATGCACGTACATTACTGCACTCAACAGTAACATTTAGTAAATTAAATTGACCCATTTATTTGTGTGTGTGCGCAATCTGAGATCCTGTTATTCAGCATTTTACAAAATCAACTCTGAGAAACTCTTGAACACTTGAAACACTCTCAACCTATAGGCTGAAAGAAACAAATATAATATTTTTATGTGCAATATTTCATATTTACCTTTGTAAGAAACATATTTTCATATATTTCATTAATTTTGTCCCGAACAGAATACATAATTAAAGAAAATATTTGGAATTGAATGGAACACTTGATAAGAATATTTAAATTCATCCTTCTTAAAATTTCTGTAATCGAGGTTCACATACTTTCTCAATAAATTACATTTGCTATTGATGGAGGTTTGCCTTTTAAAAATATGACAAAGAAAGCATGGTGTGTGTTGTTAAGCTACCTGTATTATAAAGATATCAGTTGAGACAGCCATTCATGCAGAAATAAAAAAAAATCTTATACTGTAGGTTAGCAAACAGCATTATAACATTAAAGGTATATGTAAACCTAATCAATAAAATGTTATACATGTTTTAAAATGGTAATGACATTTTAAAGTAATTTCCAATATTTTTAAATCTATAGATTTCTTTAAAGGATAAGTTCACTTTAAAAAAAAATAAATGCACATTTTTTTTGTAGGTGATAAAATGTCCATTTTTTAATTTTTGTAGTAAGAGCAGCAGATCGTTGATGCTATGCAGGTCCTCTGTATACTGTGAGTGTATCTACTTGCCCATACATCCTGTACAAGCCGATACTCCCTGACAGGAAGACTCAATGAACTACCACAGCGCTCCACAGCATCATGGTAGTTCATTGAGAACTAGGGGCAGGGCAATAACTTCACATCAGGATATAGAAATCTTACAGAATGACCTGAACAAAATAACAGAGTGGGCAACTACATGCAAATGAGGTTTAATGTGGAGAAATGTAAGGTAATGCACTTTGGGGCTAAAAACATAAACGCAAACTGCTCATTAGGGGGGAACTTCTGGGGGAATCAAGGATGGAGAAAGATCTGGGGATCCTAGTGGAAGATAGACTAAGCAATAGCATGCAATGTCAAGCTGCAGCTGCCAAAGCCGGCAGAATATTAGCATGCATAGAGAAGGGGACATATTCCAGAGAAAAATCTATAATCCTACCACTTTATAAAACCATGGTCCGGCCACATCTGGAGTATTCTGTCCAGTTCTGGTCACTAATCCTCAGAAGGGATGTGCTGAAACTGGAGAGAGTCCAAAGAAGGGCAACTAAACTAATAAGGGTATTGGAGGACTAATTACGAAAAGCGATTGCAAGCGCTTAATTTATTCTCCCTTGAGAAGAGACGCCTGCTATGAGGAAGGCGTAAAGCCGAAACGCGTCAGCATCTGTCATGTTGTCACCGCTATCCATGTTGGAATAAAGCATTTTATTTGGAAGAAGACTTTTTGTGTGCCGGCTTTATTCATATAACAGTGTAAAAGGACACATGGCCACAAAATGAGATTAGAGGAGAAGCAATGTAACCTTAAGCTGCGTAGGGGGTTTTTCAATGTCAGGGCGGTAAGAATGTGGAACTCTCTTTCACAACTGGTGGTATCAGCAGGGCGTATCGATACTTTTAAAAGATCTTGGATGTGCATCCAAAAAACACAATATTCAGGGATATGGGAAATGAATATCATCACTCACACACACACACCTGCACAGGTTGAACTGAATGGACTGTTTTCTTTATTCAACCTTAACGACTATGTAACTACAAGCCCACAGCCGCTAAGGACACACAGAGCTGTGTGTATGAATGACGCTGCCACATGGATGAAGCCTTGCATGGCCGCACTGTTTTCAAACAGTGACAGCCAGTATGGGTAACTTCTCCCCATACTGCTGCCACGGGGGGCAGAGGGGCAGCGGGCTGCAGCACTGGGAATATGTTACATGTTCCACCCTAAAACTAAGTGGAAAATGTAACATGTTTTTTAAGGCAAACCTATCCTTTAAAATAGTACATGGTAATCCTGTTATGAAGGTCCTTGATCAGGCACTTCCTATTATAGGGTGACAATGCTCTGTCTTCCAGTTGTGCTGCTAAGTTGTCCCCCTGTCACATTGGCATCACTGGAATGCATGTAGGCAACCATAGGTATGCAAGAGATCTGCAGCACTGACATGCAACAAGAATGAAAGAAGGCAAAAACGACTGTTTCAATTTTTTTTAAAAAATACAATTGTTTATGATATACAGTGTCTGAGAAAGTTAGATGTCATTCAGTTAGAGTTTATATCCACTTTAAATATATATTTTTTTTATGACAAACAAAGTTACGCGATAACAAACATACTAATAGTTCTTATACAAAGTGATGCATTTTACAAAAGAACTTGTCGATGTTTATTGGCCTCGTTTAAACCTAAAATCTGGCGTTTCCGGAGTAGAAACACAAAGTTACGGCACTGGAAAAGATAAAATCCAAGACTTGATCACCCGCTGGTTGGATCCTGAGCATTGCATTCCTGTCCTGGGGATTTGAGGATTTCTGTGGGGCTTTTATTTTATTATTATTCGGAGCATTAAAAGTCAACAGCTGGACAGCAGACACGCGCATTCATCTATCCCACTGCGGACAGATGTTTTAAATAAAACGCTATTTACATTTGCTTAGATACTGAGGCCCAACACATAACAGAGCCGGCACGGAATATGCCTTTTGTTATATTAAATTTCTCATCCTCCTGGAGAAGGGAAGTATAAGATTTGTGGTCGATGCAGGAGGAAATATTTCTTATTTCTGCACACTGAACAGCTGGGGGCGAGGCAGAAGAAATTCAATTATGGAGGTGAATAAAGAAAGCACAGACTTACTGTTTGTCTTTAAATTCTTATAGTTAAAGGAGAACTCCACTAAGAAAATGAAAAAATAACTAGCTAATACAGCCTCTCTTAACATTTTCCCTTGGGAGAACCCTTAAAATAACTGTCAGGTCTCAGGAAACCTCTGCTAAAGTGAATGCATCCACAGCTCATGGTACATTACCATTATCAGAAAGAATATGGTGTACTTATAGTATTTGAGTCTTGAGGGCTCTATACATCAAAATTATTGTCCATATTAATCTTGAAATTACTTAAAAAAATAATAGCCAAAACAACAAAGACTGTAAAAATGTTGCCCCCTTACATTAGCGGTCAGTGGAATGTTTTTCCCTTTTATTGATAATCAGTGCAGGAGGAAACTACATATTGCTCAAGGAACCCCTTGCAACCTATTGGAGAAGCCTAGGGTTCAATGGAACCTTGGTTGGGAAAGACTCAACTGATGAATACAATATTAGGTAATGTTTCTTTTTAAGTGTAAGATGAAGATACGAAAGACCGCTAGTAATTGCAACGCGTCGGGGGAACCAGCCGTGCTGCTACAGGTCCCGGATCGCACTGCAGGCGACCGTGACTTTTCCTGAGCATATCGCTGTACCTTCACACAGGATGCTTGTAAGTGTGTTTTTTTACCTTTTCAAACAATAAATCGTGGGTAATGCACCATCAGTCCCTTCCTCTTTTTTACTGTGGTCCTCCTGTTGGAAACTCTACCCGTGGAAGCCTATAGACCTACATAAAGATACCGGGAAGATTCATCCATCCATCCCTTTGGTTTTCTTATCAAGTGTGGCCGTTGGCTTGGATTCCTTGGTACCACAGTACATGCTCCACTCTCTCTTCAATGTGGTAAGGGTCCATTCACATCACTGGGTGTCACTTTAAGTTCACAGCTGTTGCACTAAGTTATGCTTTATTGGATTTTGGTTTTGGTAAGAGGTTATTTCACCCATCACCTATCAAGAGTTAATTTGGCATATTGGGAACACCCCTCTTCATATGGAATAGATTCGTCCTCGTTCTTTTTCACATATGGACAATGTTGTTTGTTTATTATACAGTAATTAGCGCACTTTTGTAATTGTCAGTTACATCCCTTTCACACATCAAAATTATTGTCCATATTAATCTTGAAATTACTTAAAAAAAGTAATAGCCAAAACAACACAGACTGTAAAAATGTTGCCCCCTTACATTAGCGGTCAGTGGAACGTTTTTCCCTTTTATTGATAATCAGTGCAGGAGGAAACTACTTATTGCTCAAGGAACCCCTTGCAACCTATTGGCTAGGGTTCAATGGAACCTTGGTTGGGAAAGACTCAACTGATGAATACAATATTAGGTAATGTTTCATTTTAAGTGTAAGATGAAGATACGAAAGACATGCACAATTAGAACAGCAATGTAACATTTTCAGTACATATAAATATATACTGTAACGCTCACTGTGCTTCTTAGAATCTCCTAAGGACACCAGAATATACCATCTAGATATGTCTTAAATTGATATTTGTGACTGGGGGAATTTCTACATTGCAACACACAACAGTTATAAAAAAAAGATAAAGACAGAATATTTGTAACTTCCCCTAGGATGAATAATAGCAATAAAATGGTAACCAATAAGTTGTGCAAAAGTGTTTGTATTATTGGCCAATTGGGATGTCCCTTTGATGGCGCAGTCCCCATATATTAATTACAGCTTGTCTCACCTGTCCAAAGTGATGTATGCTACAATAGGTCATACATTTTCAAAATGTTTCCGCATTTATTCTTTACAAGTTAGCTTCACATAGGACTAAATAGCCAAAGGTGAGTGATTGATGAGCATCCAGGTCACTTATTTCACACACATTTATTCCTCAGGTTCAAGGCTATAATCTTCATATGGAGTCAATTTAGTATTTATGCTTTGACTCTCCAATGTTTATGTCAATGGATTCACCTCATGAATCCCAGCATGCTTCATAGTACATAGTCTATCTTAATCAATACAGTCATCACTTTTTGAGTTATAAAATGTGAACTGTATAGAGATGGATCACCATTTAAATCTAAGCCCAGTTACTAATATCTCATTAAAGCGTTAACATTGTTATAGGATTTCAAATTTGTTTTAAGTATTTTTGAATCTGCAGAATGTGTGGTGATGCTGCCATAAAAGAACCTTGTTCAGGCACTTCCTGGTATGGGGATACAACTGTCTTTCATTTGTGGCCCTGAATTGTTGAATTGTCACTTTGTCAGGTGCTGCCCTGCTGAAGACTGCAAGCGGCATGCTGACACACATTGCTTAGGCATGGTCTATTGTTGTCACTATTAGGAAGTCTGGCAAGGGCTAGGGTACATACATGTACAAAGGAAGTGGCTGCAAGAGACTGGAAAAAAATCACATCACTGAGGTGCGAAAAAGAATAAAAGAAAAAAAAAATGAAAAGAGCATTCAGTTAAAAAATGGCAATATTATATAATACAAAGTGCTTTAAAAAAAAAAGGAAACATCATCTAGTTAGGATTTAGATATTCTTTAATTGCACCTATCGTACATACATCGGCATAGATGTAGTAATATAGTGCAGTGTGAACATATATTGTTAGAACTGTGTACATATAGTACCCTCTAGTTTACTACTAGTGTCAGAGTAGGTAAAATATATTCTCACTCATGTATAGACCCTGTGAGTCTTTGCATCTGGGTCAGGATTATTAAAGTTCAGAGCAGCATGACTCATACAGACAGCTCTCTGGTGCCTCCCCCTGGTTCTGGAATGTTGGAGAATGTTCTGGAAGCTGGAGGCTAGGAGGGCTGGTCTGCATATTTAGGGTAGCGTAGCCAATCACTAGGTGGTGGGCCTGGCAGGAGAGTCGGGTGGAAGATGGAGATGCAGCCCTTAAGAGGATGACGGCAGCCCTTGAGGCAAACCCCTTTAGTCTTGAGGGCAGGTGCTCTGCCTCAAGCAGGGGCTTGGGGGCTAGCCCGGGAGGATCCTGACAACAGGAGAAGCTTGGAGGGAGTCCTTCTTGAGAGGCAGCAGAAGCAAGGAGGACAGTGTGAGTACTACAGCACAGTGCAGGGACTTGCAAGGTGAAAGACTGCCACATGTAGCAGGTCTTTCTTGAAAACAGATGTGAGCTTAAGGCTTCTTTAAACCTTCCACTGGGAGATCTGCAGAGAGTCAGTCAGGTAGACTGGTGAAGAAGAAGGCAGGTGGGCTGGTGAAGAGGCAGACAGGTAGGCTAGCATTTTCTGCATTGGTAATGCTGGGACCAGTGTCTACAGGGGAATTGGAAATACTCCAGGATGCAGTTCACAACACATTGTACTACCTTCTAAAGGGACTGAGAGTCACTAGCTTGTAAGGGGCTGTTGTTGATCTAACAAACACTGTTAGATTGTACAGAATAATTAATCAGAGTTGTATATAGGTAGGAAGTTGTTCCTGGTATTGTCACTATCATGTTGGGCATCCCATAATTCCTATCCCCATCCAAGTTATTACCCCTAATAAAAACACAAAACAAAGCTCAAGGACTGTTCACTGTGTCCAGATGAAAGCTGAAAATATTATGTGCCTGGCTGTGCAGCAGTGGGGAACCCTGTCACCTGCAACCCATACAGCCTCACATATTGATACGTTTAGGTGATTTGCTAAAGGATTCAATGTTGTTGACATAGCAAAGTGAATAATTGTTAACACAACTTTTTTAGACAGTCATACAAGTCGTACAGGAGCCTTTAGTTGTACTTTAATTTAAAAAAACACAGCCATGGATAATGGAATTGGGCCATATGTGAATTTATAATTGCTTTAAACTTGCCTATTTTGGGAATAGACATAACATGATAGTACACATTTTTCCAGGTTGGATGCGATACTTGTATGAGGCTATATCATATTTACTATATCTATGGGAGAGCTGATCCATGATTAACCCCTGAGGAGATTGGAATACGGGATTTACCTGACCGAGGGAACTACCCTATCTATTTCACGCTGGTTACCCCTGCAGGGGTGCCTAGCTCTGGTGAGTGCGGGAATTATCGAGAGGGGAGCACTGGTTTCCTCACCCGGCACCCGTATTCTGGACCACCTCGGGATTCACCCACTAAGCTTACCTTGAAGCCTCATCCGCTTGTATACCACCTATGAAATTGAAATTCCACTGCAATTTTTTATAGAAGATCTGTCTTCATATTTATATTTTATACATGGACTTTTTTATTGGATCTTTTATACCATTTTTATTCATATAGTTTTATATGTACAGTGCCTTGCGAAAGTATTCGGCCCCCTTGAACTTTTCGACCTTTTTCCACATTTCAGGCTTCAAACATAAAGATATAAAACTGTAATTTTTTGTGAAGAATCAACAAGTGGGACACAATCAGGAAGTAAAACAAAATTTATTGGATATTTCAAACTTTTTTAACAAATAAAAAACTGAAAAATTGGGCGTGCAAAATTTTTCAGCCCCCTTAAGTTAATACTTTTTAGCGCCACCTTTTGCTGCGATTACAGCTGTAAGTCGCTTGGGGTATGTCTCTATCAGTTTTGCACATCGAGTTTTTGCCTATTTCTCCTTGCGAAACAGCTCGAGCTCAGTGAGGTTGGATGGAGAGCGTTTGTGAACAGCAGTTTTCAGTTCTTTCCACAGATTCTCGATTGGATTCAGGTCTGGACTTTGACTTGGATATGTTTATTTGTGAACCATTCCATTGTAGATTTTGCTTTATGTTTTGGATCATTGTCTTGTTGGAAGACAAATCTCCGTCTCAGGTCTTTTGCAGACTCCAACAGGTTTTCTTCCAGAATGGTCCTGTATTTGGCTCCATCCATCTTCCCATCAATTTTAACCATCTTCCCTGTCCCTGCTGAAGAAAAGCAGGCCCAAACCATGATGCTGCCACCACCATGTTTGACAGTGGGGGTGGTGTGTTCAGGGTGATGAGCTGTGTTGCTTTTGCGCCAAACATAACGTTTTGCATTGTTGCCAAAAAGTTCGATTTTGGTTTCATCTGACCAGAGCACCTTGTTCCACATGTTTGGTGTGTCTCCCAGGTGGCTTGTGGCAAACTTTAAAGGACACTTTTTATGGATATCTTTAAGAAATGGCTTTCTTCTTGCCACTCTTCCATAAAGGCCAGTTTGTGCAGTATGCGACTGATTGTTGTCCTATGGACAGAGTCTCCCACCTCAGCTGTAGATCTCTGCAGTTCATCCAGAGTGATCATGGGCCTCTTGGCTGCATCTCTGATCAGTCTTCTCCTTGTATGAGCTGAAAGTTTAGAGGGACGGCCAGGTCTTCGTAGATTTGCAGTGGTCTGATACTCCTTCCATTTTAATATTATCGCTTGCACAGTGCTCCTTGGGATGTTTAAAGCTTGGGAAATCTTTTTGCATCCAAATCCAGCTTTAAACTTCTCCACAACAGTATCTCCGACCTGCCTGGTGTGTTCCTTGTTCTTCATGATGCTCTCTGCGCTTTAAACGGACCTCTGAGACTATCACAGTGCAGGTGCATTTATACAGAGACTTGATTACACACAGGTGGATTCTATTTATCATCATTAGTCATTTAGGTCAACATTGGATCATTCAGAGATCCTCACTGAACTTCTGGAGAGAGTTTGCTGCACTGAAATTAAAGGAGCTGAATAATTTTGCACGCCCAATTTTTCAGTTTTTATTTGTTAACAAAGTTTAAAATATCCAATAAATTTTGTTCCACTTCATGATTGTGTCCTACTTGTTGTTGATTCTTCACAAAAAATTACAGTTTTATATCTTTATGTTTGAAGCCTGAAATGTGGAAAAAGGTTGCAAAGTTTAAGGGGGCCGAATACTTTCGCAAGGCACTGTATATATACTTTTTTGCAAAATGGTGAAAATCCAACGTACACAAAAATGTAAACATCCAAATTTCTCAAAAAATCTGGAGGTTTTCATTTTCACTTAAAGCTTCAGGGTTTATAAAAGACATCCAAACCATATATTTTCTGAAAGCACATGACCTGTAGAAAAAAAAGAAGGTGCTACTGATTTGTAAGGCCCCATGATAATTGTGCAAATGTTTATTAAACAATATTGTAACTAAAAATACACTAAAATAATTATTATATATTATAAAAACACAGCACATTTTACTAAATACCTCCTATATACCTACTTAATATAGAAGCTGAACCTGTGTTGAGTTAATAAATAATAAATATTTATCACTTTTAAATTGCACCTTTTTGCAAAATGGTGAACAACGAACGTATATAAAAATGTAAATATCCAAACTTCTCAAACAATTTGGAAGTTTTTATTTTTCACATACAGCTTTCAGAGTTTGTAGAAGACCCCCCCTCCCCCCCGAAACCATATATTTTTCTGTATAATAAATAGAAGGTGCTACTGATTTTTAAGACCCTGCGTTATTTGCACAAATGTTTATCAAAACAATATTTTCGCTGCTAGATTTCTGCCAAATATAAAAGCTAAACCTGTTAAAAAATAAAGAAAAGTTAAAAAATAACAAATATTTGTAAATTTTAAATTGTTTCTTTTTGTGAAAGGGCAAAAATTGAACACACCCAAAAATTCTCTAAAGATCTGGAGGTCTTAAATTTTCACTTACAGCTTTCAGGGTTTGTAAAAGATCCCCTAAACCATATATTTACTGAAAGCACATGACCAGTAGAATAAAAAAAAGCTGCTGCTGATTTTAAGACCCCTGTGATATTTGCGCAAAAATGTTTATCCAAGCAATATTATTGCTAAAGATACACTAAAATCATTATTAGCAGATACAAACATAGCAAAACGTATGTAGTAGACTGCCATTCTTTGATAATGCAGATTTACCTTCTGCTCCTTCAGACTGTCTCTGTGTACCTCTGGTGTGGTTTCAGGTTTCATGCATCATACTCCTGAGACTGGAAGAAATGCATTGTGGGGACTGTAGTCTTCTGTAAAGTGATTACTATGTGGCTGGATTACTTAAGAACTATCTTTCTTAGCAAGGCCTGAAACAGTGGAGTATCTTAGGAGAGGCTATAAAAGGTATCTGCTAAACAGGACTGGGGCCTCTTGCTGCCTGGGACCCATCATGTGCACATCTCTTTGCTCTGCAGAGAGAGAGAGAGAGATAGCAGGCTATGGCCTACTGCACACCTCCTATCTGCCTGCAGACTCAGCCCTGGCAGGACAGATGTTCATCGCAGCAGCACAGGCATCCTTGCAGCATCGCAGATTGGGTGAAGGCTGCGGGGCACATTAAGACAGCAGAGCGCAGTCATCTGGAGGCCACAGAGCGTGGAAGATTGACAGTTCAAACCACACTTGTCCCAGTTCTCTTTTACACTGAAAACTGACACTTTGCAACTGAATCAGTTATCAAATCTCTTAGGATTACAATCAGCTATCCTACATTTCTTGCTATACACTAAGTCATACTGGAAACCGTTATTACATGAGCTCCAACTGCCGGTGAAGACTTTAGCAAGACCTTGCAAGTTTGACATTATTGTACTGTTGCTCTTAAAGGGGACACATTATTGGTATCTAGACTACTCTCTTATATCTCATCAGGATACAGGTGGTATAGGCCGGTCTGAGGTTTCCCATTAGCCTTAAGGCTTTACAGTAATAATATACATATATTTTCTGAGAGATTCACATGCGTATTTCAAGAGATTGTGTGTACTGTGTGTTATTAACACCTGTTTTCACACTGTCTTTTTGATGTCAGTTAAACGGAACCCTGGCGGTTTATCCAGGGTCTAGTTAACTAATATAATTTAGCAGGTTCTTCTTCGGAGTAAAGTTAAAGCTCATTCATATTGTGTCAGTGTATCATTTAAAGGCATACACTCCCAAATTACCAGGTGTACCAGCAGGGCGGAACTTGTTCTTGGGGTTGAAAGGAAGAGAGCAGGACCCGTTTTACTTAAGCGGCTTCTGCGGGGGTAGTGCTACAGTTACAACATTACTGCCAAATTCCTACTAAATATAAAAGCTAAAACTGTATTGAGTTAATAGATGTCAAATATTTGTAAATTTTAAGTTGCGCCTTTTTTATGAAATGGTGAAAAGGGATGATGCGCAAAACTGTAAATAAAAACAATTTAATCTAAATTGGTCATCATTTTTCAGTAAAAAACCCCCCCAAACCATATACTTTCTGAAAGCACGTGACCTGTGGGATAAAAAAAATGTGCTACTGATTTTTTAGGCCCTTCAATATTTGCGCAAATATTTAGCAAACCGTTATATCACAAAAAAAACCCACTAAAATCATTATTGGTGCATACAAACACAACATAACTTACAAAATTTGGCACCAAATTCCTAGAACGTCATCGATTGTTAAGAACGCTTCCTAGCCCGCTCCTTAACAACCAGCTATATTCAGTTTGGTAAAGAGAAAAAAACAGCAAAACGCATGAAAAACACATAAAAAACAAATGTTTAAAAACGCAAAACACACTACAAAACGCGCCTGAAACCGCATCAATGGCAACTGCATAGACGTGAACCTAGGGTAAAGCCTTCTTGAGGCAGAAGGTATTCACAAGTCTCATTCCAACACATATCTTAAAAAAAAAGAGGATTATGCCTACTTTTAAGACCGTGTCGAAGTAATGCAAATCATCCCTTTATGCCCTAAACTGCCAAGTGCACATCTGGAACTATTGGTGTATAGTGCAAATATAGCTTATTATTATAGAGCCATTTATTCCAAATTGCATACAAGTAGTTGAGGTTATTAGGCCATCATTAGTGCAGTGTATGGAAACAAAGGCATTTACAGAGTAGGGCTTGGGGCCCAATGAAACCATACAAGTTAAGGTGAGAAGAGACAAAAGGGAATCAAAACATCCTCAACTCAAAACAGTGCATAGCATGGTAAAGCCTTCTTGAAACAGAAGATGTGTGCGTCTCATTCTATTACATATACCCAAAGTAATTGGATTCATCTTCAATTCAGAACAGTGGGTAGAGGCAGGTAAATTATACAGTAAGTTAGATTAAAAATACTGGTAGTCAGAACCGAATACATATACATAATGGAGTACCTTGGCAGTAGAGCGTTTTTCAAATAAATGGAGAAAATGGGAAGACTTCAAAAAGGCCAATAAATATATAGAAGTATGGGTAGATTAGGGAGGTGACTAAGGAGTTAGGTAAATGCAAATGGAGAGGTAGGAGGAGTGGCACAATAAAGGTATTGAAGGGTAGAAGAAATGGGGAGGGAGGGTTTATAGGTTCTGGGATATAGGGGGAAAATATTTTTTGTACTTGTCTTCATACTGAACTGAAAATCAATAAAATTTATATTAAAAAAAAAAAAAAAAAAGAAATTACTGGTAGTGTCCAAAGGCACAAAAGTCATACTTGTTATAGATGTTTTTTATGCTCCTTTTATAGTAAACAACACAATGAATGTATATCCTTACATTACTGAACCGACATATTGCAATCAGAATGCATGTTCTCCCTGTGCCTGTGTGGGTTTCCTCCAGACATGCTGGTAGGTTCATTGGCTCCTGTCTGTCTAAACTGGCCCTATTATGTGTATGTATGAATGTGAGCTAGGGACCTTAGATTGTAAGCTCCTTGAGAGCAGGGGCTGATGTGAATGTACAATATATAGGTAAAGTGCTGCGTAAATTTAAGGCGCTATATAATTACCTGAAATAAATAAACTAAACTATTAGATCAGGAAAACTATGAAATCAGAGACACAATTCACAAGGACCATTTATAACTGTAAGCCAAGCTAGGTTTTCTGTTGCTATTGAAAGTGGATAGCACAGTTAAAATCCCCAAATAAACAATGTCCTAAAGATTCCGTTTCTTTTTTGTTTTTGGCCTTTAGCCTTTAGTTTTTCTTTTATGTTTTTATTTCTGAAACTTCACTTCTTTCATTGTACTCCTTAAACCATGCAGCTCACTACAGTATTATTATTACTAATATGGATTTGAATATATATGTATTTTCTATTCCGAGAAGTGATGGGTCAAAATAGGAATACTTTGGCACTTGTAAGTTTTTATTTTGGTTAGGCATTTGGTAAGATGTGAGGGTAGTATCATGTGTAGGAATTAAAATACTGCAGTTTATTTACATGCTATGCCTGCCCACATAAGAGGACAATATATAGAAAAGATACAGTATATATTCTCTATTCCACGTAAACCTGGATAGTATTCTAAAGACATAGTTGAGTAACTGTATATGGTTAACTTGTTATTCAGCAGATTATAACTGTGGGTATTGGAAGGTTAATATGTCCTATCTACCATCAATTATTATCTGTCTTATCTCAAATTCAAAGAAAATGTGAACAGAAAAAAAGAAATTATGCTTTAATTGAGATATTTTGAAAAATGAAGGCAGTGTTTTAGGCAGGTGCAAAGTAGGATCCCATTAATATAGGTAATTAACATTAGCCTCTGCTTTAATTAACATGCACACTTTAATTAGCAAAGCATTAGACAACATTAGAAAAAAATGGATTTTCCTACTACCAGAGAACATTGGGAAAAATCTTAAAAATGTCTATCTAGGTTTTATAAATCACATTTACTTCATCATTTTATGTAGATATGTCAAAATATACTAACCATGGCTAAAATGTATTATTTATATTAACGTGGTTTTAAACTCTCCAACGCAACTTCAGCACATTGCACTCCTTATAAATAAACCTATTGATCGCTGCCTGTGAAATTCTTCAGTGTTGTCACATGAAAAGATATAATAAAATATTTAAATTTTCACAAAAATGTGAGGGGTGTACTCACTTTTGTGAGATATTGTATATATATATATATATATATATATATATATATATATATATATATCCATTCCTTTTTTTCCAAACCAGCAAACCAAAAGAAGACAAACCATTCAGCAGCAACCCCAACAACGACTGCGGCCTGCATTTCTACTTTTGTGTTTTTGGCAATCCTTTTTTTAAAGCAATACTAACAACAGTAATTAGAATGAAAAAAAAAAGATTTAAGGGTGGTACCGATGATAATCATATTATGATATAGTATTTATCAACTGCTCTTCACTTCACTTGACTAACTTCCTATAGCCATTTTGTCTTTAAATTTTGCTGTGTTCATTAAGTACAGTACAGTGAAAGCTGAGAACAGAAATATGAATACAATCTGGTTAATGAATCTGTATATGAGTTCACAGATTAGGCGTGCCTTATCCAATGGGATGGTCAGCAACACTGTATAACACCTTGCTTGGGATAAGTTGTGTTTCAAGCCCTGTCCAGCAGTCGAAGGGTTATTCCCCCTTCCACCCTCACCAGTCATCACACGTGGTAAAATGACCTTGTATTTCATTAACTGATAATGAAATGGATTTATTCCGCTAACGGTTTTAATTAAAATGCTGGAAGTATTGACTCTGTCTTCTCATCCAGATTCCCCAAGATGAATAATAAAAAAGGGAAATGGAGTGCTGAATGTGGGAGACTTTCCGACAAGAGGGGGTGGGAGTGTGTGTGTTAGAAAGCATGATACCATCTTGCCATTTCTATCCCATCCCGCCACTCTCGTCATTCCTCACTGCAAATCGGTTTGGGATGGTTTTTGATGTCTAATTGTTTTATTTTTTTCTAGTTCAAATCAATTTATGCTTACCTGAGTGTTTAATTAAAAAAATGTTATTTTAAGTGTAATTAAACTGACTATTTCTGGAAGAGAAATTTGCTGCTTGCTGTAGGAAAAGGAAACAATATTTTAGTTAGTTTGCATCACAGCTGTTGATTCTTACTGAATTTCAGAGACGTGTGAGCAATATTTGAGCTGCTGTTTTAAGAGTAGTTCGGGAATGGTGGTGACTAATGCAAATATAAATTTAAAGACTATAATTATTGGCAAACCTCAAATGGTTACAAAGATTGCAGAATGCCACCATACTACTGAAATACCCCCCCCCCCTAAAAATTGGCTCTGATGAAGGGGTGCTGCCTTGTAGCCAGTATATAGTATTAGAGGTCGGTCTTTGAATGAAACTCCAATGAAAGGCGTGTTCTTTATAGAACTTATGTCAAAAGCTTGTCCTTATACCACTTTTGTAAGTATAATATATTTATTTTACCCAATTAAAAGATTTTTAGAGGATCTTGCACTATGCCAGTGAGCTCTCTGTTTCACTTACAGGTTTTCTGAGAGCTCACAGAGGCCAAGACCCAAGGTGGCATGGCTACCAGGGGAGTGCACCCACTCGCAAATAAAGTAGCTGACTACCATTAACACATTCCAATGTATAGTAAAATATTGCAGATTGCCACCATACAACTCCTATCCTGCTGAAGTTATAGTTTACATTAGAAGTTGGCCTTGATGAAGAGGTGCTTGAAATGTGTTAGCTAGTTTATTAGAGGTTGGTCTCGAATGAAGGACTAACGGGTGGATAAGATGTTCCCTATTGAAATTATGGGAGTATGTCTTTATAGCAGTTTTGTGAGTACACTATATTCATTTTAACAAATTAAAATATTTTTGAGGATCTTATACTATGCCAGTGTGTTCTGCAAATCATTTACAGTTGTTCTGGCGGCTCACAGGCTATGACCCAACCATGAGCTGCACTCACCCACCCACAAATAATGTTGCTGACTATCAGTAATACATTTCCCATTATATATATATATAATAAATAATTCCAGATTGCCACCATACCACTGCAATCCTGCCAAAGTGGTAGTTAGTTCTAAATGTAATGACACGGAGGGGTAAAGTGTGTCTTTCAGCCCCAGAACCCTTTAGCCTGGGTACGCTTTAAATTTACCCTTTCCTTAAAATAGAAATGCCAACAGTTCTCTCTGCAAAGAAAAAAGTAGATGATTGCCTCTCCTATCGCTCTCACTGCTGAATGCCACTCCAATGAGGAGAAACATCCCTGAAAGTCTTTTCAGAAACCCGCACATCCAGAAGTGTCAATCTCCTGGTCCCTTGCTGTGCTCAGTGGTTCCTCCTGTTGAACCCTATGTCATTACTGTGATGCACAAGGCAGCTAGCCTAGAGGGACAAGAAGTATAAATCCTGTGCTCTGTGATTATTTATTTATTACAAATAGCACTGGCAATTTATGCAATGCTTTACATATTGTACATTCACGTCAGTCTCTGTCCTCAAGGAGCTTACAATCTAAGGACCCTAATCCACATGCATACATACACATACTAGGGCAAATTTAAACAGGAGCCAATTAACCTATCAGCATGTCTTTGGCATACGGAGGGGAAACCAAAGTGCCCAGAGGAAACCCATGCAAGCACAAGGAGAACATGCAAACTCCATGCAGGTATTACAAGCAGGAGCAGGGAAGAAATTGAAGCACTGTACAGTAAAAAGTCCAACCGAAGGTGATCATATTCTAGACCTAGTACTGACAAATGGGGGATTGGCTATCTGATGTTAATCTGGGAGAACATGTAGGTTCTATCCATCACCAATATCTTTGGTTTGATATTAAAACAAGAACTGAAAAATCATATGCAAAAACAAAAGATTTAGCTTCCAAAAGGACACATTTTTCTGAAATGGAGAATTTCTAAAAAATTAGGTTGGAGTAAAACAACAGTCAGTAACCAGTGGACACTATTAACTAGTTCCCTACCGGCGCATAGCGCTGGCAGGAACACTCCGTCCCTCCGGGCGGGCATCATCTGAGGTCCGCCCGTTCTCGCCACTACTGTGCGCCCCTGGGGGTGCACATGGCGGTGATCGGGGATGAGACACGTTGCTCGGACACAGCCCATACCCGATCAGTCTAAAGAGCCAATGAAACTGGCTCTTTACTACATGACCGGCTGTGTCCGATCACAGCTGGTCACATGAGATGTTTCTGTGCACGCCGCTTGTGGGGCACGCAGCGTGGTGATCAGGCACAAGGCTTGTCCCTCGGAAAAAGCCCATCCCTGATGAGGGTAAAGAGCCAATGAAATGTCAACAAAGAGGGGGTAATGGTCTGTTACCGAGTTCTCCTCCTCACACACCGATCCAGTGTAAGGAGGAGATCTGGAAACAGGGAGTTACCACTTTACTGTGCATACTACTGTGCTCTGATTGCCTTACCTAATAAAGAGGACCTGTCACCAGCTCATCAAAGTACCTATCTGTGAGCCCATCAAAGTACCTGTCACCTGCTCATCAGAAAACCTGCCACCTGCCCATCAGAGTACCCGAGTGCCTGTCATCTGCCTATCAGAGTACCCGAGTACCTGTCACCTGCCTATCAAAGTACCCGAGTACCTGTCACCAGCCCATCAGAGTACCCGAGCACTATCAAAGCTTATCAAAGTACCGGAGTACCTGCCTATCAAAGTACCCGATTACCTGCCACCTGCCTTTCAAAGTACCTGAGTACCTGCCACCTGCCTATCAAAGTACCCAAGTATCTGCCACCTGCTCATCGGAGTACCCAAGTACCTGTCACCTGCCCATCAGCGTACCCGAGTACCTGTCACCTGCCTGTTACCTGCCCATCAGAGTACCCAGGGACTTGGCAACTGCTCATCAGAGTACCTGTCTCCAGCTCATCAAAGTACCTGAGTACCTGTCGTGCAGTCCAGCAGTACCTGTCGTGCAGCCCATCAATGTCACCCTTCATACTGCCACCATGTCCAAAAAAGTTTTCACTACCAAAGAGGCATATCAATTTCTAAGCCTGACAGATGAAAGCAGCGGGGAGCTCTCACTGCCCGATTCCAGTTTCGATTCCGGTTCAGAATTTGAGCCCTTTGGAAGCAGTACATTGGCGACCGAATTGGAGAAGGAAGCAGTCCGTCCTAAAAGAAGACGCTGTGAAAACCAGGCAGACACCAGCAGCGCCATACATCCCAATGCCCAATCGGCAAACGCCAACGGTGCTAGACCCTAGGAGGGAAGGCCCAGTACAAGCACTGGAATTTCATGCCAGACCCAAAGAATTAGAGCCCAAACTCATCTTCCGGATGCTTTAGCAAACCAATTGTGGCTGCCTTCTAGCTCAGGGTCAGCTACAATCCCCCCTTTCACAGCACAGCCAGGTTTGCAGGTCAACACCGAAAACTTTTCTGTAATTAACAATTTTTTCCTGACGAGTTACTTCAAAGCATTGTGGACCAAACAAACCTTTTTGCCTAACAGTGGAAGAGCTTAGATTGTTTTTTTGGCCTTACCATCAATATGGGGCTTAAAAAAAATGAATTGCATCCTTATTGGTCCACCAACCCCATCCACCACATGCCAATTTTTTCAGCTGTCATGTCCAGGTCCCGCTATGATATGATAATGCGTTTCCTGCATTTCAGCAATAACTCGCAGTGCCCTCCCTGAGAGGTTTCCCAGAACTGTATGTCCCTGACCAGAACATCTCTGTGGACGAATCCCTGGTCCATTTCACAGGCCGGCTGGGATTTAAGCAGTACATTCCCAGTAAGAGGGTCAGGTATGGATTAAAGCTCAACAAGCTCTGTGAAAGCACCACTGGGTATGTGTACGCCTTCCGTGTGTATGAAGGCAGAGACTCCCAGCACCAGCCCCCTGAGTGGCCAATATACATGGGAATAAGTGGTAAAATTGTCTGGGATCTAGCATTCCCACTGTTGCAAAAGGGGTATCACATTTACATGGATAATTATTATACATGTTTGCCCCTTTTCCACCACCTGTACCTTAAGAAAACGTTGGCCTGCGGTACAGCAAGAAAAAACAGTAAGGGCTTCCCACAGCATCTAGTCACCACAAAACTACGAAGGGGGGAATACGCAAGCCTGAGGAATGAGGAAGTGTTGGCCAAGAAGTGGAGGGATAGGAAAAATGTTTACATCATGTTCACCATCCACGATGACACCTCAGTGAAACGTTCATGGGGGGGGGGGGGGTGGATTTAATTGATCAAATGCTGAAGCCCTCTCTATCAACAAGAAAAGTCCATCTTCTGGTAAAAAAAAGTCGCAATTTACTTTTTTCATTTGGCCATTTACAATTCATACGTCACCTATCAAAAATCTACGAAAACACCAAACACCTTCCTCAAGTTTATTGAAGATATTGTCATATTGTCAATGCCCTGATCTACCAACAAGGATCCCCCCCAGAAAGCATTCATTACGATTGTGTCCACAGACTTCATAAATGCCGTTTCCCTGACAATATCCCATCATCGGAAACCAGATGAAGACCCCATGTGTAGTGCGTAGCATAAGAAGAATTAGGAAAGACATCAGTTTTCATTGTCCCCTGTTCTGTGCTGAATATTTTCCTGCTGCCTCAACCAGCCATATCACTGCCTTCCATGTAAACCGACCCTGGCCTGTTTATCGACTATGCCTCTGCCTGCCATCTGCATTGTTTATCCGCCATGTTTCTGCCTTTCACGTGAACTGACCCTGGACTGTTTATTGACTATGCCTTTGCCTACCATCTATTTCTGCCTTTTACCTGTTATGACCATGTTTTTTGGCTGCCACTTAGACCGATCTTTTGCCCTGCTATTGTAGTAGTGGGATTCAAAATAACACAGGGGTCTCACTTTTGTGATTGGCTTCAGAATAGTGTTCTGAGTTGAGAAAAACTGTTTTTGGTTTTCTCTGGGTTTTGTAATTCCCAGAACAGTGTCTGGAGTCCAGAGGCTTCAAAGTGATTCGGTGGGAGAAGCCTCTACCCCTGTCCCCACTCATTCCTGACTGAGACACTAAGGTCCTGCCTGCTGCCTGGACAAAAAACTTTTGGCTGTGCTGATAATATCTATGCCTGCACTGACCCATGTTTTTTATGGAACATGTGGCTGTTGCCTGAACCAATACTTGGGCTGTACTGACCATATCTCTGCCTGCTGCCTGTACTAACTATGGACAGTATTCCTGCCTGCTGCATGGACAATTCTTTCGCTGCTGCTGACCACATTCCTGCCTGCTACCTGGACCAATGCTTTGGCTGTGCTGACAATATCTCTGCCTGCACTGACTATGGACAGTATTCCTGCCTGCTTCCTGGATGATCCTTTCACTGTCGCTGTCTATGTTACTGCCTGCTGCCTGGACCAATGCTCTCCTCTGTGGACCACTGCACTGCTAAAACCACAGATAATCTTTTGCTTACCATTTGCTCAGCAGAATGTATTTTGGTGTGGATTATGCTATGTGTTAGAAATATGAAGGGTCTTCAACAATGTGATAGCTTGTCAGGAATTTATGTGTGTTATTTCTGCCCCTAGAATGCATGATGGTGCTCCTTGGATGTTAGGCCCCTCTATGTGGCTAGGCTGTGGAAAAGTCTTACACATGTGATATTGCCATATTCAAGAGGAGTAGCAGAATGTATGTTTTTAGTTCCAAAAACCTGTGGAAAAAAAATGACATGTTCAAAAGACTCATAATGCCTCATAGAATATACATTGGGGTGTTTTCTTTCCAAAATGGGGTAATTTTGTGGGCATTTCCGTTTTCTTGATACTCTAGGGCCTTCAAAAGTGTGATAGGTAGTCAGAAAAATGATGTGCGTAATTTATGCTCGCTCCTTCCTCAGATCTCCTTCTGCACCCTCCTCCTCAGATCTGAGGAAGGGGCAAGTCCCCTAAACATGTAATCTCACATTTGGCATTTATAACCTTTCCCCCTTTGTCTCACTGATACTTCCATGTGTGGACCCTTGCTGTTTATACCATCTGCATTCTGTTGCTGTGTCCCTGGTCTGGCCGCTTACATCCGGTGACGTCATTAGTCGGCGCGGCTCAGGACACAGGAGTGGTGGAGGAGCCGCCGACCCCTGTGTGTATGTGGCTGATTCTCCTGTGCGCACATCTACCTTTGTGTCAGCCTGATTGACCCAAAAAGTATAGGCTTTGTTGGTTCCCTATTATCTGGTAAGCCTCCGATTCATTTATAATATTGGTGGTGGTCACATTTCTAGGATCATCTAAGGAGGATTCATCTGCACTCTGCACTTTTTGGTGGATAGTATATGAACTTTTCCATGGACTAATCATTTCTTACACATATGCACTTTATACATGCATATTTTTACACATATGTTTGCACAATTTTGATATATTTTTCCTATTTTTATATGCATAATTTTGCAGGTGTTTGCGCAAAAAAAACATTTTGTATATGTTTTCAAATATATGCACATGATGCACTTTATTTACATAGTTTTGCATATACACTCGCTTATCATTGCAAAGAGTATATTGGTTTGATTTTCACCCATGCGTATTTGCACAATTTTTGCATTTGTTTGCACAATTTACTGGGTTTGCTTTTATGTAAGCATTGATTCGCACTTCATATAGTTTTATCAGCGCTGCATTGATGTATTCATTAAAGAGGGGGGAGAGAAATTCCACTGGGATTGCCTCAGAGATTCCAGTAGGAGTGGGGGCGAGTACCTACCAGGGGGAGAAGGAGGATCAGTGGAATTTCCCTTTTAAGGTAAAATTCCACTTTAAACATTTAAAATCTTTGTATGTTAAAAAGAACTGGGTTTAGCCAGTCCCCAAATTTTCAGCTGGGACAGATCACAGCGAATTTCTTGAGAAATGCTTGCAGTAAGCCATGACAACTTCTCCCAAGAGGCATTTAATGGTAAGAAATATTATTTTTATATTTTTCTGTAGGTATGCTATAAGAATGGGAACACAAACATATAGTGAAGGGGGGGGGGGGTGTTCAAATATGACTGCAAAAGTGGAAATACACTTAAAAGGCCCTGAAATGTTTGTTGGCAAGCTAGTTTAAATTTCCCTGACTTGGAATTGAATATTCATATAGGCAGAAGAGTTTTTTTTTAGACTAGAAAAACAAAAAGGCAGATTGATTTATTATATAATATAGGAAATCTGCGAAACAAAACAGTATCTAAAGTTAAAGTGGTAGCAAAGTCCTAAAATCCAAAATCCCCTGACATGCAAGGGTATTTCAATCATAAATGTCCCCCCTGTCTGTCAGCGGGTAATGTAATCTTTGCTGAACATGCATGGCTCAGACCACATTTACGGCCCATTCTCTGTGCCGGAGCGATATGACTCCTGGCCATTCAAGCGGCTTCAAATAAGGAACCTGGATGGAAGACCAGGCAAAGATGAAAGCTGCCGAAGACCAACTACTAACTACTAACACACTAGTTACATTATGACCTAAACCTGCCCAGGGCACCATTTTTTTTAAAAATAACAAACAAAATTTTACACCACCTAAAGCGGAGACAAAAAGATTGGGCACCTAGACAGCTATACAAATTTGTAGCAAGGATGCAAGAAATTGGATATTTGGAGAAATGTGTGAGAAAAAAACATTTAGGAAGCCCAACGTGCAGAAAGCTGAATATCAGTACTCAATGCCAGGCTGTTGATTTGAAGACAAATAAAATCATGAGTAATATTACAAAGGTGTGTATGCTGTCACTGTCTCTTAATGGGTTTACAGACTGAATAAATGGAGTAGCTTTCAGGCTAGTGAAACAATTAGGAAGCCATAATCATTATTTATCAAAAGTACGGTAAAGCTATGTTGGACAGCTGACAAATTAGACTTGTTTTCATGTAAACAGGCACCACAGTGACATATTAGTATGTTTACACATATTACAGTTTAATAGGATAGTGAAAGTGACATGGAGGTAATGAGTGAAATTTTTTGTCAAGCTGGATTTTGATGGTCAGCACTATCAGTAACTTTAAAAAAGGTTGACATGACATTATTATCGGAAATGGTAATACCGGTTATTAATAGAGTTCACCAATAAAGTTATTGATTCAGGGACTTAACACAACTACCTTCAACATGATCAGGAAAGAATTTACCAACATTATGAAGATAAATTGGCAGATGCCTTGTCTAGGTTTCAAGTGACCTTCTCCCAGATCAATAATATTATAATGTATACCCCATTGTCCTCTAACCAATAAAAACTGTTTTGTATTTTAAAACTGTTGAAAAATAGTTGTAAGCACCCTCTGACTTGTTATAATGTGTCTTATCTCCTGTCACTAACAATGAGAATAAAAAAAAAGATCAGCTTAGTATTATTTTGCTTTTTTTTTATTCTTTATTTGGATTGAGCAAAAGGAGGCCAACACATTTTGGTGGTTTTTCAACCATCACATACTGTTGTTTACATTGCACAACAGAGTTTAACAAAGAACAAAAATCACTTCAAGTGACCTATTTAACGTAATACTTTTTTAAAGCATCCCTGTCTTTAAAAAATCCCTGTCTAAGAATATAAAACTGCATATATTTTGCCCCCTTTCACGCGAGGCAGATTCCTTTCCAATTAACAGGGGATCTGTGAGCTCTGCTCTGTGGGCGGCCAGGGATATATGGACTCTGCTGTTCCTTTACACCCAGCTACCTCCAATCTGCTCCACCTAAATGAACCGAACATAGACAGGTGTAAATGGACACAAGTCCATTTACACCTGCCTGTCTAAAGGAATGCATGAACCTTCTGATCATGCCTTGTGGATCTGATCGGAACGCCTGTCTGAAAAGGGCCCTAATGTATCCTAATAACTCAGTGTAAAAAAGTGCAGCGCTAATATTAAACAATGGACAATGAATGTTAACATTAAATGTGCATAAAGTTAAAGTAGTAATTTAAGAACAAAATCTCTTAGTGATATATACAAATCAAGTAGACATCACAAAATAAATATAATGAGTCCCATATGAAAGAATTAAGTCCATATGTGAAATGTGAGAACCCGAGATATTGAAAATGACCAATGGAATTCCACCATAAATGGAAAAAGCAAAAGTGTGTGCTTACCAGACCATATGGACCTATAATGCCATATAGCAGTGGTCCTCAACCCTGGCCTACAGGGCCCACTAACAGGCCAGGTTTTAAGTATTACCTTGGGGAGATGCAGACTAGAATACTGCAATCACTGAGCAGCAAATGATATCACCTGGGATGTACAGTATTTCAGTTATCTTGCAAACCTGGCCTGTTAGTGGGCCATGTAGGCCAGGGTTGAGGACCACTGCCATATAGCATACAGGTCAACTAGACATAGCACACAAAATCCTCAAGAAGGGAGTATAAAGTCCAACCAATATGTAGAAGGTCATGATGATAATTAAATCTAGCCACCAGTTGTAGTGGGATGTATATGCGCTTAACACAACATATGGACCTGCACTACCATACGGTAAGTAGGTCAAATGAGCTGGTGAAGACAGATATAAAATTTCTCTGAGGTGGATGTCACCGGACTTTGTTCTTTGGATGTACAATCCCAGAAGAAGGGGAAATTCGTCAAAGGTATGTAAAAAACCAAAAAGGGAATACATAGTGCAACACTGCTAAAAAATGTAATTAACAGCAGGCATGCACATAGATAAACAAAACACCAGACAGGTGTGTAAAAATTTCTACAAAACAAATGCAGACCCAGTAGGGATGAAAAAGTGGTAAAAAAGCCCATCACCAGGTAAAGTAATTAATATATGCGTTTACCAGATTGTGTAAACCCATAATGCTATACAGCATACAGGTTAAAAAAGCTAAGTAGGTACAGTCCTCATGGATGAAATATAGGATCCAACTATAATATACAGTAAATCTTCAAAACAATATTTAGGTCCCGTCACCAGATGAGAGTATAAGAATAATATATGCGCTTACCAAATCTCGTGAACCTATAATGCCCTATAGCATACAGGTTAAATAGACTTAGTGAGCCCACTCCACATGTAAGAAATGTGAAATCCAACAGCGGTGGGAATGATCAAGAAAGATGTTTAAGTTCCGTCACCAGACAAGATAGGGTATAAAAAAATAAAATAAAAAAACATGTCATACTTACCTGCTTGTGCAGTGGTTTTGCACAGAGCATCCCCGCTCCTCCTCTTCTCAGATCCCCTGCTCATGGCTCCTCCCTCCTGCCAAGTGCCCCCAAAGCAAGCAGCATGCTCTGGGGGCACCCGAGTAGGTGCAAGCCAAGCCACTGCCAAGTATGTCCATTCCCCTTATTGGCTGACTGGCTGTGATTGACAGTAGCAGAAGCCAATAGCACCCACTGATGTCTCAATCAATGAGGAGGGAGAGTCTGAGGCCCTCATGCACCCTGCTGAATCCAGATAGGGCTCAGGTGAGTATTGGGGTGTCTGGAAGAGCTGCACACAGAATGTTTTTTATCTTAATGCATAGAATGCATTAAGGTAAAAAAAAACTTTTGCCTTTGGAACCACTTGAAGACTAGAATTTATTTAGAGCTAGAAATGGAAATGAGCAAACAGAGAATGGGACAACACTGCTAATGATATGTGCAATGGTATCTAACTCATTTGTTTCCTTTTGGTATGTTAAATATACGGTAGCATCAAAAGTGTTTTGTCACATCTGCCCAATAAGTACAAACAAACTGTTAAGACCCCGTTCACACTGGGGCGACCTGTCAGGCGACCTGGTCGCCTGACAGGTCGCCGTAGGTCGCCTGCCATAGAGAAGCTGTGGACCCGTTCTAATAGGAGCGACACAAGTCGCTCCGACTTAGAAAAAGGGTCCGGAGCTTCTTTGGGGCGACCTGGAGCGACCTGCATCGACTTCAATGTTATGAAGTCCGTGCCGGCCACTCCGAGGTCGCGGTGCGAGCTGCCATAAATTCAGAAAGCTACTAACTCTCTGTGCACTTTGCCTCTGCTGCATTAAAATGCCAAGCAGTGTTAATAAATCTGCACAGTTTGCCCCGGTGTTCTGCAGTCCAAATCTTGAGCATGTAACATGTTACATTTTTGCTATTCTTAGATACACCAAGAAATAACTGTTGCTGCAATTACTCAAACTTGCCTGTCAGTGTTTTAGTGTGTCACAAGCCCTCCTATTGTCATTTGGACATCTTTAACTGCAAGTAAGTAAGCATGTAAAAAAAAAAAAAATCATACATTTTGTATACTATACATACACTATACATACACTGCAGTCTTATCTGGATGGGTGAATCCAGTTCTCTATGGCTAATGTATTCAATTCCACACACCAAGCCTACACCTGTGGTGGTACAGTTGGAACAGACATATATTTTATAGTGACTGACAGTCCAATCCTGGTGTTCCTTGGTTCACTGAGAATGGTTTAGTGTACTATAATGCATAGGAGGATTATCCTGTGTAATATCTGCTAATCGGGTCCCAATATTTCGTACAACCAATAGGCACACAGAGTTTCAAAGTTGGTTGTTGAATCTGATAGTTTCATCTCTGATGTGAACTGTTACAAAGTTACATACTGTAGTTAGTATGATTGAGAAAAAACACAAGTCTATCTTGTTCAACCAATACAAAAAAATAAATATATTGAAAACCTCCATATACACAATGTTATACCCTCAGTTGATTTACAGGAAGGCAAAAGAACAAACAATGGTCCAATTTGGTCCAGTGATTGTTGTCAAATTGTTGATTTGCAATTACGGCCTGAGACATTTCTCACACTCATCCACCAAGAGCCACATGCCATGTAGTGAATGCTTTGATGAGGGATCGTGTATTCTGTATTATTTTCTGTATATCTTTAACACTGCTGCCTTTTAAAGATACCTCAGAAAAGCTCAAAACTACCTTCTTGGCAACATTATTCACACATTTTCCACAGGGCACATTCATTTTTATTAATCTGTTCAAAACACAGGTACAGAAATGGAGTTGCTGTGGTTCCATAACCAGCTGCAAGTAAAACTTGGGGATTTCCAAAATGCGGGTCTGATCGTCAAGCCATAAAAATAGATAAATACGCTCTGCTTAAATGAAATAACACACAATCAAGTGCCTATATAAACTGCGCTGTTAAAACATTCGGTCCAGGCTGAAAAATAGGTGACCATTTGCATTTATATTTAATAACTGGTAGAAGCTTGTTTAGTGTCAATTCCTTCATCAAATGTTTCCTCAAGTTGAAGGCTGGAGAAACTATTCTTCCTTACAAAACTATTTTGGTTCAGTGATATGTTTGATATTTCTTGTGTAAACAGCTCCATTCAAATTGATGTAGCACCCTCTAACGTGCTAAAATAAGTGTATATAGTTAGCTGTAGTATAGGAAAATTTGGCTTGGCTGAGAGCCAGGCCTGGCTGAATGTGGGTCAGGGCTGAGTGACGCAGGGAGGCTGGATGACTTACCAAGCAGCATCTCTGGTGACTCCCCCTGCTTTCTGGAACCTTGGAGAAGCTTCCAGAAGTAGAGGGTGAAGTCTAGGAGGGGCTGTTTGGAATATTTATGAGGACCCTGGCCAATCCCCAGCAAAGGGGACTGGAAGGGGGCCGTAAGCATCATAAATACTTATGAGTCATGCCAGCAGGGGCAGTCGGATGGAAGATGGAGAAGGAGTGCTGAGGAGGCTGTCGTCGGCCCTTGAGGGTGCCCCCTAGTCTGGTGGAGGGGTGACCTGGGGCCTGGGGCTCAAGTGTTGGAAATACCCTCTACAACACAGGGAGGAAATCCCTCCTGGAGGCACGGGAGCAAGGAGAGGACAGCGAGAGCAGATCAGCATGTCCAGGAGTCTCCACAGGGGTCAGCCGGGTTGGCTAGTAAGTGAGCAGTCTGGAAGGACTGTGGTGTCAGTCTAGAAGGACTGTGGATAAATAGCCAGGAGGGCTAGTAAAAGGGCCAGCTGCAGCCAGGCAGGCTGACAGTGTCTGAAGAAGTGGTACTGGGATCAATAGCCACAGGGATGTAAGCTCAACACTGAACTTTGATACACACCAAGGGGCCCGGGGTCACTGCCTGTAAAGGGCTTTCAATTTTTATCTGACTGAATGCTTTTTGTCGGATAAACCATCAGTGTGCCAGCTGAAGTTCTGCAAGCAAGTGTGCTAGAGGAAAAGAGCAGTGAAGTTGTCCCTGAAGTGGTTTAAAGGCAAGTGGGCATCACATAATAACTCTATCACCCTCATAAAAACAAAGTACTGGACTGTTTTCTGACTCTGGAAGACTGTGAAAATTCAGTGTGCCTGGCTGTGCAGGGTGGGGGATTTAATTTCACTTGCGGCTCCTTAGAGGGTGTGCTACAGTGGGGATCGAAAGCTTGGGCACCCCAGGTAAAAATTTGTATTAATGTGCATAAAGAAGCCAAGGAAAGATGGAAAAATCTCCAAAAGGCATCAAATTACATATTAGACATTCTTATAATATGTCAACAAACTCAATCCTGCGAGCTGCTGTCTGATATTTTTTTTGGTCTTCCAGATCTTGCTTTAACTTCCACTGTTCCTGATGACTGCCATTTCTTAATTACATTCCGAACAGAGGATATTGACATCTGAAAACACTTTGCTATCTTCTTATAGCCTTCTCCAGCTTTGTGAGAGTCAACTATTTTCAGTTTCAGTTTTCTAGACAACTGCTTAGAAGATCCCATGGTGCTGATTGTTGGGGCAAGGTCAGATGAGTCTGGGCATTTAAAACCTTTGAGATTGACATCACCTGGTCTTCCCAGAGGATTATTGAGTCATTGAGATGAACAATCCATGACACTGGCAGGTCTCAGCCTTGCAAAGGGGGCAGTGCATGCTATAAATACTGAAGGGTGCCCAAACTTTTGCAGACGCCAATTTTTTGTTTTCTGTAATTTTGAAAGTGTCAATAATGGAAATAAAATTTAACTTTTGTTGCCATATTATAAGAATGTCTAATCTGTAATTTTATGCCTTTTGGATATTTTTCCAACTTTCTTTGGTTTCTTTATGTACATTAATACAAATTTTTACCTGGGGTGCCCAAACTTTCGATCAATACTGTACATTAAGTTGAAATCTTAAGCCCTGGTTCACACTGATGCGAGTTGAATTGCATGACAAGTGAAAGAACATCCATTTTTTTTTTTTCGAGCCCATTCACTTACATGTAGTGAGACTGCAATACAACTTTGAAAAAGGTTCTGTGCAGGTTCGGTACAATGCAGTTTAATTTTGTGTTCTATAGAACTCAATGGATACACATCAAATGAGCTATTTTACAGTGCCATTTGTGCTGGTTGTTAGGAGCCACTGACTTTTTAACATGCAGTAGTAAAAACTTACATTAAAAGCGCATCCAAATTGCACCAACTTGCACTGCAGCTGCACTACAAAATTGTGTTGAAAACCCAATCAAAATTGCACTACACTAGTTTGAACCTAGGCTTAGTCTGACTGGGGCAGTCCAAGAGGTTTATCCATTTTCGTCTAAAGTATTCATTGGTGGATCTCAAAGTTGTGCAAAGAGAAGGAGGAAGTGGGTTCCAAGGGTTTGACTGAAAAAAATAAATAGGAAAGATGGGAGAGCCTTACAGTGCAGTATGTGGGTGGTATTTTTCTGCTTTTTTATTAATATATATCCACCCTGATAAGGCTATATGGAAAGTCCTTTGTATTTTTTTTATTTATATAGTATGTTCCTTGGCTGTCATCCTTATCTTTGCTTCTCTACATAATAAATATTGACCCTCAACAAGCTTTCACATATTATGCATCATGACAGCTGATATGAACATGCGAGTTTAAGGTCAGTGACTTAGCAAGTACTGAGGAAAGGGTAAGTCATTGTAGTCTCAGCACATTCAAAGGCCAATGGTAGCTCCCATATTCCTAACATGGTAGGTTCCTTTTACACCATTTTGCTGTTTATTTTTTTCTTTGTGTTGGGTCAACATCCTGTTACATTATCCACATTTTCTGGTGATGGAATAGTGCCCTGTCTTTCTCATGTGAAATATTGAGATTCAGTCTGGGGCAGCAATGCAGCCCATAAACCCTGAAGGCCAACACTTCACTGTTCTCATGAGGTCTTGTCTGTGTCATCTGTTTTCCTTCAAACATAGTGTTTTGTATGTGTGGCAAAAATACAACTTTTCTCTCATCTGCAAACTTGAGACCATTTTTCATTGGTATTTTACATGCTTTAAAGTTCAAGAACTTGTTCCAGGTCTTTTGCTGATACCCTAGGGTTCTTTTTCAAGGTGAACATCATTCCACACTGAAGTCTTGAACAAATAATTATAGGACTGCTTCTAAGAAAGAGTAGCACCATTACTGCCTTTGCAGACAATTTGTCTTATTGTTGATTATTGAATTTCCAGGATTTTAGAAATATTTTTGTAGACTTTTTTTAGCTTTAGGTATCCCTGCAATTCTTCTTAGGTCGTCTGAATGCAGCTCTAATGACCAGATCTGTGTTAAGAAGAGCAGATTCTTTGCATTTTTTCCAAAGGGCAGAGAATCTTCTAACTACACCTCAAATCTCATCTCTTTACTCTCTCATAACCTATGGTCAACATAAAAGTTCACATACATTTTCTATAACGCATCTTGATTGCTTATCTCAGTTGTTCAGTAAGGACAACATAATTCTTGTGTTTGTTATTTGTTATTTGTTAAAGTAGAGTTCCACCCTAAAATTTTACTTTGGTCCATCTTCTTGCCCCAGGTCACCTGTAAAACAAATGGATACTCGCTATTTTTTTTTTCACTTACCTTGTTTTAGAAGAACATATACTCACCTTACTTCCTCTTCCTCCCTCTGCGGCCACGGCCCGTCGTCACTTCCTGGCTTGCAATGATTCCTGGGAGCTGAACGTCATCGCTCCCAGGAATCAATGCGCCTGCACCGGCCCCGATGTCAGTTCCGGTGCAGGCGCGTCATACCTTGCTAAACAGCTTGGGGCATGCCAAGAAGCTGTGCAGGGATGACACCGCAGCCCCGGAAGTGACGGCGGGGCCGGTGCAGTGCATCGTGGGACCGAAGAGGACGGAAGAGGAAGCAGAAGAGGATCGCGCTGGCTTCAAGCTGCCCACACCTGAGATGGCAGCGCTGGACAATACATTTTTAAGGTAAGTATTTCTTCTTGTAGGTAAGTGCGACCCGGGACAGTTCAGAGGCTATCCATTGTGGAATGCACTAGCCCTGACTGTCCCGGGGGTATTTTTATGTATTTTTTTTTTTTTTTTTAGGTGGAAATCCGCTTTAAATAAGATGTTGTTGTAATGATCACATTTTAAAGCCATTTGTGCAGAAGTCCACATAATTCAAAGGGGTTCACAATAATTTTCTTGCAAGCATACATAACAAAAACAAGGGTAGACACACTGAGGGTTATTTACTAAAACTGGAGAGTGCAAATACTGGTGCGACTCTGCATAGAAACCAATCAGCTTCCAGGTTTTATTGCCAAAGCCTAATTGAACAAGCTGAAGTTAGAAGTTAAATGCACAGCTGCACCACATTCAGTGTGCCAGTTTTAGTAACCCCCCCCCCCCCCACTACGTCTGCACAATTGTTGGCCACATAAAGAACATTTTTAGTGCATAGCAACCAGTCTGGAGCTTTTTTTTGAAATTTCAACTCTGTACTGCAGATATGACAGTTTGTTTTAAACGTTGAACCTGTTCAACATGATCTGGAGTAACAGTAGAGGGTCCATTTATAAAACAGTTATTTCACAAATATTAGAAGCATTTGTGCAAGTTGAACGAAATGTGCTGTATTTTTTGCCAGAGTTTAATGGCTCAGCTCAAACTATTGGCTAAAATACAGTATTATTTTCTGAAATACCCAACTGAGGAAACCTTAAGGCATTTTGGCCATTACATGGAGCTGACAATACAGGCATTAATTCTCTTACATAAAATATGGAATATTTAATTCAACTTGCATGAATTCTTGTGAAATCTCTGCAACAAATATTTTATAAAAAGATCTTTCGATGTTTTTAGGAATAATCTGCCAGCTTATTAAAGGCATTAGTCACCTATTGAAAAAAAATTAATAAATGCACTAAAAAATATTTAAAAAAATGTGCATTTATTAAAATTTACATTCAGGTCTGCAGAACTTTGCATTCAGGCTCTTGCATTGTTTACTCCAAGCCCCGGATCCTTACAGAGGTATGGACCAATAAACCTTCAGTTATGGGGGCTAAAAGAAATGATGAATGGGCAACTACAGTGACATTGCCTCCCTGCTGAGTCCCCTCTGCTGTAGGCAGCATATGCATTATTCTATCCCCTTGAATAGATAAGGTGGCTGTGCTGTCTTGGTAAAACTGCCACAGGTTATGGACCTAGCTTTGTTCACTGGTGCTCAGTCATGTTGAAACAGGAAGGGACCATCCCCAAACTGTTCCCACAAAGTTGGGAGCATGAAATTGTCCAAAATGTCTTGGTATGCTGACGCCTTAAGTGTTCCCTTCACTGGTTCTAATGGGTTAAGCCCAACCCCTGAAAAACAACCCCACACCATAATCTCCCCTCCACCAAATGATTTGGACCAGTGCACAAAGCAAATTCCAAAAAGACATGGATGAGCGAGTTTGGGGTGGAATAACTTGACTGGCCTGCAGTTGAGTCCTGACCTCAACCCGATAGAATAGGAATGAATCAGAGCGGAGACTGCGAGCCGGGACTTCTCATCCAAAATCAGTGCCTGACCTCACAAATGCGCTTCTGGAAGAATGGTCAAACATGCCCATAGACACACTCAGATGGTGTCAAGCGTCTATGGTGGCAACCAGGTGAGGAGTACAAAGACAAGTGTATGTTGCCTACAGTCAAGCATGGTGGTGGGAGTGTCATGGGCTGGGGCTGCATGAGTGCTGCCAGCACTGGGGAGCTACAGTTCTTTAAGGGAACCATGAATACCAACATGTACTGTGACATACTGAAGCAGAGCATGATCCCCTCCCTTCGGATACTGGGCTGCATTATTCCAACAACGTCTCTAAATACACCACCAAGATGACCATTGCCTTGCTAAAGAAGCTGAGGGTAAAGGTGATGGACGGGCCAAGCATGTCTCCAGGACCTAAACCCTATTGAGCATCTGTGGGGCATCCTCAAATGGAAGGTGGAGGAGCGCAAGGTCTCTTATCATCCACCAGCTCCGTGATGTCATCATGGAGGAGTGGAAGAGGAATCCAGTGGCAATCTGTGAAGCTCTGGTGAACTCCATGCCCAAGAGGGTTAAGGCAGTGCTGGAAAATAATGGTGGCCACACAAAATATTGACACTTTGGGCCCAATTTGGTCATTTTCACTTAAGGGTGTACTCACTTTTGTTGCCAGCGGTTTAGACATTAATGGCTGTGTGTTGAGTTCTTACCATCTCAAGCCTGGCTGCCAGATTCATTTTTCTCTAGACCTTTGAGGTTTAGGATTTCATCATCTTCTGGCCTTTTTATCTGGAGGCCGTGCCTCTGTGTCTCTCTGGCCCGGTGTCCCTTCTCTCTGCAACTCCCATTGGAAATAAGCAGTATAATAATTTCCCTTGAGGAGGAACGCTTTTTCTTCTGTCGCGGTTTTATTTATTGGTTTGGATGTAGAATAATGGTAGTGATCACACTAGTAGACTCTGACTTTGGCTGAAATTATGTATATCTGTGTTTTCTTCTTATGAAGCAACCTAGTGCTTGTGCGAAACGCGTCGAGATCCACTCAGCACAGATTGATCAGTACTTCTGACTTGTCTTAATAGATGAAGTAACTGTTTGTATGTATTTTGTATTTTAATTTTTATACATTTAATATGTAATAAACTTTTGCATTTTTATATTTGATGTGTGTCACGGTAAAGTCCCATGGGCCTCCATTTCCTGTCTTTGTGTACTTCATTGGGGACTGAGACACACTTGGATTCCATACATGTCAGCTCAGTATTTTTGTTAGACATTTATGGCCGTGTGTTGAGTTATTTTGAGGGGGCAGCAAATTTACACTGTTATACAAGCTGTACACTCACTACTTTACATTGTAGCAAATTGTAATTTCTTCAGTGTTGTCACACAAAATGTGAGGGGTGTACTCACTTTTGTGAGATACTGTATATTTACAGGAAAATGATGTACCTAATATATTTTTTGGTATTATGATGAGACATGGGTCTGGTTTGTACTTACAAGACTGTCTACTGTCTCTCAAAAGCTTTGGCTTGGTGCCTTTAAAGCCAAATGTTAGGCATTGTAATTAAGATTGCCCCTTTTGTCTTTAGGGCTGCTGACCAGACATTGTGTCTCCATTTGGGTATAGGACCTGCCAATTTGGAGACTGTTTATCCTAAAGTCTAGGGTAATGGCAGACTTAACGAAAGTAAACATTTTATAGACATTGGGTCACCAGAGATCCTAATTATGGTGTGATAATTATGATAGCAAAGTAGACTTGAGTTCCAGCCAGTCACGTTCTTGAGAAATATTTGATTTTAACTTTAGACCAATCAAAGTTTGCTCAATAAGGGTGAATGGAGGGAATTTGTGTAAGAAGAGTGAAAGACTGGTACCTGGATAAAGAAGCTGGACTGGGGAGAAGGGTGCTGAGAGGGACCTTGACTGCAGACTTAAAGGGCAGATCTGACTGAAGAGTGTACTATTGGATGTGCTTGCTATTTAGAGCTTCCGTTGATGAATATTGTTGTGAGTTTAAAAGGTATTTGTCTTCTTAGATGCAGGGGCTGTATTATTAGCATGCATTGAGTGTTGCTGTTAATATGGGTCTGTAGCGTTTATACCTCTCAAATATTGTAATTTATGTATTCTCTTATCTGTGGGAAAGCTGTTTAAATTATTTTGCAATAAAATCTTTTTCGCCTACAGTGGGTGTTGTGGGTTTCATTGCTACCCCTAAAAAGAATGGTGAGAAGTGGACATGGATTAATATTATTGATATTATTTATAAATGTCTGTATTATTTGTGCAATCACCCCTCCCCCATTTTCTTACTTCTCAGTCGGCTACAGGCTCTTTAGTAGGCACAGATTGCACCTAAATGGGGAGGGTGCAACCGTACTGGGTGAGAAGATGGCCAACAAGTTAGAGTGGCTTTTAAACTAGGTGATGGGGGGAGGGTACAGATGTAGAATTAGCCAGTGGGGAGCAAGGTTCAGCGGGCACAAATGGGGACATTAGCGGTAGACTGTTCAGAGTTCCTAAATCCAAGGTGGGTATGGGGAAAGATCACAAGAGCAGCCTAAAAACAATATCAAATGAGGATATAGTTTGCATCCGGTCACAATTAAGAGGTTTGTATATCAATGCTAGAAGCCTGGCCAACAAGATGGGAGAGTTGACGCTGCAGATGTATGAGGAGGACTTCGATTTTGTGGGGATTACAGAGACTTGGTTCGACAGCTCTTATGATTGGCTGGCGACCATTCAGGGGTATTCTCTTTATCGCAGAGATAGAGAAGATAAAAAAGGGGGAGGGGTATGTCTGTATATTAAGAACAGTGTACACGTAAATATGAGGGATGATATTAATAATGGAGCTATGGATGAGGTAGAATTGCTATGGGTGGAACTTCAAAGGGAAGGCACTATGGGGAAAGTAATATTGGGCGTATGCTATAGGCCCCCCAACCAGTGGGAGGAGGGGGAAGCGGACCTCTTTTCACAGACTGGAGTGGCAGCAAGGATGAGAAATGTCATTATAATGGGGGAATTTAATTATCCAGATATAGACTGGGCAGAAGGAACCGCACATAAGTGATATTGCAAAAGGCCTCGATGGTAAGGTTTGTCTTTTTGCTGATGACACAAAGATATGTAACAGGGTTGATGTTCCTGGAGGGAAACGCCAAATGGAAAAGGATTTAGGAAAACTAGAAGAATGGTCAGAACTCTGGCAACTGAAATTTAATGTGGATAAGTGCAAGATAATGCACCTGGGGCGTAAAAACCCAAGGGCAGAATATAGAATATTTGACACAGTCCTGACCTCAGTATCTGAGGAAAGGGATTTAGGAGTAATTATTTCAGAAGACTTAAAGGTGGGAAGACAATGTAATAGAGCAGCACGAAATGCCAGCAGAATGCTTGGATGTATAGGGAGAGGTATAAGCAGTAGAAAGAGAGAAGTGCTTATGCCGCTGTACAGAACACTGGTGAGACCTCACTTGGAGTATTGTGCGCAGTACCGGAGGCCATATCTCCAGAAGGATATAGATACTCTAGAGAGAGTTCAGAGAAGAGCTACTAAACTAGTACATGGATTGCAGGAAAAAACTTACCAGGAAAGGTTAAAGGACCTTAACATGTATAGCTTGGAAGAAAGAAGAGACAGAGGGGATATGATAGAAACTTTTAAATACATAAAGGGAATAAACTCGGTAAAGGAGGAGAGCATATTTAAAAGATGAAAAACTACCACAAGAGGACACAGTTTTAAATTAGAGGGGCATAGGTTTAAAAGTAATATGAGGAAGTATTACTTTACTGAGAGAGTAGTGGATGCATGGAATAACCTTCCTGCAGAAGTGGTAGCTGCAAATACAGTGAAGGAGTTTAAGCATGCATGGGATAGGCATAAGGCTATCCTTCATATAAGATAGGACCAGGGACTATTCATAGGATTCAGATATATTGGGCAGACTAGATGGGCCAAATGGTTCTTATCTGCCGACACATTCTATGTTTCTATGTTTCAAGGCTCAGCAGTTCCTAAATGTTTTGCAAGACAATTTTATGGGTCAGATGGTAAACACAGTGACAAGAAACAATGCGGTACTAGACCTACTGATTACCAACAATACAGACCTGCTCACGGATATAGAAATACGGGACAACTTAGGAAACAGTGACCATAGGTCAATAAGTTTCAGTATTAATCATAGTAACAGGAAACACAAGGGAAATATAAGGACACTGAATTTCAAAAGAGCCAATTTCCTAAAACTGCGCTCTTTGCTAGAAAATATCAAATGGGATAGAACCCTGGGAACAAAGAACACAGAGGAAAAATGGGAGTGCTTCAAGAGCATACTAAACAAAGGGATTGGCCAGTGCATTCCAAAGGGAAATACATTTAAAAGATCAAAACTAAACCCTGGGTGGCTAAACTCCAACATAAAAATGCATATTAATACTAAAGAAAAGGCCTTCAAGAAAAACAAGGCTGAGGGGTCATTGGCAGCATTCAAGCATTACAAAGAGTGTAATAAGAAATGTAAAGGTGAAATCAAGGAAGCTAAAATAGAACACGAGAGACATATAGCGGAAGAGAGCAAAAAAACCCCAAGAAAAATTCTTTAAGTATATAAACAGTAAGAAAGCGAGGCCAGAACACATTGGCTCCATAAAAGTCGTCGAAGGGAATCTGGCCACAGAGGACAGAGAGAAGGCAAAAGTGTTAAATAATTTCTTCTCTCCAGTCTTCACAAATGAATTGGGGGGCTACACTAACCCAGCTTGTAATGCTAAATTAAATAATACACTTCAGGAAGTACCCCCAAGATAGACTTAGAACTAAACTAGAGAAACTTAACATAAATAAATCACCGGGACCAGATGGCTTGCACCTGAGGGTTCTTAAAGAGCTCAGCCAGGTGATAGGCAGACCATTATTCTTGCTCTTTAAGGATACTCTACAGATGGGTATGTTGCCAGCTTATTGGAAAAAAGCCAACGTGGTACCAATATTTAAAAAAGGGCCGAGATATATCCCAGGTAACTATAGGCCGGTCAGCCTAACATCAGTAGTCTGCAAGATTGTGGAGGGGATGTTAAGAGACTACATACAAGACTTTAGTAATGAGAATGGTATTATTAGTAGTAATCAGCATTGATTCATGAAAAATCGTTCTTGCCAGACCAATCTATTAACCTTCTACGATGAGGTGAGTTGCCATCTAGACAAAGGAAAGCCTGTGGATGTGGTGTATCTGGACTTTGCAAAGGCATTTGACACAGTTCCCCACAAACGCTTATTGTACAAACTAGGGTACATAGGTATGGACCATAGGGTGAGTGCCTGGATAGAGAATTGGCTCCAGGAGAGTCCAGAGGGTGGTGATAAATGGGGAGTACTCAGATTGGGCGGCTGTGGAAAGTGGGGTCCCCCAAGGTTCTGTCCTGGGACCAATCCTGTTTAATTTATTCATAAACAACCAAGAGGAGGGGATATCTAGAACAATATAGGTATTTGCGGATGATACCAAACTAAGCATGCCAATATCTTCGATGCAGGATGTGGAAACCTTACAAGCAGACCTGAACAAAATAATGGAGTGTGCAACTACATGGCAGATGAGGTTTAATGTTTAAAAATGTAAAAGTAATGCACTTGGGCGTCAGAAACAAGAAAGCAGGGGGGACCTCTGGGTGAATCTAAGATGGAAAAGGACCTGGGGGTCCTAGTGGACAACAGGCTTGGCAGTGGCATGCAATGCCAAGCCGCTGCAAGCAAAGCCAACAAAATACTGGCTGTATAAAAAAGGGGATTCACTCCAGAAATAAAGAGATTATTCTCCCACTCTACAAGACTCTGGTCCGGCCACATCTGGAGTATTCAGTCCAGTTCTGGGCACCGGTCCTCAGGAAAGATGTGCTGGAGCTGGAGAGAGTCCAGAGAATGGCAACAAAAATAATTAGATGAATGGAGAACATCAGCTATGAGGAAAGACTACAAGCATTGAACTTATTCTCTCTGGAGAAGAGACGCTTGAGGGGGGATATGATATCAATGTACAAATACTGTACTGGTGATGACCCTAGCATAAGGAACAAACTTTTCAGAGAAAGGGAATACAATAAGACACGTGGCCACTCACTAAAACTAGAGGGAAAACGGTTTAACCTAAAAATACGTAAGGGGTTCTTTACTGTCAGAGCAGTAAGGATGTGAAATTCTCTTCCACAAGCAGTGGTATCAGCAGGGAGCATCGATAGCTTAAAAAAACCATTAGATGGGCACCTTAAAGACCACAACATAAGGGGGTATACAATGTACGGTTAACAGCAAACATACACACACATCATAGGTTGAACTGGATGGACTGATATCTTTTTTCAAACTCACAAACTATGTATGTAACTATGTAACATGCCTATGCCTTATGCATATTCACTACTATAAATTAGTTAGCCTAATGTATGTTAATCAGAGATACTTCCTTATTTTGCTCAGCCAACACGTATTGAGCTTCTGTATATTGTGTCTCTCCACTGCAGTGAATAAATGCACCTTTCATCAATTTGGACTCACTATCTCATCTTGAAGGTCTTGTTTGAAGACTCCCTAACTGAAAGTGACACTATGACACTCAAAATTGAGCTCCTGTTTCCACTGCATCCTGTTTCCACTGATCATCCTTAAGATGTTTCTACAACTTGATTGGACATGATTTGGAAAGGCATACACATGTCTATTTAAGGTCCCACAGTTAACAGCGCAGCTCAGAGCACAAACCAAGCCATGAAGTTCAAGGAATTGTCCGTAGACCTCTGAGACAGGATTGTGTCGAGGCACAGATCTGGGAAAGAATACAGAAAAATGTCTACAGCATTGAAGGTCAAAATAAGCAAAGTGGCCTCCATCATCTGTAAATGGAAGAAGTTTGGAACCACCCAGACTCTTCCTAGTGCGGGCCGTGTCCGGCCAAACTGAGCGATCCGGGGAGAAGGGTCTTAGTCAGGGAGGTGACCAAGAACCCAATGGTCACTCTGACAGAGCTCCAGTGTTTCTCTTTGGAGAAAGGAGAACCTTCCAGAAGAACATCCATCTCTGCAGCACTCCACCAATGAGGCTTGTATGCTAGAGTGGCCAGGAGAAAGCCACTTCTCAGTAAAAGGCACACGACAGCCCGCCTGGAATTTGCTATAAGGCACCTGAAGGACTCTCAGACCATGAGAAACAAAGTTCTCTGGTCTGATGAAATAAAGATTGAACTCTTTGGCCTAAATGGCAAGTGTCATGTCTGGAGGAAACCAGGCCCAGCTCATCACCTGGCAAATACCATCCCTAGAGTGAAGCATAGTGGTGGCAAGCAATGTACAGACATCCTTGATGAAATCCTGCTCCAGAGCGCTCTGGATCTCAGACTGGGGCGAAGGTTCTTCTTCAAACAGGACAATGACCCTAAGCACACAGCCAAGATAACAAAGGAGTGGCTACAGGACAACTCTGTGAATGTCTTTGAGTGGCCCATCCAGAGTCCAAACTTGAACCCGATTGAACATCTCTGGAGAGATCTGAAAATGACTGTGCACCGACGCTCCCCATCCAATCCAATGGAGCTTGAGAGGTCCTGCAAAGAAGAATGGGAGAACCTGCCAAAAAATAGGTGTGCCAAGCTTGCAGCCTCATACTCAAAAAGACTTGAGGCTGTAATTGGTGCCAAAGGTGCTTCAACAAAGTATTGAGCAAAGGCTCTGAATATTTATGTACATGGGATTTTTTTTCGTTTTTTATTTTTAATAAATTTGCAAAGATTTCAAAACAAACTTCTTTCACGTTGTCATTATGGGGTATTGTTTGTAGAATTTTGGAGGAAATAATGATTTAAATCTGTTTTGGAATAAGGCTGTAACATAACAAAAAGTGAAGCGCTGTGAATACTTTCCGGATGCACTGTACATGACAAAGGTTTTAATCTTTCCTCAGGGTATCTAAATCAAACATGTTTTGGCTTTAGTTGGGCTTTAACCACTTGCCGACTGCCGCACGACTATTTACGTCGGCAGTCAGCCCCTCAAAGGCAGAGTGACGTAGTACTACGTCGCTAGCCTGTGAAGATCTAGGGAGCGAGCGCGCGCCCCCGGAGGCACGCTCCCGCGTGGTCACGGACCACCCGCACGTGTGACCGGCGGACCCGATGTCCACCGGTCACTCGGCGATCGTCGGTGGAGAGGGAGAAAGGCAGGCGGCTGATGTAAACAAGCCACCTGTCATTCTCCCCTGTGTAGAAACAGTGATCATACGGTTGTACTATGTAGGACCATTGATCACTGTTCCTACACCTCAAGCCACAGCCAATTACAGTTAGAATCACGCCCCTAGGGACACACATAACCCCTCCCTCTCAAAAAAAGTTAACCCCTTCACTGACAGTGTAATTTTACAGTAACAGTGCATATGTATAGCACTGATTACTGTAGTAATGTCACTGGTAACCCCAAAAGTGTCAAAAATGTCAGTCAAGGGTCCGATCTGTCCGCCGCAATGTCGCAGTACTGCAAAAAAGATCGCAGATCGCTGCCATTATGCGTTAAAAAAAAAACAACAAAAATGACAAAAATCTTTCCCTTTGTTAGTAAACGCGATAACTTTTGCGCAAACCAATCAAAATACGCTTTTTGCGATTTTTTTTAACCAAACATATGTAGCATAAAACAAATTGGCCGAAAATGTTAAAAAATTTTGATTTTTTCATTTTTTTGAGGGAATTTCATATAAAAAAAATGTGAAAAATATTGTTATTTTTGCAAAATTGACGCTCTTTTTTTGTTTATAGCGCATGATCAAAAAATCGCACAGGTGATCAAATACCACCAAAAGAAAGCTCTGTTTGTGGGAAAAAAAGGACGTCAATTTCGTTTGGGTACAACGTCGCACGGTTGCACAATTGTCCGTTAAAGTCACGTAGTGCCGAATCGCAAAATAGGCCCTGGTCAGGAAGGGGGTAAAATCTTCTGGGGCTTAAGTGGTTAAAAAGATAAGAATGTATACTAAAGCTGATTTATATGTGTTGGAAGGAGAAAGAGGATCTGTTTGCCGCCATAGCATCCTTTCCCATGTTCTACTGTCCAGAAAAAAAAGAATCTCAGTGCTGGACTTTGATTGGTTGTTATGAATAAAACCCTCAGTTTTCTTTCCTACGGTTTTTGAACCAGCCTTGGTACAAATGATGCTTTGTTGAGATTTTGTGGAGTACTTTGCTGGCTCTCACCCCAGAGATGTAACAATGGTCAGCACTAGACATCGCTTCTTTAGTGGATGCCTACCTGAAGTTTAAATGGCCCTCATGCAGTCGCTGACTGCAGTGAATTGTCTGGGAAGGACTCAGTGTATCCATATCTGTGGACCAGTCAGAGAAATCTTGAAAAGCATTCACTCTACTGCATTATGATTCTGAGGACAAAATAATCAGCATTCAAAATATTTTACAGCTCTGAGGGGGATTATTTAGGAGGGACGAAAGGGAGGAGGAATGAGGGGAAAACACCACACACAGTCAACAACAACAAGAACATATGTTGAAGGTAATAAGATACACGGCTTTATGGGTGTCGGGAGAGAGAAGAACGGAGTGTGTTTGTACAACTTTAATGACGCGGTACTGTTCGGTGAGCATATATTTGAGATATATTATATGTCTAAGGAGGAAAAATGGTGTCCTCTAAGGGTTTGTGTAAGTAAATAGTAAAAAGTTTAACCCCTTTGCCAGTAAGAAGAGCTGCATTGCACCAACTACAATAAAACTAGACTGGCACAGCTACTCTCCACTAACACACCCGCAGCAACAGACTAATGAGCACTGCCTTTGCCCCCACCTCCTTTTTTCTTAATTAGTCAAGCTGCTCGTTAGAAGCAGTCATGTGACTAAATGTGTCAGAGAATAGAATCATTATTATGATTTATTAGGGCAACAAACATTTTATAGCCCCTCTGTGACATCAACGGAACACAGCGATTTGTGTTCTACTGGGTAAAGGTGTACACACAATTGTATACAGGCAAAGTCCCTGAAGGACAAACAATATTAACCCTTCACTGCTACGTGTATAAGACATTGTGTGACTTAAAGAAGAACTCTGTTAAGCACTAGTTTTATCCCAAGCCATTTAAAAAAAAATGGGATAATTTTTGTGTAAAAAAAATAAAATTTTATTAGGGTACCCTCTAACAGCTACATACAAACCAGAAATTATAAGGCACTATGTATGACCTCTTTCTTAGCATTTCTCCCACTGGCTTACAAATCTTACAACAGAAACGGTTGAGAAAACAAAATATTCTGACATACCGTGTTTCCCCGAAAATAAGACCGGGTCTTATATTAATTTTGGCTACAAAAAACACACTAGGGCTTATTTTAGGGGATGTCTTATTTATTTACGGTATGTAAAAAGACTATCTTAAAGCGATTGTAACCCTAAAATAAATAAATATCCTGATCCTTTAAAGCATGGTAGACAGCACAGTGCGTGTGTTGTGTCATTAACCCCTCTTTATGTTCTAAAAAACCTGGAATAAAATAATAAAATTAAAAAAAAAGTTCTCTCCCCCTCTCTCCTTGTCAGCTCAGGAGTCAGCATTATGACATTCTGTAATCCCAAAAATAAACCTTGGATAAAGTCATTGTAAAAACATGTAATCGATTTTGTAAAAAGATTATGTAATGTGCAGTGTGTCTCCTTTTGTAACTTTATTGTGGAAAATACCTTATTTACAGCGCCGCTGGGTGCTCACGTGACCCTCCGGAGCTCTACTTTCCCTCTCCGAATACTGCAGAGGGAAGGGCTGATATTAAGGATTTTACTAGGGCTTATTTTCAGGGTAGGGCTTATATTGGAGCCATCCCTGAAAATCATGCTAGGTCTTATTTTTGGGGTAGGGCTTATTTTCAGAGAAACAGGGTAGGACACCAGCTCCTTTGGGTATTTGCAGCCCTCCAAGCTTCATAAACTGTGCAAATGGGAAAATATTGTACTTAAAGGTATGTTACCCCAACATTTCATATTCCTGGTATGTGCCTGCTGAACTATGTACTCGTATTAAAATGTATCCTGTTCTCTTTGTATTGTTTTCTTTGTGTGAAATCCCTGCTGTTCCTGTTAGTCACCTTGCTTTTCTATTAGCAACTGACCACATTAGGCAGGAGAGCACACTGTGGTCAGTTCTCTAGCTGCGCTGGGATCTCTGTCTGCTCCATTCTAATGATTGGTTTTGTTCTGACACCCCCCTCTGCACAGCCATTCACTGGGAAGCTTGATGTGCTGCTGCTTCTGCTCCCCCAGCTCTTTTGCAGCTGAGAACAGAGGGAATGTGACTACTTAAAAAAAGGGAAAAAGGTGTATTTCTAATGTTTTTTTTATGATCTATACACAAATATTTTGCTTTTCATTTCCATTTAAAAAAGGTGATCATTTAAATCACTTTAACAATCTAAAATTGCAATTCTAAGTATTTTGTCCTTTAAAGAGGAAGTAAACCCTCCTCTGCAACTTTTACCTATAGGTAAGCCTATGATAAGGCTTACCTATAGGTACTGTAAATATCTCCTAAACTTGTACCGTTTAGGAGATATTTACATTGCATGCAGCCGATGACGTCATCGGCTCATGCGCTCTGAAGGAACGGTCACCCGTGCCGTTCCTTCAGAGCCCTATGCCGTGATCGGCGGCTCCCGCGCGCACGCGCGGGAGTGAAGTTATCGTGGTTCCAGCCAATCAGATGGCCGGATGCCGTGATCCTGGAAGACGGGCGACTGAACATATCGCCCGTCATACAGGTAAGCGGGGGGCACGGCGGGGGCTCGTTCTAAGGTAAGTATTTCATAATGAGCTAGCATGCGATGCGTACTAGCTCATTATGTGTTTCTCTTTCAGGTTGGGAAAAAAAAATAAATAATTGTATGAGTTTACAACCTCTTTAACTCTGGAAATCTATAAAACATACATATATAATAAAGTCCATACAGTCTAAACCAGCCTTTGTCAACTTTTTTACCCCAAAAATAATTTTTGTGTCTCAGATAACCTTTACTAAAACCAGTCAATTGTGGGTCAACAGCAAAAAAAACCCTTACCTTGCTGGTCAGTAGGAAGAAGGCAATGCTCACAGTGATGGTCAGATGGCCACTCATACAAAAAGCTAAAAACATAATCTGTGTCATATTGCTGGCTTTGCTAGGTGACATTGGACCTGGAACTCTGCAGGCACCAATAAAGGAGAGGTCAACCAGCAACTCAAGAAACCCCAGTAAACTCTGGAGGGACCCTAGTGTTCCAAAGAACTCTGGTTGAGAATAGCTAGTCTAAACATAATACCAGTGGCTTTCATTTAAAAGTAACATATAAATATTCTCATAATGTTTGTCAATCGGATGGACCAAGATATACATAAATATACAAGAAAAAACTGCCTGTTTGATGAGTATGCTTTTAACATGAGTTCTTAATAACTTCAAATAAAAAAAGAAAAAGACCCTACCGTGAAGTGCAGTGTCTAATTCAGTTTATTGATAGAAAAGCATTACATCCAATGAGTTTCCCAGTCTGATGCTTTTAGCCATCTTGACACCTACCAGTCCTATTAAATCTAGGAAGATGTAGCAGACTACAGTGGGCTAACCTGTGGGAGTTGGGGTAGCTCTCTGATGGAATGCAATATTCCCTTTTTATTTTCTGGGATAGTTTTGCTATGTCCCAGACATTTTTACTTACCATATCCACCTTTGTGTTCTAATGTAAAAATATACCCTGCTGATGATTATGGCATCATTTATATTTTTAGGGGCTCAATGCTAAATGTGTTGTATCATCTGCTTTCCATGTTAGCAGCAAAGGGATGTTGGCTTGTGTACACTGAATAGGGGCACTAAGATTGCATTTTCTCATGTAATAGAGCAAGAGATGAATAGAGTCAGCAATCCTAATTTTAGTTAATGCATTGTCTATTGTTAAAGCCTTTTAGTGAACATATATAAGATTAGGCAATAGAAGAAAACACTATATTGAGTGGGCTTGGATATAATATTGACATTAAATGCATACTCCCAAATAGGGCTAGTAGATCACATCTACTCTGACTGATCACTTTATATGAATAATTTGATCCTGCCTAACTACTCATCAGTTTAAGTCCTTCTCTTGCACTCTGTCTCACCTGTGGTTCACTCATTATCTCTGGCGCCTCATCTGTCTGCAGTATGTCTGCCTTGATAGTATCAAGAGCACTTAGGATCCAGCCGTGCTGCCTTCGTATCTGCTTCTGTAGCTCCTTCCATTGAGCAGTAATCATCTGCACCATCTCCTGGAAACCTGTTTCAAAGTGATACAACATGCTGAGAGCAAGAAAAATACTCAGGATAAATCAGCAAAGCACTAAATGTGTGTACATGAGAAAGGACACAGTGTACATGTCTTTGGTCCTGCTTGAAGCAATGAGCTGCTTTGCTGTCATATACAATATGCAAGCTTTGTGTTGGTGTCTTGTGCTGCATTCTGCAAGGCTCATAGGTTCTAAATATCATGATCATATGGGGGATATTTAGTAAGGTAAATGCAATTAAAAAGTGGTGTTTACCTTGAATGGCTATTTACTGCAAACAGCTGTGACCACTTAGTGAGCATCTGCAGCAACGCCAAAATTGTTAGCACCATCACAAAGGTGGAGGACACTTTAACCTCTAGCGAGGCATACAGCTGGCGCTCTTTCCCTGACACACTCCATTAAGAATGTTGTAAATCAGTTGTAAATAACTACCTGTGACAAAACGTGTCGGCTTATATAGGAAGCCAGAACCGCATCGCTTCCTGCCAACTCCGCCACAGGAAAGAAAAAGAGTGCCCTCTGGACGCTTGAAGGTAAATGGCAATAGGTATGTATCATTTAGATACTAGCAGGAGGCTGAAGACCAGTGCCACTTCTGTTTGGTGCTGGCTGCAGTGGAATGAATCACACAGTCATAAGGGGGTTTAATAAGGGCTGTCTAATTATCTTTCAGGATCCCTGAAGCAAAAATACTTGTTATTTATGATCTTCCATACATCCAATGTCATTGGCTTTTGTTGGCAGTACACAATTATTTCTTCAGATATTTTTACAAATTAACCATCATTATCATTGTAGGTATTGCAAAGATGCACAGTGGCTAGCAGTGAAATCTTGCAGATCTTTGGCCCTAAGCTCTAAAGTTGAATTCACACTATACAATTTTCTTTAGATTTTTTCCTTTAGATTTACCAAATCATATAATATGAGGTCAAAGCTAAATACTGTACTTTCAATTTGTATGCAATCAGGCAGGCTCTTGCACGACATAGTTGAAGGTAAATCTATAGGAAATCAAACAACAAAAGTTGTATAGTGTGTATTCAGCTTAAAGCGCATTCATGGGTGTTCAGCCCCATACAGCATGAAAAGCTATTTATACAGATAAGCCAAATTTGACAGGTATGCAGGGACAAGTGCATGGGTCCTGACACAGAACTTATGCATCTCGGCCATGCACTCATTCCTGCATACCTGTCAAACTAAACTGTGCAGATGAGTTTATGCATGCATGCATGCATACATGCAGCTCAGCGTTTAGACAGAAAAGTAAACTAATGGCTTTTCACTCTGTATGGAGCTGAGCATCCATGTGAATGAGCACCTAACTTCACTGTATTTCGGTGGAATTTCCCTAGGTGAAATTAGCTGTTGTTATGTAAAGTCTATCTCTAGTCTGTTGGTGGGTACTTATATTACTATAAGTGAGAAGTTAGACTGGAAGTACAGTGACAATTTAATTAAAGGAACAGTTTTTTTTTAAGCTGCTCCTGATGACGTCATATGACGAAACGCGTAGAGCGTCCTTCCGTCACTTCCGCTTGATGTACATGTGAACCGCATTTCCGGTGTTTGGAACGCTTGGCGTTCCGGAAGTAACCCGGGAACGGACCCACGATCCTTGCAATACGAACTGCTTACTTTCCACTGCTTATTTGTGAGTACCATTTTAATTCTAATAAAGCATTTACCAGACAGTACTTCACTATATGAGCCTTTCCTCCCCATATATGATCGGGATCTCCATTTCATGTATGATCACTACTCCATGAGGGTTAATGGAGCAAAGGAGATGATATACACTCCATATTGATGTTACCAGAGGAAAGTTACCTTTAACATCTACTACGCATGTTACCCCTGTAGGGGTACCAGTTTCTGGTGAGTGTGCAATTCATTGGGGGGACACAGGATTCACCTGCACGTGTTACCTTCAGAAGAGTGTCACCTTACTTCACAATTATTTAGGACCGGAAGGTGGTCACCCGCTTCATTTATTGCGAACTCTTATTGTTATACGGACTTACCTATATAGTCACTTTTCTGTTATGTGACACCTACTAATTTATACAAGTGTCACGGGACTTCACCTGTTTTTAAACTGCTGCTACATTTATCATTATTACTTTGGTGCTTTATATCTTGATTTGTGGCCATTATTATATTTGTATTCACTTTCACTTTTTGTTCATTTTTGTGGACACATTTCACTTATATTATTTTTTGATTTCTCACTTTATCATTTTATGTGATTTGTCAAATCTACTATCTCCCTTTTTTTGGTATTTTTTGGGAACGTCTTCACTCCCTTTTCTCCGTTTAGGAGCACCGTCACTTTATTCATTGGCTATGTTCTTTAGCACCTAGCCACTGGTTTTCTACCTCATTTGAGGAATTTTTAGCACTCAGTCACTTTTTATTACTCGCACCCTATCACGTTTGCACTTTATCAATCATTTTGGGGGATATTGTGTATTTGTTTACCTATGTATTTATTGTACATTTTCTTATAGGACACGTTTTTATTCTTCAGTTTTAGCATCATATTATTCACATCACTCCCCTGAGAGATATTTACACCTTTTATCAATTTCCTTACATTTATTTATTTATACTCTATTACTTTGGCAGCACCCAGTACCTTCCTTCTCTTTCCTGCTATATTAACTTGTCCACTCTTTAATGAATGGGGATATAGAGTTTCTTGTGTGTAATCACAGCCATATTACCAGGGATAGTGTGCCATAAAGACCACCTGGACTGTGCATTCTCTGAACTACATACAATTCCAGTAGTTCTCATCTGTCATGTTCAATGTAAACCAAAAATAAATGACCTCTTCGGTCATAGATATTTATGTAGAGGCTCATTTAAGAATACAGTGTAATGAGGAAAGATGATGTGAAAACCAATCAGAATTCACCTTCAGCAGTCAGAACAATGAACAGATGAAATCAGTGCTACACAATCCTAGAAAATCCTACATAAAGAGAAAACTGATTTAATCAATAAGATTATTGAATCACTTAGATTATAAAATAAAAGACACAACACTAACTGCCCCAAAAGATAATAAACTTCAATATAATTTTCCACACACCATCACTCGTGGACAGCACATTTAATCACTGATGGACTGGAATAACACTCATCGAAATCATAGGGCCCATTGTCACAGCAAGTTTTATTACAGCAATAGATGGAGTTTATGTACCGCTGTCCAACTGTCAGGACCGGCTTCCCTCAAAGCACCCATCAGGTGACAAAAATACAACTATCTCTAAGAATCATTCCATGTGTTTATTGTCCACCTGCAGGCTGGGATTCAATCTGTTCTATATGCTATATCACTGTAATAATGTCCTGTGTAGAGCAGGATTCACTTGGCTGATACACTGTAGGTCTCTATAGAGAGGCAGAGCTGCGTACCTTTCTTGAAGGTAGTTGTTACAGAGATACATCAAAATCTTAGATCAGTCATTCTCAACTAGAGTTCCTCCAGTGGTTCTTAGAGCAGTGGTGGATTGACCTCTCGCATGATGATGCCTCCATTGTGTTGGGGCCAATGTCATGTCACTTTGCAAAACAAATTGCACGGCAACATTACAGCCTCTCCTTTTTTTTAACAGATAAGTTACCACTAACAGGAATGTCCTTTTTAGCTGTCTGTAAGAGATGGATTCCTCCCACTCTCCTTCAGCCTAGGTTCACACTAGTGCATGCAGAAATAGAACCGTACCGGCACGAAAAAGGTGCATGCAACTTCAACAATCACTAAGTATGTCTGTCTTCATTTCTTTTCTGGCCATTATTATTATTGATTTTTCTTTAATTTCATGAATATTATTGAAAAAATATTGTCATACAGCGCATGAGGTTGCTAAAATAATGATCCATTTGGGTGTCAAATACTCTAGGTATGCCACTCTACTCATTCTTATGTTTATTATTATACCAAAATCTTATTGATCATGTTAATGTGCTTTAAGCTGTAGATACAATTAATTTAGGCTGAGTTTCTTCAGGGTAAAAAGATTGAGGAAAGTCCGGATTTAATGAAATTCCAACCTTCAAAAGAACAAGAGGGTTTATCCCCATGATTAATGCTGTTCATTACAAATGTTGGATAGGTGACCCTGAAGACCAGCCAGTAGGGAACACACTTAAAGTAGAGCTGTCCCTCATGAGCTCTAAGTCTGAAAACTGAGCTATCATGATCGCTCAGTTCTTGGTCTGCTCTGAGCAGACAGCAATGACTGTCATTCATCACTCACTGCTCTGCCCTTCCTGCACTCACTGGAGTGTCGGGCTGGGGAGGGTGGCAGAAGTGGCGCACTGAGAGGATGAGAAAGCTGCCGGTCAGGTATCTGGATGGATCCTACTAATATGGTCAGGATCCTTCCAGAGCCTGGAGTTACTCTGTGACATCAGCCGACAGCGGACAATAGCCGTCGTCGGCTGATTCTGGGTCAATATTTTAATTCCCTTGCTGAAATATGAAACCTTTTAGCAAGAGAAGTAATAAATACTAAACACAGTATTCACATCAGATTTCTTAAAGTTAGAGGTTCCTCTGATATAAGATATAAGAGACACAGATTATTGCAGCTCTGAATTCATCATTACATCATAGCAAATAATTCTTAGAACAGAAGCTATTCACATGTCTCATTCTATCACATATTCCAAAAATTAGAGGATTTGTGCTCATTTCAGGACAGTGGACAGAGCCATGCAAATTATTCCTTTAAGGTTGGGTTTACACTATTGTGAATTGGATGCAAAGGCTGTGAATACTTACGTACATGTGATTTTTTTTTTAATTTTTAATAAATTTGCAAAGGATTCAAACAAACCTTTTTTCATGTTGTCATTATGGGGTATTGTTTGTAGAATGTTGAGGAAAATAATGAATTTAATCCATTTTGGAATAAGTCTGTAACATAGCAAAATGTGGAAAAAGTGAAGCACTGTGAATACTTTTCGGATGCACTGCATAAACCACAATTCACGTATTGTAAGTCAACCTTACTTAAGCAATTGCTTTGTTTCCTTTGTTTCTGTTTGTAGGAATTCTTCCTTATCATGATCAGGCAGTGTCATCTTTGCCTTTTTGCTTGTACAGTACTCAGTTCTTCTTCCTCATTTTCCTCTTTCTCAAACACCACAGGTTATTCAATTTCTGCCTTGTGATTCCCAGTTTCCCTTCAAGGAGGGACTTTCTCCTCCAGGACTTCTTTTCACTCCTTCTGGTCTTCAACTTTGGGTTTAGTCTCTGGCGTTTTTCTTCTTTCCTTTTGGGGCACTGTGCATATTAATTCCCTGATTCTTGGCATAAATTGCATGTTGTGTTCTTGGTGCATCCTCTGGAAATATGACCTTCCTTGCTGCAATTAGTATGCCCCACTTCCTGGCATTCCTCTATTTATGTCCATACTTCTTGCAATTTCTGAAGAAAATACAGATGTTATCAAAGAAAATGTCCTCATTGATCTTCTCCAACTTGAACCCAGCTGGGGGAGGACTTCTTTATATTTTACAACAAATCAATGCTTACCAGTTCATATATCTTAATGTGAATTTTTCCTACGTATCTTCCATTCAAGCACAACCCTTGGCACATAGGGTGAGTGAGTATATTTTTACCACCACAACAATTTTTTTCCTTATAATGTGGAATAATCTTCACTCCTTCCAAATATTTGTCCTCACAACTCTTCTTAACCATGGAAAGTAAGTGTTTATAAATTCATTGTCAAAGACACTCTGCCTTAGATATTCCAGAAAAGCCAACATTTCCTTGTTCTGTTCGGTTGCAGAATTCCTCTCACAAGCAACACCAGATCCTTCTCATTTCCATAATTCTTGGTCAAAACAAAATGCACATAGTCCAGAACAGCTCCAAAACAACTCCCATTTGTATATTTCACCTGTGTGTTTGCCTGGAGTTTAGCTTTAGATCTGATTTCCAGGCACATAAAACACCATTTAATACAATAACGCAATAGTTAAAAAGAAAGTAATTAAAAAAATCAGTGACGACCTCTCCATCCCTGGGGGTGCTGATGGCCAAGGTATACGTTGTGACTCAAGCCAAACCAGGCTGTGTGCATCCCAGCAAGCTGTTTCACTCACGAGCCAGCCTCTGTCCAGTGGGGCTATGTCGTGGCGAGGCCTAGTGCGGAGTTGCGACCTGCACACGCTTGGTGGCCAGACTGGAAGACCATAAGGATCTAGAATATCCAGTCCGATGCCCAGTCCAGCTGTTGATTGTAGTTCTCTCAGGAACATAACTAGCTAAAAAAAATAAAATTTAGACAAAAGGTTCCCTTTTTACATAAAAAAACATGCTAGGACTGAAATCCCAGCAGGGAACTAGGTCCCTACTTCTGACTAGGCAGAAAAAAACTGAATGCCTATAGCAGAGTGATTGGGTGTATACCCCCAGGGACTGCCCCATAGGCATGGTAAATTTTTCCTGCCTATTGTCCTACTCCTGTAGGGGGCAGCATAACCCAATGGTTAGGAAGAATATGGAGCTCTGTCTGTCAATGAATGATAGAGAAATACAGTAATTTAAAAAATCAGTAAATGCATGCTTCCCCATCACAGTATCTCACAATCAGTCTGCCCATACATGGATTTAAATTTGGCTGATCCCTGCTGAACCAGCCAGATTTCCATACATGTATGACTGGATTTAGGCTGGAGGAAAGGGGGTGAGTTTTGTAAATAATGATTTACAGCACTGTAAGTCAATCAGGTTTCATTGTATTGTTATGTTCTGTCCATATACAACTGGGAGACAGCTGACAGTGAGTGTGCTGCTTTTTTATCCAATCAAAGGCTGGGGGAAGATCTTAAGCTGACCATACATTGAGTGAATTTTAACTAATTTCCGGTGAGCCATACAAAATGTTCTCCTCGGTGGCCCTGTCAGCGGCCTCTGACCCAACATCCTTCAATTGAAAAACTGAAGGAACCGGATGGAATATTGTGAATTGAACAGCACCGGCATCCTGCAAGCACTGCTCGATATTTTGACAGCCAGCAATGCCAGCTGTCAGAATGCAAAAGCCACAGCGGAAGATTTGTCTATCTGCCCTGTTTAGTGTGGATGGAGAAATCTGTTGACAGGCTGTCCACGGGCTGAATGAAGAAAAATCTATGCATAACCAGCTGAACACTACAATTAAAATAAAGACTGCATGGAAGCTCATAGCCTGGTCTGACCTTTATGAACAGAATTACAAAACCTTTCTAAAGTAAAGTAGTTCATGTGTATTTCAGCTGTACAGTTTATTTAGCAGTTTGCCCAGAGCTCAACTGTAAATCACTTAATTTCACATCCAGTCTTTTACTGAGCAAGATCCTATGCTCAAACATGTCCAATTGTTGTCTTTAGTTGAATTACAGCAACGTGGGGAGCTCTGCATTTATCTTAAAGCAGAACTAAACCTCCTATTCTTTACAGCCAAGGAAGCTGCCATCTTAACCTCCGTTTGATCTGCAGTTGCCATGGCGCTGCACACGTTATCAGTTATGACATCAGCTATTTGATGGCTTGACAGTTCAGCTGAAAGCACAAGCAACTGTGATAATTAATATTTGTGGCATGCCTCGACTGTAACGATTTTGGAAGAGCATTAAATTGATGGGTTTAGTTCCGCTTTATTTTGTAGTGTACAAGGAGCAGCGTGACACAGAGCCCACCTTCCTGTATCCCAGCAAAATAATACAGGCAGGCACAAGTGAGCAGCTATGGAGCGTTAGCATGTCACTATATGGCTAGGTCCTGAATAAGATGGCTTGGTTGAAAGTAAACATAAGACATTATAATTATTAAGTTGCTCTATATACAAACAAATGGATGTTAACTTTGCCATTATTGTATGTATCCTTTAAAAAGGGACTGGAGTTTTTATGTAGAAGATACAATTTAAAAAAGTATTGGGTATTCATGATTTGAATTGCGATTACACCAAGGTCTAAAGGGAAGAGTGACCAGGACCCAGAAGAAAAATCACAGTTATTTAAAATAAAGACCTTAGGGTAGAGTAGGTGGGTGACTATAGAGCTATGCATAACAGAAGGAGCAATATGTGTATATAACAATCTCTGTCACTGTAAGCGAAGGTCTCAGTGTTAATGTAAATATTAATAATACATCAAAAGTCAGCTTGTTATTTACTGACACACAGTATGATACTCATCGTCACTGTGTGCCTTCCCTGTACCTCATTACTATTTCATGCAGAATTTCATGCTTTGGTAACAAGTCACAGCTGGGAGTCTCACTGCATACAAAGGGCAGCCTGTGCCATCTAAACCCCGTAAGATAGCCAATGACAAAAACTGCCCTCTCTAGTAAGGCGGATGGAAACATAAGAGAGGATGGTCATGGACCAATTAACCCTTTTCACTATTAATAGAATAATCCATCCCACATAGGAGAAGTTACTGTCCTAATAGTTATTTTATATGGTCAGAACAGCACTATCTCATATTTGATAAAAGTCCAGGATGTTTACATATTTGCAATTTTTCTTTTTGTCTACACCAGAGAAGAAATATGTAATATATTGCAACTTATCAATCTTTAGATGTGCGAGCTGCATTTGTTTTCTTTCAGGCTTTTTTCCTCTAATGATCCAGCCATTAACACACTTCTTGTCCTAAAGAGGCAATGCTCACTCACGGTCAGTGTTGGGCATGTCCCTTAAAAAAGTAATTAGTTATAGTTACTAGTTACTTCTCACAAAAAGTAACTGAGTTACATCATTAAAAAAGTAACGAATTACCCGGGAAAGTAACTATTGCGTTAGGAATGCGTTGTACGGGGTGCAAGGTTCAGGAATGCTTTGTACAGGGTGCAAGGTTCAGGAATGCGTTGTACGGGATGCAAGGTTCAGGAATGTGTTGTACTGGGTGCAAGGTCCAGGAAAGCATTGTACGGAGTGCAAGGTTCAGGAATGCATTGTACAGGGTGCAAGGTTCAGGAATGCGTTGTATGGAGTGCAAGGTTCAGGAATGCGTTGTACAGGGTGCAAGGTTCAGGAATGCGTTGTATGGGATGCAAGGTTCAGGAATGCGTTGTACGGGGTGCAAGGTTCAGGAATGCGTTGTACGGGGTGCAAGGTTCAGGAATGCGTTGTACGGAGTGCAAAGTTCAGGAATGCGTTGTACAGGGTGCAAGGTTCAGGAATGCGTTGTGCGGAGTGCAAGGTTCAGGAATGCGTTGTTCGGGGTGCAAGGTACGGGAATGCGTTGTTTGGGGTGCAAGGTTCGGGAATTGGTTGTACAGGGTGCAAAGTTCAGGAATTAGTTAAACTGCAAAGACACCAATTAGTTAAACATAGCACACTTATCTTCAAATCTTGATTAGCAGCACACAGGAGCCAGGAACAATGGCGGCATTAGTTGGAACATAAATAAGTGTCCTGAAATTGTTTGGCTGGTCACAAGCAGACTAGACAGCCAAAATAACTTTCGTATTCAGCTGGAGTACTGTATTTCCCGGCGTATAAGGTGACTGGTCGTATAAGACAACCCCCTAATTTTCCAGTTAAAACATAGATTTTTGCCATATACTCGCCGTATAAGACTACCCCCTCTTCTGAGGCAACACCATTTTATAAAATCAGTTTTTATTTATCGTTAATAATTTTAATTCAAATGGTTATGACTTACCGGTACTTAAAATCCTTCAAAATCCTCATCATGTTCATCCTCTGACATCATAAGTTCAGCTACCGCTGGATGTGATACAGTCAGAACTGTATCTTTGGGTACTGTACTTATATAACCTCCCTATTAAATATTTTAGCCCGCTGGATGTGCCCAAATATGTACTGTAGCTTTTGCTACATACAGAACTTCTGTATTATTATGTTAGCCCACTGGATGTGTATATAGTAAGCTTCGGGCTACTTACAGAACGTCCCTGTGCTATAATACTCTATGTACCGCTCTGAGCCAATCACGGCAAGTGGTGTATTTTATTAATGCATACAAAGCCTGCTCGAATTGGCAAAGGTTGTATAAGCCTGCCTCTCTGACTCAGCCAATCCAAGCATGCTTTGTATTCATTAATAGAATACACCGCTTGCCGTGATTGGCTCAGCATGGTACATAGAGTATTACAGCACAGGGAAGTTCTGTAAGTAGCCGAAGCTTACTGTATACACATCCAGCGGGCTAAAATATTTAATAGGGATGTTCTGTAACTAGCTGAAGCTACAGTACCGGCCTGTTACACTGCTGGCCACTGAAATTATAGTAACGTCACATTTTTATTGTCAGTAACGGCGTTACTACCGGGGAAACAGTAATTTATTTGATTACTAGTTACTGTAAAAAGTAAAGCTGGTAGTAATGTTGTTTACTTATAACGCCGTTATTCCCATCACTGCTCACTGTACTGTATGTATGGATCAGCAGCATTGTTACCCTGTGTGTATAGTGCTCATGGAAGGAAGTCACCTAACTGAAAGTGGAGCAGTCAAATCATGTGACAATCTATATGTTTAAGTGCCCAATTGAGGCAAATGTACATAGCAACATTTATAGTATAACAGGGTTGCCAACCATCAGTAAATTTACTGACAGTTTGTAAAAATTTGTGATTTTTTTTTTACAGCTGTCAGTAGATGTCCATTAGACATTTTTTTCTGGCAGGTTAGTGTTGGCTCGGCAAGTGTAAGAAAAAATCCCTTGACAGTTTGATGCAGTACCAGCAGCCACTTATCTAGGCAGAGTTTGGAGCCAGTGGGGATTATTTTTAAATAGAAGCAGGCCGGAGCCAGGAAGGAGCAGACGGACACATTTGCCAATCCTGCTCCTCTAGTTCTGGCTGTGGAGTGATCTCAACTGTGTTTTCTCTGCTGCCGCCTCTCTGCATAGTTAAGTAGTTGTAAACCGGCGCTTGTCTGGAGGCAACAGCTCCAGAAGCCTGTGCCCATGACCCCACATGCCCCACAGCTACACTACACTCTCCTCCTGAGTAACCTGTCCTGATCTTCTGCAGTCGCAGGTCTGTATCCGGTACTGTCAAGGAGAGGGATTTGGGGGTGGGAGTAGAGAACTGTACTGGAAGAGGGGGCGATTTGGGGGAAAAGGGGGCACCTCTCCATATGCAGCACACCACTGAAAATGGCACACTGTTTGCAGCTCACCCCCTGAACCCTGCACTCTGTATGTACTGCACCCCTGGACCCTGCACTCTGTATGTAGCGCACCCCTGAAAACTGTTCTCTGTACGTAGCGCACACCTGAACCCTGCACTCTATACATAACACAGACTCCTGGTATTTAATGCCTCTTTAAGACACTCCCACTGTTATTGCAGGAGGTGATACTGCTGCCTCCTGAATTTTTTTTTCTCCCACCTGAATGAGTTCTAAAGTATAGTTGAGGGATCGAAATAGGTAACATTTGGAATTTATAGGTTATTTTTGGTAGGATTGCCATTTTTATTATATTAATTCTCCCTATCCATGATGGCGGTCTATGTGATATCCTATTGAGCTCTTTTTTGATTTCATTTAATAGCGGGATATAATTTTCTTTATAAAGTCTTTCAGGTTTTTTTGTCAGGGTGATTCCTAAATATTTTATCCCTGAGTTTTTCCAAGTAAAGGGGAATTCCAGTTTTAATTTGTCTTCTTCTTGTTTTTTTACATTAATATTTAGTATCTCTGATTTAGCGGGGTTAATTTTTAAGTTGGATAGTTCTCCATATTTTTTCAAACTTTCTAATACATTTGGTAAGGTTATCCTGGGTCTGCAGATGTATAGCAATAAGTCGTCCGCAAATGCGGCAATCTTATGCTCTACATCCCCCACCTCTACTCCTTTCACATCAGGGTTTTTCCTAATTGTCGCTAGGAGGGGTTCTAATCGTTTTAGTTTCTAATAGGAGTTCTGTCATTTTTTCATGCTGCCAGTAAAAAATGTGCTCTGGGAGTATATTTTTCATGTTTTGTCAGTAAAAAATGTTGTGGGAGGTTGGCAACCCTGAACATGACACAACTGCAAATGTATGTAAGCCCTAAAAAAGATCTCCACTTAGGGTACACTCACACTGGGCATGCATGAGCTGAACTGTACCCGGGTTCGATTATCCCCCCCTCCCCACTGATCTACACTCATATTGGACTATAAGTGTTCTCAGGCACACCAAAACCTCTGACAATCAGAATACAATGATCTATGCTTCTTTGCACAGAGTTCTGTTCTTAGGAAAGGTTTGCACTCACACTGATATGAACTGCACCTGGGACCATCTCTTCAAACTGACCCTGTGCAGGGTGTACTTAATCATTCTCATGGCATGGTTCAGAGCACACACACTACTCATAAGCACTAACGGGGTGAGCCGTGCCCGCACTCATTGTGAATGCACCCCATGTGAGTGCACCCTTATTTGCTCTGTGTTGGTCTGGTAAATATACAGTTGAAAATGTTTTGTTATATCTGTTTGATAAAACCAAAAAATACCAATTGAACCTTACAGAAAAAAAGGCAGCTTGTACCTTCCTATAGTGAGTTGCAACAACACAATGCATGTTCTGCATTGAAATATCAAGGAGTCTTAACAGTCCTGCCCAGGTTACCTCTGTGAACAACATGTCACCTACTACTATGTTATGAAAGTGGGGAGAGAAGAAGGTGTTCTGTAGTCCAAATCAGGATCAAGCAGCCTAGGGGTACAATGCTGCTCCTGCATACATACACTACTGTACATAAGCGATATCATCTAAGGGAAAGAAATGTGATAGTGGCAAGATCACCAGATGAAAACTTAACAAAAAAAAATAGAAAACTAATGCATATCTAAGGATTGGTAAGTTTCAATATATTAAATATTTGTTCTTGGATTTAGTTGATGTAGCACCCTCCTAGGTAGGTGCTATAAGAGAGAATATAGTTTTTGATCTTTTCTGCTTACAAGAGAGATTGCCAGATACATTTATATTGCTCCCTGCCTACCAGAGAGCAGGATCTGCTAGGCCTGCTTGAGGTGCTTAGGTGCAGATCAGTTTGTCTGAAGTTTTTCACACTGGTCCAATAGGGAAGCATATTGGACAGTGGGAGGAAACCTGACAAATGAGTGCATAGGCATTTAGTACAGCCCTGGTGATTGGCAGAGGAAAGTGCCTCGGTCCATGCTGGAATACTGTATAAATGCCAAGGGCACATGTGCTCGGGTCTTTCAGCTGGACAGCGGGGTCCGGGAGGGAGGGGGCAGTTGCCCCTCCTCTGTAGAAGCTGCCATGCGGCCTCAGGTGGTCGACCTGAGAACCTTGGAGTCAGAGAGGAGCTGAACCCAGATGTCTTGCAGGGCTGACTGTAAGAGAGACACTGGAGAGGATCTTGTTCTGCCTACTGTGAGTACAGAATTGTGTCATGGGGCCTGTTCTGAGAGAGCCACCCCTTCTGTTGGAAGAGTCAGTGGACGGGTGTCAGCCAAGGGGATGCTAGTGAGTGTCCTGAAGATACTGTAGTTGCATCAAGTCTGCTGCTAGAGAGAGCAAGAGGACTTAATTCTTCTATACAAGTGGCAGTATGGTTAAAGCAGAGAGTCTGCTTCCACAAATAACCTGGTGAGTGCAAGTGGTAGTTGTCCTTATGAACTGTGAATAGTTCAAGTTGGAGTATCCCACTATTCCCTTCTCCCACCAAAGTTCCACAATAAATATAAAACCAAAACCCCTGGACAGTTTTTTGAGTAACGACCAACTAGGAGTAAGGATGGATGAGTCAACTGTCCCTAAGTGACTGTCTGCAGGTAATCAGAGGAGGCCCAAGTAGTCAAAACACAGCAAACCCTACGGGGACAGGGCTATATCAAGTTACCCCATATAAGCACAGTTCACTCAGATCTGATCATAGCAATGGGATGAAATGTTGGCTTTTCCCCTTTAGTCACTAAAAAGCATCTAGACAAATTTATTTTCTGAGAGTTATACCACAACAGTGTAAACATTTGAACTGTAACCGCAGACAAGAAGTAACAAAAAAGGTGTCTGCTTCACACAGTTATTTAGCTGAGCCATGGATGGCTTAGCTAAGCAAAAGAAAAAGAGCTAAGATTTCACTGACTGTGTTGTGATGTTTGAAGTCCAAATTCTCCACAATGCCAATAGCTTCAGATGTGAATGGGGGCTTGTTTAGAATATGTAAATACTTTAGTGTGCATAGTCTGGGCACAGGCTTTAAAGTTATTGTTTATTAGGTTCTCATTACCATATGCTGCTTGACCACTGTATAAGGAAATATCTATATTGTACCACATTGCAAGCTTTTTTTTTTAAGTACATCAAATGGATAATGTATTGTAACATGCCCAGCTGCAATTTTGTTAGTACTGGATGGTAAAGTCAAATATTTTGTTCAATCCACAGACTCTCGCCTGCATTGACATCTCTATAAACAATATATTTAGATAATTAATGCTCTTATTCTTGAAGCCATTACAAACATTTTTGTTGACATGTGCTGCAAATTATTTCCCAGAGGATTACAAAAAGTAACACACTATAAAGAAATGTATTTGATGCGATTCTCCAGCCAGTTTGTTCTAGGTAAATGCACCCCAATACTACCCACTGATTAAGCAGCCTGGATTGCTGATCCCTTTAGATCAATTAAGGGTTGTGGATTTCAACATATCCTGATTGCCTCATCAGTGTAAGACAGGAGAGATTCATCAGGCAAGCATTTTCTATTTCTCAAGGCACTGTCTAGATTTTTTTACTTGCATAATAAAATCTAGTTGGCATGTGAAACGGTAAATTTGTTCTTTCTGCACTACTTTTTTATTTTTAATTGAGCACCTCTTTTATTCTGCACAGGGCAGCTTTAATTGGTCTTTTTTTGTGACCACATGATGATGACCACATGATGATGACCACATGATGTCTGTTGTAAAGCCAGAACGCAGCTAGGTGAGTAGACTCATATAGCTTAGATCAGCCTTTTTTTAACCAGGGTGCCCAGCACCCTTGGGTGCCTTGGCAAAATGCCTAAAAATTGTATACAAGGGAACAAGTGGATGAAGCCTGCCATTTAGTTACACAAAACCACGTGTTTTCATTATGCACCATTATGACTTTCTAGACACTGGCATTCTAACAACCAATGAAATCATCAGTTAATAAGGAGGATGTCTGTTGCCTCCATTACATCCTTGTTTGACCCTCCTGTGACCCTCTTCCTCAGCACTGGGGTGAGATTAGCTGACTGATGGAAAGAAATTGAGGAGAAACATTGGGATACTAGCCAGTAGCAGTGTGCAAAAGTGTATTTGCTTTGGAAGAATAAATCACCTCTAACATAGTAACATAGTTAGACAGGTTGAAAAAAAGACAGAAGTCCATCCAGCTCAACCAATAAAACGCCGGGTGTCCTATGTGTGGATGTTGCTGAATTATGAAATGCTATTAGAATAGTTTTTTACATTTTAGAATGGGGGCCTCAAGACTATCCATAATGTTAAAAGGTGCCTTGAGATTGTCTATAAATTTAAAGGATAACACGACTGAATAAAGGTTGAGAAACACTGGCTCAGATACTTAGATAACCAGCATGTGACTCCCACTGTTATGTAAATGATAGTGACACCTTAACTTGGCTGATATTGGGTATTGGAGCACAAATGGTAAAAGAATTGTTCTCTACTCCCTAGGGAAGAGGGAATGATTGCTCATCTGTCACACAGGTTTTCCAAGAGATAGTGAACACTTTCGACCTCTGCAAGTGCTCATTATTACTCGCAAGGGGACCGCAAAACTATTTGATTATTGCAAGTGATGGTGGAATCTGTCACATCGGCTGTAAAACTGGAGTTGTTATTCACTTTCCTTCCATATTTCAGGTCACAATGCCCTCTTTTCAGGTTCAGATACCTTTATATGTATATATGATGTTGCTCTTAGTAAAATGGACACTCACCATAAATTACAGACAAGGAGGGAAAAATCAGCAGAATGGATTTCTTCTATTATTAAAGTTTGGAAGGCATGGCTGACAGTAATTGTGATTCATCTTTCAGAGTATTGATGTAATTGTATGCTCCCTTCTCGTCCTTATTGCCAAGGCCATGCTCAGTAAGTTGTTTTGCCTGCATAATTTCTCCTCTTGAATTTGTCATAATGCAAAGGATACCTCTTAATTTTGTTCTTGGACTCTTAGTTTATTATTTCTTTGCCATATGAAAAAAAAAAGAAACCTGAAGCCTGCCATTACTGACCTCTCGTTGTAAAATGCTAGTTGCATGGCTGTCATTCTGATCCACTGATCAAGAATAAGCATGCACTGGAGATCTGGCTTAATTTGTTCCATGTCTTTAACTCTTAGGCTACATCCACATGGCCAGTTTGCCACATTGTGAATGCCTGCGGCCGGAATCTACTGATTCCTTCTGCTGTGTTGAGCAGCTAGCTGCGGCTGCCAAGCCCACACACTTCAATGACAGGTTGCAGTGCCTGCAGCTATTTGTGGCTGTTCACACACCAAGCGATTACCTGCGCAGATTGCTGCTGGATGCACACAAAGCGCATCCAGTGGTGATCTCCGCAGGTATTCACTGGCTGTGCAAACAGCTATGAATGGCTGCAGGTGCTGCAACCTGTCATTGAAGTGTATAGGCTCAGCGGCCACAGATGGCCACTCATGAGTGTCAAACACAATAGCAGAAATTGGTGGAATTAGACTGAGTAGGCCATTTTTTTTAAACCAAATTGCAAATAATGACAACTACCGGTTTTTTTAAGTCATATATTTATATATATATATATATATATATATATATATATATATATATGTGTGTGTGTGTGTGTATAGGAAAAAGCATCTTATGCTCCTTCTGCTTATCAGGGGAGCCTGATCTATTAGGTTGCCTGTTGCATGATTCCAGGTGTGATTCACTGGGTCTGAGGGAGTGTCCCCACTGTATCCAATAAGGAAGCTTATATATATATATATATATATATATATATATATATATAATCTCACAAAAGTAAGTACACACCTTACGTTTTTGTAAATATTTTATTCTAACTTTTCATGTGACAACACTGAAGAAATGTAGCTCAATACACAGCCATTCATGTCTAAACCGCTGGCAACAAAAGTGAGAACACCCCTAAGTGAAAATGTCCAAATTGGGCACAAAGTGTCAATATTTTGTGTGGCCACTATTATTTTCCAGCACTGCCTTAACCCTCTTGGGCATGGAGTTCACCAGAGCTTTATAGGTTGCCACTGGAGTCTTCTTCGACTTCTCCATGACAACATCACGGAGCTGGTGGATGATAGAGACCTTGCGCTCCTGCGCCTTCCTTTTGAGGATGCCCTATAGAGGTGCTCAATAGGGTTTAGGTCTGGAGACATGCTTGGCCAGTTCATCACCTTTACCCTCAGCTTCTTTAGCAAGGCAGTGGTCATCTTGGAGGTGTGTTTTGGGTCGTTATCATGTTGGAAAACTTCCCTGCGGCCCAGTCTCCAAAGGGAGGGGATCATGCTCTGCTTCAGTATGTCACAGTACATGTTGGCATTCATGGTTCCCTCAATGAACTGTAGCTCCCAAGTGCCAGCAGCACTCAAGCAGCCCCAGACCATGACACTCCCACCACCATGCTTGACTGTAGGCCAGACACACTTGTCTTTGTACTCCTCACCTGGTTGCCGCCACACACGCTTGACACCATCTAAACCAAATACGTTTATCTTGGTCTCATCAGACCACAGGACCTGGTTCCAGTAATCCATGTCCTTAGTCTGCTTGTCTTCAGCAAACTGTTTGCGGGCTTCTTGCGCATCATCTTTAGAAGAGGCTTCCTTCTGGGACGACCAATTTGATGCAGTGTGCGGCGTATGGTCTGAGAACTGACAGGCTGCCCCCAACCTCTGCAGCAATGCTAGTCGCACTCATATGTCTATTTCTCAAAGACAACCTCTGGATATAACACTGAGCACATACACGCAACTTCTTTGGTCGACCATGGCGAGGCCTGTTCTGAGTGGAACCTGTCCTGTTAAACCACCCTATGGTCTTGGCCACTGGACTGCAGCTCAGTTTCAGGGTCTTGGCAATCTTCTTATAGCCTAGGGCATCTTTATGTAGAGCAATAATTCTTTTTTTCAGATCCTCAGAGAGTTCATTGCCATGAGGTGCCATGTTGAACTTCTAGTGACCAGTATGAGAGAGTGAGAGCAATAACACCAAATTTAACACACCTCCCCACTCACACCTGTACTTACTTTTGTGAGATACTGTATGGGACTTCTTGCCCCGGGACATGCAGCCTGGCCGCCTCGACCGGCCGGGAAAATGCCCGGTGTGCCCGATGTCCAGTTTGGGCCTGCCCCACACTGTTGAATGCCATTCCACTCAAGTGCTACATTTGCTATAGTACTTTAGCATTGTGGTAAGTCCTTACATATGCCCACTGATGTGTTTAGCACACAGTGATAAAACAAATCCTTCTTCATAAGCTGTACCTGTTTATCTTTAGCCATCTTGGCTTGACAGCCTCCTACAGTGCAGATTTTACACAGCATTTCTGCAATCCCAAAGGAAGGGGGCTGGGATCCCACATCATATACTGCACAGCAGTAAGCAGAGAGGTGAATGTGATCTGAGACCTGAGTGGAGGGGTGGACACACCCCCTCCACACAGTCTCATAGGAAAACATGCACAGCTGAGGCTGTCAATTACCTGCTATGTGCTAGGGGGGTGGAGCTGTCTCCCGAGATTGTCTAGTGTTGGCATAGATTGTCAGAAGAGACCCATGCACATAGAGGAATGAGTGAGGGGGCAGAAACCCCACTAGGTGTTTTGAATCAGGGCAAGTACACACTATATAAGTGCTATGGTTTATTGATTTTTCATTTCAGAGGTTTACTACCACTTTCAAACACTTCAAAGTGTGTCAGATGCCTGGTTCCCAGCTTTGCTCTGTGATTTCTACAACCAGCCCCAACATCATGAATGTATCTTGTGGTGACACAGGGGCCAGCAAAAGCAGTGCAAAGGTGAACCAAGCAGGATCCTTCGTACCTGGTAGCTCTTTTTTCGTTCCATACATTTTATTGAAGCATAATACAGAGGGAATACAACAGATGAAACAGGATGCAGTGTCAATACAATTCAGACAGACGTTAACAATGTCTAATAGGAGCGACTTGCTGTACAGAGGGTAGCAGGAGTCACTGATAAGCTTGAAATGACACTGGTAGCTCCTTAACAAGACAAACATCAGTGGTGCGGAAAGTAGGACAGGTGAGGTTTAATTATTTTCCTTATTGGGATACCTCTTTCAGACTTTATAACTCTAGTAACAGTATATTTAGCACTGACATACATACTGTATATTCTATCATGAACACACATATCAAAAAGTTATATATGAATATTTGTAAAGAGAATTAGCTATATTTTATTAACTTACATCATTACCCCACCATCAAGGTCAACTGGCCATGGGCCATATTGAGATCTTTTATACTGTAAAATGTACAGAACAAAGAAAACATTCTATCGCTGCCTATTTTTGAAGACTAATGTGTATACAGGCAATGGTTATAAATCATCTAATTCAGCACTCCGTTAACTTTGCTGATAAAATTAATTAATATAATTTATTTAGTTGCTGGGCAAACAGAAGGAGCGCATATAGCATTAAAGCATCAGTAACTTCTGGGAAAGAAGACAATACGGTTATCTGACCATATATTTAAAGACACACTGGGGTTGATTTACTAAAACCAGAGAGTGCAAAATCTGGTGCAGCTCTGCATAGAAACCAATCAGCTTCCAGTTTTTTTTTTGGTCAAAGTCTAATTGAACAAGCTGAAGTTAGAAGCTGGTTGGGTACCACGCACAGCTGCACCAGATTTTGCACTTTCTGATTTTAGTAAATCAACCCCACTGTCATTTTTCCCATTCAGTGCAAAGTAGCAGTGTCTACTTAAGGCCCGTACACACAAGTGGAAATTCGACCGGGAATTTTCGTCCGACGATCGATCTTCCGATTTTCAGCTTGTTTGTATGGTGCTCTCGACAACCGACTCCGACTTTTCGGCCGAAAAAATCCTGCTGTGCAGGCTATAAAAAATTTTGTCCTCTGTCAAAACACGTCCGATTTTCGTGCAGTCAGTACAGATTTCGATGGGGAAAAATCTTATGAGCAAGACTAGGCATGCTCAGAGATGAAAGAACACATACAAAGCAATCCAACACATGACGTCACTTCTGAAGTAGAATTCTGTCGTGCGGGAAAATTCGTGTGCAGTCTAGAGCACATTCCAACCAACAGACGCCACTCTGGACAAAAGACGGACAACCGGTCGGCGGAAATTCGTTGCGTGTGTACGGGGGTTTAGAGCCCTCACCCCAGATCTACCCATGCTCCCCTGCTGCCTGAATGGGTAGGTGACACTCTCTGTTTTCTGTCAAAGTTGTATTCCCATTGGAGAGATTTTCCTTAATTTTCTATCCCTGTGACGCCTATGCAAGAAATTACGGTGCAGTTGTCATCAAGACAAGAAGGTACAAACAAAAATAAAAACATTGTTAGACGATCTAACCCTTTTTGTCTTTGTACCCTGCAAAGAGATTTCCTATCCTAACAGTCCATTTCTGCCCTTACAGTCAACAAACAAAAAAAAAAAAAAAAGAAATTGCATTTAGAGAACTAAATATAGCAGCTGACACATCAATCAATACAAATTGCTTACTAAATATAAACAAAAGTGCAGCGCTGATATGGCAATAGAAAATTTGAGAAAACCATAAAATAATTGAGTCCAAACAGGGAAGTGTAGGAAACAGTGACAGTCCCAAAATGATCATTGATATCTTCCTCTACACTGCATCGTACAGCTCTTTATAAATTATGACACCACTGTGATCCACCACCATATGCCAAAAAAAAAAACACGTTTACCAAAGTCAATAGACTCCTTCTAGCAAAGAAAAAGAGTCAAAATGCCCTTGTGTCCTCAAATGGTCCCCGTCTGGGATAGGGTGCACCTCCTCTTCCAGGTCCAATCACACCTTTATGGCAGTCACCTTAAGCGTGTATTATGTGTATTAAATGAGGAGGGAGCCGAAAGAGCCATATAGTGGCCCAAACAACATCAGATGTGAAGAAACACATAGCATCGAGCCAATGAACGAGGTTCATCATGCACTTGGATATCAGGAAGCGACCTGTCTAACTCCTGGAACCTGTTTTTATCTGATAAGTGCTTTTCTATTTTAACATTGTGAGTGTTTAGTACATTTGAATAAATCTTTGATTACAGTTTTATATTATGCGGCTCTTTCGGCTCTCTCCTCTTTTAAAGCTGAGTAATACAAGCTTAAGATGATTGCCATGAAGATGTGATTGGACCTGAAGGAGGAGGTCCCAAATGGGAGCCATTTGGAGAGACAAGCGCATTTTGACTCTTTGCTTCACTAGAAGGAGTACATTTGCTTTGGTGAGCATGTTTATCTGGCACAAAGCTGTGTCATAATTTATGAACAGCTGTAAGATGAAGTCTAGAGGAAGACTTCACTGATTAGTTTAGGACTATTACTGTTTGCTACACTTACCTGTTTGGACTCATTTATATTACGGTTTTCTCACATTTTCTATTGCCTTATCAGCGCTGAACTTTTTTTTTATATTTATTGTCTGTCAAGCTTCCGATGACATCATTCCAGTGACCAAACGCGTCAAGATGCAACGCACGCTGCCTCGCTCTGGGCCCTACTGTGAACCGCACGCCGACTGCCCCACTTCTGGGAACGGCGCGGCTCCCAGGATAGCTGTGACGGACTACCGCAAGGTACCGGACTCACACAGGAGTATAGTAAGGGCACCAGCTTTTGGATTTTTAACAGTGTTTGCAGAAAAACATTTTACATAGTGTTTGCAGAGTTTAAAGATGGAGTTTTTTTACAATACTGCACTATGAGTAGCCCTCTTAATTTTTTGTCCTCCAAGAGCGCATACAGGAGAAACATAAGGACATCCATCCACCCACTCTCTGAGATTCCGGTCTGCCAGTGAGAGGAGACCCCTAAGCCTAGTTTGATCTCTAGCCGACGTATGCCAGCTTGGATCAACATCATCTGGTAAGTGTGCAATCTTACCACATCCTGGCGGTGAAGTGGAGGGTGCCACCATTACTGCTCATGCATATGCACAGTCACCTGATCCAGTTGATCCAATTTTGCACTAAGCATTCACTCATATATGCACTAATTTGTGTCTTCGCTGCCACGGACTTTATTATTATTTATATGATTTGGACTTAAGCACTTTATTGTGGCACCATCTGTTGCTATTTTATGCACTTTGTATATTTGCTATATTTTGCACTTTGTATATTGCACTAAACAAGCACGATATATTGGCCTTTTACAAGCACCTTATATAGCACAGTAATTATTTATTACATATTTGATGTGCTGTTGATTTTAAGCTAATTTGCACAGTTAACATATTGAACGATTTGCACAGTCAGTATTTATTTATTTATAGTGATATGTTTACAGTTGGTGAGAGGATTTAGCGCTGTTTACATTCATCCATTTCTTCACATTTACCTTTAGTGCCGGTTCACATTTGTGCGATGTGGGAACGCTGCGAATATGCAGCGTGATCCCGTATCACATCCGCACCTCTGGCAGTTCACACTGCCATATGCGATACGCAGGGGGTGTCAATTAAAAGTTAACGACACCCCCAGTTGCGATCGCATATCGCAGTGCAATCTGCAAGTTCGCACAGGATCAGATCGCACTAATGTGAACCACTATGCGATCCGATTCTGCTGCGAATAAAAAAAAGCCTCATGTGCGAGTTTAGTGTGGATGTGGTGTGAATTCAGCCATACAAAGTGTATGGCTGAAATTCGCACCGCACATGAGATCGCATGTCATTTAGGAGCAGTGCGCTCCGAATTACATGCGATCTCCGCAATCGCACAAATGTGAACCAGGGCTTATGGGTTTTTTTGAAACAGCTGCTTATCCCCCAGGTCAGTCTCTGAAAAGGAAATTAAACCCCAGGGCGCGAGTGGTACACTACAGCCCCAGAGTCTATTTAGAACCCTGGTTCCCGAGCTTGGCATGCATTTCGCATATGGGTAGTATAGGGACAGGTCACCTGTCTAACTGGGACAGTGATTAGTGAAAGGGAGAGGTTCCAGACATGTAGGGAAAGGATAGGGACAAGCTATCCTTCTTGGAAACCTCTCCATTTGGGTATGGACTGACTAGGCCACATTCCGCCTTTCAAGACAGACGCTGCTGGCACATCTGAGACCTGCTCTGCTACCCACTGCAGTAATATACAATGAGTGTTCCTGGTCGGGTGACCTGCTGCCGGGTTGTTGTGAATAGCTGGATTCTTCATTAATACTTATTCTGTTCTCTGCAACTGGACTCTGAGTATTTACTGCCACCATACCGCGCTGCACCTCCCCACAAGTTTCCATTGTGGGGGTCTGTCATAGCTCAATCCAGTATGTAACAAAATGTTTAGTCTCCTGGCTAGTTATGAAACATTTTGGGTCAAAAAAAAAATTCTTGGGTAAAGTCTTAGAAAAATTTGTACAAAAATCCTCAAAACATTCTCAAAATATTCCAATGTCGTTTAAAAGATAATTTTTTGCTTTAACATTTGATTTTGGATAAAATGGACTTGCAGAACAAAAACCAGATATTCTGTTTTTCAATTTTTTGTTTGAGGAAAAGTTTCTATCCTGCTCCTTCAAATTTTCTTGTCACTGCAGTCAAAAATGAACATCGTTTTGACCCACTAAGGATTGGACAAAGGAATTAGCTTTCTTATAACTTTTTTTAGAAGAATTTTCATTTAAAATTCTTTCCATCTATGGCTAGATTTAGTCGGCAGGCTGATCTAGCAAAGCCTGCATGCATTCTCTCTGTTTAACACACACTGCTTATCCAGAAGACTTCAGTTATGCCCTAGATGGGACAAAGGGTATGGCAAATGCTTAGCCACACAGTGTAGGGAGCACGTAAATCCCATCCATGACACTGCGCTGGACCCAAAGGCACTGTTTTTGTTAGACTATGTAATATTTAATATATGTTTTGGATGAAGTTACTCTTTATTATTTGCCAAGGTAGTAATCTGCTTGAGTCTTGCATTGGGCAATGTAATTTTCTATTATACTAAAACAAATGACATTTACCATAGCCATGGGACCTAAATGGAACCCCTATTAATGGAAATCCGATTAGATATTCTGGAATCTATAGTACCACAGCAACAGCTGAGCTCAAGGTTGCTTTCTCTATGGTTTAAAATATGATGCTATCAAGCTGTAAAAAGCTATTACAGGAAGCTTTAGAAATATTGCCAGAGTTAGATATCTCTGTCAGGAATCAAATGATCCTGCTGCAATAAAAATATATGAACCTTTGCCCAAATGTTTTGCGGCAGAGTCTTTTTTTTTTTTTTCTATTCCCTTGCTTTGTGCTATTTTTGAGGAATGTCTGAAAAGAATTCTTGGGGCATATTCAGTATTCTTTCTAAATGCCTATTTTTATTTCCTACGTTGTATATATAACTTGATCTACACATACATGTCTTCTGTATAACGCACTAAACCCTGCTGTACCTTTGTAGATAGTTCAATGGAGAGGGTAGAGATATGCCCAAGTCAGACTGGCATTTTAAGCTCCATGTATTTTGTAATTATACTGCTGCTCTGAGAATCATGTTTGCAGAGTGCTGGGATAAGCCCTTTAATGCCCAAGGCAAGGTCCACAGGAAGTACCGGCCGCCATCACTTCCTGCATAATGTTCATTTGCCAAGCTTGTTATTAGCTCATTTTTTCCATGTTGTCTTTTTTGATTGTTGCCTCTCATAACAGTTAGGGTTCTCTCACATATATGCAATTCTGTAAAGTTTCCTAACTGCTTACAAACTGCTTTTGTCAAACACGATTGAGAGTTCTCTGTATGTTACATGTACTTCGTCACGTGTTGATGAAACCGGTCGGAGGAGGAGCCTGCGGTTCGTCGTGCTGAGGCCAGCAAGGAGACACGGCGGCCATTTTATTGGTTGGAAACAAAGGTTCTGAGAGTATAGCTCCGAGACATGCTGTGATTTCTTCATGCAAACGTGAGTTGCCACTCTGCTTTTACTGAATAAACCTGTGAACGTACTTCACTATTGGAGTTGTCCCTCTTTTCCTTATGTTCACTTGTTCCGGTCGGAGCTGCTGAGGGAACACTGGGAATCGATACCTGTCGATCTGGGCACTGATTTGATCACACAGGCTGTCTTTGATCCTTGTAATGGGGGTCATTGCAATTTGGTAAGAGGCCATTTATTATCTTGGTGGCGGTTCCTGCACTCGGGGCTTTTTCCAAGTTTGAAGTGGTGGACAGTTTCCCTTCTTTATTAGAGCACTCTCTGATGAACTTTTGTTTACTGCACTTTTGTATTTGATCCATTTGAACATTTGTATGGACTGTGGATTCAATTGTGTTAGCGCTGCACCAATCCCATTCTATATTGCTATTTAGATCTGGTATTTCTGATTCTAGATCAGGTGCTGGCTGCTTTCATTTGGTCTGTTGACTTTTTATTCATGTATGTTTTTATCTTTACATTTTAGCGCAGCAATATCCCCATTTTTATTAACAAGATATGTCTAACACACGTATATTTAGAATTACACCGCAAAACACATTCCGCAACTCCTCCTGAGTATGGTAATATCTCAAGTGTGAGACTTTTTCACAGCCTAGCCACATAAGGAGCCTCAAAAATCAAACGAGTACCTTCAGGCTTCTAGGGGCATAAATTATGCATCTAAATTCCTGACTACCTATCACATTTTTGGACACTGACTGGTTTGGTGGTGTTTGAGAACACTGTGACTGGCTGCACTATTAGAGCTCATTTATACATGAGGTTGGAGGAGGTAAAACCTTACAACTGAATCCAATCGGTGCCTAATGTAGATGCAGAGGCAGGGGTGTATACATGCTGTAGCCAAGATGCTTTGCTTTAGAAATATACACCCTGTTACTTTGAATGGAGGTGCTTATGCAGGGTCCAAGGGGTTAAAGCAGGCAGAGAGAAGGCAATACAACACCACCTGTCAAATGCTCTCTCAAGAGCAATTCGAACATGGATCACTCCTCAGAAAGCACCACACGTGTGAATGAGACCTTATAATGACACTGGAACTGGTGCGGTGGTGATTGGGGACAGTAGCTGCACTTGTCTGGTGACATTGTACTGCTGTGGCAATGATCAGAGACAATGTCTGGCTGCACTGACATACAGTGATATGACAACCGCCAGCCATTGTACATGATCACCATCACAGGAGTGCAATGTCACCATATTGACACTGCACTTGCTTTTGTGACAGCATGGTGACAGTGTGAAGCAGAAAAATTTGATTTTAAGCAATAGAGAAAGAGAAAAAAACCTCTAAAGGCACATATGTTACATAAAACTAAATGACGAGAAGCTTGTAAACAAGTTAAGGGATCTGCATAATTGAATATTGAGTTCTTGTGACCAAACAGAGGGTCTGGGGGTAGGCAAACTTTCTCAGCAGGGGGTACAGCATTTACTAAATTTTGTACCAGGATGGTCAAACACCTCAGCCCCGGCCATTTGGGTTGAGGTTTCTGCTGATCCCAAAGTACAATATAGCAGACCTGTGCTCAAACAAAGGGGTCAGAATAACAGTTTGGAATTTACTTCAGTGCTGGACACTTGGATGCGACTCTACCCTCTGTTCTTCCTGTAACTGTTGCCTGTGTGGTCCTGAAGCTGCAGCCAGGACACACAGTCCTCTGAGGACCAATGATAGATTTTTGAAATACCTCTGCTCTCTGGACCTTCTTTTCCCTGCCACTTTGCCTGGACTTCCTCAGCTGAGTTTGCTGTTGGCTGGTGAGTCCCTGAACCTTTGCTGTGCTTACTGCTGCCTGTCCCTCATTGTGCCTTTATTACTGCCTTGTGACCATGGTTTAAGTTTTTGCTGTACCAGATTGTTGCCTGCCCCTGGTGTTCCTAGATTGTGGCCTTGGACTTAACCCCTGTTGTACCAGATTGCGGCCTGCTACTCACTGTGCTAGGATTGTTCCCCTGTGACCCTGGAAGAAGTCCATGCTGTACCAGATTGTGCCTGAACTGTTTCCCTGTGACTTGGGACTAAACCTACCCAGTAGCAGATTGCAACCTTCTGTACCTCCTCTCCCTGCCACCCTACCTGGAACCCTTTGGCTAAAGTTGCTGTCGGATGAGCTCTCCATGAATTGCCCTGCCTTCCCTCTCTGGTGTGCGCCTGGAGAGCTCCACAGATTGCCCTGCACGCCCACTCTTCTGTGTGCCCAGAGTTTCCCCGGGGGTGCCCTGCCTGGATCCCCTGGTGCCAATGGAGCCAATGGTGCCACCACATCCACCACTCAGGACAGTCGGATTTCCGCAGTGTGAACCTTTGAACCCTTCCACCCCTTATCTCCTATTGCTGTGCCATAAAACCACCCGGAGGACCATTTCTTCTTGCTGTGCTTTATTGCTGCCCTGTGGAATGTTTCCCATTTTGCTGTGCCATGTTTCCTCTCCCTGAACGCTTAACCCTTGCTGTGCCATACTACCATGGGCATCCGCAGGTAGGGGCAAGGGGGGGCAAATGCCCCCCCCTCCCTGGAGTCTCAATTTCCCCTTTAAAGTGGTTAAGCCACTTTATACCATCCTGTCTGGTCTGTTGAAAAATCCTGTGCGCCCCTGTGTTGTGTTTTAAAAAAATAAGGCATTTTTACCAGTTTTCTGAACGCCAAGCACCACTCACGTGATCCGTCAGCTCACGTGAGCTGCGATTGGCGCTCTGAAAACTTGTAAAGAATGGCTTGTTTTTATAAAACATACACAGGGGCGCACAGGATGGTTAAACAGACTGTAGACAGGATATGGAAACTTTAAATGAAAAATAAAATAAAAATAAATGCTGCCATTTGCCCTTTAAATAAATACTCAAAATAAGTAGAATGACATATCCCCTCCCCTTCATGACATTGTTAAAAAGGGGTGGAGCACGGGTGACCTTAAAATGATGCCCCCCCCCCTGAAAAAGTTCTGCGGACGCCCATGCATACTACCACTCCAAGGATCTGTTTCCCCCTTTGTCGTGCCTTCCTATGGCCCTGTGGACTGCTTCTCATTTCTCTGTGTCATATTTCTTATCCCTGGACACTTAACCCTTTCTGTGCCATACTATCACCTAGAAGACTCCTGTCATGTCTTGCTGTGTACCCGGTATGCTGTCCTGTGCTAAGGACTTAACCCACAACATCATCGAGTCTGTCTGGGTTTACATGAAGAGACAGAAGGATTTGAAACAGGCTACATCGATAGATCTGTGGTAAGTTCTTCAAGATTTTTGGAGTTATCTACCTACCAAGTTTCTTCAAAAACTGTGTGCAGGTATACCTTGAAGAATTGATGCTGTTTGTAAGGCAAAGGGTAGTCACACCAAACATCAATTTAATCTGGATTTCTCTTCTGTTCATTTATTTTCCATCTTTTTTTTTTTTTTGTTCATGGATAAAAATAAACTACTAACAATTCTTTTCCTGAAAGCATTCTTATTTACAACATTTTTCCTGCCTAAAACTTTTGCTCAGTATTCTGTGTGTGTGTGTGTATATATGTGTATATATATATATATATATATATATATATATATATATATATATATACTTTTGTTCTTTACATACTGTCACCAGAACAGTGTAGTGTCACTGTGGTGACATTGTACTGCTGTGGCTATTGATTAGAGACACTGGCTGCTGCACTGGCATACGGTGTCATCCGTGCAGCAGACAGTGTCTCTGATCACCAGACAACAGAGGACTACAATGTTACTATAGTGATACTGTACTGCTCGGGAATGGGTAATCATATATATATATACAGCGTCAAAAATAATTATTCTATCCCCTGCAGACTTTGTAATATATAATTGTTATCATAGGTGTATTTTAAATGATAGAAACAGAATATCAACCAAAAATCCAGAAAAAACACACGCTACAAATGTTACAAACTGAGTTGCAGTTCAGTGAGTAAAAATAAGTGTTTGATCCCCTACCAACCAACAATAATTCTGTCTCTCACAGACTGGCTACAGTATGTGCTCATGTGGTACACAAATTAGTCCTGTAAATTTAAGAAGGCAATCCTAACAACAACTCATTATGTGTATAAAAGACACCTGTCCACAGAACCCCTTTCTTCCATTCAAACCTCACCATCATGGGCAAGACAAAAGAGCTGTCAAAGGACGTCAGGGACAAGATTGTAGACCTGCACAAGGCTGGAATGGGCAACAAGACCATCAGCAAGAAGCTTGGTAAGGAGATAACTTTTGGAGCGATTATTCGCAAATAGAAGCAATACAAAAATAATCATCAATTGCCTTCGGTCTGGAGCTCCATGTAATATTTTGCTTTATGGAGTAAGGATGATCATGAGAAAAGTGAGGGATCAGCCCAGAACTACACAGGAGGAGCTTGTGAATGATCTCAAGGTAGTTGGGACCACAGTCACCAAAAAAACCATTGGTAACACAATTCGCCGCCATGGATTGAAATCCTGCAGCGCCCGCAAGGTCCCCCTCTTCAAGAAAGCACATGTACAGGCCTGTCTGAAGTTTGCCAATGAACATCTAAATGATTCAGAGAAGGAATAGGAGAAAGTGCTGTGGTTAGATGAGACCAAAATTGAGTTCTTTAGCATTAACTCGACTCACAGTGTTTGGAGGAAGAAAAATGCTGACTATGATCCTAAAAACACTATCCCTACAGTCAAGCACGGAGGTGGAAACACTATTTTTGGGGCTGTTTCTCTGCTAAAGGTACAGACCGACTTTGCCCCTTTGAGGAGTCAATGGGCATAGGCATGCATTGTAAAATCTTGGATGAGAACACTGAAGATGGATTGTGGATGGGTCTTCCAGCATGACAATGACCCAAAACATATCACCAAGATAACAAAAGATTTGCTTAAGAATAAGCACATTAAGGTCATGGAGTGGCCTAGCCAGTCTCCAGACCTGAATCCAATAGAAATGTTATGGAGGGAGCTGAAACTTCGAGTTGCCAAGTGACAACCAAGAAACCTGCCAAGCAACAGCCAAGAAACCCTAGGGATTTAGAGAAGATCAGTAAAGAAGAGTGGACCAAAATCCCTCCTGAAATGTTTGCAAACCTGGTGACCAACTACAAGAAATGTCTTACCTTTGTGCTTGCCAACAAGGGTTTTTCCACCAAAGAGACAAAAAGTCATGTTTTCATGTTTTGCTTGGAGATCAAATACTTATTTTACTCACTGAACTGCATCTCAATTTATAACCTTTGTATCATGTGCTTTTTCTGGATTTTTTGTTTATATCCTGTCTCTATCATTTAAAATACACCTATAATAAAAACCATAGACCCTTCTTTTATTTGCAAGTGGGCAAACTTACAAAATCTGCAGGAGATCAAAAGATTATTTTTGTCACTGTATATATATATATATATATATATATATATATATTGTTTACACTCTGAGTGCTTACTACAGTGCTGATGACTCATATTTAATTGCTGTGAGAGGAAACAGCAAAAATGCAGCCTTTGTTTACAAGTGTGATTGCTGTGATTGGTTACAGTGATCACATGGTACAGCACCAATACAGGACTGCGTGCTGTAGAAGCCATGCATAAGCAGCCAATAAAGGAGGCCATATATATATATACAAGTATGTATATATATACACTCTTTCACATCAACGCTGCTCCTGACCTTTATGTAAATGGCACTGGAGAGGAAGTTGTTAAATAAAGACTTTAAAATTAATAAGGAACGCTCAACTATTGAATATTGATAAACACAGAGTTTTGTTTCACATTCTAGTTATCTTTGTTATAGCTATTATATGTTTCCATAACCCTTGTTACAGTCTGAGCCTGTGTGGGGTAACAGGATATTTTCTAAAACATGTCTTTTTTATTTTCTTCTTGACTGTAAACATAATCATTTTATGTAAACTGAATGCTTATTATATTTGAAAAATCGTGGACCTTTGTAAAGAATGTATATGTGTTTGCCTTTTGGCAAAGGGAAAAGAACTGGTCAACCATATTAAATGTGGTCTCCCTGCAGCTGATTATTTCCCATTACTGACTTACCACGCCTTGTTGTGCACTGTGTCTCTGTATGAAGGCAAACATTTTAGTAGAGGCCGGGTTTTGCTTCCTCATGTCAGATCCTCCAGTAATGAGAACAGTAGTGACATCACCAAATCTGTTAAGACTTGCAGTCAGATAGTAGTGAATTAGATTCACACTGCAGATATAAGCTGTGAAGGCTGTAGGTACAGGACACCAGGATGTGCACTGCTATTTTTCAGAAGGAATTCTTTTTTCAGAGTACTTCTTAGGCACAATTGACATTTATGGATGTTCCATATACCACAGCAAATCTTTTTTTAACTAAGTTTCACTTTAACAAGGCAGATGCATCATACACTCTTCCGAACATGCCCATTTAGCTGTAACTTTATGTTTATAGGTATGGCTGAACAATCATGAGCAGTGAATAATTAGAACATTCAAATCCTGTATAATTATATATTTATATTACCTATTTCTTTTCGTATAAGGCCCCTTTCACGCGAACGATCAGATCCGCCTGTCAGTTTTGTAGGCGGACCTGATCGGATCCTCCATGCATCCCTATGGGGCAGCGGATGTCAGTGATGATATGTCCACTGACACCCGCTGCCATCCGCATCAGATCCTGTCCGTGAAATCCGGATGGATGGAAACCCTACTTTCCATCTGTCCAGGGGACCGGATCGGATGGGAGCAGACAGGCGTTCCACTCTCATCCGATTCCCCCATAGAGAGCAGCGGGGCTCTGACACCGCTGAGCAGCATGGAGTCCGCCGACGGAGGCAGACCGTGTGAAAGAGCCCTAATAGCACATTTGTGTGTGCACTTGTATAAGGCACAGGACAGACTAAATAACCTACTGTCCACTATGCAATCATTTTTTTTCAAACATAGATGGGGCGTGTTTTCCTTTTTCTTCTCCTCATTACCTGCTCTGTGAGATACCAGCACCTCCATCAGTCTTTGACCTTCTTCCAGAACTGCATCTTTTAGTGCACAGTGACTGTCCACACTCTGCTTGAAGTTCTACAAAAGATCAAGGAAGAGTCAGGATAATAAACACAGCTTTCAGTTATCACCTTCATTTTGTAATATTTAGGGGAATGATCTTCAGACAAAACAATTACAGGCATACCCCTCTTTTAAGTACACAATGGGACCAGAGCATGTATGTAAAACGAAAATGTACTTAAAGTGAAGCAATACCCTTTTTCATTTCTCAATTCATGTAAATACACAAGCTCCATAGGAAATCTTGGTCAGCTTGACGTGGCATTGCTCCCAAACCATGCAACAAGGACACCAAGCTTGGGGAGCATGTTAAGGGGATCCAGGACTATGACATAGTAGATTACCTAGGCAAGCTGGCCAGCCACAAACAGGATATGTTGTAGTCCTGGGTCCCCTCTCGGTGCTCCATAAGTTTGGTATCCCTGTCACTTATGGTTTGGGAGCAGTGCCATGTCAAGCTGACCAAGATTTCCTATAGACGCCAATGTTAAAAACCGGGAGTAGTGTCATGCCAAGCTGAACAAGCTGTGTCCTTACTCGCGAGTGTACTTAAAGTGAGTGTACTTAAAGCGGGGTATGCCTGTATACAAATATGCTGAGCAAAATCATTTCTGTTGATTTCTAGTAAACTGTAGAAGACTATAGTTAGTAGAATAATTCTAGAGAAGGACTCACACATACTAGACCTGTGATGACATGAGAATAGGTTTCTAAAAGTGTACTTCAACCCAAAAAATCAAATGTTAGCTTACCAATCCTTAGATGTGGCGGCTGCCTTAGACATCTATTTTTAGTTTTTTTTCCTTTATTTTCACCTGGTGATCTGGCCAGTAACACACTTTTTGTCTTAATGTGGCTATCTGTGTAGGAGCAACAGAAACACCCTTGAACATCAGCACTGTCTGGAGAGGGTGCTATCAGATGGACTAGTAGATTTAGAAGGACTTCAAGGAGGAAATTCATTATTTGTTTAGGCACTTTTTCTTTTTATGGAGTGGGGTGTAGAGGGTCGACTCTAGAGGTCCCCCGAAGAGATAGTGATATAAATAGGTGGGAATAAATCGCAAGACAAAATGTAATATATGAAGAGGAGAGGAAGGTCAGGGGGTTAAAATTATAGGTATGAGGTGACCTTAATGCTAGATTTAAGGTCATGCTTGACCTCTAGAAGAAGCTCAGTAAGTCTTGGTACTATTGGAACAAATTTACCTTTTCTAAACATTACAAAGTGTTTATCGACTCTTGTTGACTTTGGCACATGCAGGTTTATGGAAGGTGAGGCTGTTTTTTTTTCCCAGCAAAGCGGGATACAAATGTACGTGGCATTGTTTAAATGAATAAGAGTTTTTAAAGTAAAAAAATTAAAATAAAATTATTTTTAGAATTTTTTTTAAAGATCTAATAATGGCTGGTCAAAAGGTGACCAAATGCCTAGGCAAGTATGAATTTTTAATCAAAAAGGAAATCAGCCAATCAAAACTGTGAACATGCAAGAACTTGTATTTTTTGTATCCAAAATTACTTTATAAATAACCCATGGCCGTAAAACAAACCCATTTCCCTTCAACCATGCCTCTAACGGCCAGGAAATGTGGTGGTATTTGAAAAAGTTTATCTTCTCTTGCTGTGGGGGTGGTCAATGCTTTTCGTTCTGAGCTAGGCCTTTAATTATCAACACGTAGTTGAGGAGGCTGCAGTACACCTAATTGGGGGGTCTAGTACTGGGGCCCAAATTTCATTGGTGCAAAGATAGAAAGTTATATAATAGTTTTAAACAGCTGGTTATCTAGTGGTTTCTGTTCATGAATAACAAAAATAAATTAAACATAAACTTTCTTTTTAATTCAAGTAACAATGAAATCCTGCATATTTATATTTCCTCTCCTTTTTAGTTGTCTTCTTGAGACTGCCCTATTATTTTACAAAGCTCAGTAGCTGAAGCTGGAATTTACAAACAGAGCTGAATGGCTCACTGCAACAACTCCTCCCTTATCAGGAAGCAAAATCTAAACATCCTGGGTTGAAGTGGATGGACTGATGTCTTTTTTGGACCTCACTAACTATGTAACTATGTAAAGGTACTTGGGAATGGGAGGTTTAAAAGAAGTACTGCAAGGTTGTCTCTCAGGTCTGCTTTAGTTAAATTGTGTATGATAGGAATGACATTGTAAGGATGATGTAGGTATATAGGGCGCTTCTGTATAAATGGAACCTCTGGATATCCTGGTTCTCTGGGCTACCATCCAAACAGGGACTAACAACAACTGAAAATGCAGAGAGGGCACTTGAGCAGCACTCAAAGAGGTTTCACACTAACTTTCTGTGAGTGTTTTTAACCACGTTTGTTTAATAAATACGGGGGTACTGCACTTAGAAGCACCTCTCTTTCTATTGACATTGTTGATATATAAAGCTGTTAACTAAACCAGAAAAAGCTGACCATTGTAAGCACTCCAATTAGTGTTTAATGGTATGTCAACCCCATAACAGACACACGGTGTCACTAATCTCAGCCTTGTCCCAGCTCACTATTTAAGTTGCCCCTTCTAACTGGGTCAAAATGATGCAGGTTTCCTGGATGATAAGCCACTAGTGGAGTGAAAAATTTCTAGGTCCCCAGAGTCTGTCCTTGTGCCATAAACACATAGATGGAGGAGGAAGAGGAATAGGAGGTAGAGAAGCTGGAGGTGGAAGAGGGGAAGGAGAAGGAGGTCACATTAGTAATGCTTGCCACCTCAATGCATCAGCATCTCTACCTCTCCTTTCAGGCTTGCATGTAAATTTTTTTGGATGGTCCTAATTTGGGAACATGTGGGCAGCTTACGGCTGTAGGATTCCACCCTTTTTAACACTGCCTGCCCTTTCCTAGATTTTTGCATTTTATTGCAAGATAAAACCTGCCCTATCTATTTGTTGTCTTTTCAAGTGCTCATTTACTGTATTGATTCAAATTAATTTCTAACAAATACATACCCAAATTCTATATTTTGAGGATTTTTCGAATAATGGGGGAAACAGGGATAAGACAAGGTTTGGGAAATGTAGAATTAGTGTTTTGTGCACTCTATTTTAACATTTTAATAAACTTTTTTAATAATGCAGTGTGACACTGCAAAAAAGTATCTCACAAATTATGATATAGTTCCCCTTTAAAATAAATATAATATTGAAATATTGTTCTAGACTGTAAGAAATTGCTGTAGAAGACAATTAACACAAAGAAGGTTTTGGAGAAATATATATTGGATTATAAAGATTTCCTAATAAAATTGTTCTAATGAAGTTTTCCTTTCTATGTGATAACTTTAAAGATTTAGGAGCCTGTCTTCTTCCCCCCCCCCCCCCGCTAGATGGTAATGCTTTTCACGGAAATTGCATCTAGACGTGTTTTTTTACGCCATGACGCGATTCCGCAGGTAACGTCATGACGTCATATTACATCATGACACAAATTTGCATCATGATGTCACAACGTGACATGCACAATGACGCAAATGCAGTAATTACATGGAAAACCCTTTAAATAGAGGTAAGAAAGGGGTGGCCGCCATTTTGACTTTAACTATGTGGGGATAGTTTTGTCTCCTCCATTTTTTTCTTTATTTTCAGACACTTTAATTTGGTGCATTTATTTTTCACTCCTAATGAAGCCTATCAATTAAGCAAAACATGAAGAGTTTTAGGTTTTTAGTAGCACTTTTATTATTTGGAGTACAGCATGGTTTATAGGGAGGGTGTTTTTTGAGTTTTGGCAGGCAAATTGAGTGCAATTAGTACCTAGCTCATTTATAAAGCAGGTTTGATCAGTATTCCTAGCTTTCAAGGCAGGTTTATATATAGGGTCAGATAGAGTGTCAGACTAGGCATATGAGAATTTGTCAGTTCAGGTACTAGCCAGCTACCGAGTCCAGGGAGCAGTGCATAACACAGATAGCTGCTCTTGTGGAAAGTTACACTATTACAGAAGGTTATCCAGGATCCTCATACACACCGGTCAGAGAGATAGAGTATAATAGTTTCCATTATTTTTTTACTAGGTAGGCTTGATTAGCAAGAGGAGTAAGCTTAACTAATGTTTTGAAGCAACATAGACCATAATAGACCATTGTACTGTTGAGGCAGGCTTTATAGGAGATCCTACGAGAGAGACTTGTGAGTCCCTCCAGTCATTGTTGATGTGAGGGTCATTTAGAACCTCAACCTAGTATATCTCACAGGTATATCTCACAGGTGACAGCACCTGTAAGTATTAAAGAGAAGAGTTCTTTGTCTGTTTATTTCTGGTTAGAATTGAGGGTTGATTTAAAGGAACACCATACAGGTCATCAGTTGGGTTGGTTGTTCCCTCCCTCCCCATTCTTTTTCTCTTGATTTTCTCTATTTTCTGCCGCCTTTATTATTTACTATTGCGTGCACCAATCATCATTAACACTATCTGCCAACCAATAAACCAAACCCTCCCTTTTTGTACAGATATACATTCCAGAACTGTTTAATAAAATTCAAATAGTATTATATTTTATTGCCAGTGGCCTATGGTAGGCATGGCAAGCACCCTCCATTCAGTTAGAATCTAGTTATTGCCAGCAAGGTATCCTTTAAAATATTTAGGGTATTAGTTTGTATAATTTATAATATTAAACTGATTTGCTACTGGCCAATTAGTATGATGTTGGGGGATTCACCTTTTTTTTTTTTTAAGGGGTCTTTCACACGGGCATTCCGATCAGATCCGCCTGTCAGTTTTTTAGGCGGATCTGATCGGATGCCCCATTCAGCCCTATGGAGCAGCGGATGTCAGCGGTGACATGTCCGCTGACACCCGCTGCCATCCGCATCCGATCCTGTCCGTGAAATGCGGACGGATGGAAACCCTATTTTCCATCCGTCCTGGGGATCGGATGAGAGCGGACAGGCAGTCCGCTCTCATCCGATTCCCCATAGAGAGCAGCGGGGCTCTGACACCTCCCTCTCTGCACACAGTGCGGAGACAGAGCAGTCATCCACCGGCTCAGCGGGGATCGGCGGATCGATCTCCGCTGAGCAGAGCACAGTCCGCTACGGAATGCGGACCGTGTGAAAGGGGCCTAAGAGTAAACTTTCCTATAACATTTTGATCTGTTGTTACTGCTTGACAAAAAAACCTGGAAACTGATTGCTTTCTATGCACAGCTGCACCAGCTTTTGCACTCTCCAATTTTAGTAAATCAGCTCTGCCTAGCTTGATCTGTTAAAGAAAGTTGAAAAATAACAGATTTACTGGCTGGATCAACAGGTAAGAATGAAGTGAAAAGGGCTTAAAAAAAAAAAGAAAGAAAACTAACTCAGCCACCACATTTATGGGTTATTAAGAAATGTAATTCTTGCATTTGGGTTTAGACACACTTAAGGAATACATTGTGCCAAATGGCTTCTGTGTTTTTTGGAAATATTAAAGTTAAAGTGAGATGCACTCCCATTTATAATTTTGTCAAAATGCTAAGTTAGTCTTTATTTGACCGCAAATGTCTTACATAAATTAATGGGGATATGTTCATTAAAATACTTATAATGTTTTTGTGATACTGGTGAATGTATCCATGCAATATGCAAATTAATCTTATTGAAAGCTCCATCCATGCTACCTTTGAAGATGTGTAGAAATCTAGTCCTTTGGCGAAAGAAAAACACTGTGCACCCACCCGTGTACTAGGCAACGCCTCCATAAATGTGCCCTCTCTAGCACAAGAATCTAATTTAAATAACAAAATTTTACTTTTGCATTTGAAAAACTAGGTGCTGTGAGGGTCATTGCGAGACCCAGCAAAGAACCTCACAAATCCAGCTACTCTATGACGCATGACTGCACCCCCTTCCCCAAACATAACCATTTTCATATGTAAAATGTGTGTAAAGCATAAGGAAAGAAATGATTTGCACAAAAATTTCACTTTGGGATTAATAAAGTTTTCTGAACTAAACTGAACTGCACAACACTGGGAGTAAAAGCTCTTTATATGCTGGTGACAAATATTGTAAGCTGAACTCAAGGCATATATAAAAAGTGATAATTCACTCAATTATGTATTCATGAAAACATCAATATTTGACTCAACTCCGGTCCTCAGGGCCCACTAACAGGCCAGATTTTAAGTATTACCTTGGGGAGATGCAGACTAGAGTACTGCAATCACTGAGCAGCAAATTATATCACCTGGGATGGATTTCAGTTATCCTGCAAACCTGGCCTGTTAGTGGGCCCTGAGGACCAGGGTTGAGGACCACTGCTGTAAAGCAGCATCAGAATTGGATAAGGTGGGTAGCACTTTTGACCTATCAGGTATCCTGTATGCACAAAGAGAAGAAAACACAGAGATGACCTCATCAGTCCACAGATCCTTTACCGTCCAGTCGGGGTTATACTCCTTTTATTGTCTATAGTATAATTAGGCCTCTTACACACGATACTCCTGTTTGAGCATCTCCTAAGAAAAATACTAAAATTGGAGAAGCCAGAATCTGGAGCAACTGTGCATGACAACCAATCAGCCTGAAGCTTTAATTTTCAAAGCCTACCTAAACAAGCTGACATTAGAAGCTGACTGGTTGTATTGCACGGCTGCTCCAGTTTCTGTCTGCTTCACTTTTAGTAAATTTCCCCCAGTGTATTCTCAATGGAAGCCAAATACATAAAACAGTGCCAATGTAGCTGCAAAACTGTCATGCATGGTTTTGTTAACAAAAAAATTATTCCTCGTTAAAATCATGGTAATATGAGAATACAGATTAGGGGATGTAGCGCAGAAATGCTTTAGTATAGGACTGTATAAATACCATTCATACAGGAAGTACCAACTGATGGTATGCCAGTTTGGTGACAGGTGCCTGTGATAATGTTTTGTTCCCTTCCATTACAGAAGTTACGGCTGAGGGTTGAATGTGTGTTCTAGATGTCTTCATCCACCTGAGGGGCAAACAACATCCATCTAGCACCCATCCTGTGGGCCCGGTAGTAAAAAAAGATGGACCGGAGGACCAAGTATAACGGAAGATTGAACACCAATGTAGATTGCACCTAAAAACTAGGTAAACTTCACTGGAAAAACAATGATATTTTGCAGACACACAGGATGCCTTTTTTAAGGTCCGACATGGCCCTAAAAAGTCAATGTTTTGCAGGGGAGGACTGGGCCAGGGGTCAGGGTGGCAATTACCCCCTGGGCCGCTCTGATGCCCCGTAAAAAGGCTGCACCGCTTCTGCCACAGACATGCCTAAAGGATTTCTGGTGAAGAGAAGTAAAAAGTCTCTGCTGCTGACCTACTGAGTGCGGGTTGAAGACAAGGACAAAGCCCAGGCTCCCCCCCCCCCCCTTCAGCACGGATGGTGTAAACTGTGTCTGAGCAGAGGCCGGTTCTATTCCCCACTGGAGACTCTTCTGCCCCGGCCACCCCCAACCCAAGCTGTCCCAGCTCCCCCCAGCCTCCCCCTGCTGGCCATGTCGGGAACCCAGATTCAGCCAGTAAGTAGGGAATATCTGGAGCAGGGCTTCCGCTTGGGATGGGGGTCAGGAGGAGGATTTGAAGAGTCCGGGGGTGAGAGAAAGTGGGAGGGGGGCCGAGTTGCTGCACCATGGGCCTCTGGTTTGTACTTGCCCCCTAGGCCGAAAGTTGCCAGTCTGCCCCTGATGTTATGCCATTCAAGGAAACCTAGATTTACCTGCAATCTACGTTGGTGTGCTGGCTTCCCTCTATCCATCTGACACTGCATGGTGGGTAAGAGCCTAGGCTGCCCACCAAAAAAAGATTTGTTCTTATGCTTTTTTTTCTTTTGTTTTTTTTAAATCATAGCGATGGGCACCAAAGGCCACTACAAGCATAGAGGTCTCTAAATATATCTAAATACTATAACAGTGGTTATGTGTCTTTTAGCCTTCCAGGCCTAGATGCACTGGCCACCCATACCACTATAAATGGTGCATTGCGGCAAAGTGGACTTGCAGGGATGCAAACCTGGCCAATTTAATGAATTAAAAGTAATAACCAATTGAGCAAGAAACATTAGAAAAACAGGATTCCACCTCAAAAACACATTATCTCTAGAACTAAAATGGTGATAAAGGGGAATTAATTTAGCTACCATGAGAAACCTTTTTATCCCCAGAATACAAAGTGGTTTTTGCCGTACTGTTGGTGAAACTCTGGAATCCTATGACATGGCAGACAACAACAGAAAACGCCATGGGTGAATTTAAAATTGGATTGCATACATTTCTTGCAAGAGCTCACATCCTCAGCTGCACTCATCAGTGCAGTTATTGATTTGGGCTATAGATGTTGGGGTCAGGAAGGAATAGTTCTCACCCACTGTGAAGATAAATTGGCAGCTTTCTCATTTGAGGTTTTGTTTTATCCTCTTCTTCTGGACCAAATGTACTAGAACAGCATTAATTTTTAAAAGGAATATTTTGATTAGATTTGTCAATGTTGAGATGGTGTGCTAATACTGTAAATATGCAAAAGAATGACAGCTCGTATGTGTCCTCACTCTATGAAGAGTTTATATGAAAATTTCTATAAATATGGTTTATAGTAAAACTATCAAATATGTCAGATAAAACAGTAATGCAATTATTTGCGAAGAAAAAGAGTTTTCCGAGGTGTGTGACTATAATGACCAGAGACTTGTAGAGTTTCCTCCCCATCATCTCACCAGGTGTGTATGGAGGTAAAGCTGGAGTGCCTCTGTTTCAGGCTGAGGAGGGGTCCAGTTCTCCGTAGCTTCCATTGCATCTTGTAACCATCGAATGAATCTGTCAAGCTTGGACACAAAGCCCTGGGAGGAAAAAAGAAAGTCAGTTGTAGATAAAACAATAGCACCATCTGCTGTTCTTTTATGGTGATAACAATGGATATATAAAAATACATGTAACGAGGCAGCACAAAGATCCCTGGTGATAAAGTATCCATTGCAAATTAAAATATTTGAGCTTGGAATAGTTCGGAGGGGTCAGTCAGTGAAAGACTTTCTGATTGGTTGTTATTGGATACATTATAGGATATAAACATTACTTACTCTCTTTTGACAGTTTTAAAATAGAACTAAAGGCAAACTTTTTTTTTAAATTCTTTTTATTTTGGATAGAGTAAGAGAGGGTAATAACTCCTGCCATCTGTGTCACATTGGGGGGATTTCCCTATCCCATTCGTCTTATAGCCAAAACAGGAAGTGAGAAGAAATCCCTCTAAAGTGAGAGAATCCCTTGTTGTCATCAGGGTAAGGTGACCAGATTTTTAAAATGAAATCCAGGGACATATTTTTATTTATTTTTTTATTGGCAAATGGCACAGGACTGAATAATACACAGAGCACTGCTACATAATAGAACGCTTGGTACAGAACTGCATAATACACAGAGCACTGGACACAGGACTACATAGTATACAGAGCACTGGGCACAGGACTGCATAATACACAGAGCACTGGACACAGGACTACATAGTATACAGAGCACTGGGCACAGGACTGCATAATACACAGAGCGCTGAGCACAGGACTGCATAATACACAGAGTGCTGGACTCAGGACTACACAATACACAGAGTGCTGGACTCAGGACTACATAGTATACAGAGCACTGGGCACAGGACTGCATAATACACAGAGCACTGGACACAGGACTACATAGTATACAGAGCACTGGGCACAGGACTGCATAATACACAGAGCACTGGACACAGGACTACATAGTATACAGGGCACTGGGCACAGGACTGCATAATACACAGAGCACTGGACACAGGACTACATAGTATACAGGGCACTGGGCACAGGACTGCATAATACACAGAGCGCTGAGCACAGGACTGCATAATACACAGAGCACTGGACACAGGACTGCATAATACACAGAGTGCTGGGCACAGGACTACATAGCATACAGAGCACTGGGCACAGGACTGCATAATACACAGAGCGCTGGGCACAGGACTACATAGTATACAGAGCACTGGGCACAGGACTGCATAATACACAGAGCGCTGGGCACAGGACTACATAGCATACAGAGCACTGGGCACAGGACTGCATAATACACAGAGCACTGGACACAGGACTACATAGTATACAGAGCACTGGGCACAGGACTGCATAATACACAGAGCGCTGAGCACAGGACTCCACATTACACAGAGCGCTGGGCACAGGGCTGCGTAATACACAGAGCGCTGGGCACAGGACTACACATTACACAGAGCGCTGGGCACAGGACTGCATAATACACAGAGTGCTGGACTCAGGACTACACAATACACAGAGTGCTGGACTCAGGACTACATAGTATACAGAGCACTGAGCACAGGACTTTATAATACACAGAGCGCTGGACACAGGACTACATAGTATACAGAGCACTGGGCACAGGACTTTATAATACACAGAGCGCTGAGCACAGGACTACACATTATACAGAGCGCTGGGCACAGGACTGCATAATACACAGAGCGCTGGGCACAGGACTGCACATTACAAAGAGCGCTGGGCACAGGACTGCATAATACACAGAGCGCTGGGCTCAGGACTACACAATACAAGAGTGCTGGGCACAGGACTACATAATACACAGAGCGCTGGGCACAGGACTACATAATATACAGGAGGGTGTTAGATATAAAGTGCAGGGTTCAAAGGTTTGCTATGCACAGAGGACACTTCAGCCCCCACATCCATAGCTCACCTATGCATCCTTCTTTCACAGATTATCTCTTCAGCCACCTCTTAGCCCTTCCCCCACAACAGCTAAACTCTCCATCTCTCCATGCAGCTGCATCAGCTCTGACCCCTGCTCCCCCACTACCCTCACCTGTGTGCAAACAGACCCCCCCCCCCCCATCAGCTCACCTCCCGTTCTCAGCCCTCCATATAGTCAATTTTTAGTTTTGCCTCTCCTCCACTGAACAGCAGCAGGAGCCGCCGGCGCAGTGAGATCGTCCAGCAGAGGGCGTCTACATCTGAGCCACCAGGCTGTTTCTCAGCCAGCATGGGATGCCCTGTCTACATTAATCTGGCCCTGAATCCGGGGACAGACTTGGGCCGAGGACAGTGTCCTCAGTTTGGGGACTGTCCCTGGAAACCGGGGACGTCTGGTCACCCTACACCAGGTTCACCAGAACAAGTGTCCCTTTTGGAAGATATCCCTTCTATTCCTGTTCCCAACCCATATTTTGGATTGTCTTTCACTTTTCCTTTCCGCAATAACAATACGGTGGACAAACCTGACAGGTGTTCTAATCCCTCTCCACTTGAAAACTAAAAAAAAATAAAAATTTCCTTAACCACTTGCTGACCAGCCGCCGTTCCTTTACGTTGCTTCACAGGACCTCTAGCGGGGGCGTGTGCACCCATTTGCCACAGGGGAAGCCAGTTTGCAGGTCCAAGGGCCACGATTGCCACCAGGCGCCCACGATCGCTCCCCGTGGAGACAGAACGCCAGTCTGCGGTTGTAAACACGGGAGACCGCTGTTCTGTCATTTATGAACACAGGTATCCTATGTTCCTCCTATTTAGCAATTTAGCAACACAGGTCTCTGTGTTTACGTAGCAAGCCCACCCACCCACAGTTAGAAAGCACCCCCTAGGGACAAATTTGACCCTTTGATCGCCCCTGGTGGTAACCCCTTCCCTCCCAGTGTTATTAGTACAGTAACAGTGCATTTTTTAAGCATTGATTACTGTAGCAATGTAGCTGGTCCCCCCCAAAAGTGTCATAAATGTCACTTAGGTGTCCGGTCTGTCTGTCGCAATGTCGCAGTCCTGCAAAAATCGCTGATTGCCGCCATTACTAGTAATGAAAATAAATAAATTAAAATTACATAAATCTTTCCCCTAGTTTTTTAGTTGTGATAACTTTTGCACAAACCAATCAATATGTAGCAGAATACAAATTGGCCAAAAATTACGAAACATTTTTTACATTTTTTTTATTGGGAATGTTACATAGCAGAAAGTAAAAAATAATGCTTTGGTTTTTTTTTCAGAATTATTGCTCTTTTTTTTTTTTGTTTATAGCGCAAAAAATAAAAAAAATGCACAGGTGATCAAATACCACCAAAAGAAAGCTCTATTTGTGGGGGAAAAAGGACATTAATTTTATTTGGGTACAGCATTGCACGACCGCTCAATTGTCAGTTAAAGTAACGCAGTGCCGTTTTGCAAAAAATGGCCTGGTCATTAGGGGGGGAAATCTCCGATCCAGAAGTAGTTAAAGTGGTTTGAAAAACGTTTCCATATAACCAATAAAGTGACTGGCCTCAGGTGATACACAGAGATGAAACAAATCCTACAAAAGTTGTACCTGTCTCTCTGCAATCACTCTTCTCTACATCCGTTCATGTGCTAAATTTACAGCTTGTCTGAGAGTTCTGAAAAAAGTGGGTGGAGAGTTGAAGTTACACACTACAAGGCTCAGTGAGGAGAGCTCTGAGAGCTGATTGGAGGGTGCTTTAGCACAGCACACAGAAACAGAGCCAAAGCAGTCAATCAGCTGGAGCTCCCTCCCCTGTCACCATTTTTCTCTTAGGCTGTGGCTGTGAGTCACAGCAGGAGGTCCGGTGCATCCCTGTTCAGGTTCGAATTTTTGCCTGAATTCGCACCTGAAATTGAGCCAAAGAAGCACAGGACCCTTTTCCAATTGGACCGCGGCTGCCCCGGAGCTGTGTGAACCGACTTCATTGAGAGCCGGTCATACTCTCCTGTCATGCGAATTGGATGCGGAGAAACCCACATCCAATTCACATCAGTGTGAACCCATCTTTAGTGTCAGCAAAACGTGTCAGAAGTGATTCATGCTGATAGCAGAGGAACGAAGCAGCAGAAAGAAATAATACTTAGTGTTGTTAACTGAGACAAGTACCCACTATAGAGGGATCTGCTTTGTTCATATTTCATGTCCGAGATTTACAACCACTTTAAAGTGGTTCTAAAGGCAGAAGTTTTTTTCTCCTAATGCATTCTATGCATAAAGATAAAAAAAACATTCTGTGTGCAGTAGGCCCCCTCAGCCCCCTTAATACTTACTTATCTGATCCCCAGCTCGATCCAGCGATATTTCATGAAAGACTCGGCTGTCCGTGACTCTCCCTCCTGATTGGAGACACACGACGGGGTCCATTGGCCCCCACTGTTGTCAATCTGTCAGGGAAACGGCTGTGGAAGAACTGGCATTGCTGCCAATACTAGAAGTGGGCGCATCATTGGCAGAAGAATGGCGAATTGCCGCTCACAGGTGCGCGGTGGTGCAAATCAGCGAACACGTGTGCGCAATGGCGCACGCGTAACATGACAGATGAGGCCATTTGCTGGCCTATATAAAACCGCTGCTTATTCCCTCAAATTGCTGGATTATTGTCAGCCTTCCTGTGTCCTTACCTTGGATTTCCTGTTGTGACCCGACTTGTTCCTGACCTGTCTAAACTCCTTCTCCTGCCGTTGACCCTCTGGGGTGCTCTACCAAACTTGCTCCTCTTTGATCACCTGTGTATGACCTCGGCTTGCTTTACGGACTTTGCTATTACTACCTGCCTGCCTACCTGTGTATGACCGCGGCTTGCTTTACGGACTTTGCTATTACTACCTACCAGCCTACCTGTGTATGACCGCGGCTTGCGTTACGGACTTTGCTATTACTACTTGCCTACCTGTGTATGACCGCGGCTTGCTTTACGGACTTTGCTATTACTACCTGCCTGCCTACCTGTGTATGACCACGGCTTGCTTTACGGACTTTGCTATTACTACCTGCCTGCCTTCCTGTGTATGACCGCGGCTTGCTTTAAGGACTTTGCTATTTCTACCTGCCTGCCTAACTGTGTATGACCTTGGCTTGCTTTATGGACTTTGCTATTACTACCTGCCTGCTTTCCTGTTGTGACCTCGGCCAAGTTCCTTTTTCCACTAACTGCCTTTGCCCCCTGACAGATTACCCGTGTTTGACCCTCAGCCTGGCTTCTACTCCTGTTTCTTATGAGCACAAGTTTGCCAAGTACATCTGGAGTTTCTCGGGAGACATCTGCCTTGCTGTGTATCCTGTCTTCTCCAGCATCCACCAGGTGATCACCGGCCCAGCTGTACAGTAGTTGGCAACCTGTGCTTCTTTGGGCGCTACACCTCCTGTCCCATCTTCAGGGGTGTGCCACACTTAGCTGCAAGGGGTGCAGTGGCGACCGGTGCGTTGGGGGCACAGGGGCACCGCCCCCTTATCCATGCGTCCGGCCCCCTAATCTGCATGCGGGGCGCCGGACGCATGGAGTTCAATGGGTTTTTTTTTCTTCTGAAGCACGTGATTAGAGCCAAAGGCTCTAATAGGCTTCAGAAAAGGGTGGATCCAGGGCGCAGAGCAGTGTGCCCCGGGCCCACCCATTGTGTGACGATAGCGAATTAATATTCGCTATTGTTACACGGATCCTCCTCCTGGCCATTTAGGAAGCCGAGACCGAGATCAGGGAAGTGAGGCTGAGCCGAGATCAGGGAAGTGACAGGGGTAGGAGCGGAGATGATTCATGTTGCAGCGGAGATGTTTTAACGTAACCGCGGCAACAGCTGAGGTGGTGTAACGTTACAACACACTACCGTGAAAATTGCCTACCCTCCGAGCATGCGCAATGCTAAGCTCCTCAGCTGTTCAATTACGTATCCGGAGCTGTGAGCATGCGCACTGCTAAGCTGCTCAGCTGTTCCATTACGTATATGACAGGAAGTGACGAGGGTAGGGAATTTTCACGAGGTAGGGTTTTTTAACGTTACACCGGGACTTCCTCAGCATTCACTTCCTGTTAGGTCATCTCCCAGAAGCTTTCACTTCCTTGTTGCATTGCAGAAGAGGGTGTGTTCACTACTCTGGACCACACCTCCCTCATTAGAATACCACCTTCCACCTACTTCTAATACAATTTGATTGTACAATCTCCTTTAGATCTCCCATCAGCTATGTAGTTCAAGGGCCTACAGGGAAAGCTAGGGGACAGATGCATCACACACAAAAATGGGTCTTTTAAACGGTGGCTCACAAATTCACATAAATGTCTTATTTTTTTAAAGATACAAATTAGTGTGACTCACATTTATTTGATATATTATATAGTAAAAGGGCCTACCTTATTTTATACAAATTTAATGGAATGTTCAGGTGTGTCCACCTATTCCAGAGTTCTGGTAAATCTAAAGAAAATTGTATAGAGATCAGATTGCACAGTGTATGGCCATCTTTAAACAAGTACAGATGAGGGAGTGAATGGGGACACTCTGTTAGGCCTCGTTCACATCTCCATGTAGAGAAAACTCACATTCACGCATTTGTTTGTTTTGGGTGCGTTGGAGCGTTTTCACTCGTCATGCATAGGGCAGCTCATTCACTTGAATGGGCTGCCCAACATGCAACAATCACCCCAGAACTTTTTTGGAGCAGGGCATGGTGCTTGATGGCAGTTTTTGGTGTGTTTGGCGCACTTGGGGAGCCTTTAACATGTAATGACAACACGATGCACATTGCAGCATTTCTGAAACACATGGCAAAGTGCACATTTTCTGTGTGGTATGCCACAGATATGAATGGAGCCTCATTGTTTTTGTGTAAACGCACCAATTTCACTTTCAAGCCCTATTCACACCTAGAGTAGTGGGAGCGCATGTTTTTTAGCTAGTTTTTCCAGTGAAACACATAGGGCAGCTGGTTGATTTCAATGGGTTGTGCTACACCTGGCAAGGTAACCCGTGGGACACGTTTGCACCTTTTTTAGTGCATTTGTTACCTGTTTTTTCATGTGGCAAAATGCGTAGTTGCTTCTGTGTGCCGTTAACAATTCATTTATTTTATTTATTTCAGGTACTTATATAGTGCTGTCAATTTATGCAGCGCTTTACATATACATTGTACATTCACATCAGTCCCTGCCCTCAAGGAGCTTACAATCCAAGGTCCCTAACTCACATTCATACATACATAGAAGGGCCAATTTAGAAAGGATCCAAAAAACCTTCAAGCATGTCCTTGAAGTGTGGGAGGAAACAAGAGCACCCGGAGGAAACCCACAGAGGCACAGGGAGAACATGCAAACTCCAGGCAGGTAGTGTCATGGTTGGCATTTGAACCAGCAACCCTTGGTGTCCCATAGTTGATAGGTGTAGGTGTGCTAATGAGGTCAGCTGGTAATCTCCTTCCTGTATCTGGCTTGTCTTTCTGTGTCTGTATACCAGGGAGTTTCTGCAGCGATCTGAGAAATATAGCAAGTGCTAAGGTAAGGCCTTGTTTTCAAAATCAAAGAAAGCTTGTATTTTTGTTTGCAAACTCCAGGCAGGAAGTGTTGTGGTTGGGATTTGAACAAGCGACCCTTCTGCTGCTAGGCGAAGGTGCTAACCACTACACCACTGTGACACTGAAATCACAACTGGGTCATTTTAGGTGTATAAATGTGGCCATACACTATACAATCTGATTGTACAATCATTGTACACTCTCCTTTAGATTTACCAAAACTATATACAGTAAAACCTTGGATTGTGAGCATAATTCGTTCCGGAAACATACTTGTAATCCAAAGCACTCTTATATCAAAGCGAAGTTCCCCATAAGAAATAATGGAAACTCAGATGATTCGTTCCAAAACCATTTATTCATAAGTCCTTCAGTTTATAGTCCATATAAAAAGATTATAGCATTGCGATAGGTTATATAACCATAAAATGTCCATCCACAAATAGCCGCTTCCACAAGGGGATTAGAAGCAAAATCCAGCAGGAGCTACATAGTATCAAAGAGAAGAGAGGCGCCTCTAAGTGTAGCAATATGGTTCCATTTAATGAAGGTACAACATTTAGCAACTCACATGGTTGATGAATAAAACAGGCACATCTAAGTATGCAGGCATCCGGGGTAAAGCTGTCCACATAGACTATCTTCTGCACCGCCTGCTACCAGTCTGTAATCCTGACGGGGAAGACCACCCTGCAGTAAAGCGAACTGAAAAGCGAGGGGCAGCATGGAAGGGATGACATAGATGGCGGTGCGGAAGATGGTCTATGTGGACAGCTTTAGCCTGGATGCCTGCATCCTTAGATGTGCCTGTTCCAATCATCAACCATGTGAGTTGCTAAATATTGTACCTTCATTAAATTTAACCATATTGCTACACTTAGAGGCGCCTCTCTTCTCTTTTATACTCAGCTGTGACTTGACGCTACTTGTATATCAAGACATCGCTTGTATATCAAGTCAAAATTTATTTGAAAATTTTGCTTGTCTTGCAAAGCGCTCTTAAACCAAGTTACTCTCAAACCAAAGTTTTACTGTACAGTAAAACCTTGGTTTGAGAGCGCTTTGCAAGACAAGCAAATTTTTTAAATAAATTTTGACTTGATATACAAGCGATGTCTTGATATACAAGTAGTGTCATGTCACAACTGGGTATAAAAGAGAAGAGAGGTCCCTCTAAGTGTAGCAATATGGTTACATTTAATGAAGGTTCAATATTTAGCAGCTCACATGGTTGATGATTAAAACAGGCACATCTAAGTATGCAGGCATCCGGGGTAAAGCTGTCCACAAAGACCATCCTCCGCACTGCCATCTTTATCACACTCTTCCACGCTGCGCTCCACGAGCGATTCAAATTCTCGCTTTCAGATCACTCTACTGCAGAGTAGTCTTCCCAATCACAATTGCAGACTGACATCTGTGAGAGCCAGTGGTTCAGAAGATGGTCTATGTGGACAGCTTTACCCCGGATGCCAGCATACTTAGATGTGCCTGTTTAATCATCAACCATGTAAGTTGCTAAATGTTGTACCTTCATTAAATGTCCCCATACTGCTACACTTAGAGGCGCCTCTCTTCTCTTTTATACTCTGTAGCTCCTGCTGGATTTTGCTTCTAATCCCCTTGTGGAGGAGCCATTTGTGGATGGACATTTTATGATGACGCAACCTATCACATTGCTATAATCTTTGTATATAGACTATAAACTGAAAGACTTATGAATAAATGGTTGTGGAACAAATCATCTGAGTTTCCATTATTTCTTATGGGAAAATTCACTTTGATATAAGAGTGCTTTGGATTACAAGGATGTTTCCAGAACGAATTATGGTCGCAATCCAAGGTTTTACTGTAATCAATCCAATCACTCTGTATCCAATCAGGCAAGCTCTTGTACTACATTAGGGGGTATTCTGTGGGCTGCACATGGCCCCAGGGAATTTAACATGCACATTGAGCTTGTCTGAAGGGGCACTAGGGAATTCAGGCAAATGCAAGCATGCAGAAATGCGGGGGATGCTGTGAAAACTTAGTTGAGGGGTGAAGGTGTGCTAATGAGGTCAGCTGGTAAACTCCTTCCTGTGTCTTATTGGCTTGTCTGTTTGTGTCTGTATACCAGGGAGTTCCTAAGAAATATAGCAAGTGCTAAGGTAAGGCCTTGTTTTCAAAATCAAAGAAAGTTTGTATTTTTGTGCAAAAGAAGTATATTGGTATATAGGGGAGCTGGATTTTAGAAAACAAAAATTCGAAATCATCAGCATTGTCAGAGACAGACTTAAGAACAATCCTAACTTCCTCAACATTTTAAAACTACAAAAAAATTTTTACCTGGCTTTGGTTTGTTTGCATTTTATCATTAATTTTACAGTGGATATAAAAAAATCTATACAACCCCTGTTAAAATGTCAGATTTCTGTGATGTAAAAAAAAAAAATGAGACAAAATAAATAATTTCAGATTTTTATCCATCTTTAATGTGACCTATAAACTGTACAACTCAATTGAAAAACAAACTGAATTTTTTTTTTTGGGGGGGGGGGGGGAATAAAAAAACTAATGTGGTTGCATAAGAGTTCAAACCCTTCTATAACTGGGAATGTAGATGTGTTCAGAATTAAGCAATCACATTCAAACGCATGTTAAATAGGAGTCAGTACACACCAGCCATCATTTAAAGTGCCTATGATTAACCCCAAATAAAGTTCAGCTGTTCTAGTAGATCTTTCCAGACGTTTTCTTAGTTGCATCCTACAGCAAAAGCCATGGTCTGCAGAGAGCTTCCAAAAAAATCAGAGGGATCCCATTTTTACAAGGTATCAGTCAGGAGAAGGTAAAAAAAATAATTTTCAAGGCATTGGAAAAACCATGGAACACAGTGAAGACAGTCATCAAGTGGAGAAAATATGGCACAACAGTGACATTACCAAGAACTGGACATCCCAAAATTGATGAAAAGACGAGAAGAAAACTGGTCAGGCTGCCAAGAGGCCTACAGCAACAATTAAAGGAGCTGCAGGAATATCAGGCAAGTACTGGCTGTGTGGTACATGTGACAAAAATCTCCTGTGTTCTTCATATGTCTGGGCTATGGGGAGTGGCAAGACGGAAGCATTTTCTTACAAAGAAAAACATCCAAGCCTGGCTAAAAATTTTTAAAAACGCATCTGAAGTCTCCCATAAGCATGTGGGAAAATGTGTTATGGTCTGATGAAATCAAGGTTGAACTTTTTGGCCATAATTACAAAAGATATGTTTGGCGCAAAAACAACACTGGTCTGGACATCACCAAAGAACACTGTACCCACAGTGAAGCATGGTGGTGGCAGCATCATGCTTTCGGCTGTTTTTATTCAGCTGGAACAGGGGCCTTAGTCAAGGTAGAGGGAATTATGAAAAGTTCCAAATACCAGTCAATATTGGCACAAAACCTTCAGGCCTCTGCTAGAAAGCTGAACATGAAGAGGAACTTCATATTTCCACATGACAACGACTCAAAGCATACATCCAAATCAACAAAGAAATGGCTTCACTAGAAGAAGAAGAATGTTTTGGAATGGCCCAGACCTGAATCCGATTGAAAATCTGTGGGGTGATCTGAAGAGGACTGGGCACAGGAGATGCCCTCGCAATCTGACAGCTATGGAGTTTTTTTGCAAAGAAGTGTGAGCAAATATTGCCAAGTCAAGATGTGCCATGCTGATAGACTCATACCCAAAAAGACTGCTGTAATAAAATCAAAAGGTGCTTCAACAAAGTATTAGTTTAAGGGTGTGCACACTTCTTGTTCAACTGAGTTGTACAGTTTATAGGCCAGATTAACCACTTCAGCCCTGGAAGGTTTACCCGCCTTCATGACCAGGCCATTTTTTGGTGGTCGTGCAACACTGTACCCAAATAAAATTGATGTGCTTTTTTTCCCACAAATAGAGTTTTCTTTTGATGGTATTTGATCACAGCTACGGTTTTTATTTTTTGTGCTATAAACAAAAAAAGACTGACAATTTGAAAAAATATATATATATATATTTTTTACTTTTTACTACGAAACATATCCAATAAAAATTTTAAAAAATCTAATTTCCTAATCAATTTAAGCCAATATGTATTCTGCTACATGTTTCTGGTAAAAATTAAATCCCAGTTGGCGTATATTGATTGGTTTGCGCAAAAGTTATAGCGCCTACAAACTATGGGATAGATTAATGGAATTTTTTTTTTTTACTAGTAATGGTGGCGATCAGCAATTTTTAGCGGGACTGCAACATGACTACGGACAAATCTGACATTAAGTGGCACTTTTTGGGGACCAGTGACACTAATACAGTGATCACTGCTAAAAGATTCACTGTCACTGTACTAATGATATTGGCAGGGAAGGGGTTAACATCAGGGGCGATCAAAGGGTTAAATGTGTTCCCTGGGAGTGCTCGCTAACTGTGTGTGGGAAGTGCTTAGCAGGAACACAAGATCTCCATCTTCCCCTTTCACAGAACGGCAGTCTGCCTTGTTTACAGTCAGACTTTAGTTCTGCCTCGCTTACAAACGATCGCCGGGTGCAGGCGAACATCAGGTCTCCTAGACCCACTGATTGGCTCCCGCTGTGTCCAATAACAGCAGAAGTGGGCCAGACCCAATGCACTAAATGACGTACAGGTATGTCATTTCACACAGAAGGGCCACAATTATTTATTTTTGTTTCATTTTTTTACATCACAGAAACCTGAAATTTTAAAAGGGGTGTGTAGACTTTTTATATCCGCTGTATTACTAACAACACAAAGGGGTGTTGGCAAAATACATAAAGGGATACTGTCAAATGTGTTCTATCATACTTTAACACTTTCTACTAACTGATCTTCCTATTCTTTAAAAAAAATCTTTCATGAGAAATTATGTAGGCTGCCATTGCTGATCTACCTTTGAAAATGCTGGATGCCTGGCCATCATGCTGACTCTAACTTCAATACTTTAAATTCCTGGCTTGGAACAACAACGCAGATAACAATTTCTGACTTTTCTGTGACTTTCCTGATTTGTGTGAGTATTTTGGGACAGGTAACAGGCATGCTCAGTATAAACGTAGATATGTTCAATGCACCTCATGTTTTACCTTGCTTTTCTGTGTTCCCTATTTGTATAGATGTAGCACCTTCCTAGGTAGGTGCTAGAGAGAGAGAGTACAGTTTTGGATCTTTTCTGCTTACCAGAAAGATTGCCAGGTAAATCTATATTGTTCTCTCCCTACTAGAGAGCAGGATCTGTTAGTGAGGTCTGCTTAAGGTTCTCAGGTGCAGCTCAGTTTCTCTGAAGTGTTTCACACTGGTCCAATACGGAGGCATATTGGGCAGTGGGAGGAAAGTGCCTTGTTGCATGCTGGGATACTGTATAAATGTCAAGGGAACATGTGCTAGGAGTCTTTCAGCTGGGCAGTGGGGTCCTGGAGGGAGGGGGCAGCTGCCCCTCTTCTGTAGAAGTTGCCATGCAGTCTCAGGTGGTCAGTTAGAGAGGAACTGAACCCGAAGGTCCTGCAGACCTGCAGACTGGAGGGGGGACACTGAGGAGGATCTGTTTTTGCATGCATTGAGTAAAGATCTGTGTCATGGGGCCTGTTCTGAGAGGGCCATCCCTTCAGAGTCAGTGGACAGTTGTCAGTAAAGAGGATGCTAAAGAGTGTCCTGAAGATAATGTAGTTCATCAAGTCTGTTGCTGGAGAGAGAGCAAGAAGACTTAATTCTTCCATACAAGTGGCAGTATGGGTAAAGCAGTGTGATTGCTTACACGAGTAATCTGGTGAGGCCAAGTGAGAGTTGTCCTTATCAACTGTAAATAGTTCAAGTTGGAGTATCCCATTATTTCCCTTCTCCTATCCAAGTTCCACAATGAATAAAAAAATAAAATAAAAAAAACCCTGGACTGTTTATTGATTAACGAGCCGGTGGGAGTAAGGATGGATATGTGAACTTTCCCTAAGTGACTGTCTGCAGGTAATCAGAGGAGACCCAAGAAGTCACCACACTGCAAGCCCTACGGGGACAGCGATACATATAGTTAGTTCGATAGTTAGGTTTTCTGTTATTCTGGTCATGTAGTTAGGTATTTTGTCACTGGGATTTTGGGTCCACTTATATCTTTATATGTGGTCCCAGTTTTCTAGTGTAGCTACGCAGATTTGGCCATCCTTGCTGCTGATTCCTGGCAGCCACCAACTAGACAAAGGAAAACCTACACTGTGACCAGTCACACAAAGCCACTTCCCTTCACTGCTCTGTCAATCAGAGGCCTTCTGACACCATCACATACAATGCAGGACCAGCAGTCCTGCATTATATGAGAAGAGGGTGAGGGACTACCTCCATTCCTATGTCTCAGAGAAAAGAGGAGAAGAGATAAGGAAAGTATTATTTCTTATTATTTTACCCCTAGACTTAATGACCATTTAATTCTTGCAGCACAGAGAAGGAGGGGTGGGGGGTCACTGCAAGGGTAATATTCTATAATTCAGCTTTAAAGGTGAACTCCATGCAAAAAGCTAACTGCATAGATGAAATATATATGCAGGAACTGTTTTACTTGGCAAAGGATTTGTATTTCTGTACATCTAATCCTGAGATTAAAGCAGCGCATAAATTATTACATTACCTGTGGTGGAAGGAAAGAAAATTGCTCAATTCCCCTATCAACACTGACTGTGTTGAATCCCTCCTGCAGCGCTATTGTGTTCTGCCAGCAGAACACAATGGTCACTGCTGGTGGCTATAGCTGCTGGCAGGAATTGCATAAAAAAATCAGACGGGCTGGTTGTACTGAAGTCGCTCGATGGATCAACTTCAGTACAACCAGCCTGCCCATGTATGGATCGAATCTCACCCGGTCCCTTCTAGACCATCCAATATTTGATCCATCTATGACCGACTTTACGCAGCTCATTTTGTACACAGCTCTACCACACAGACGGCTCTTTCTGGTAGGACAGGAAACCTGATTTTACTGTTCTGCAGGTAAATAAACCTACAGGTCTTTTCCAACCCCCCCCCCCCAACCCCCAACCCCAGCTCAAGTGGACACTGAAGAAGAAGCAACAATACACGTCAGCACATCTTTCTCTTTATTTGAAAATCAGAAATGCAGAACAGCTGACTGGCCCCTCATCTCTATCTCCCAGTCTGAGGTCCATTATACAGAGACTGCGAGGTTAATACCAGGTCAAATGTGGGTACCTTCACTGCTTACAATAAAAAAAAAAAAAAACTTATCATGTCCTAAAGAATAAAACGCTCCATTATTCGATGTATTTTTAATCTGTCTAGAGCTTGTCTTTGCTTTTTCATGCCAGAGCTGCTCCCTAATAATCGGTGAATGGGGGAAAAGGGGAGCTTTTTGCCCCTCTTTTCCTTATGGGATGGTGGTAGGGAAAAGATTAATTGGGCTTAATTAATTCGTTTTATGATAGGTGTTAAAATAGAGCTCTGTCACTCTGAGGTAAAAGGTTAGGTTGACCTTTTTACTGTAAGGGTCAAGTCAGCCCCCTTCCCGCTCAAATTTCCCGCTCTTTAGGTGGGTATCTGGGGAGACTAGGTGGTGTATCTGAGGAGTTTTAGGCTTAACCCTATTTTTAGTTCAGAATGAGCCACTTCCCGCTCTTTCTTCCCGCCTGAATGCCCACCAGTTTATTCCAGAACCAGTTCTGGGGGTATATATTGAGCTATCTCAGCCATCAGAGCTCAATCGTTTTCAGAAATCAGAAACTGTGGTGTTCCCCTCCCTCCCCTTTGGTTTGTCACGGCCAAATTATTACGTGGTAAGGTCACCTCTGCTTAGGCAGAGGGGGACGAAGTATTATGTATTATGTTATTGCTTTATATGTGATGTTGGAAAATATAATATCCCATGATAATTGGCTGGGTAATGGTTGGGTAATGATCAACAGGCAATAGGAGAAAATGGGGGAAGCACAAATCCACAGAATGAGTGAAGCAGAAGCATGGAGCTCCTTGCACTTCAGGCCCTCAGGTACAGTTTACCTTTCAGCAACAGAACACAGAGCAGCACAGTAGTGACATCATCAAATCTTACTTCTTTGCTGTTATTTACATTTGATGTGTTTGTACTTTTTGGACCATTGAGGCAGTAGTGATGTAGCCAGGGCTTAATAGATGCCCCCTGGGAAGGCTATGTCACCAGTGCCTCTCAGATCTAATTTGGGGAAATTGCGCAAGCTTTCTGGGAAAATCCTTTTCTTGCCTTGTCTTTGTTTATAAGTCTCCATGACTTCGAAGTAGTGTTAGGCCAGGGATCCTCAAACTACGGCCCTCCAGCTGTTGTGAAGTCTCAATAAATGCATCTCTCTGGAAGAACTGGGCCATTGTAAAAACTCGCCCAGACATGCCCAGACATGACTAAGCATGATGGGAATTGTAGTTTCTGAACAACTGGAGGGTCATAGTTTGAAGACCCCTGTGTTAGGCCATTCATATGCCTTATAGCCATGCTGAAATAAAAACAATAACAAACTGTGCCAGATTGCATACAGGGCATGTGCAAGATCCAGTACAGACATCTTATGTGCAGCAGAGAACAAGAAAGAAATTGGTACTTTCATATAACTTTCTTGATTGTAATACAAACATTCCACTAGTATATTCATATTTACTAAAAGAAGGGGGAGATTTAAGTCACAAGAGTGCCTAGGCACAGGACGTGTACTGCTATTTTTTAGGGGGCGTTTGATAGAAAACAAAGAACTGCTTAAGCGTAATTAACACTTCTAGATGTTCCCTATAAAGTAAAAAAAATCTTTCCCAATTTTCCCACTTCTGCACATTTGTATTATTCACTGACTAATCTAAAATTTTACTTCACCAGTTGCTGGAAATTGCGCTTTAATACTGCTGCTCCAAGACCCTTTTTTCTTATGGCACAGACCAATCCACTGGATGAAGCAAAGCTGTGATTGTGACCAAGGCAAATCTTTTAGGCTCCATGCACACTGGCTTAAAAATCGCTACTACTAGGCGGCAGTTGGTGCCACCCTGCCCTTTAAGAAGGTCATGTATGTTAATAGGGGATGCCCCAAGAGGTACAACAAGATATGGGATAGGTGGCTGGAGGCTCCGGACACGTGCGAGTCGTAGGAGAGGTTGGGTATCTTGTACCTGTGTCATTATGATGCGACTGATCCGCAGAGCCCGCGCCCATGGCCTATGCTATGTTTTACCTTGTTGGAGTTCCTAATCCTGTTCTGACACGGCGGTGATATATTATTTCCCTATTTTTCTTTTCTTGTTGCAACCATGCTCTTTGTGCAGTGTGTAATTTTGAAATATTTGACTTTGTGATATTGTACTTATGCAACTTTCTGACGATACCTTTTATTGTATGTTTATATGCAGTGCTTAACTCAATAAACGTTTGTTTGGTTTAAAAAAAAAAAAAAATCGCTACTACTACAGGAGTTTTGCGTTCTGCCTGTAGAACATTAGGAATTTAGGACCATTAGAGGCATATTTTAAGCGCAATGTTTAGAGGGAGGTAAAGAAAAAAGTTTCACTGGTAGAAAAAAAACGCAAAACTCTCCTAAACTCGTCTAAACTCTGTACAAAAAATACTCTAGATGAGTGTTTTTGTTTCTGCCAGGTCTTTTTTTAAGCCCAGTGTGCATGGAGGCTTGGAAGCATGCTATCTGGTTTACCAATCCAATCATATTTATATTAGATTAAATTGAATTACTACAAAGGTTGGAAAATTACAGTATAGTAATTATAAGGAAAGAACAGAATTACTGAACCAAATTTCATTTCTGCTACTTCCTAAATTTAAAAATGTCAGACGGAAACAAAGAGCTACTTGACTATAAAACTATCATCAATATATCACAGGCTTTCATGTCCTATATAGTGAATGCGGAAAAGTACTTTTAGCCTGAACTTTGATTTAAAATGGCAATACAAATATATTAGCTGCAATCACTAAATACAGTCTAAGCATATAAAAATGATGCATTACAAAAAAACAATTATGTCCTTTGCAAAGTGATCCCCTTGACTTCATGAAAATGCACCTATTTTGCTATTTAGCTACAGCTATAATATGTAATAATATACAGTACATGTTGATGCGCAATGTGTACATACTCACTCTTTGAAATTATATTTGGAAAATGCATAATTCATGATGTGATTGCTAAAAGTGTGGGTCAAAGGAAAATACAAATACTGATGTTTGTAGCAAACCAAGTTCCAGATGCCACTTTTTGAGCACCGAATGGAGAATTAAAACAAAATTCTAACTGTCTGCATTGAGCAACACCTTCACTTTCTAGTTTTTTTACATGAGTGCTACTACCATTCACCGGGAGAGATTTATGAACTTTGCCAACCAGCAGCCCTTTTTTCTTTTAAAGGGTCTAATTCCTTTGAGAACTTGCATAATGAATCTCTGCCACTGTTTCTTACCTCTTTTATTCAGCTCACTTTGCAAGTGATCTGTACCCTCATCTCCCCACCACCTGTGTGAACAAGGCCTTAGTGAAAGTAGTTACATAGTGGCAGACTTTAGTTATATAAAGCGGTAGTATACTCCGCTTTTTAACTTTTACCTATCTGTAAGCCTATAATAAGGCTTACCAGTTGGTAAAATTAACATCTCCTAAACCTGCATGGTTTAAGAGATATTTGCCCTGCATGCAGAGCTCCTTGCCGGAAAGTTAACTCCAGTGCGCATGCGCGGGAGTGACGTCATCGCGGCTCTGGCCACTCCCCGGAGCCGCCGAACCTGAAAGAGATGCAGAGGGAAGATGTCAGCTGCCTCAGCGGTGTCCAGGCGACTGTGTCAGGGCTTCATTCTAAGGTAAGTATTTCATAATGAGCTAGTATGCGATGAATACTAGCTCATTATAACTTTGTCCTGCAGGGTTTGTTTTTTTTTTGTTATGAGGATACAACCGCTTTAAGGTTGAATAAAGACATCGTTCCATCCAGTTCCTAAACCAGTGTAAGAAAGGGGTCCCGTGGGCTTTACAGTAGCTCAATAAGAAGAAAAGGGATGTGAACATAACATGACAATGTTGTGTAGATTGTATCCTGTCCATGAAGGAGGGCTTACACAGAAGACTTGCAAGCGCACCTCAGTGAAGACCCAAAGGGAAACTAAGGATCTTCACCCATACACCTTGGTCTAGTTCTAGTCTTTCAGTCTGACTTGAGATCCTGTGAGGTCCAGACACATTGGCTTATGATGGCTGTTCTATACTGAGTTGTGCTGTTAAAGATTTCTAATTACTTATAATTGCATACTTGACTGATTTGCCAGGATTGTACCAACTTTTGTTTACCTGTACCTCCAAGCATATGTCCCACTCTGTATGCCGAGATCATAGCTTGAAGCTTGCTGAGTCTGTCAACATTTTATTGTTTTTTTTTAAATGTTGGCAACTATGAAATTGCATGATGGTGCCATCCACCAATTCACTACAGCACCCTATATGATCAACGGGCAAGCCTGAGAAACGTGTGACGCATGTTATACAAATCCTTATTTAAGACCCAGTACTCTGTTGGTGAGGGTGACCGAGTCTTATACTGAGTCCCCAGGTTCAACTTTGGTTGTGAGATTATTTGGTATATCTTGTATCCACTCTTTGATTTGTTATTTCAGCCATGTAAGTGCATTTAGAAAATGAGAGTTTTAATTACAGTTAATGTTCTTTTTCAGTTAAAAAAAAACGATAAAATTAGCCTTAGATTTTGACTGAATCTAAAAGAGTATTATTTAAACAAGTGAAAAGTATTTACAAGTATCAGCTTGTTTCTTATAGCCTACGTAGGTATATGCCATGTAAGGGGCAGCAAAGGTAATAAAGTTGCAATGTACTTTCAGAGATCTTTTTGAGTGCCCTGAGTTTCCGACTTGGGGCTACTGTCAGTAAAGGGCCAGAAGTAACTTCTAAGGGACTACAGCAGTAAATATGAAAGAGGCCTAAGACAGGAAACACAGCAAGGACAAAGGCAAAGGGAGGGAAGGGGGATGGCACATAGGTTGATTTACTAAAGAATCTGTGAAATGTGTTCATATTCACTTTAATTATCCAATCATGTTAAAAGAAAATCCCTATTTATTTATTTATTTAGTTTGCACACGAGTGGGTAAGTTAAGTGAATATTCATACAATTTATTGTATGAATACTTTTATATCCTTTAGTAAATAAGCCTCACGGAGCACAAGAAAATTCCGGAACCCTAGCAGCATCCCTGACAGACAAGCTGTAATGTCCAACTATACAAGAAGCAGAAGAAGCACCACATCAGTGGTCAAAGGGATGTTTTATTGATTAACCTTTACAAAGTTACCAATGTGTTTTGGGGGTTAGGACACTCCCCCTTCATCAGGGCTACACTACAAGAAGGAAGATATAACAGTTCCTATTGAATATAAAATTCATATTATAAAAGATCTAGAAAAAAAAGATATCAGAAACCTGTATTTTAAAACATTGAGTGTTTTCTATAATAACTATACGAAAAATTATTCTCAAACTGTTATAGCACACAATGACAACATAATTGTTAAAATGACCCAATATTAATAATAAGGAATACCGGAACTTTGATGCGTTTTGAGGTCCATAGACCTCAAGATTACACAGGCATTGCTTCAAGTGCAGTCAAAATCGCGTAAACAAATAGCAGCAGATTCACAGTAAAATCGTGCGACTTTTAGGTCACACAAGTGTGAAAGGGGCCTTAAAGAGAATCATAAAACAAATTGAAGAATAACAAAAAAAAAAATCATATAAAAAAAAACAGGCTGAAAAAGATATTACTCATTGTATAGAGAGTGCCATAAAAAATATAAAAAAAACAGGGAAAAATAATATAAGTTTTACAACAATGAAACCAATATAACTAATATATTACACAACAGTGACAGCTTTAGGCTTTATAGCTAATTGCCATCATAATATGAATACTTCTTGTTAAGGCTATTTACGAAGGATGGTTAGGTCCCATTCACACTTCGCATAGCGGTAATGCACGTTACCATTCGTGTTTTTTTGGTGCGCGATTTTGCCATGGGTTGCGCATAGGGCAACAAAATATGTGCAATTGTATTTTTTGAGGCACTCCCCTACCTGGGTCCCTCGAGCCTTTTTTCGCAAGTTGGATGGCATCATCGGATCCTTTTTGTGGTCTCCTGGGCCCCCTAGGATAGGCCTGCGGGCCCTCCAGGAGCCCAAGGCCAGTGGTGGGCTTGCTCTTCCTGATTGGCATAAATATTACCTAGCTGGGCAGATGGTATTTGCGAGACGTTGGTTGAGGGCGGATGCGGAGGATTCGGCTACGGTTCTGGAGGCTGCACACCTGGGGTCCTATGAGAGTTTACGCCTGGCATTATTTCGAGGGGTGAGCACCGATCTGCCGTTGACTGACTCCATGAAGGCTACGATCAAGGCGTGGGGCCAGACGGTGAAGCTGGCGTGCCCTAGTTACCTTGGTTTCTCACCTTCTGCCCCCTTGTGGATGAATCCCAGACTTCCCCATTTTTACCACCTCCCGGACCCTGGGGTATGGGCTGCTGTTGGTATAAAGACGTTGGGGGACGTTACCACCGAGGGTGCACTGGTCCCCTTTGACACCTTACGTTCCCGACATGACTTACCCACGACTTATTTCTTCCGTTTCTTACAGCTGCGGCACGCTTTCCAGAGTCAGTTTGCAGATCTCCGGATCGAGCCAGTGCCGTCAGACCTGGAATTGATGTTGACTAACCCTGACCTTAGTAAAACACTGTCTACTGTCTACAAGGAACTGTTCCGCCTCACCCCTCCGGGGATTGTGCGCTGCAAGCAGCGCTGGACTTAGGATATTCCTGACTTGCAGGGGGACGACTGGGATGACCTGTGGACAGATCCCTTTAAACACCTGGTGGCGGCTAGAGATAAGTTCATCCAATTTAAATTTCTCCACAGAGTGTATTATACGCCTGCCCGCCTGGCCAAGATCTTTCCGTCGGTGTCCGCTGAGTGTTGGCGATGTTCGGCTGCCCCAGCGGATGCCCGACATGTATTTTGGGACTGTGCTCTGGTTCAGCGCTACTGGTCGGAGGTCGTCTCCTGCCTTGGAAGGGTGCTTATGACTCCGGTTCCGCTGACCCAGAGCGTCTGTCTCCTGGGCCTGGTGGAGGAGGTGGTCCCCTCGGTGGCTCATAGGACGCTGTTGATTATACTACTGTTTTATGCCAAGAAGGCCATCCTACTACACTGGAAAAAAGTGTCACCCCCTTCGATACCCTTCTGGAAGGGGCTGGTGAACGCTGTTTTACCTTTGTATAAAGCCACTTACGAGTCCCGTGGTTGTCTCCGGAAGTTCGAAAAGGTGTGGAAGGCATGGGTGGAATCCACCGAGACGGCGGGCTAATTGTGAATGGGAAGTGTCTGTATCTTATGGTTTATTTGGGCCCGCACTCTCACTGGTTCTTTTCTTTCAGTCAGGAAACCTCTGCTATTTCTGACCTGTAACTTTGTGTTCTGATCCAGTTGTCATGTATGTTTTTTTTTTTTTTTGTTGTCCTGTACCCCTGGGCCTGGGGGGGGCGGTCTGGACGGGTTATGCTGTCCCGGCCGCCCCCGGCCCCCTATGCTTTACTCGGTTCTATAGGTAAGCTGCCAGGGTTGGGAGGGTGGGAAGGGTGGGTTGGGAAGGGTTGTTGTGCCGTCCCGCCATGTTAGGGACTGGTGTTTGTCACTGTCTGTATTTTTTTTCTTGTTATAAAACAATAAAAAGAATTTTTCAAAAAAACAAAATATGTGCAACAAAAGCACCAAAGAAGCTCCTGCACTTTTTTTAGGTGATGAGCTTTGTGCATTTGTTCATGCATGTTTTGCCATAATTTCGACAATTGCACCAAAGGTGCACCTCGTTTGGGGTGCCATTAAGGATGAATGGCCCCCAAATGCATGTCATGTGTTTTCCCACAATTTTAGCGCAATCTAAAATTGCGTTTTTAGGTACACACAGTGTGAATGAGGCCTTATGCATAAAAGTAAATTTGGCATAAATAAATAATGAAGTATAAATAAATAATAAAGTATGATGAAGGGGAGACCTTGTATATTGTATAATCTCAAATATGACTTGACTCAATTGAAATGCAACAATAGTTAACTGGAGGAGGTTAAATCAGTGAAGATAATGAGGTTATATGAAGGTGAACAGCTCAACTGAAATAATTATTCATTAATATATGAGAGTGAAAAAATTTAAAAAAGAACACTCAGAAAATATAAAAAATATATGGCATTAATTTTTTCCACTGCCAGTGTGTGCGGCACTACCAATGCATCACAACCAATGAAAAAAACATACACTATATTGTCAAAAGTATTGGGACGCCTGCCTTTACATACACAGGAACTTTAATGACATCCCAGTCTTAGTCTGTAGGGTTCAATATTGAGTTGGCCCACCCAGCTTTATGCACTGGTCCAAATCATTTGTTGGAGGGGGGATTATGGCGTGGGGTTGTTTTTCAGGGGTTGGGCTTGGCCCCTTAGTTTCAGTTAAAGGAGATGTACAGCCATAGCTCGATTGGCTGTACATTTCCTATGGATCACATGAGTGCAGACGCGTTTTCAGCAGAGAGCTGTCTGAAGTCCACTCTCTGCTGATGTCTCAGATGTCAGTTCAGGCACCACGTCATTACGACCACGGAGTCGGGATACGCCAGGTGCCTGGCCCGACACCCGGCTCAGCCTCTCAGTGATTCGCTGAGAGTCTGAGGCGACCCCTCCACAGCTCAGTGCTCCAATGAGCGAGGAGAAGGCAGAGCAGAGAGCTGCTGACTGACAGTCAGCAGCGCTCTGCTCGGGGAGCTGCCAGAACTGAGCGATCGGCTCGATCGCTCGGTTCTCAGTGCAGAGATGCCAGGAGACAGATGCTGCATCCACCTAATTAAGTATAAATGGGCAATAACCCCTAACCCCATACTTCTCTTTTAAAGGAACTCTTAACGTGTCAGCATACCAAGACATTTTGGATAATTTCATGCTACCAGCTTTGTTGGAACAGTTTGGGGATGGCCCCTTCCTGTTTCAACATGACTGAGCACCAGTGCACGAAGCAAAGTCTATAAAGACATGGATGAGTGAGTTTGGGGAGGAGGAACTTGACTGGCCTGCACAGAGTCCTGACCTCGATAGAACACCTTTGGGATGAATTAGAGTGGAGATTGCGAGCCAGGCCTTGTCCAACATCAGTGCCTGACTTCTCAAATGCGCTTCTGGAACAATGGTCAAATATTCTCATAGACACACTCCTAAACCTTGTGGACAGCCTTCCCAGAAGAGTTGAAGCTGTTATAGCTACAAAGGGCCATCTCAATATTGAATCCTACGGACTAAGACTGGGATGCCATTAAAGTTCATATGTAAAGGCAGGTGTCCCAATACTTTTGACAATGTTGTATGTTTAAAAAAAAAAAAAAAAATAGCTCACTATAACACATGATACAAATGAGCTCTGGGAAACAGTTTTTTTTTTTTTTTTTCATTTTTGCAAATATTTGCTGCAGTTCCCATGAAGTGTTTGTGCATGATTTAGGATGTAAATCTATGGGGTTGAAAATTAGTGAAAGAACAAACATAACACTAGTTGCACACAACAGCCAGTGTAAAATAAATAAAATAAATATAAATAGTGGTGCATCAATAAACTGTGCCCAAAAAGTTCAAAATATAGTCCACAATAAATGTGATGGATATAACAATCCAAAAAAAACAAAAAAAAAACCAATAAATAATATAGGTGAAAAAGTGGAAAATAAGTCCAAAAACAACTTCTATGGTAGTGATAAGCCAATTGATCTTGTGAGATTCCGGTGCTAATGAAGTAAGGTGACACCCAAAAGAGATCCACCACCGATGTGCTCCACACCCCTCAAATTAGCAATTCACCCTCATTTGTCCACCTTTGACAAAGTCAGGAAGTGACAAAACGCGTCAGACGTGGCTACACGACAGACTGAAGGATTGATCGAGGTGAGCAGGGTGGTTCATCTGGCTCCGTGGACACAACGCATCTTACGCTGCAGCATCCTGGACTAGAGTGAGCTCCCCTATCCCTCTCATTTGGCTATTTGATGTATATATGCGCTTGGCAAGGTAAATACATGTACAGGCATTATGTATTGTTTGCTCATTTAATAAAGTGATTTAACGGTATTGCACCAGCGGGGTCCCTTTTTTATATGTTTTTTCCACATGGTTTGGAGCTGAGGAATATTTCCCAACCTTTTGGTCTGCATGAGGGTCGCAGTCTGCATTTCCAAGTTGGAATACCATATATTATATACAGCGAGATTTGCCTTATCCATGAGAGTGGTAGGCCACAAATGAGGGTGAGTTGCTAATTTGAGGGGTGTGGAGCACATCGGTGGTGGATCTCTTTTGGGTGTCACCTTACTTCATTAGCACCGGAATCTCACAAGATCAATTGGCTTATCACTACCATAGAAGTTGTTTTTGGACTCATTTTCCACTTTTTCACCTATATTAGTTATTGTTTGTTTTTTTTTGGATTGTTATATCCATCATATTTATTGTGGACTATATTTTGAACTTTTTGGGCACAGTTTATTGATGCACCACTATTTATATTAATTTTATTTATTTTACACTGGCTGTTGTGTTCAACTAGTGTTATGTTTGTTCTTTCACTAACTTTCAATTTGTGTTTATGTAAGTTGTGGCATATATACAGTGGGTACGGAAAGTATTCAGACCCCCTTAAATTTTTCACTCTTTGTTATATTGCAGCCATTTGCTAAAATCATTTAAGTTCATTCTTCTTCCTCATGAATGTACACATAGCACCCCATACTGACAGAAAAACACAGAATTGTTGACATTGTTGCAGATTTATTAAAAAAGAAAAACTGAAATATCACATGGTCCTAAGTATTCAGACCCTTTGCTGTGACACTCATATATTTAACTCAGGTGCTTTCCATTTCTTCTTATCATCCTTGAGATGGTTCTACACCTTCATTTGTGTCCAGCTGTGTTTGATTATACTGATTGGACTTGATTAGGAAAGCCACACACCTGTCTATATAAGACCTTCCAGATCACAATGCATGTCAGAACAAATGAGAATCATGAGCTCAAAGGAACTGCCTGAAGAGCTCAGAGACAGAATTGTGGCAAGGCACAGATCTGGCCAAGGTTACAAAAAGATTTCTGCTGCACTTAAGGTTCCTAAGAGCACAGTGGCCTCTATAATCCTCAAATGGAAGACGTTTGGGACGACCAGAACTCTTCCTAGAGCTGGCCGTCCGGAAAAACTGAGCTATCGGGGGAGAAGAGCCTTGGTCAGAGAGGTAAAGAAGAACCCAAAGATCACTGTGGCTGAGCTCCAGAGATGCAGTCAGGAGATGGGAGAAAGTTGTAGAAAGTCAACCATCACTGCAGCCCTCCACCAGTCGGGGCTTTATGGCAGAGTGGCCCGACGGAAGCCTCTCCTCAGTGTAAGACACATGAAAGCCCGCATGGAGTTTGCTAAAAAACACCTGAAGGACTCCAAGATGGTGAGAAATAAGATTCTCTGGTCTGATGAGACCAAAATAGAACTTTTTGGCCCTAATTCTAAGCGGTATGTGTGGAGAAAACCAGGCACTGCTCATCACCTGTCCAATACAGTCCCAACAGTGAAGCATGGTGGTGGCAGCATCATGCTGTGGGGGTGTTTTTCAGCTGCAGGGACAGTTGCAATTGAGGGAAAGATGAATGCGGCCAAGTACAGGGATATCCTGGACAAAAACCTTCTCCAGAGTGTTCTGGACCTCAGACTGGGCCGAAGGTTTACCTTCCAACAGGACAATGACCCTAAGCACACAGCTAAAATAACGAAGGAGTGGCTTCACAACAACTCCGTGACTGTTCTTGAATGGCCCAGCCAGAGCCCTGACTTAAACCCAATTGAGCATCTCTGGAGAGACCTAAAAATGGCTGTCCACCAACGTTTACCATCCAACCTGACAGAACTGGAGAGGATCTGCAAGGAGGAATGGCAGAGGATCCCCAAATCCAGGTGTGAAAGACTTGTTGCATCTTTCCCAAAAAGACTCCTGGCTGTATTAGATCAAAAGGGGGCTTCTACTAAATACTGAACAAAGGGTCTGAATACTTAGGACCATGTGATATTTCAGTTTTTCTTTTTTAATAAATCTGCAACAATGTCAACAATTCTGTGTTTTTCTGTCAGTATGGGGTGCTATGTGTACATTCATGAGGAAGAAGAATGAACTTAAATGATTTTAGCAAATGGCTGCAATATAACAACGAGTGAAAAATTTAAGGGGGTCTGAATACTTTCCGTACCCACTGTATATATATATATATATATATATATATATAATTTTTTTTTTTTGCACACTACGTTTTTGATTCCTTTTCAAAAGGGTGTGATCATTTGTAGCGCAAGATTTTCTTCATTTATAAATCTATGGGGTTGATTCAGTGTTTTCAATCTTTTTTCAGTCAAGGTGCCCTTTAAAATCATGCACAATCCCGAGGCACCCCATTCTTTATTGTAAAACAACCAAGCTAATAGTTTTACATAACGAAGCAACATCCACACATGTAGGACACCCAAAGTTAGTGATTCTTCTCCATCAGTTTTATCTCCTTCATTCAGTTAATATGACCCCAATGTTGACAGGGAAGGGGAGGGGAAGGGCAAACATGGATGCCTTTCAGGTGCCCAATGTCCTTGTTATAAACGGATGATGTCATTGATTGTCAGGATGCCGTTGGCTGGAATGTAGTAATGGTGCACAAAGAAAACCTGTGGCTTTGTGTAACTAAAAGCAGACTTAATCCACCCACTAGCTTGTATAAAATGTTTGAGCGATTTTTAGGCATTTTGTCAAGGCACCCCTAAAGAAACCTGAAGGCACCCTGGTTGAAAAAGGCTGGGTTTCATTTTCTAATGGCAAATAGACTAAGCACTTTGCAAGTGCAATTTCACACATTTTCCCCAGAGCTTATTGAATGTGATGAAGTTTGCTGATTTCCATTACCCAATCAATGCTGTTTTTTTTTTCTTCTTGCATTTGATTGGGTATTCTTTACAAAGTGAAGCTTTACCATATTTACTAAGCTCTGGGGAAAATGAGTGCACTTGAACTTGCAGAGTATACAGTCTATGTCTATGTGCCTATAGCTAATAAACCCCTATCTTTTACATAGTTACATAGTTAGTGAGGTTGAAAAAAGACATCCGTCCATCCAGTTCAACCTATGATGTGTGTGTGTGTTTGCTGTTAACCGTACATTGTATACCCCTCTATGTTGTGGTCTTTAAGGTGCCCATCTAAAAGTTTTTTGAAACTATCGATGCTCCCTGCTTCTGATAACTGTAATACTCCAAGGCCGGCCATACACGGAGCGAATTTCCTTCCTGCAACCCATGAATTCGCTCAATTCCCCCATTAACACAGACAGTGTTGATGCAGGAATCCCTCCTGCTGGGCCATTGTCTTCTCCTGGCAGTTGGGCGCGGGAAGCTATCCCTGCCAGGAGAAGACAGTAATTATAGCTAGCAGCTATAGCAGCTGCTAGCAATAATCACAAGAGAATCCTGCAGGCTGGTTATACCCAAGTTGATTGATCGATCAACTTGGTACATTCAGCCTGCCCATTGATGGTTCAAATATTGGCCAGTTCCTGCTGAACCGGCCTAGATTTGAAATGTGTATGGCCAACCTAAGACAAAGCATTAAAATTAATTGATTCCATTTAAATGATGTATTTGTTGAATTGTTTATTATGTTTGCACAGTCATAGATGCCCACTGAACTATTCACTTTGTTTTTGGATGGTGAGAACAATGGGAGCAGCTGTGTCTTTGGAATGTAGTTGTGTTTATGGAATGGATCTGTGTCTGTGAAGTTCTTTTCAAATGGTTGCATATAGAATTGGCAACCCATATATACTGATCTACCTACAGTTCTCGAATTAAAAGAAGAAAACGTGAACATTTCCAACTGAGCATATTAAATACTTCAAATCCATCCAAAATAATCGCAATTGTAAATTCTCTTTAAAGCAAACATTTTTTATTGCATGACATTTGTAACTGGGATTTAAAATAAGAAATTGTAAACTAGTTTAATTGCAAATACCACTACTCATTTTACTAATGAAATTAATCTAATGAATATGTATATTTGTTGGGGAAATGCCTCTGCTTCTTAGAGAACCTTACAACAAATATAAAGAGATTGTGGGCAGAACAAGGCTAATTACCCCCATGTTAAGAAGCTTTGCTAATATACTCCCATGCGTGCTTGATTGATTCCAAAAGCTGCTGGTAATAGCCCCTCGGATAATACTTTCAGCTCAACAAACTTGTTTTTCAAATGTACCTTGAGATTAAAGAACTAACAATCTGTCTATTATAACAGAGGTTCAGTCTTAGGAGATTTTGGTTACAAAAATACAGAGTAATATAAAGTCTTGGAAAGTTCACTTTAATCTCATATTAGAGTGAACATCACAATTTTTAGGTCCCTATAAACACAATGGCCTGCAAGCCCCCACTTACTTTTGCCCTATATCAATCCATGTAATCTTTAACAATATAAAGACCACTATCAAAACATACATTTTTTAATAATTTCAGTAACTATAAGTACATTTAAAAATGATTATGCCAGGATATAACCCTTCTAGAGCATATTATATCACTAGCATAATTTACCTTTCCCCCCTCCTCCCTTTAGAAAAGTATTGTAAGCCCTTGGGTGCACATTACAATCCCCCAGAGCACAGGGTCACCCACAAATAGCACAATGGGCTCTATTTATTAGGCATCTAGAAATGCAGTAAAATACCACTTAACATTTTTAAAAAATGTTTTTGCAATTCACTAAAAAATGCTATTTTATGAAGTGATGCAGTATTTTAATAGTGAAAGCTTGTTCGGCTCATCACTACTCCTAAACTCAAGTTTAGGAGCTGCCAGTGTAGGCTAGTCTACATGAAGCCTTAGAGTTTCAAAGGGTGAAACAAGGAGGAGGTGAAACTATCTGGAATCTATCTGAGATAGAAAGAAAATACATCTTAAACAAATCAGAGAAAGATGGGTTAAATCTGGTTTTAAGTTCAAGATACATTTTATAAAAATCTTAGTTACAAGTAGAGCTGTGTCATAAATTTGGGCTGTATTGCTCTAGGAAAAAAGGTGTTTGGATGGACAAGGGCCATGCATAAATTTGCAGTTTCCATCCACCAGTGAAAAATAATACAATGTGGACTATAATAAAAAGCTGTCTAAGTTGGTAATCAGGCTATATTTAGTGCCAGCAGACTCCTGGGAGATTTGAAACATATATCACTGGTCTGGGTAATCTGTGACTTTTATAGTTGCTGATAAATTTGAATGCCCTGAATAAATAAAGAAACTTGGATAATATTTTCATTTTTATACAAGTGATACAGCCACCTGGTAAGACTTCTAAATATGTTTAATGGCTTTCGAAGAGGGGTGATTTCAGCTATATCTGCGTTTCAAGCAAAGCCAAAGTTATTCTGCAGTAAATAAAATTTGGCCACATTGGTAACAAACAAAATCTCTTAATACATTTGTGTAGATTGGGTATTAAGATGAAGGGATGTAATAAAGTAAACAGAAAATTGTTTCAAAACAGGACAGTTTAAAAGGATTTGCGTAAATCACTAAATTGTTTGGTAAGTGTTTTTCGGTGCCAGCCAGAAAGGTGGCAACAGACAGCCTTGACTGGTGCCTTCATGGATCCTGGAAAGAAGAAAAGTCACTTGTAGAAATGTAACTAAAGCTGATGGGGCTGAGAAAGAACTGTAAGGATGTTAAGAAGGTATTGAGACCAACATGCTTCTTCTCACTGTATAAGAGAAAGGCCACCAGCATAGCTTGTTTAAAGCTGAATATACACTAGTTGATGTTTGATCAACATTTTTCATTGCAAAAATGTTGAAAGAAGGGTAATTTGGTTTTCTGATCATTATCGGGGTCTAATCGACCTTCGTCCACACTTGACCACACTGACAAGAAAATTTGAGGGAGCAAGATGGGAAATTTTTCTCAACTGTATGAAAACAGCACATATCATTTTCTTTATTTAAAGTCTATTCATTCTAAAATTGAATGTTAAAAGCAAACAAAATCTTGAATAATTTTTGAACGACAGAATCAGCACACAAATTTTCATTCGAAATTCTACAAGCTTAAGACTTTTCTGTATCAAGAATTTGAATAATTCTATTATGACAGTCAGGTCAGTTGCATGCCTGGGGTTATTTCCTGATTGCCTATGGATCAAAAAGACCACACAATTTTTATAGTGGTGCAATATATATATATATATATATATATATATATATATATATATATATATATATATATATAGTCTAACTACTAATATCTTGTAGAGATTATTGAGTCAAAATGTTAAAATGTAATAGTACATTTGGAAGTGCAGTAGATCATAAAGTTAAAATGTTTTTTACTTTGTTTAGAGATAACCAATATAAAAAAAAAATGGGACACTTAATTAGGAATCAATACACATTAAAAGACACTATTACAGGTGAGAAAATAAAGTTTGCTAAAACATCTTTGAGAGGAGGTATGACGGGTCATCAAGCCAAGGGAAGGAATGCCTTCTAGCATAGCTTCAGTTTCTGCTGGGAAGATAAGGATGACCACACTCTCAATATTCAGTTTGCTGTCAGTATGATTGGAGAGCGTACACTACTTATTGGAGTCTCATTATGAATGTTGGCTGGGTAATGAATGCTATTAAGCTAGGGATTGTAGTTGTTAAATATATGGGTTTGTTTGGAAGGGGTCTTAAGTTAAGACACCTGTAATCTTCCTGTGATACATGAAGAAATTAAGAAGTAGCATTGCCTCCTAACCAATTTTCAAGGAGAGCAATGTGCCTTCCCCTTATTGCTATATCTATGGTAGAGGTTAACCAGTTGCCGACCGCCGCACGACTATATACTGCGGCGGTCAGCCCCGGCCAGGCAGAGTGACGTATGGATACGTCACTCGCCTGTCACTGACTTGCGAGCCACAGACAAGTCAGTGCGTGTGACCGGCCGACTCGATGTCCGTCGGTCACACTACGATCGCTCCTGTGAAGGTAAAAAAGGCGGAGCGGCTTATGTAAACAAGCCGCCCGTCATTCTCCCTGTGTAAAAATGAAGATCAGACGGTTCTACCAAGTAGAACCGTTGATCTTTGTTTTTACACCAATAGCAATGTCCCTGCACAGTTAGAAGCACGCCCCTAGGACACACTTAACCCCTCCCTGTCCAATAAAGTTAACCCCTTCCCTGCCAGTGTCATTTTTGCAGTAACAGTGCATATATATAGCACTGATTACTGCAGTAATGTCACTGGTACCCCCAAAAGTGTCAAAAATGTCAGTTAAGGGTCCGATCTGTCCGCCGCAATGTCGCAGTACCGGAAAAAAAATCGCAGATCGCCGCCATTACGCGTTAAAAAAAAAAACACCAAAAATGACAAAAATCTTTCCCTTTGTTAGTAAACGCGATAACTTTTGCGCAAACCAATCAAAATACGCTTTTTGCGATTTTTTTTACCAAACATATGTAGCATAAAACAAATTGGCCGAAAATGTTAAAAAATTTAGATTTTTACATTTTTTTTTTGGGGAATTTCATATAAAAAAATGTGAAAAATATTGTTATTTTTGCAAAATTGACGCTCTTTTTTTGTTTATAGCGCATGATCAAAAAATCGCACAGGTGATCAAATACCACCAAAAGAAAGCTCTGTTTGTGGGAAAGAAAGGACGTCAAATTCGTTTAGGTACAGCGTCGCACGACCGCGCAATTGTCCGTTAAAGTCACGCAGTAAAAAATCGCAAAAAACCCCCTGGTCTTTTAGCAGCCAAATCCTCCGGGGCTTAAGTGGTTAACAATGCTTTTTTCCTTTCACAATATATGCTTCTCGAGATATATTGTTCAAATGTACTGTATTATAACACAGTACACTAGAAAAAAAATTCTACTACTATGTAATTTGAAAAAGCAAGAAAAAAATCTGTTAAAACCTGTAACTTTTTTCTAATTGTTTTTTAATTTCTTAAGTTAAGACCCAGTGGGAATAATTTTCCCACTAAATCTTATTTTTGAGGGGAGTTGAGAAATCTAGGCAGAAACACTATAGCAGAAACATTATAACAGAAACTACTCTGAACATATGAGTGGTTCTCACCTGCTGAGTATTTTTTTTTTATCTGCAATCAGAAGAACAAAAAGGCTTTAGAGACTTTTTTACTTTTACAAAATGGATGTTCGCCCAGGTTCAGAGTTTTTAGTGCCCTGAGTATACCTAAACTCCCTTCTTAGCACCCAAGGTCCCCTCAAGTATCAACTATCCCTAACACTTCTAGTCACCCAATAAATTACCTTAATAAACCCTGTAACGAAACCACGACCCACACTGGGTTTCTGGGCTTCCGTACAGCTTCCTCCAGTCTGAACATAGATATCAGATATTACAGCGCTCCCATACAAAACTAGACGAAACTTAGCTTGTATAGAACTGGAACCTTTATTGAACAACTCACATGGAATATATACAGGATGGACATCCCCCCTCCTGATCAGATTACCCCACCAGGTCAGGTGCCTGATTACATTATCATATGCAGATGAAATATATTTAATCTGAACTAATTATCTAAGGAATCACCAACACAAACAGTATTCTACTTTTCCACCAGTAACTAACAGATGACAGTGATTCAATCAATCTGAGCCAATTAACTAGCAGACTGCCGGCCCCCGAGCTCCTGAAGTACAATACATATTATCATAAGTGAAAACACAGAGCTCACAGTAGATAACAGGTGAGTAAATCAGCATATTCAACAATGTGTGGAAGACAGGTGGTTGAGCTGATGATATTAGCATCTGATATGAGTCTGACTATGTGAAGCAGTCTCTTATTGGCAATAGGCAGCTACGCCTGTGACATGGAACAGAGGGCAATGTGATTAGCTCTTTCAATGAACATGTTCAGAATCAAACAGACCACTAATAGTCTTCATATATTTCTTGAGATATATGGCTGATAAATTCTACTGTCCCATTTGAAGTAATCCAAACCATATTCTCAGTGTCCATTAAGTCCATCATTTTCTTGGTCACCCTGTGTCCCTAATAGACAGAGGGTGACTTACACATAAGAGGGGCCTAGGGGGCTGAGAGAGAGGGATTTCCCAACCTCTCTAAGGTAAGCTGTGTTCCACTAGCCCCCCGACCAAAGTGACTTCCGTCACAAACCCCTAACAATTACCTATCTCTTAATACTAAAACATCATTATCATTTATCATTTTTTTTATAGAAAGGCCACCTATTATTCTGATAGGAATAGGATTAGGATTTTGTCTGTCCATGCACAGAAGTACAGGGTAGTTGGCCACACATTGTGGATCTCATAGTGGACAAGTAGATATAACATTTTTACAAAATCCATGTGTTGTATTTCTTGGTCAAAGTTGTTGTTACATTTTTACGACTGCAGGTTTGTGGTTATGATTCAGTTAGATCAACATTTCTAATTGGATGTGACCATGTTCCGGATGGGTAGACACCTGACTGCCAGCCTGCTATATTACTTGTGTGCAATGCAGCCCCCACAGCCTGCACTGACATGTGGTTAGTGGTGGACACAGGATGAATCCATTGCAGTATCATTTTGTTCCACCCTAGCACTCCTGCAGCTGCATGTATTCCAACAAGCTCAGCATTTAACTACACCAACCTGCTTGTGCCGTGCAAGCACCTTCAATGTTTTTGAGTCACTATGAGGAGTAGCTGTTTAATTGAAGTTTATAGGGTGCTGCTGCCCTGGATTATTTGCGAGTGTAAGGATCACCCACTTCTTACACTCACAATCCAGCACCACAGCCCCTGCAGGGAGCTTTTTTTATTTTGTGTCTGTGTCTGTCTTTGAGGATGGGTGAAGAGCGGATTTATTGCCTTAACACTTTAGGAAAGAAATGGTAGAATAGGGGTGCAGACTTCAAAGAGGGTTGGAGGGGGAAAAGAGCTAAGCAGTAGCAGAAGAGGGGTGCAAGTTTCTTGGGTTCCAGAGTAGAAACAATTGTCCCCTTAGTCTTGCCTGAATAAAGGATAACACAAGGGACCCCATGTCTAGGGCCTATTTTCCTGTGTCAAAAAACAAAGGCCTTGTGGTACCTTAGGCTGATTGTTCTTTGGAGAGTAATGGACTATCAATTGCTGCCCACTCTTTCTAGACTTGGTGTCTATGTTTTTACCCCCTACTCCTACAGTAATGTGGTCTTCCTGCAGAACTTGAGAGTGCATTAACAGGTTGGAACACTGGGGGAGATTTGCACATCGGGCTGGACATTTTCCATCTCCCAACCCTCTGGACCCAACATCCATCTACACCGGCTTGGTATCGTATTACCTGTTATGGTTTTAAACTTTATTGTGAACAATAAATCATCATCTTTTAGCCTTCACCATTGGCTTGTCATTATACAATCTGGGGATTTCATGTCAACCACTTATATCCAGATAGCGCTGTCTTATTTTCGGTTTGCAATTCTAATCACTGTGTGCACCAATTCTAATGGCTGCATCGGATTGGCCCCTGGGCAGTGGACAGTGAGATCCCATATAGGGCACAGGGCTTGGGACACTTTGTTGTTACTAAAACTGGTACACTCAGAATCTGGTGCAGCTTTGCATGGTAGCCAATCAGTTTCTAACTTCAGCTTGTTCAATTAGGCTATGGCAATAAAATCTGGAGGCTGATTGGTTTCTATGCAGAGCTGCACCGGATTTTGCACTCCCCAGTTTTGTAAGTAACCCCCACTTTGTCATGTAAACACACAGCCAGGGTAGATCAGCATGTTCCAGTGACATGTCACAGTTTGTCAGATACACTTTGCTGGAGATTACAAAATTATTAAAATGGAAAGACTGCAGCATCAGGATGGGAGGGGGATTGACCAGGGTTAGCAGGTCAGGCAGATGGAGAAACCTGAGAGCAAGTTGCTGTAGCTGTGAAATTTCAGATTGAATTACTTGTCAGTGACTGCATGGTTTAGAATCAAGAAGAGCTTTCTTTGAGAAGTATTGTCATGCTTGATAAGCAAATTTAATATAGTTTAAGGTCCATGCCCTTACCAGAGACACAATTAATGTAGAAATTCACACAAACAGCTTTCTCTGCTGTGGTGTGGTAGTCACAGCTGTCCAGGGACCTATCATCTCCCATCACCACCACCAACAAAGCAGTAAAAACAGTTTGGCTAAAAATAAAGCCACCATTATAATTTGTTTGAGTTCTCATTCTCTGCATATTCTTAGGGGGCATCCCTGAGTGGCAGGTTCCTTTGCTTTGCTTTTATTCCTTTGAACTTGTAATGGACATTTTGAGGTTGGGACAGGGCCGGTGCTCCCACTAGGTGAACGAGGCAGCCGTCTAGGGCGCACTGCCGCCTAGGGGCGCGTTGCTGTCTAGACTTCACTTACTATTCAGAGTCCCGGGCCGTTATTGCACCATCTGGACTGGAATGCATCCGGACCACATTCGATCCGACCCCGCTGGCTCTGCTTGTGGCCGCTCTCTCTCTCTGCTGCGGAGGCAGGCAGGAGCCCACACACACAGCACTGGTTGCTAGAGCCGCTTGGCTAGAGCCGCTCACTTCGAACAGTATCAAACTATTTGACTACCTCAGAGAGAACAATGAGGCGCCCACACAGGAACTCTTTCACTATCTACAAATACAGCATTATGTCAACTGTCTCTTGTCGCATACAACAACCCCATTGGTTCTTACATGATTCGAAAGAAAATGCTGCTCTGACCCTCATCACTGAAGCTTTTTTTTTTTCCTCATACAATCCTCTTCAAATTCCTCCAAAACTATCTTTATAGTAAAATATATGCTTAGCTGGGAAGTGGAGTTAAATGCCATTATTCCGGAGGATGACTAGACAGATATCTGCTCCTCAACAGCTACAAGGTCTCCAAATATTTTGGCTTTGGAAAATGCGTATAACGTCTTATACTCTCGGATTTCCAAATACAGTAAAACCTTGGATTGCAAGCATAACATGCTTGTAATCCAAAGCACTTGTACCGTATATCAAAGTGAATTTCCCCATAAGAAATAATGGAAACTCTGATGATTTGTTCCACAACCATTTATTCATAAATCCTTAAGATTATAGTCCATATAAAAAGATTATAGCAATGCGATAGGTTGTGCAACCATAAAATGTCCATCCACAAATGGCAGCCTCAACAAGGGGATTAAAAGCAAAATCCAGCAGAAGCTATAGAGTATAAAAGAGAAGAGAGGCACCTCTAACTGAAGCAATATGGTTACCTTTAATGAAGGTTCAACATTTAGCAACTTACATGGTTGATGATTAAAAGGGGCGCATCTAAGTATGCAAGCATCCGGGGTAAAGCTGTCCACATAGACCATCCTCCGCACCACTGGCTCTCACCGCTGTCAGTCTGCAATCGTTACCAGGAAGACTACCCTGCAGTAGAGTGATCTGGAAAGCGAGGCTTGAAGCACTCATGGAGCGCAGCATGGAAGGGATGACGTCGATGGCGGTGTGGAGGATGGTCTATATGGACAGGTTTACCCCAGATGCCTGCATACTTACAGATAAAGTCTACACACCCTTGTTAAAATGTCAGGTTTCTGCAATGTAAAACTTTTTCCACCTTTAATGTGACCTTTAAACTGTACAACTCAATTGAAAAAAACTGAAATCTTTTAGGGGGAAGTAAAAATTAAAAAAAATAAAATAATGTGGTTGCAAAAGTATGCACACCTTCTTATAACTGGGGATGTAGCGGTGTTCAGAATTAAGCAATCACATTCAAACTCATGTTAAATAGGAGTCAGTACACACCAGCCATCATTTAAAGTGCCTCTGATTAACCCCAAATAAAGTTCAGCTTTTCTAGTAGGTCTTTCCTGACATGTTCTTAGGCGCATCCTACAGCAAAAGCCATGGTCCGCAGAGAGTATCCAAAGCATCAGAGGGATCTCATTGTTCTCATTGTTAAAAGTTATCAGTCAGGAGAAGGGTACAAAATAATTTCCAAGGAATTGGATATACCATGGAACACAGTGAAGACAGTCATCATCAAGTGGAGAAAATATGGCACAACAGTGACATCACCAAGAACTGGACATCCCAAAATTGATGAAGGAACGAGAAGAAAACTGGTCAGGCTGCCAAGGGGCCTACAGCAACTTTAAAGGAGCTGCAGGAATATCAGGCAAGTACTGGCTGTGTGGTACATGTAACAACAATCACCTGTATTCTTCCTATGTCTGGGCTATGGGGTAGAGTGGCAAGACAGAAACCTTTTATTACAAAAAAAAAGTCCAAGCCCGGCTAATTTTTGCAAAACCACATCTGAAGTCTCTGAAAAGCATGTGGGAAAATGTGTTATGGTTTGATAAAACCAAGGTTGAACTTTTTGGCCATGAATCCAAAAGATATGTTTGGTGCAAAAACAACACTGCACATCACCAAAAGAACACCATACCAACCGTGAAGCATGGTGGTGGCAGCATCGTGCTTTGGGAATGTTTCTCTTCAGCTGGGACAGGGGCCTTAGTCAAGGTAGAGGGAATTATGAACAGTTCCAAATACCAGTTAATATTGAAACAAAACCTTCAGGCTTCTGCTAGAAAGCTGAACATAAATCATCATGAACATGAAAACATCTTTCAACAAACAACAACCCAAAGCATACATCCAAATCAACAAAGGAATGACTTCACCAGAAAAAAAATTCAAGTTTTGGATTGGCCCAGCCAGAGCCCAGACCTGAATCCGAATGAAAATCTATGGGGTGATCTGAAGAGGGCTGTGCACAGGAGATGCCCTCACAATCTGACAGCTATGGAGTGTTTTTACAAAGAAGAGTGGACAAATATTGGCAAGTCAAGATGTGCCATGCTGATGGACCCAAAAAGAGTGCTGTAGTAAAATCAAAAGGTGCTTCATGAAAGAAATTAGTTTAAGGGTGGTGTGCAACCATATTATTTATTTAATTTTTTTTTTTCTTTCCTCCACTTAAAACATTTCAGTTTGTTGTTAGACTGAGTTGTACAGTTTATAGGTCACAATAAAGGTGGAAAAAGTTCTGAAATTATTTATCTTTATCTCTTTTTTTCAACAAAGAAACCTGACATTTTAGCAGGGATGTGTAGACGTTTTATATCCACTGTAGAAGTGTCTCTTTTAATCATCAACCATGTGAGTTGTTAAATGTTGCACCTTCATTAAATGTAACCATATTGCTACACTTAGTGGCACCTCTTTTCTCTTTTATACTCAGTTGTGACATGACACTACAGTAAAACCTTGGATTGCGAGCATAATTCGTTCCGAAAGCATGCTTGTAATCCAAAGCACTCTTATATCAAAGCGAATTTCCCCATAAGAAATAATGGAAACTCAGATGATTAGTTCCACAACCATTTATTCATAAATCCTTCAATTTATAGTCCATATAAAAATATTATAGCATTGTGATAGGTTGTGTAACCATAAAATGTCCATCCAGAAATAGCCGCTTCCACAAGGGGATTAGAAGCAAATTCCAGCAGGAGCTACAGGGTATGAAAGAGAAGAGAGGCGCCTCTAAGTGTAGCAATATGGTTCCATTTAATGAAGGTACAACATTTAGCAACTCACATGGTTGATGAATAAAACAGGCACATCTAAGTATGCAGGCATCCGAGGTAAAGCTGTCCACATAGACTATCATCTTCACCGCCGGCTGCCAGTCTGTAATCCTGACCGAGAAGACCACCCTGCAGTAAAGGGATCTGTAAGCGAGGGGCAGTATGGAAAGGATGACGTAGATGACGGTGCGGAAGATGGTCTATGTGGACAGCTTTACCCCTGATGCCTGCATCCTTAGATGTGCCTGTTCCAATCATCAACCATGTGAGTTGCTAAATGTTGAACCTTCATTAAATTTAACCATATTGCTACACTTAAAGGCGCCTCTCTTCTCCTTTATACTCAGCTGTGACTTGAGGCTACTTGTATATCAAGACATCGCTTGTATATCAAGTCAAAATTTATTTGAAAATTTTGCTTGTCTTGCAAAGCGCTCTTAAACCAAGTTACTCTCAAACCAAGGTTTTACTGTACTTGTATATCAAGACATCGCTTGTTTATCAAGTCAAAATTTAAAAAATAAATGTTGCTTGTCTTACAAAAACACTCTCAGACCAAGTTACTCTCAATCCAAGGTTTTACTGTACGTTCTTGGGTACTTCCCAGTTTGCTTCCAGGGATGTTGAGAGGAGGGGACTATGTTACCTATATGGTGGACGTGCCCTCAGGCACAGAGGCTTGGGATCAGACTCAGAGTATACTCCCTAATAAATACAATTCTCAATTGTAATCTGCATAAGGATCAAGTTGAGGCCTTGTTAAATAAACCACCAAGCCAGAGATGATGCAAATTTGCACAATTCCCAAATCAACACAGGCGGTGTTGACAGGAGAATCCCTCCTGCCCAGATGTCATCTTCTCTCAGCAGGGGAGGGCAGGGAAGCACAAACCACTAGCAATACTTGCATGCAAAATCCTGCAGGCTGGTTGTACCCAAGTTGATTGATCGATCAACTTGATACATTTACTTGCACATACACAGTTTGAATCTCGGCTGGTTCCTGCTGAACCGGCCGAGATTTGAACTATCTATGGTCGGCCTTAGACTACATGCTGAAAAATATTGAAATTGATTGGCCTAATTTTCAATGCCACTAAACAAACTATTACTTGCTTCTGGAGATACCCATCGATGAATTTCCAGGAGGTTAAAACCTGCCTGAAAAAGTACAATGATCAATGAAAAATTGCCCGCCATCTTGAAGTGCAAACATGACTTATTTCTAAAAAAAAAATAGGGACCCCATGGATAAATTATTCTCAACCTGATCTCCTTTACTTCTCCATCTCTTCTCCCCCTTTTTTCTCGCTGTTACTCTTTTACCCCACGACTTTATTCCTCAGTTTAAGGCCCATTTGTTTCCTTTCTACAGGAAAAATGTAGCAAACATAAAATACATTACATGAAGTTATGGTATAGCCCATAGTGAATCCTCTTTAGACCTCTCCTATACACAGAGGCATGCACATGGGTTGTGCTGACACCCTAATCACCTTGTGCGGCACACATGAGCGTCCGCAGAACTTTTTTCAGGGGTGGGCATTTCAAGGTCACCCATGCTCCGTCCCTTTTCACCCCCATAGATCCCCCTTTAGAGCATGCCAGGCCAGGGTCCCCCATAGATCCCCTTTAGAGCAGGGTCCCCATAGATCCCCCTTTAGAGCTGGCCAGGGTCCCCATAGATCCCTCTTTAATCTTACCTTTTCACCTATATTCCCCGTGCTACCAGGTTTTCCTGCACCACCGGGTACTCCAGGCACTCCCTGCAAAGAATATATATATATATATATATATAGCCAATATGACCCCCTTTAGAGCAGGCCAGGAACCCCATAGATCCCCTTTAGGGCAGTTCAGGGTATCCATAGATCCCCTTTAGAGAAGGCCAGGCCAGGGTCCCCTATAGATCCCCCTTTAGAGCAGGGTTCCCATAGTTTCCCCTCAGAGCAGGGCAAATTTCCAGGGGGGGGGGGGACACTTGCCCCCCCTCTCTTGCAGATGCCCATGGCGGCACAGATTCCACTGATCACTCAAAAGTGTTTACTATGCTTTAGTTTGTGAATGAACAGAAAGCTGCTCAACAAAGAACACTTCCTATTCATTCACTGTTCAGTGCAGCTCGGCTGCAGAGAAAGGGAATAGGGAATCTTTGTTCTCCGTTCATTTTTCTGTTTCAAAAGTGAGACATCAGGAGTCTCTTTATACTCCTGACATTTCGCCATAGCCCCCCACCACTGTCCACTACCCTACTGACAAAGTCCACTGCCCTACTGACACCTTCCACTGTTCTACTGACTGACACCATCCACTGTCCTACTGACACCAACCTCTGTCCTACTGATGTGTCCACTGCTCTACTGACACTATCCACTGCTCTACTGACACCGTCCATGTCTTAATACATTGTATAATGTTTGTCAACATTTTTATAAGAGTGTGTCTGTGTGAGTTTAGGTATATATACTGTGTATATATATATATACAGTACACACACACATGCATGTGTGTTTGATCTTTGGGGTACACACTCTAATGCACTAGGCTGCGCACAGCAATGCCTATACAGCTGAACATGCTAATAACATTTTCCTGTTTAGTAGTATCTTGACTCCCTAGTAATGAGGCTTCTTGATTTATATTCATTAATGTTTACATTCTAGTTTTAGTTATTGAGCCAATTGCTCATTGGATTCTACCTTTTGGGATATATCCCTTCTAGCTATGTAATACCGTTTACACATGATATGTAGACGTGATGGTTTACAGTTCCAGTTTTGCATTGTAAACTTTAAAAAAAAAATGCATTGAACAAAAAATGTGCTACATTCCACCCAAAATAGAAACAATTTCCTTGCATGAGGTTGATTGATAATAGTATGTGATGTCCTGTTAATATACAAAATCCATGAAGATTGAGGTCGACTTAAACTCATTTCATGATATGGGTATTTTCCTAATTAAATCTGTGTTTTTAATAAAACAAAATTATTCCAATGTGATATATGAATATAACTAAATATTTGTTCAATCTGCATAGTCAAAAACATGTAAAAGTCCAATCAAGGGGAAAAAAATGCTTGTTTTAGAAATCTGAGACAGTACGAAGCACTGTGTAAGCATTAAAACATACGCAAGGGTTTAATTACTAGTCTGATTCACGCTACTCTGGCTTAAAGGGAACTCCTAAAGGGCTTATGAAACCCAGTGGGCTATAGATCTAAGTACTCAGGCTAATGAAGAGAAATGGGTGGATTTTACACTTCATCCCGCCAAAGTATCAATCAAACACCTAATCAAAAAATATGCATATTCACACAAGGTGGCATTTATGATCGAAGCAACAACATAAATATATTTCTCTCATAATTGCAATGGGAGACACATTGTAGCAGACTGCATTTAAAACCTATGTAGATAAAAATAATTATTTTTTAAGCACACATGAACACCGAGTGCGATTACGCACATCATAAACCAGAGACAGATCCAGTCTAATGAGTTTAGTTTAAATTTTCTCCTTCATACAAACAAACCAAAATGCTAAGAAAATGAAAATCATTAACCCTAGGTTCACATCTATGCGGTTGCAGTTGATGCGGTTTTACCCTAAAATGCGTGCAATAGACTTCAATAGAGTTGCAACAGAAACGCAAGTGTTGCAACTTTTATGCGTTTTGTGTTTTTTTCCACTTTAAAGACACTGTATATAGCTGGTTGCTAAGGAGCAGGCTGGGAAGCCGGCTGCCACAACCTTAACAACCGATGAGTCATCAGCTGTCATCAGGTGACAGTCAAATGTAAAAAAGAATTGTAAGAAAAAAAAATGTCTGAAAATAAAACGGCCTAAGGTACCCCCCCCCCCCAAAAAAAAAAAAAAAAAACATACCAGGCCCTTTGGGTCTGGAAAGTATTTGGAGGGGAACCCCATGCCAAAATAAAAAAAAATTGGCTTGGGGGTACCCCCAAACCCCATACCAGAGCAGAGCATGCAGCCCGGCAGGTCAGGAAAAGGAGAGGACGAGTGGGTGCCCGAAGACCCGAAGGCCTGGTATGAATTGTGGGGAACCCCATGTCGCTTTTTTTGCCGATTTTTTTAATTGCTGGCAATGCTTGTTTTTACATTTCCCCGCTGACAGCTGATAACTTATGGATGCGGCAACTGGCTTTCTGGCCCGCTCCTTAACAGCCAGCTATACACAGTGTGCTATGGAGAGAAAAAAAAGAAAAAGAAAAATGCAAAACGCATGTAAAAACGCATCAAAAATGCAACACTTGCATTTTTGGTGCAGGTCCATTGAAGTCTATTACATGCAAAGCGCAATCTGTTGTGGAAAAAAGATTTCCTGATCCTTTCTAAAAACGCGTTGACTAAAAAACACATAGATGTGAACGTATACCATAGGCCACCATGTTGAATGGACTGTAGTACATTTCTGAAAACGGCAAAAACGGCAAAATGGACTAAAAAGCACATAGGTGGGAACCTAGGGTAAAGGTCATTAGCATACCCTTCTTCTGTGTGTGATTTTATGCAGTTTTACATGTATTATAAGAAATAATGCATGTGCTGCCATTCTCAAAAAATTAACTATACACATTAATGCATCTCACATATATGAAATAGTACAATTAACAGTTTCCGGACCGTCCACCGCACATTTACTGTGGCAGGCTGAACCTCCCACGTGAACCAATGTAGCCCTACGTCGGTCGCACACTTGGTGCTGGGGAGCGAGCGCACGCCACCCGCGGTATGCTCCTGCCCCCACTAGGCAGCAGGGATGCTGATCCACAGGACCAGCGGCCTTGATTGCCACTGGGCACCCGCGATCGCTCCCCACTGAGAGAGAAGGTCGGGCAGCGGTTGTAAACACAGCTAACCGTAGTTCTCTCTGTAATGATCACAGAGCACCTGTGATCCTTCTATATAGGATCACAGGTCTCTATGGTCATTTCACAAGCCCATCCCCCCCACAGTTAGTAAACACTCCCTAGGCTTACATTTAACCCTTTGATCACCCACTAGGTTAACCCCTTCCCCGCCAATGTCATTATTACAGTAACAGTGGATATTTTTAGCACTGATTACATGTAGTAATGTCACTGGTACCCCCAAAAGTGTAAAAAATGTCAGTTAGGGGTCCGATCTGTCCGCCACAATGTCACAGTCCTGCAAAAAATCGCAGATCACCTCCATTACTAGTAAAAAATAAATAAAAACAACATAAATCTTTCCCCTAGTTGTAGACACGATAACATTTGCGCAAACCAATCAAAATAGGCTTATTATATTAACCACTTTACCACCGGAGGATTTTCCTGCTTTACATCCTGGCCACTTTTTCCAACTTGGCACTGTGCAAATTTAACTGACAATTGCGCGGTCATGCAACGCCGTACCCAAACGAAATTTATGTCCTTTTTTTTCCCACAAACAGAGCTTTCTTTTGGTGGTATTTGATCACCTCTGCGCTTTTCATTTTTTGCGATATTAATAAAAAAAGTGTGAAAATTTTGCGAAAAAATTGACATTTTCTACTTTGACAGTTAAAAAATATCCAATATATTCAATTTTTGTCATATATTTAGGCCAAAATGTATTTAGCTACATGTCTTTGACAAAATAATTCTCAATGAGTGTATTTAACCGCTTTAAGACCGAAAGATTTTACCCCATTCCTGACCAGGCCATATTTTGCGATTCGGCACTGCGTTACTTTAACGGACAATTGCGAGGTCGTGCGACGCTGTACCCAAATTAAATTTATGTTCTTTTTTTCCCCACAAACAGAGCTTTCTTGTGGTGGTATTTGATCCCCTGTGCGATTTTTACTTTATTCGCTATAAACAAAAAAAGAGCGACAATTTTGAAAAAATAACAATATTTTTCACATTTTTTTTATATGAAATTCCCCCCCCCCCCAAAAAAAAATTTAAAAATCTAAATTTTTTAACATTTTAGGCCAATTTGTTTTCTGCTACATATTTTTGGTAAAAAAAAAATCACAATAAGCGTATTTTGATTGGTTTGCGCAAAAGTTATCGCAGCTACTAACTACGGGAAAGATAACTGAAATTTTTGACACTTTTGGGGGGACCAGTGACATTACTACAGTAATCAGTGCTATAAATATGCCCTGTTACTGTAATAATGACACTGGCAGGGAAGGGATTAACTTTATTGCTGATTAAGGGGTTAAATGTATGCCTGGTGCTTACTGACGTGTGTGGGAGGAGGGGGTTGTGTGACACAGGCACAGATCGCAGGTTCAGCTATGCTGAATCCTGTAATCTGTCCCTGCCTGTCACATTGGAGATCCGCCCGCTTTGTTTACACAAGTGGGCGGATTTCCTCACTCGATCCCCGGCGATCGGGGAAGAGCAGCGGCGATCGCCGCTGCTCCTCCCCTGGCCCGGCTCCCGCTGTGACTGAATACGCGCCGCCGAGAAGGGGAGGAGTACAGCGACGTAGGTGTACGTCGCTGGATTATAACGAACCACTTTGCTGCAGTACCAGCTCAGTGAGCGGTCGGCAAGTGGTTAATATGTAGCAGAATACAAATTGGCCTAAAAGGATGAAAAATTTAGAGTTTTAACATTTTTTTTTTGCGGGGGGGGGGGGGCATGATATATACCGGTAGCAGAATGTGAAAAATATATTTTTTTTTTTCCATAATTGTCGCTCTGTTTTTGTTTATAGTGCAAAAAATCGCACAGGTGATTAAATACCACCAAAAGAAAGCTCTATTTGTGGGTAAACAAGGACATCAATTTTATTTGGGTACAGTGTTGCAAGACTGCCCAATTTTCCGTTAAAATAACGCAGTGCCGAATCGCAAAAAATGGCACGGTGATTAAGGAGCAAATCCTTCCAGTCCAGAAGTGGTTAAACTAATGGCTAACTTATGTACATGCCATGTAGAAAGATATCACTGTTCCAAGCCTGTTTGAACATTTCTCTGGAACACCGGTGCCCAACAAAGGGAACCCAACGATGCTCTAAAAACTCAATAGGAAAGCAGAAAGTTGCACAGATATCAATGGGCCATTAGGATCAGACCATCTAAGACTAATATTTCACATATAGGTGAATTTTGCTGGCTTCCCATATTTCTTGGGGCTCCAGTCACAAGATCTCCGTTCACAGTTCCTGACCTTGTTTCTGCGCATTTTGGAATTTAGGGTGTTTACAATTACCTTTGCAAGCTCCATCTTCACTGTTGTATTCTCCGTATTATAATATATGGAGCATGAAAAAGTTGCTTTACTTACCCAATCCTCCACTCCTGCAAACTCCTCTGCACTACTAGACCGGTTCCTGCAGCCTCTTTCTCCCTATATTTCAGTGGTCTAAGGTCCTGACATCATGCAAGGACCATATCTCTGCTTTGGACATAAGGATGTCAAGGGACAGTCTAGTGCTGGAGTCTGGGGGATTGCCATGTTATGGGGGAGAGGAGGATCAACTAAGTAAAATTGCTTTTACCACTCTCTAGATAATAAGAAGTTAAAGTATAGGTTCACCTTTTGGAACATGCTACATAGCCTACCCGTATTTAGGGTGGAACATGAACCTGCAACTCCTCGCCCTCCCAGTGACAGCAAACGGGCAACTTATTTGGGCGCTCACTGTAACTGTTTGAAAATAACGCCCACTCGCCCGGCTGCATCATTCATTCACAGAGTTCTGTGAATAGAAAACTACTTTCCCGACAGCCTTTGCGGTTGTCAGATTGTAGTTCTCAGTGAACTACCATGGTGCTGTTGATCACTTTGGAAATGCATTGTCTCTTCCTGTCAGTGTGTATCTGTCTGCCCATACGAGGTACGTGCAGACAGATACACTGAAAGGTCTGCAGGAGTCCCACATAGCACTTGCCAAAATAACTTTTTTAACTTGTAAAAGATGAACTTATCATTTAATCTTTGAAATGTAGACTCAGTCCTACTTACAATGGGGAATTTTCAGGTTTCCAGTAGTTTTAAGAAATAATCATGATAGGTCATTGATGTGAGATTACAGCCACCTGATTTGGCCATTTGCGGTAGTGGTTTTATGTCTTTGGTGGCATAAACAATGCAACATTCACTAGCACCTAACCACAATAGCTCATAAAAATAAATCTAAAGATCTTGTCTCCAAAACAGGATCTCCATTTGCACACAGTTGCAAATGGAAAACATAATTCAGACATCAAAGTACTTCTGCACAGCATGGTCCCTATTGTAATCTAAGCAAGCACCCACTCTGATATGTATATAAAGCAAAGACATTTTTGCAAGCTGACTGATTGAGTGATGAGGATTGTTCGAATATAGTAAATGGTGTGCCAAAATGAATAAAGGGGGAGTGAACTCATTTAACACACTATCAGCCCATATCACTAACTCATAAAAGAGGGGGGGGGGTAAAGGCAAACCTATGACAAGTGGGCACAAATAAATTGTGCCCTCTTTGTCACATTCCCTGCAATCTGATATGCATCTCCCGCCTGCTGCACAGGTTATCTGACCTTATATAATCGGCCCTTCCCTGTTATTTTTAACAGCTTTTCGGTGCCAAAGCTGTAGAGCTTTTTTACAGGTAGGCTAACTGTAATTTTGTAGTTAGACTATTTGGAGAGATTTTTCTAAGGAACCATTACACATTACCACCCATCAATGGACGGTAATGCGGGGAACCTGTTTACCAAGCATGCTTCTGTACCACAATTCCTGACCCAGAGGTAAGGTCTGACAGGTAGTGCAGAGGCGGTGCAGGAGTGAACAGCAGTTTGTATTAGGCTGGTTACTAGCATAGCTCCCAACTGTCCCTGATTTCAGTGGACTGTCCCTTATTTGGAACAAAGTCCCTCTGCCCCTCTTTCCTCCTCATTTGACCCTCATTTTGGTCTGATCTATATAGTTGTATATAAAATGCACTATTTACCTTTCAAAAAGTGTTTCTCAGTGCTAGACCTTTCATCCAATATCTAAATTGCTGCATTTGTAAATTTCAAAAGCCAGTATAAAGGAATAGAAGTGCCAAAAAAAAGAAGTGGTGTCAGAAAAGTCGCCCCACCCCCCCCCACGCATGAAAGAAAAAACCCCAATCCACGCTCTTAGTCCCGTCTGAGTCTGCCTCCCGCCTCCCACACATTTCCCAGCAGCTTGTGGCACTTATCGGCATTCATTCATTCAGGGCGTACCTACTTTGCCGTTGCCGGGGAGGGAGGGACTGGTCACTGGCGCCCGCCGCCCCCATAGAGTGTGACTGGCCAGACCGCCTGCACTGCCTAATGCTCCGCCTACCCTCCTCCGCACGGCACCCCCATTCCTCCTTACACACTAGCTTCTCCCCGGGGCGGTCAGGGTCTGTCTATGTTGAGGTGGAGGACAAGGGAACCCCCAGCCAGGGCCCAGGCCAGGACAGCAGGACGCAGGTAGGAATCACGATTCGCTACTATTACACATCACATTTAAACTTTCAGTAAATATATTTTCTACAAATATGGACTGTTTAATGCCTTTGAATTGATTTCAGCATGCATGGAGCACTTTGCAGTACATCAACTTTCACTGCATGTAAACTGTTAAATGAGTTTGCATTGATGTCAGCATGTGCAACCTGCTCCATACATGCTGAAATTAATGCAAACTCATTAAACAGTTCACATGCAGTGAAAGTTCATGTACTGCAAAGTGCTCCAACTTTAACCAGTTCTGGACTGGAAGGTTTTCCCCCTTAATGACCAGGCCATATTTTGCAATTCGGCACTGCGTTACTTTAACAGACAATTGCGATGTCGTGCAACGCTGTACCCAAATAAATTTGATGTCCTTTTTCCTTTTTTTCCCACAAATAGAGCTTTCTTTTGGTGGCATTTGATCACCTGTGCGATTTTTATTTATTGCGCTATAAACAAAAAAAGAGCGACAGTTCTGAAAAAAAACAGGAAATGGGGTGGCCTTGACAGGAAGGGGTGGGTCGTAGTTAAATTAGGGGGTGCACAAGTTTAGTCCAGCCTAGGGCAGCACAAAGCCTAAATACACCACTGCCTGTCAGTCACCTCTTCTATCAGGAGTTCTCATCAGAGTTCCCCTTAACATCAGTTGTCCCCTTCAGAGTGCCCCCTTACATCAGCTGTCCTCATCAGAGTGTCCCCTTACATCAATTGTCTGCATCAGAGTGTCCCCTTACCTCAATTGTTTGCATCAGAGTGCCCCCTTACGTCAATTGTCTGCATCAATTGTCTGCATCAGAGTGCCCCCTCACATCATTTGTCTGCATCAGAGTGTCCCCTTACATCAATTGTCTGCATCAGAGTGCCCCCTTACCTCAATTGTCTGCATCAGAGTGCCCCCTTACATCAATTGTCTGCATCAGAGTGCCCCCTTACCTCAATTGTCTGCATCAGAGTGCCCCCTTACATCAATTGTCTGCATCAGGGTGCCCCCTTACCTCAATTGTCTGCATCAGAGTGCCCCCTTACATCAATTGTCTGCATCAGGGTGCCCCCTTACCTCAATTGTCTGCATCAGAGTGCCCCCTTACATCAATTGTCTGCATCAGGGTGCCCCCTTACCTCAATTGTCTGCATCAGAGTGCCCCTTACATCAATTGTCTGCATCAGAGTGCCCCCTTACATCAATTGTCTGCATCAGAGTGCCCCCTTACATCAATTGTCTGCATCAGAGTGTCCCTGAATCAATTTTCACTCTCAGAGCTTCTCCTTACATCAACTGCCCGATCAGAGTTTTCCTTTTACATCAGTTGTCCTCTTTAGAACGCCCTCTTACATCAATGCCCCCCCCCCCCCCCCCCCATGAAGCACTGTGCATCGCTGTACTGTACATTTACATACAGCAGTGCTATCACAAACATGAGTACATTGTAAGGGATTATGCAAAAAGTCATTTTTTTTTTTTACTTTTGCACAAGCTTGTTCACTGTACTCATGCTTATTATAGGACTGCCATATGCATGAGTACAGCAGCATACAGTCATTCATGTCACTGACAGGTTGTGCACTGCAACTAGGCTGCCTGGGCACTGGGCAGAGGATATACATTGGGCATTACACTGAACAGGCTCAGCCGATCCATGTGAATGAGCCCTAAAAAGTTCTCTCTATTCTATCCTGCTTACAGTTTTTTTTTTTTCCAGAATGAAACCTGAATACATGGAGCACTGGTTTACCTCTTACTAAATGTAAGTGCATATACCAGATAAATCATTTGTAAGGTGTACCCTTCTGATCTTCCCTTTGGGTATTCTTTCTTTTCTTCTATGATGTTGGTTCATTGAAATCTGGTTGTATTCATTCCGAAAATGACAGTTTGTGGAGACAACGCAGTCGGTGTTTTCAAGCTGGATTACTACCACAGTGATCATTCTGTGTGGAATATATCAAGCGCTGTGTCACCACTCTTGATTGGGGGTCATTCCAATCTGGTAAGCCCCCCCCGCCTGTTGCACTAGGGTGGTGTGCGGTGCTCTCCTTTCCACAATCTAAAGGCTTTTTTGACCCACATTTGTCTCTCTGCTATTTTTTGCAAAGGTCACCTTTTCCTTGGGTTCTTCATTGGGATTTATTTATTTATTTCACATATTATTTTCATATTAGTATCATTTGCACAATTTGATTGCGGTGGGAGTGGATCACATTTATTTTCACGTGTATATTAATTTATTATTCTATTTTTCATTAATAGATGTGCAATCAAGTGATTTTAGCGCTGCGCTCTTTTAATATTTAAATATTTCACATAAGATTCAATTAGAAAAATGAGTGAATCGTGGGTGAAAAAGTTGACCTAATTTGTATTTTCTTTTACGGCGTGTCCAATTTTTCCCCTTTGTAATATTATTTCAAGCCACAAGATGGCAGAGCATTTCACAACTTGATCATCATCTCACAAATAGAATGCTGTCAGAAAGCTGAAAAGCACAATGTAATGAAATAGCCTGCGGATGTGTGCTGTCAATTGAAATACTCTGTCAAATGAAATACATAAAACCAAAGCCACAAATCAGCATGACAGTCAAGCCAGCCTGTATTTTGAAAAGGAAGTTCAGCAATGAAAGACTACACACTTTATTCAGTACAGGTTTTCTTAAGAATTTGCCATTTCACAAGGGTTTTCAGATATGATATGTCATGAAAATATGGTCTCCCATTTTAGGGGGAAAATTATTGCATATATTATTCACTAAAATATTTTAGATTGTAGAAATTCCATCTATTTTTTGTGGTTTCTTTTTTTTATTAAGAGTAAGGAAGGATGGTATTCTGCTGATTTATTTTACAAGAAACAGTAAAACACAGTATTGAATTGTACTGTAACTGTACTGTCTGCCCTCATGTTGTAAAGTGCTGCGCAAACTGTTGGTGCTAAATAAATCCTGTATAATAATAGGAAGAAGAATGATAAGAGACAAGGATTTTCTTCTGCTGTGAGATTGCTGTGAAGGTTAATTACCTGAGTGAATCTAAGAATGAAACCTGAACTCCAGGTATATACATATAAAATACACAAATAAATGCAGCTTTGTAAATAAATGATGTGTACAACTCCTCCTAAAGAAATCCCTGTAAGAGTCAGACACATAAGAAGCGCTAAAATTACATATAACCCCCAATAGGGACATGCACAGGTGAGTCCACAGTCTTATTAGCACAGTCCAAAGTATAGGATGGCCAATCACCACGAAGTGTAGTTGAAAACCATGCGCCTTCACCTCACCACGTGACCCCACCTTAGGTAATGCTCACTCACCAGCTAATATCATGTATTGTGCCTTTACGATATCCTTCCATACTCCGCTCAAGTTTATCCAGAAGTATATGCCAATCCGCCAGACAACTTCCTATGGTATACAGCAACTGGTCCACATACAGGCTCACAAAGGTATAAGGATCCACCGCATACCACAGAGGCATACAACTCAGGAAGGCAATGGAAAGGAGCATATGTGGAGAAAAAGGGCTCATAGAGTAGTATGTTCAAATGCTTTATTCAAACACCCCCTTTCCCCTCTCAATCCACTCACATAAAATCAAATAAAGTATCAAAATCAAATCTAATGTAATGACAGGCAACTGCAGACGCCGGCTAAGCTGCCGGAATCTCACCGTTCTTTACTCGTCAGCATTCGGAAGATCACAAAGCCACTCGTAGCAGCCGATCAGCGGCTGGTTGCCGGGGAGACCGCGTGCTCACGCACTGATGCGTTTCGTCATCAACAGACTTCTATGGAGGGCGTGGGCACGCTGCACGGACACCACCATTTATCTCCCTCCTCCCATGACCGCTTAACCCTTTCAGCCGACGCTCTAAAAGCCGACCGGGGAAAGCCGATCTAGCTCATAGGAGATCATTGATGGGTTAGATGCATGAAACAAAAAACATACTGGAGACCATCACATGGACCTAACCGCCCTCCAACCAGCAACAGCCATGTATTGCAATCAGAGGGAAGGCCAAAACGTGCCATATGTGATTTATATACTCTTATGACTCCAGTGTAATAATGCACCCAACTTCCACTATCCATTTGCCATTGTTGAGGTCTGTTCCATCTATATTCAGAAAAGAGGCGTAGCCATGGGCGCTAAGTTCGCCCCCAGCCTAGCGAACCTGTTCATGGGGGAATGGGAGGATCGGTACATCTACTCGGCACAAAGAAAAGAACTCATCATGTACAGGGGATACATTGATGATTTGTTCTTTATTTGGATGGGTACTGAACCATCATTGAAAACTTTCATGGACCAGCTGAACTCCAATACTAATAATATCAAATATGATTTTAGCTGGAGCAAAGAACGGGTCAACTATCTTGACGTGGAGTTGATGATTCAGAGTGGTCAATTGGTCACCAGGGCTTATTTTAAGCCCACTGACCCCAATGGCTATCTCCCTATGCAGAGTGGGCATCATCCGCATTGGCTCAGAAATATTCCAAAGGGCCAGTTTATGCGGATTAGAAGAAACTGTACCAATGATTCGGATTACCTGATGCAACCACAAACCATCAAGAAACGTTTTGCTGAAAAAGGTTATAATAGCTTGATTTTGGATAGAACCATCCATGAGGTTAGTTTGATATCTCAGGATGAGTGCCTTCAAAACAAAAATAAACATGAATGGGGGTTCATTACCAATTACAATGAGCAGCACAAAGATGTAGAGGAGATCTTCCGGAGGCATTGGGGTGTTCTGCGTATGGACAAGGTTTTGGGAAAATTTTTGCCTGTTGACCCCTTGTTCATATACAGAAGGGCTCCGTCCTTCGGAGATCGTGTTGTACAGAAAGTGCTTGACCCCCCAAGTAGGCTCACATTATTCTTGGATAGAGTTGGTTTCTATGCTTGTCGTAGGTGCATATCCTGCAGACAGCTAAATGTGAAACTGAGAGGTAAAACTTCTTTTGTTTCCAGCGACAACGGAAGAAGTTTTGAAATTAAGGATTTCATTTCATGCAATTCTACACATGTGGTCTATTGTTTGGAGTGTCCTTGTGGCCTAATTTATATTGAGCGCACCAAAAGGAGACTAGCCAAAAGAGTTTCTGAACATATAGCCAATATCATCAAAGGCTTTAAAGACCACAGCGTGTGGCTGCATTTCAGGCAGAAACACAATAGAGATCCGTCAGGTCTAAAATTCTGGAGTGTGGAAAAATTAGATCCAGTGTGGTGTGGCTCCAACATGGTTAGGGAACTTTCTAAACGCGAAACACACTGGATACATTTAACTAATTCTTTACATCCAAACAATCTCAATATCGATCTGGATGTTAATTCTATATTAGCAATTACTGACCAGTGGCATTGAGGTGTTCCGGGTATTTTTTTGGCCATAGAGTTATCCACCATTTAGGTGGTTGGTCAAGTTTATGAACATACAAATGGATTTGACACATAGGTGGTCTCTCTCCCAAAATATGTATGTTTGTGTTCCTTCTGAGTTAGAGGTAAGAAGGGATACATTTAATCATATATATGCTTTACAGCCAATTTTGGGGTATGTAAATGGCTCCTTTTTACCTCATGGTTAATATGTTTGAATTTTGGGGTATCTGGGTATATTGAGAAGCTCTGGTGGACATTATCACATTGTAGTGAGATTATTATAGAGTTTTTATATAGATTGTATATGATTTCTATTTAATGCATACTGTGTGTAATATGGTGTAAACTCTCTGCATTTGATACATGTAATTTGTTTAAATTGTGGAAGTTGGGTGCAGATGGATAGTGGAAGTTGGGTGCATTATTACACTGGAGTCATAAGAGTATATAAATCACATATGGCACGCATTGGCCTTCCCTCTGATTGCAATACATGGCCGTTGCTGGTTGGAGGGCGGTCAGGTCCATGAGAAGGTCTCCAGTATGTTTTTTGTTTCATGCATCTAACCCATCAATGATCTCCTATGAGCTAGATTGGCTTTCCCCGGTCAGCTGTTAGAGCGTGGCGAACAGTCGGCTGAAAGGGTTAAGCGGTCATGAGAGGAGGGAGATAAATGGTGGTGTCCGTGCCCACACCCTCCGTAGAAATCTGTTGGTGACGAAACGCGTTAGAGCGTGAGCACGCAGACACCCCGGCAACCAGATCGGCTGCTACGAGCGGCTTCGTGATCTTCCGGACGCTGACAAGTGAAGAACGGTGAGATTCCGGCAGCTTAGCCCGCGTCTGCAGTTGCCTGTCATTACATTGGATTTGATTGTGCTATTTTATTTGATTTTATGTGAGTGGATTGAGAGGGGAAAGGGGGTGTTTAAATAAAGCATTTGGACATACTACTCTATGAGCCCTTTTTCTCCACATATGCTCCTTTCCATTGCCTGCCTGAGTTGTATGCCTCTGTGGTATGCGGTGGATCCTTATACCTTTGTGAGCCTGTATGTGGACCATTTGCCGTATACCATAGGAAGTTGTCTGGCTGATTGGCATATACTTCTGGATAAACTCGAGCGGAGTATGGAAGGATATCTTAAAGGCACAATACATGATATTAGCTGGTGAGTGAGCATTACCTAAGGTGGGGTCACGTGGTGCGGTGAAGGTGCATATTTTTCAACTACACTTCGTGGTGATTGGCCATCCTATACTTTGGACTGTGCTAATAAGACTGTGGAATCACCTGTGCATATCCCTATTGGGGGTTATATGTCATTATAGCGCTGCTTATGTGTCTGACTCTTACAGGGATTTCTTTAGGAGGAGTTGTACATATCATTTATTTATTTACTTATTCATGAGGCAGTAGCTTCATTGTTTCACAGTATATGCATTACTTTGTAAACGATATTTATTATTGAGTATATATTTCCTAAAGCGCAGGGTGATTGGGATATATTTGTGGTAACACTCTGAAGTCTCAGTCCTTGTTTGAAATGCAGCTTTGTATTCATTACCAGTTCTGTACCGTTGGATTTTCCCCCTTAATGACCAGGCCATTTTTTGCGATTCGGCACTGCATTACTTTAACTGACAATTGTGCGGTCGTGCCACGCTGTATCCAAAAAAAAATTGATGCCCCTTTTCCCCCACTAATAGAGCTTTCTTTTGGTGGTATTTGATCACCTGTGCGATTTTTATTTTTTGTGCTATAAATAAAGAAGTGTGACAATTCTGAAAAAAAAAAAATATTTTTCACTTTCTGCTATATAACATTCCCCAAAAAAATTAAAAAATCATCTTTTTTTTCATAATTTTAGGCCAATTCTGCTTCATATTTTTGGTAAAAAAATCCCAAAAAGTGTACATTGATTGGTTTGCGAAAAAGTTATTGCGTCTACAAACTAGGTAGAAGATTTGTCATTTTTATTTATTTAATTTTTGTTTACTAGTAATGGTGGCGATCGGCGATTTTTGGACTGCGACGTTGCGATGGACAGATCAGACCCCTAACTGACATTTTTGACACTTTTTGAGGGACCAGTGACATTGCTACAGTAATCAGTGCTAAAAATATAAACTGTTACTGTAATAGTGACACTGGCAGGTAATGGGTCACCCACGGGAGATCAAAGGGTTAAATGTGAGCCTAGGGGGTGTTTTATAACTGTGGGGGGTGGGCTTGTGAAATCAACACAGAGACCTGTGTTCCTAAATAGAAGGAATACAGAAGCTCTGCATTGATTCCTGAGAGATCAACCGTTATGCCTACTTACTTGCAAGGGGATCAGCTTTAACACAATTAGTTCTAGAGTAGGGCTGCTGGCAAACTGGTACAGAATCTGGGCTCCCCAACAGAGACAGTAAGGGAGAAACGTTATCAGAAATAATCCAACATCTAACAAAAAAAAAAGTGTTATCAAAAATATTTTCTTTTTTTAATTTAAAAGAGAAGTTCAGGATTAAAAAAAAAATAAAATAAACATCTATACTTACAGTACCACGGTGGATGCAGCATCAATCCCATGCTGCATCTGTCCCCCACCGACTCTGTAGTGAGAACTGAGCGATCAAACACCGCTGATCGCTTAGGTTCTCCCCCTTCATTCTGAGCAGAGAGCTGTGCCTGTCAAGTCAGTGGCTTTCTGCTCTCCCCTCCAGCACTCACTGAAACCGATCACTGAGAGGCTGAGCCAGGTGCCAATCCAGGCTTCTGGGTGGATACTGACCATATGGTCGGGATCTTTTCAGAGCCTGGACCAGCTCTGTGACGTCAAACGGATTACAGGAGTGCAGATCTGTGACCCATAGGAAAGGTATAGCTTTGGCCATACTTCTCCTGTTTGAGATACTGAGGTTTTGCTGTGCCCATTCTCCTCTGGCCAGCAGGGGGAGAACTAAAGCCAAGCAAAGCCATAGATTTCTATGCAGAGCGTTGAGAATCCTGAGAGTTGTATTTTGAGATGGCAGCCAATCTACTGGGACGAATAGACTTCTTACACTATAGATCCCAATAAGCACTGTGCAGTTGGAGTGGAGAGATTATTTTTATTAAACTGTCCAGGAAAGTTCTTCTTGGCACTTGAGTGAGAGACAGAAGGAGCACCTTTATTTGGATATTTACCTGCCAGAAGGAGACCCTACTAGAGCAGATCCAAGCCTAAGACTGGGAGTGGGGACACCTGGGGGCACCGCTGCTGCAGGGAGATTGGAGCATCCACTCACCCTCTGCTTCCCACCACTGATCAATAGAGGCTTTCGAGGAGAGACCAAGGGGGTCACTCTTTTACAGCTAGAGGTCACCGCAGCATCCTTAGGACAGGTCAGAGATTGTTACTGCTGATACTCCTAGCAGGGACTGAGCCACTGAGAGCAGGACACCATGTGTACCCAATCCATACCGCACCCATGCTGCACTCTATACATTTTTTCCAAAACCTAGACTGCACCTATACCAACCCTATACCACATGACTATACCATATTTACACTGTACCTATACTGCATGTAAGTCAGTGGTTCTCAACTCCGGTCCTCAGGGCACACTAACAGGCCAGATTTTAAGTATTCCCTTAGGGAGATGCAGACTAGAATACTGCAATCACTGAGCAGCAAATTATATCACCTGTGATGTATTTCAATTTTCTTGCAAGCCTAGCCTGTTAGTGTGCCCTGAGGACCAGAGTTGAGAAACACTGGTGTAGGTTAATGGGGACTGTTGTTAAAGAGGTTCTAAAGGTAGAAGGAATTTTTTTTCCCTAATGCATTATCTGCATCAAGGTAAAAAACCTTCTGGGAGCAGCTCCGCCCCCCAGCCCCCCTTATACTTACCTGAGCCCAATCTCAATCCAGCGATGTGCATGAGAGCAGTGGCTCTCCCATGTCTCTCTTCTCATTAGCTCAGAGTTTTCTTGGCTGTCAATTCATGTGCGATTTATTGCAGTGTGATTTTCAGCCCATTCACTTGAATGAGCTGAAATTGCACTGGATTACACCAAAAGTAGTGCAGGCACTACTTTTCAAAAATGCATTACATCAAATCACAATACCATGCAATCCAGTGCAGGAAAAGGGACAGCATTGGTGGTGTTGTTAGGAATACATTCAAACCTGTAGCAGATCGCACACCCAGTGTGTTTTGAACACGGTGCAGCTATATTTTTGAATCAGTGAATACAGTCTTTCTCCCCTGAGGAAGAAATTTAAAAATGTGTTGGGAGCATCTCATATATGTATTCACCTGATGACTATCTCAACAATACAATATACTGAATTGGTAGAACAATAGAAACTTTAGAAATTAATATCCCTTAGTCCCACTTCACACTTGTGCGATGGGGGAAACCCTGCAATTCAGTGCCCATTCCTGCATCACACCTAAATAGCAGTTCACACATCTGCGAACCGCTGGGGTGTCAAAGTAAATTCATTAACACCCCCAGTTCCGTTCGCAGATCACAGTGCGAACTGGTAAATGATGCAAGAATTGGATCGCATAGGTGTGAACAGTCATGAGATCCGATTCCAGTGCGGAGCAATAAAAGGGTCCTGCACCTTTTTGGTGCAAATGCGATGCAATTTCAACCATATAGTTTGTATGGCTGAATTTGCATCGCACAGACAACGCATGTGATCTGCACAGCAATGCGGCGTGAATCATATGTGATGTCTGTGATCGCACAATTGTGAACCCAGCCTTATATTTCTTGCTGCATGCCAGGTTATTGGGAAAGCTTGAAGGGAACCATCCTTGGATTTACATTTTCAGTTTTGTTTTTTTGCTTTGAATCCAAAGGATTTACAAATAAACTTGCATTCCATCATGCTCCAAACTTTTATTTAATATATAGGTTTTCTTTTTTTCTAAAATATACTTTATATTTTAAATGATATATGTATAATTTCATTATATACACATATACTATATGTACATTCCTTACGATTACATTTTCTGCATTCAATTTTTGAAATGTAATTTTATATTTGTTATGTATTCTACCTGTAACATCCATAAAATTCTTGTACTGAGACAACAGAGACTTAATATAGGGATAGATAACTCTGAGATAACTCTCTGAGGATCTGAAAAAAAGGAAAAAAAAAGAATTGTTGCTCTTCATAAAGACGGCCTAAGCCAGTGGTTCTCAATTCCGGTCCTCGGGACCCACCAACAGGCCAGGTTTGCAAGATAACTAAATTACATCACAGGTGATCTCATTTGCTGCTCAGTGATTGCAGTATTCTAGTCTGCATCCCCCAAGGTAATACTTAAAATCTGGCCTGTTAGTGGGTCCCGAGGAACGGAATTGAGAACCACTGGCCTAAGCTATAAGAAGATTGCCAAGAACCTGAAACTGAGCTGCAGCATAGTGGCCAAGACTATACAGTGGTTTAACAGGGCAGGTTCCGCTCAGAACAGGCCTCGCCATGATCGACCAAAGAAGTTGAGTGCACGTGCTCAGCACCATATCCAGAGGTTGTCTTTGGGAAATAGATATATGAGTGTTGCCAGCATTGCTGCAGAGGTTGAAGGGATGGGGGGTCAGCCTGTCAGTGCTCAGACCATACGCCACACACTGCATCAAATTGGTCTGCATGGCTGTCATCCCAGAAGGAAGCTTCTTCTAAAGATGATGCACAAGAAAGCCCACAAACAGTTTGCTGAAGACAAGAAGACTAAGGACATGGATTACTGGAACCATGTCCTGTGGTCTGATGAGACCAAGATAAACTTATTTGGTTCAGATGGTGTCACGCGTGTGTTGCATCAACCAAATGAGGAGTACAAAGACAAGTGTGTCTTGCCTACAGTCAAGCATGGTGGTGGGAGTGTATTGGTCTGGGTCTGCATGAGTGTTGCCAGCACTGGGGTGCTACAGTTCATTGAGGAAACTATGAATGCCAGCATGTACTGTGACATACTGAAGCAGAGCATGATCCCCTCCCTTCGGAGACTGGGCAACAGGGCAGTAATCAAACATTATAACGACCCCAAACACACCTCCAATACGACCACTGCCTTGCTATAGAAGCTGAGGGTAAAGGTGATGGAGTGGCCAAGCATGTCTCCAGACCTAAACCCTATTGAGCGTCTGTGGGACATCCTCAAACAGAAGGTGGAGGAGCGCAAGGTGTCTAACATCCACCAGTTCCATGATGTCATCATGGAGGAGTGGAAGAGGACTCCAGTGGCAACCTGTGAAGCTCTGGTGAACTCCATGCCCAAGAAGGTTAAGGCAGTGCTGTAAAATAATGGTGGCCACACAAAATATTGACACTTTGGGCCCTATTTGGACGTTGTCACTTAGGGGTGTACTCTTTTTTGTTGCCAGTGGTTTAGACATTAATGGCTGTGTGTTGAGTTATTTTGAGGGGACAGCAAATTTGCACTGTTATACAAGCTGTACACTCACTACTTTACATTGTAGCAAAGTGTAATTTCTTCAGTGTTGTCACATGGAAAGATATAATAAAATATTTACAAAAATATGAGGGGTGTACTCACTTTTGTGAGATACTTTATGTATGCCTAACTATATTTGACAATTTTACATGGAAATGCTGCCCTTGCTGAGTACATATTGATGTATCTGCTGAAATACACCCTGTGCAATGATTTTGCTATTTGTATGCAATTGTTGTTGCCTGTAACAGCTGAGACTCCCATCCAGTACTGAAGGCTGCCATTGTATGCTCCTGGTAACAGTACTAGTTCTGAAAGAGAGCAGACTTACTGAAATAAACACTAGTATGTCTGTCCCAGAACTAGCACAGCCTAAGGAAGTCAGGCAGCAGTAATCCCAAGACTCCTAAGTAGTGCTGAAGGCTGCCATCCCCTGACTCCTGGAAGTAGCCTTAGTTCTGGAGCAGGTAGACCACTGCATAATGCTGTCCCAGGACTAGCACTGTTTTTAGCAATTGCTAAAAGAATATTTTAAAAAAAATGTAGTTTGGTCATTTGGAAAATATTTACTAGGCATATGTGACGGGAGTCACTTTGGTTGGGTGGGGGCTTGTGGAACCCAGCTTATCTTAGAGAGGTTGAGAAATCCTTCTCTAAGCTCCCTAGGCCCCTCTTATGTGTAAGTCACCCTGTGTGTATTAGGGGCACAGGGTGACCAAGGAAATGATGGAAAGCTACTTAATGGACACTGAGAATATTGTTTGGATTACTTCAAATGGGACAGTAATATTTACCAAGCATATATCTCAAGAAATATATGGAAACTATTCCAGGCCTGTTTGATTCTGAACATGTTCATTGAAAGGGCTGGTCACATTGGCCTCTGTTCCATGTCCTTCAATGTAAGAGATGGACAGCCTGTACTGGTGGTTTCCTGATATTGTCTGTGTAGTAAGGTGTGATTTGTTTTCTGTTAAGCATGTCTGTCTCATTGTTAATTGTTAATTAACTCACCTATTGTTTCTGTCCAGGTGTCTAGGTAAATAGCTCAGGTTAATTATATTTCTGTACACAATTTCATCTGCATACGATAATGTAATCAGGCACCTGACCTATGTGTGGTATATATTTTGTGTGAGTTTGTTCAATAAATGTTTCAGATCTATACAAGCTATTCTTGACTAGTTTTGTATGGGGCGCTGTAATATCTGATATCTATGTTCAAGAATGAAGGAAGCGGTACTCTGACGGAAGCCCACAAACACAGTGTGGGTCGCGGTTCCGTTACAGCATATTTGATACGGACACATAATTGTTCTCCTGTTATTATCCTTCTGTCTTTTCAAAACGAACAGACCAGTACAAGCAGTATAGAGATATTTTTTGGGATCTAAGAATCATAATAATATAATATACCGGTATCAAGAAGACTAAAGAAGAAACGCTTTTTTAAATACCCCAGTGTAATGATCAGTAGTGCTCAGAATTCAAAAATCAGTTTACATTCAGCTATAAGAATTCTGATTGCGGGTTTCTGGACACTACTTTGATATTATCCTGGATATGCAGTATTATGTATTATTAAATAAGCAGAACAGTGAGCATATTCTTATATGCGAATAGCTGTGATGAGTTACTACATTTTACAATGCCTCATAAAAGATTTCTCATGATGGTATCATATCAAACATTGTCCACTCTACTAATGTTATTCACTACTTTCATATTTTTATGTTCATCTTGATTAACCCAGGTGACTTTTTTCAGATTACTCCTGCTAGACCATAATTCCTTAATTACCTCACATGTAGGCATAGCCCCTTAAAGGAAATCTGAATAGAGAAATGATGGAGGCTGCCAATGCGCACCTTACCTGCTGAAAATACTACTTCTTTCTCATCCATTGTAGGACACAATAATTCAGATACAGCTGGGCTATGCTAATACCCACAGGATGTTTTAACACAAAAAAAACTATAAGCCATCCCCACATAAGCCCTTCTCTATCCAGCATGCCTCAGCTTTTTCTTGGTGTCTTATGAGGTTGGACACCTTTTCCTCAGTTTTGTGAAGAAAAAGTCTATTTTTCTTTCTTGGTAGCTTTATTTCTTCTTTCTGGAGTTTTTCCTCAGTGACTCCAAACAAGATTCCGTCCTACACCACTCCTCGAGCTAGTCCCTATATGGCAGCTATTAAGATTGGCATTTCCTCAGCACTAGCTTTGGAGGCCATACTCGGACCCCACTGGGCTGGACATGTGAGAATGCAGGGGGAGGCTGGAATGGGACCTGTGTATTGTAGTGCTTTCCAGACCTGAGTGTACTTTGTTAGTTAGCTGTGGAACACTTTCCAGGTACAGGGCCAAAGCACATCCCCAAGTGTGACCTTGCTTCTTTAGACTTACTTTGTGAGCAAGATCATTCGGGCTGAAGCAGTGGGAACTACTTTAACTTTCCTGTCACTGAAAGTTTTACCACAGTAATGTTTAAGACTGAGGGAACGAGTACTGATGTCTTCCGCCTAGTGGAGTGAAACACATGCACACCATTCAGCCTAGAGAAGGAACCATCCCCTTGCTGTTCCTGCTCCTGAAGTTCAGGTCTGTTTCCACTGCCTGCCTACAGGTTGTCCCTGTGGTCCTTGTCACCATCTCTGGCTCAGATTCAAAGTCCCAGCAGTCAGACCTTATTATTGTAGTGTTTTCTATCCTGCATCTGGGGATCAATTTACTGTTCTAGGCCTTGGGTCTTTTCAGGCTCCTACAGCCAATAACTTCTTTATACATCCTCCATGGTATGAAAGCACCATGAAAGGTCCAAGGCCCCACCCAAGAGTGTGGCTGAACTTTTCCCCTTTAAATGGGATTTTCTAAACCTGTGGTCTTTTTCAACTGTAGGGATACCAGTAATCCACCCTAACAGGAAGACCACTAGATTGGTTAAGGGCGCCCTTACCTTTTGGGATTCCACTCACAAACAGCTAGCCTAGAATCACTCCTTAAATTCCAAATTGAATTAGCTATTTCTATCCTCTGTTCCATATTGGCGGTGACTTTATTCTGTCAAACCATGTCAGAATGGGTATCTTTCCATCACCAGAATAGGCGCCTATCTGGGGCCTTGCACTTAATTTGTGATGGCTTTTTGCAAGCACCTACATTGGTGTCTTCAATGTGTGCTTGTTATATTGACTAACCGTCATGTGATTAGGCCTTGATCTTGACACCATGATCAGCAATGCTACAGGTGGTCAGAGTGTTCTCCTGCCTCAATGGAGAAGGTCTGTGGAGGGGTCAGAGGAACCTCACTCCTCTTCTTTACCTACACTAGCTGTAGGTACATGCAGGTCCAAAGGGCCTGACTTATGTTCAGCCCTTTGGAATCAAAGCCAATGATCAGCCAAGTCCTCTAAAAGGCCTTCTGCAAAAATGCACTCCTCTCCTGTAGCCCACATTATCCACGTACTGAGACCCCTTTTTCATGACCAAGTGGAGATAAGTTTTAGAGTTGTTCACTCTGGGCACTCATTCTTTTCCTCAGATGGATCCTCTGCCTTCAGGTTCTGTTAAACTCATGAGCATCCCTCCTGTGCACAGGGTTCTCCTAATCTTTAAGGTTGAGCTTTGGCAGCATCTGCTACTTCTCATAGCATTGGACCTTGTGTTCACCCTAGGGCCCTTTCCAGATCATACCATTGTTTCATTATTAGATGACCTCCTCTGAAGACAGTCAGTTATTTAAACCCTTGCACTCAACTCCCTTATGAGGAGTCTAACTCCTGCAAGTTCCAGCCAGATAGGTCCTTATGGTAGCTATCGTTGGTAGCTTCCTGCCACCAGTGGATGAGGATTTTCATCTTAAACCCTCACTAAAAAAATAAATCCCTTTCCATTAGTCTGGGGTGTGTGAGGTGTTGGGATAATCCCTACTCAGGATGGTCTCCCCTTTTCTCATTGGTTCTCAGTCCTTTTCAGCCCAGCTTTCTAGTGCTAGGGGTTTGGATTCTGAGTGAGACATCTCTATGGACTAGGAAAACCCTGGCATGTCCCATCTGTCTCTTTAAGTGAGCAAGGTAGATTTTTACTCTTGCCCTGAGAGCCTCACCGACTCACCAATGGGCGAGAAAGAGAATACGTTTTTTTGCACTTACTATAAAATCAATTTCTTGGACTCCACTGGGGGACACGGGTCCTACCCCTCTGTGTGTGTTTTTATTCTTTTGTTCTTGCCCTAAAACTGCTATTCCAAAAAAAGTGGGGCATGCTGGGTAGAAGAGGGGTTACACAGGGGCAAGTTTAACAATGTTTCTGTTTGCCAGTGACTGAATCTCACGTAGGCTGCAGTATAACCCAACTGTATCAGAATGCCTCTATCCCTCAATAGATTCCATGGAATAGATTTTAGAGTAAGTATAAAACATTTTCCTGGCTGTCAGACTGAATAAGTGGCTCCAGTATTTTATTTTAGTCACTAACCTTGAGGAAGTATGATCTGAACACTTTTTCCAGGTAAGTGAATCAAAGTATGGAAGTAGGAGACAGTCAGGAGACTAGTATTTTCAGACAAGGTAAAAGGAAATCTCCCCAATGGAGACATGGACAGCCGTAAAAAGCTACAGCACTTCTATCAATACTGGTTTCTATTAGGTAAATTTGTTTTCATACTTTCCTTTTTGTAAAGATTTCCCCTTGCAATGCATTCACAGTCCCCGAAATTACTATCACAGTTCATATCACTGTGATAATAATTACAGAAAGTGATACAGCACCCAACAGTGTCACAGCCAGAGATGTATAGTAACTAAGTAGAACTACTTCACTACTGTACTTAAGTACCGAAAGGCGGTATCTGTACTTCCCTAGAGTAGAATTTTTTTCTCCTACTTCCACTTTTACTTCACTACATTTTTTCGATGATTTCAATACTTCTACTCCGATATTTTTTTTTTTTTTTTGTGCTGCATAGTTACTCGTTACAATTATAAAAATTACCACTGCCAGAACAGTAGATGGCAGGTTTCATGAAGCTCAAAACATATGTATTATCAGCGCATACGAAAATAAAAGCTACTGTATGTATAAATAAAAGCTGCATTTGAAATAATAAAAAACAATATGATGTTCAAACTTTTGACTTCTTCCTTTAATAACTACATAACACAGTACTTGTACTTTTACTTTCAGTACTTGAGTAGCAAAATTAAAAAAAAAAAAACTACTTGCAATACTTAAGTACAAAAAATGTTGAATACTTTAGTACTTCTACTCAAGTCACTTTTTGATTGAGCACTTCCACTTCTACTCAAGTCACTTTTTGATCGAGCACTTTTACTTTTACTCAAGTATGGATTTAGAGTACTTCATACAACTCTGTTCACAGACAACCTGACAAGAATACAAAACCTTTCCTTACTCTATCCAAAACAAACAAAAGTTTCGGCAGGAGTTTCATTTTAAGTTTCCAAAAGTTAGGACTTCATGATATTTGATAAACAGCCACATTAAAGACCTATAGTCACAAAGTATTGCTAACAATATCCAATTTCATCAGGTTCATATATAAAAAGAGCACATAAATCTGTGGTTCACATCCCTTTCTCTAGGGAGTCACTAACCTGGATGCTGTCCCATACATGTCGATCGTTGTCCTGTCTCTGGATGTCCCACATCAACCTCTGTATAAGTGCTGCTTTGTTCTGTCTTCCGGTGCATGCTGACCCACTAAGGTGTGGAGTTGATCGTTCACTGCCATTGGTATATGAGGCTATGTCACTTGGGGTACTGGGAGAGAGACATCGAGGTGAACTAGGTCCAACCTCTGATCCTGAACTGATCTCCCAATCCTCCACATCTCGGAATGATGGCTGGGGCTCTCCAGGTGTAGGAGATACCAACTGTGAAAGGCTACCAAGGCGCAAGGCAAGAAGGTCTGTTTGGTGCAAGTGCGAAGGTAAAGCCAGGAATTCATCAGACCCATACCAGCGGTCTTCCTCTGATTCCTGGTGTGGTGAGTCCAGCAGTCTATTATTCTGCTGGTCTCGCTGACTTTCGTTTGGTGTGCTGCAGTGGGAGTTAGTAGAATCAATAGGGGATGCTCCACCATCAAGGCACTGATGTACCTGACTGGTCAGCTCCTCTATATTCTGTGCTGCGTCATCTTCTTCAGGTACTTGGCTTTTAGGAGATGATGGAATATTAGCAGAATATGTGGCTGTCACGCTAAGACTGAAGTGCTTGTTGGGAGATGTAGAGCAAACTGGATGAGACAAGTTCATATCTACAGAAGTTAGACTGTCTGATTTCCCCCAATCTGTCATGTCATTCAGAAACAGTCCCCGTTTTGGAAGAGAAGGCCTAGTGGGAGAATCTCCCCCATGATCACTGCCCTCCTGTAAAGGTCTTTTTGGTGTGGTGCTTTCACTGGAAAGGAAAGACTTGAGAGTTTGTTGCCCTGTCTCCTCCGGCTGGTGTTGTGCTGACTCTTCCTCCATTGCAGAATTCAGTGGGGCTTCCTTGTCAGAAACCACGCTTAGCAGACCGGGACCTTTAACTAAATCTGGAAACTCCTGCTGCATAGCACTGTATGTCCAGTCTTCCAGGGGTTTAGCAGGGGGAGGTGGGGTGTCCTCCTCCCTGGGACTGTAGTCTGACAGTTCGTAGGCAGTGATCCCACAGTCCAGTGAGAGGTAATCTGGGGGGCATCGAATGGTCAGCTGACCTGAGCCGTCCACTTCTGTTAGGGCATCAAGCCTATCCTGTAAAAAAAAAAAAAAGTATACTTTAAATAACTACATTTAAATAAGTCCTAAAAAATATATATATATTTTTAGAAGTGCCGCCCCGTACACTACTGCAAATGCCAGCCATTTTTACTATATAGTTACTTAGAGATGGAAAATACATTATATTTGAGAAGCTCTACAGTTCAGCTTGCAGTAATCCCTGTCATTTGTATGTTAAATAGGGTTAACATAACATTGTGGACTGGGAAATGAGGTAGGACAGGGAAATAAGCAGAATGGACATCAGAGGTATCTGTGTATTGGTAAAAATGTAAAATTATTCAGCATGTGGATCAATTCTGCCAGAGTTAAAGTGACAATAAACCCAGAATTGAATATATTGCAGCTTACCAATCCTTAAAGTGGTAATAAAACCAAAACCTAAATTGTAATATATTGCAGCTTATCAATCATTGGATGTGGTGGCGTTTTCTTTCACCTGGTGAGCTGGCCAGTAACACACCTCCTATATTAGAGTTCCTCTGTTCTGGATGAAGGAGCACAGGGGCATAGCAGACAACACCATTGTCCGTTTTGGGGGGAGAGTATTGTTAAATGTACTAGCAAATAAATGTAACCGCTTGCTGACTGCCTACAGTATATTTACTGTGGCAGTCTGGCTCCTACAGGCAAAGCGACATAGGTCTTTGTCAATCGCATTAAGGCAGCTAGGGGGCACGTGCGCGCCACCGGCGGCGCACTCCCACCCCCGATCATCAGCGGGGAAGCCGATGTGGGTCTCAGGCGACTCAGATTGCCGCCTGACACCGGCGACCACTCTCAGCTAAGAGAGAAGTTGTAAACACAGCCGACCGTCCTTCTCCCTGCAATGATCACAGAGCTCATGTGATCCTTCTATATAGGATCACATGTCTCTGTGATCACAACACCCACACAGTTAGAATCACTCCCCTAGGGTCACATTTAACCCCTTGATCACCTATACGGTTAACCCCTTCCCTGCCAGTGTCATTATTGAAGTAACAGTGCATATTTTTAGCACTGATTACTGTAGTAATGTCACTGGTACCAACAAAAGTGTCAAAAATGTCAGTTAGGGGTCCAATCTGTCCCCGCAATGACACAGTCATGCAAAAAATCGCAGATCTCCGCCATTACTAGGGAAAAAAATAGCAAATAAGAAAAAAAACATTATAGTATATACAATTGTGACTCAAGTCATATTGTAATTGAATGTTATTAAAAACTACTTTTCCTTTTTAATCTGCAGCTCTGTACTTTTCGGTGAAATGAAATGCAATATGGAGGTTTTCTGTACACAGAATGTATACAGAATGCCCCCCAGAAACATAATTCAGATTTCAGGCATCCCTTGCAACAAAAATGTCATTTTTGATGAGATACATCCAATAGGAAATCACGTCTAAAGGGATGCAGACCCTGCAATTTTCTTCATTAGAGCCCTGCAAGAGCAGCAGCTGATTAATAATTATGAAACCACTCCCATTAGGTTAAATTTTCTCATTTGCACAGAGAAGCACGCAGTAATTTCTTCAGAATAACAAAAGGTAGGAATCTGCAACAAAGTTTGTTAAAAAATCCTTGTATTGTACATAAATCACCCAGAGGGGAATGTTTTTTCTCAACAAAAGTGGGGTTACTGTAATGGGATAGCTGCATTGGTAGTCCAAGGTTGGCTCCTCTATCTATGGAGGAACAACAAAGTCACCCTTTGCCAGCACCACTATCTGCAGAGGAAAGTGTTAGATGATTTAGTAGATTCATAAGACTTTACATAAGTGACTAACAAGTTAAAGTTGAAATCCACTTAAAGTGATTGTAAAGTCTTGTTTTTTTTTTTATTTTATTTTAAATAACAAACATGTTATACTTACCTCCTCTGTGCAGTTGGTTTTGCACAGAGCAGCCCCAATCCTCCACTTCTCGGGTCCCTCGTTGCTGCTCCTGGCACCTCCCTTCCGTTGAGTGCCCCCCTCAGCAAGCAGCTTGCTATGGGGGCACTCGAGCTGAGCTGTAGCTCCATATGTCCACTCAGACATAGAGCTGCCATTCGGCCCCGCCCTCTCTCTCTCCTGATTGGCTAATTGACTTTGACTGACAGCTACGGAAGGAAATGGTAGTAGGAAGAGTCCCGGACGGCCGAGGGACTCATGGACATCGCTGGATAGAGAGGGGGCACAGGTAAGTATTAAGGGGTGCTGGGGAATGAGGCTGCTACACCCAGAAGGTTTTTTATCTTAAAGAGGTTGTAAACCTCCAAAAGAAAAAAATGTAAAAAAATAAAAACCTGAAAGACAAAGGCATAAAGAGCTAGTATGCATCTCACACTAGCTCATTATGAAATACTTACCTTAGAACGACGCCCTCGCAGCGCCGCTTGCCCCCCGCTGACACAGCTGACATGTTCTCCCGTCTTCCTTCCGGGTTCGTGTCCTCCGGGCATCTGATTGGCCAGAGCCGCAAAGAGGTCACAGGGCTCTGAAGGAATGGCACGGGCATGATGTCACTGGCTGCATGCAAAGTAAATATCTCCTAAACGGTACATGTTTAGAAGATATATACAGTACCTATAGGTAAGCCTTATCATAGGATCACCTATAGGTACAAGTTACAGAGGAAGCTTTACTTCCTCTTTAATGCATTAAGATAAAAAACTTTCTGACTTTACAACTCCTTTACCACTTTTTAAGCGTTAACCACTCGCCGGCTGCCGACAGTAATCCTACGGCGGCAGTGCGGCCCCCCCTGGGTCCAGCGACGTAGACCTACGTCGCTGGACTCCTAGTGGTCTAAACACAGCGGGAGTCGGTGTATGTTATAATAATGTGTATGTAGTAAGTATGTTATTTTTAATTTTGCCCTTTAGTACAACTTTTATTACGCAATTTTGAGGGCAAGTACAGGTCTTTTTTTTTTCCAAAAAAATTGAGTTTAAAGTCTCCCGCCCTCCTGTTGTTTATACCCATCACCTTCTATTCCACTGAAACAGATCTACGAAAATTGAAGGAAAAAAAAAAAAAAAAAAACGGAGGGGCTGACTACAGTACCAGAACTATGTTACTTATTTAATAAAATCTAAAAATGATGCCTGGAAGCTATGGGTGGAATCTCCTTTCTTCTAGCTCTAATAAATGTAGCCCCACATTCTTCCCATCAGCTTTTTTTGAGTCTCTTGCCTCTTGGTCCTCCTTGGTGAACGCTTGCAGGATGTCGGTCTGTCGTGTGTAGTTGCCGTTGCTGTCCTGCAGCCCTTGTAGGATCCTTTCTCTTAGGACCAGCACAGACACCCGGAGCTGATGCCACAGGAGCTGCACTGTATGTATATCCACAATCACATTGACAGAATAAGATAGTAGCTTCAGGGAGAACTCTGTGTCCAGCAAAGCATGGATTTGTTCCACGTGATCTGAGATGTCCTCACAGATCTCCTGCCATAAACAGAAAAAAAAAAAAAAAATCAATGTTACATTATAAATTAGGTTGTTGGGAAATAAATAAATAAATAAATAAATTAGGCCAGCAAGAGAAGACAGAGGACACCGATCACCATGCATGATGGAAAAAAGCAGTGATGTGTATTATATGAAGATAAGTGACCTGTTCTCTGGATTGGTTGGATTGGGGGAATCTGATCCTTTCTAGGGAATTGCAGTTCTAAAATTCTAAATAAAATAATAATATAATAAATAAATAAATAATAAATAAATAATAATGATAATAATAACAATAATACTAATAAAAAATAAATAAATAAATATATGCATGCTGATTCGTCCTTTCCAATAAGAATCATACATGTCAAAAAATGTCAAAAATCCCAATTGCCAGGACTTACAGTCAGGTCCATAAATATTGGGACATCAACACAATTCTAATCTTTTTGGCTCTATACCCCACCACAATGGATTTGAAATGAAACAAACAAGATGAGCTTTAACTGCAGACTTTCAGCTTTAATTTGAGGGTATTTACATCCAAATCAGGTGAAAGGTGTAGGAATTACAACAGTTTGTATATGTGCCTCTCACTTTTTAAGGGACCAAAAGTAATGGGACAATTGGCTGTTCAGCTGTTCCATGACCAGGTGTGTGTTATTCCCTCATTATCCCATTTACAAGAAGCATTATTGTATTTATTGATGATGTGACTGCTGACAAAAGCAGCAGGATGAATTCTGAAGTGTTTTGGGCAATATTATCTGCTCATATTCAGCCAAATGCTTCAGAACTCATTGGACGACGCTTCACAGTGCAGATGTACAATGACCCGAAGCATACTGCGAAAGCAACCAAAGAGTTTTTTAACTGGTTGCCGACCTCCGCACGACTATATACTGCGGCGGTCAGCCCCAGCCAGGCAGAGTGACGTATGGGTACGTCACTCGCCTGTCACTGACTTGAGAGCCAATTGCGGGCGGGCGGGCGCGCACAAGCGGAGGCGCGCGCCCGCCGCGGCTCGTTCACTGACAAGTCAGTGCGTGTGACCGGCAGACCCGATGTCCGCTGGTCACACTACGATCGCTCCAGTGAAGGGAGAAAGGCGGAGCGGCTTATGTAAACAAGCCGCCCGTCATTCTCCCTGGTGTAAAAATGAAGATCAGACGGTTCTACTATGTAGGACCGTTGATCTTTGTTTTTACACCAATAGCCATTTCCCTATACAGTTAGAATCACGCCCCTAGGACACACTTAACCCCTCCCTCTCCAATACAGTTAACCCCTTCCCTGCCAGTGTCATTTTTGCAGTAACAGTGCATATGTATAGCACTGATTACTGCAGTAATGTCACTGGTACCCCCAAAAGTGTAAAAAATGTCAGTCAAGGGTCCGATCTGTCCGCCGCAATGTCGCAGTACCGAAAGAAAAATCACAGATCGCCGCCATTACGCGTTTAAAAAAAAAACACCAAAAATGACAAAAATCTTTCCCTTTGTTAGTAAACGCGATAACTTTTGCGCAAACCAATCAAAATACGCTTTTTGCGATTTTTTTTACCAAACATATGTAGCATAAAATAAATTGGCTGAAAATGTTAAAAAATTTTGATTTTTACATTTTTTTTGGGGAATTTCATATAAAAAAATGTGAAAAATATTGTTATTTTTGCAAAATTGACGCTCTTTTTTTGTTTATAGCGCATGATCAAAAAATCGCACAGGTGATCAAATACCACCAAAAGAAAGCTCTGTTTGTGGGAAAAAAAGGACGTCAAATTCGTTTAGGTACAGCGTCGCACGACCGCGCAATTGTCCGTTAAAATCACGCAGTAAAAAATCGCAAAAAAACCCCTGGTCTTTTAGCAGCCATATCCTCCGGGGCTGAAGTGGTTAAGGGAAAGAAGTGGAATGTTATGCAATGGCCAAGTCAATCACCGGACCTGAATCCGATTTAGCATGCATTTCACTTGCTGAAGACAAAACTGAAGGGAAAATGCCCCAAGAACAAGCAGGAACTGAAGACAGTTGCAGTAGAGGCCTGGCAGAGCATCACCAGGGATGAAACCCAGCGTCTGGTGATGTCTATGCGTTTCAGACTTCAGGCTGTAATGGACTGCAAAGGATTTGCAACCAAGTATTAAAAAGTGAAAGTTTGATTTAGGATTGTTAATCTGTCCCATTACTTTTGGTCCCATAAAAAGTGGGAGGCACATATACAAACGGTTGTAATTCCTACACCGTTCACCTGATTTGGATGTAAATACCCTCAAATTAAAGCTGAAAGTCTGTAGTTAAAGCACATCTTGTTTGTTTAATTTCAAATCCATTGTGGTTGTGTATAGAGCCAAAATGATTAGAATTGTGTCGATGTCCCAATATTTATGGACCTGACTGTATATATTGGTGATTCTACACAAACTAGCCAAATCATCATACGTCTAATCTATTTGAAGATTTGGAGATTACAGTACATCTGACTCGTTATGAAAATTGTATTCGGCACAATAACAATTTTCATGTTAGTTCTCTGACAACAGCAACAGCCCGTGAAAAAATAAAAAATAAAAATAAAATTTCAAAGTAATGCAAAAATGATAAAAGTAAGAAAAAGATACAAATACAATTTTTACTTCTTTTTAGATAAAATATCAATAATTTTGCTTTTCTCTAATAAAACCCCCTTTCAGCGAATCAGAAATATCCATCCCATCCATTTATCTAAGCATGAAATCACATTATATTATCTCATTAAAGTAAACCATTTAGTAGTTGCTAATGGTTACATCCTGCAATTGGTACATGCATTATATTATAAAAAATGCCCAATGGAGCATCTCATTTTTTATAAGCTGGCCAAAAAAGAAACGTGACACTGTTGTTGTGTGATGTGATTGCTTGCCATGGGTTACTGTACACTGCTGCTCACTGCACTGTGTTGTTGTTATTATTAAACAGAGGTCAATGGTGTTCAATACACAATAACCCACAGCAACCAATCAGAACTGAACCTGCTGTAGCCATATCAATGGAAGATGCATTCTGACTTCTCCTTTTTTTTGTAAAGCAGTTGCATTATAATAACTGTTCTATTATAACTACACATATTAAAAAAGCCTAAATATATATAAATTAAGATGAAATTATAAAAACAAATACAATACAAGAGCAATACAAACATTAATGAGCAATTTTATACCTCATTTGTCCCCGGACTCCAAAAATATTTTGATTCAGAGTTGTGTGAACAAAGCAATCCTATTACCATAATAATAATGCTGATCCATACTAATGCGCTTTGTTATTTCCTAACACGCAGCGCACATTACTGTATATGAAATGTATGTAACAAAGCCATATCTGACCCAAAGAGCTTGCATTCTATAAAGTTGCGTCCATGGCTGACCATGTGGGCCGTAGGCTGGAATAGGAAAGCACAGCTCTGGGCAAGTCCTGGCTATGTCTGTGCGTGTCCCTGGCTCCATGACACAAGAGGACAGCTGTCATTATACTCTCAGCTGTCGGGACATTTGCTCCTAAATTTCCCAAACATACTGAGCTGCATTATATGCTCCTGAGGACCTCACAACAAACAGCGCACTTCTATTTCCAGCCTCAACCCCCAACAAAACACATTTCATTCACACTTCTAATCACAAGAAACGCCAAATTATTACACAGGATGTGTGCAAACCTTGGATGTGTACATGTGAGTGAGTGTTCATTTCCTAAAAATATTACTATACACTATCCCAAAATAGAGGTGACTATCCTATGTGGTTTTACATGGAGACTACAACAGAGGACACGCATGTACAGCAAAGAAATATACACACTGCACACTGATATACAACAGAGGACACACATGTACAGACTTGTATAAAGTACTCGAAATTTCTACTTGAGTAAAAGTACAAGTGCTCGATCAAAAAGTTACTTAAGTAGAAGTGGAAGTGCTCGCAGAAAAAGTTACTTAAGTAGAAGTACTAAAGTATTCAACATTTTTTTTACTTAAGTATTGCAAGTAGTTTTTTCAAAAAATTTGCTACTTAAGTACTAAAAGTAAAAAGTACCAGTAGTTTTGAAAAAAAAATTCTACTCAAGTACTGAAAGTAGAAGTAGAAGTACTGTGTTATGTAGTTATTAAAGAAAGAAGTCAAAAGTTTGAACATCATATTGTTTTTTATTATTTCAAATGATTTATTCAAATGATTAACCTGTGTTTGTTAGTAGTTTCTTGATGCACTTTAAGCGCTGTAGCACCATTTATTTGTTTGTTTCATATTTTCTTTTTATTGGAAAGATTTGGTATAGCAGCTTTTATTATACACAGCCTTTATTTCCGTATGCGCTGATTTACAAATGACATTATACACATTTTTTTGAGCTTTATGCAACCTGCCATCTACTGTTCTGGCAGTGGTAATTTTTTTAAAAGTAACGAGTAACTATGCAGCACAAAAAAAAAATACTTGAGTAGAAGTATCGAAATCATCGAAAAAATGTAGTGAAGTAAAAGTAGAAGTAGGAGAAAAAAATTATACTCTAGGAAAGTACAGATACCGCATTTCGGTACTTAAGTACAGTACTTAAGTAGTTCTACTTCGTTACTATACATCTCTGCACATGTACAGTACAGGAATATACACACTGCACACTGATCTACAACAGAGGACACACATGTACAGTACAGGAATATACACACTGCACACTGAACTACAACAGAGGACACACATCTATAGTACAGGAATATACACACTGCACACTGATCTACAACAGAGGACACACATGTACAGTACAGGAATATACACACTGCACACTGATCTACAACAGAGGACACACATGTACAGTACAGGAATATACACACTGCACACTGATCTACAACAGAGGACACACATGTACAGTACAGGAATATACACACTGCACACTGATCTACAACAGAGGACACACATGTATAGTACAGGAATATACACACTGCACACTGATCTACAACAGAGGACACACATGTACAGTACAGGAATATACACACTGCACACTGATCTACAACAGAGGACACACATGTACAGTACATGAATATGCACACTGATCTACAACAGAGGACATGCATGTACAGTACAGGAATATACACCCTGCACACTGATCTACAACAGGGGACACACATGTACAGTACAGGAATATACACACTGCACACTGATCTACAACAGAGGACACACATGTAGAGTACGGGAATATACACACTGCATACTGATCTACAACAGAGGACACACATGTAGAGTACGGGAATATACACACTGCACACTGATCTACAACAGAGGACACACATCTATAGTACAGTACAGGAATATACACACTGCATACTGATCTACAACAGAGGACACACATGTACAGTACAGGAATATACACACTGCACACTGATCTACAACAGAGGACACACATCTATAGTACAGTACAAGAATATAAACACTGCACACTGATCTACAACAGAGGACACACATGTACAGTACAGGAATATACACACTGCACACTTATCTACAACAGAGGACACACATGTACAGTACAGGAATATACACACTGCACACTTATCTACAAAAGAGGACACACATGTACAGTACATGAATATGCACACTGATCTACAACAGAGGACATGCATGTACAGTACAGGAATATACACCCTGCACACTGATCTACAACAGAGGACACACATGTACAGTACAGGAATATACACACTGCACACTGATCTACAACAGAGGACACACATGTACAGTACAGTACAAGAATATAAACACTGCACACTGATCTACAACAGAGGACACACATGTACAGTACAGCAATATACACACTGCACACTGATCTACAACAGAGAACACACCTGTACAGTACAGGAATATACACACTGCACACTTATCTACAACAGAGGACACACATGTACAGTACAGGAATATACACACTGCACACTTATCTACAAAAGAGGACACACATGTACAGTACATGAATATGCACACTGATCTACAACAGAGGACATGCATTTACAGTACAGGAATATACACCCTGCACACTGATCTACAACAGGGGACACACATGTACAGTACAGGAATATACACACTGCATACTGATCTACAACAGAGGACACACATGTAGAGTACGGGAATATACACACTGCACCCTGATCTACAACAGAGGACACACATGTACAGTACAGGAATATACACACTGCACACTGATCTACAACAGAGGACACACATGTACAGTACAGGAATATACACACTGCACACTGATCTACAACAGAGGACACACATGTACAGTACAGGAATATACACACTGCACACTGATCTACAACAGAGGACACACATGTACTGTACAGGAATATACACACTGCACACTGATCTACAACAGAGGACACACATCTATAGTACAGTACAGGAATATAAACACTGCACCCTGATCTACAACAGAGGACACACATGTACAGTACAGGAATATACACACTGCACACTGATCTACAACAGAGAACACACCTGTACAGTACAGGAATATACACACTGCACACTTATCTACAACAGAGGACACACATGTACAGTACAGGAATATACACACTGCACACTTATCTACAAAAGAGGACACACATGTACAGTACATGAATATGCACACTGATCTACAACAGAGGACATGCATGTACAGTACAGGAATATACACCCTGCACACTGATCTACAACAGGGGACACACATGTACAGTACAGGAATATACACACTGCATACTGATCTACAACAGAGGACACCCATGTAGAGTACGGGAATATACACACTGCACCCTGATCTACAACAGAGGACACACATGTACAGTACAGGAATATACACACTGCACACTGATCTACAACAGAGGACACACATGTACAGTACAGGAATATACACACTGCACACTGATCTACAACAGAGGACACACATGTACAGTACAGGAATATACACACTGCACACTGATCTACAACAGAGGACACACATGTACAGTACAGGAATATACACACTGCACACTGATCTACAACAGAGGACACACATGTATAGTACAGGAATATACACACTGCACACTGATCTACAACAGAGGACACACATGTACAGTACAGGAATATACACACTGCACACTGATCTACAACAGAGGACACACATGTACAGTACATGAATATGCACACTGATCTACAACAGAGGACATGCATGTACAGTACAGGAATATACACCCTGCACACTGATCTACAACAGGGGACACACATGTACAGTACAGGAATATACACACTGCACACTGATCTACAACAGAGGACACACATGTAGAGTACGGGAATATACACACTGCATACTGATCTACAACAGAGGACACACATGTAGAGTACGGGAATATACACACTGCACACTGATCTACAACAGAGGACACACATCTATAGTACAGTACAGGAATATACACACTGCATACTGATCTACAACAGAGGACACACATGTACAGTACAGGAATATACACACTGCACACTGATCTACAACAGAGGACACACATCTATAGTACAGTACAAGAATATAAACACTGCACACTGATCTACAACAGAGGACACACATGTACAGTACAGGAATATACACACTGCACACTTATCTACAACAGAGGACACACATGTACAGTACAGGAATATACACACTGCACACTTATCTACAAAAGAGGACACACATGTACAGTACATGAATATGCACACTGATCTACAACAGAGGACATGCATGTACAGTACAGGAATATACACCCTGCACACTGATCTACAACAGAGGACACACATGTACAGTACAGGAATATACACACTGCACACTGATCTACAACAGAGGACACACATGTACAGTACAGTACAAGAATATAAACACTGCACACTGATCTACAACAGAGGACACACATGTACAGTACAGCAATATACACACTGCACACTGATCTACAACAGAGAACACACCTGTACAGTACAGGAATATACACACTGCACACTTATCTACAACAGAGGACACACATGTACAGTACAGGAATATACACACTGCACACTTATCTACAAAAGAGGACACACATGTACAGTACATGAATATGCACACTGATCTACAACAGAGGACATGCATTTACAGTACAGGAATATACACCCTGCACACTGATCTACAACAGGGGACACACATGTACAGTACAGGAATATACACACTGCATACTGATCTACAACAGAGGACACACATGTAGAGTACGGGAATATACACACTGCACCCTGATCTACAACAGAGGACACACATGTACAGTACAGGAATATACACACTGCACACTGATCTACAACAGAGGACACACATGTACAGTACAGGAATATACACACTGCACACTGATCTACAACAGAGGACACACATGTACTGTACATGAATATGCACACTGATCTACAACAGAGGACATGCATGTACAGTACAGGAATATACACCCTGCACACTGATCTACAACAGGGGACACACATGTACAGTACAGGAATATACACACTGCATACTGATCTACAACAGAGGACACACATGTAGAGTACGGGAATATACACACTGCACCCTGATCTACAACAGAGGACACACATGTACAGTACAGGAATATACACACTGCACACTGATCTACAACAGAGGACACACATGTACAGTACAGGAATATACACACTGCACACTGATCTACAACAGAGGACACACATGTACAGTACAGGAATATACACACTGCACACTGATCTACAACAGAGGACACACATGTACTGTACAGGAATATACACACTGCACACTGATCTACAACAGAGGACACACATCTATAGTACAGTACAGGAATATAAACACTGCACCCTGATCTACAACAGAGGACACACATGTACAGTACAGGAATATACACACTGCACACTGATCTACAACAGAGAACACACCTGTACAGTACAGGAATATACACACTGCACACTTATCTACAACAGAGGACACACATGTACAGTACAGGAATATACACACTGCACACTTATCTACAAAAGAGGACACACATGTACAGTACATGAATATGCACACTGATCTACAACAGAGGACATGCATGTACAGTACAGGAATATACACCCTGCACACTGATCTACAACAGGGGACACACATGTACAGTACAGGAATATACACACTGCATACTGATCTACAACAGAGGACACCCATGTAGAGTACGGGAATATACACACTGCACCCTGATCTACAACAGAGGACACACATGTACAGTACAGGAATATACACACTGCACACTGATCTACAACAGAGGACACACATGTACAGTACAGGAATATACACACTGCACACTGATCTACAACAGAGGACACACATCTATAGTACAGTACAGGAATATAAACACTGCACACTGACCTACAACAGAGGACACACATGTACAGTACAGGAATATACACACTGCACACTGATCTACAACAGAGAACACACCTGTACAGTACAGGAATATACACACTGCACACTTATCTACAACAGAGGACACACATGTACAGTACAGGAATATACACACTGCACACTTATCTACAAAAGAGGACACACATGTACAGTACAGGAATATAAACACTGCACACTGATCTACAACTGAGGACACACATCTATAGTACAGGAATATACACACTGCACACTGATCTACAACAGAGGACACACATGTACAGTACAGGAATATACACACTGCACACTGATCTACAACAGAGGACACACATGTACAGTACAGGAATATACACACTGCACACTGATCTACAACAGAGAACACACATGTACAGCAAAGAAATATACACACTGCACACTGATCTACAACAGAGGACACACATGTACAGTACAGGAATATACACACTGCACACTGATCTACAACAGAGAACACACCTGTACAGTACAGGAATATACACACTGCACACTGATCTACAACAGAGGACACACATGTACAGTACAGGAATATACACACTGCACACTGATCTACAATAGAGGACACACATGTACAGTACAGGAATATACACACTGCACACTGATCTACAACAGAGGACACACATGTACAGTACAGGAATATACACACTGCACACTGATCTACAACAGAGGACACACATGTATAGTACAGGAATATACACACTGCACACTGATCTACAACAGAGGACACATATGTACAGTACAGGAATATACACACTGCACACTGTTCAGAAAAATAATATAGAGGACACATATGTACAGCACATGCATATACACAATCCACACTGTTCTGCAGGGCACACATGTAAAGAACAGAGGTAAACACTGTAGACTGTGTTGATTTAATTATAGAGGGTACCTATGTACAGTACAGAAACATACACATGGATCACTGTTTTCATTGTATTACAAAGGGTACCGTGTACTGTACATGAGTGTACACAATGTACACTATTTAGATTCTATAACAGAGAATGTCCACATACAATACAGGAGTACACTGTACACAGATTTCATTGTATAACACAGGGTACTTGTGTACTGTACAGGGGTATACACATTGTACACTGTTTTCATTTTATATTGGAGGGTACCCGCATACAGTACATGAGTATACACCCTGTACACTGTTTTTACTGTATAACAAAGGATATCTGTATTCTGTACAGGGTAGACACATTCTACACTGTTTGCATTTTATACAAAAGGGTACTGTGTACTTTACAGAGGTGTACACACTGTACACTGATTTTATTGTATAACAGAGGTTACCCATGTACAATACATGAGTATACACACTGTAAATTGTTTTTTTGTGTAACACACAGAACACAAACTACATGAACTATACAGGCCTATCTTGTCATCTTACGGTCCATCTATACAGTACAAATGTACGCAAAGTGGACATTATCTTGATTCGTACAATAGAGGGCACTTCCATACAGTACAGAGGTGCGCACAGTGTACATTGTCTTGATTTTTAACAGAGAGCACATTCGTACTGTACAAGTGTATGCACAGTGTACATTGTCTTGATTCGTACAATAGAGGGCACATTCAAACTGTACAGGGGGACGCACAGTGTACATTGTCTTAATTAATACAATAGAGGGCACATTCATACTGTACAGGGGTACGCACAGTGTACATTGTCTTAATTCATACAATGGAGGGCACATCCATGCGGTACAGAGGTATGCACAGTGTACATTGTCTCGATTTATACAATAGAGGGCACATTCATACAGTACAGGGGGACGTACAGTGTATATTGTCTTAATTCATACAATAGAGGACACATTCATACTTTACAGGGATACGCACAGTGTACACTGTCTTAATTCATACAATAGAGGGCACATTCATACAGTACAGGGGTACACACAGTGTACATTGTCCTAATTCATACAATAGAGGGCACATTCATACTGTACAGGGGGACGCACAGTGTACATTGTCTTAATTCATACAATAGAGGGCACATTCCTACTGTACAGGGGTACACACAGTGTACATTGTCCTAATTCATACAATGGAGGGCACATTCATACTGTACAGGGGGACGCACAGTGTACATTGTCTTAATTCATACAATAGAGGGCACATTCCTACTGTACAGGGGTACACACAGTGTACATTGTCTTAATTCATACAATGGAGGGCACATTCATACAGTACAGGGGGACGCACATTGTACATAGTCTTAATTCATACGATAGAGGACACATTCATACTGTACAGGGGGACGCACAGTGTACATTGTCTTAATTCATACAATGGAGGGCACATCCATGCGGTACAGGGGTACGCACAGTGTACATTGTATCGATTCATACAATAGAGGGCACATTCATACAGTACAGGGGGACGCACAGTGTACATTGTCTTAATTCATACAATAAATGGCTCATCCATACAGTATAGGGGTATGCACAGTGTACATTGCATTGATTCATACAGTACAGAGGTACACACAGTGTACATTGTCTTAATTTATACAATGGAGGGCACATCCATACAGTATAGGGGTACGCACAGTGTACATTGTATCGATTCATACAATAGAGGGCACATTCATACTGTACAGGGGTACGCACAGTGTACATTGTATCGATTCATACAATAGAGGGCACATTCATACTGTACAGGGGTATGCACAGTGTATATTGTCTCGATTTATACAGTAGAGGGCACACATGATCAGTAGAAGACTATAGACACTACAGACATTTCGGCTTGGTTACTGGATGCTAGCACAAGTCAATTTGAACCTGAAAATAAACCATGCATTTCCTACCTGACAACCATCTATACCTCCACACCTGGTGTGTCAATCATGCCCAGGAGCTAAGGCCTTGCCCGTGTAGAAGGAGCCCCTCAGTCTGTGCCATGTCTTGTGTGCGGCTATCCTCTCACTGCCCCTCCCAGGGTTATTAATAGGAGCTGATTTCTCACCCAGGGGAATGTGAGAGAAAAAGGGAGAGGAGACCCTGTAACCCCGGGCTGTGCAGCAGACTGGCAGACTTCACCGTCACATTACAGCTAAAATATAGACTTAACCTGTCCTCTGCTGGAACACATTTTATCTAACAGAGTGACAGCTGAAGAATGCATCACACAGGGGGTAAACAATAAATCATAATCAACTTCTGAACTCAGGGCGGAAAAGAAAACGTCTGTATTGTGCAGGAAAATAGATGCTTTTCATCCAATTTTCATGCAAGTCCCCTAAGGACTATAATAATCGGCCACACAGTAATTTTATTTTCTGTTTTATGGTTAAAAGCAAGGCGTGGTCATACACAGAACGATCTTATATACATTCATATTGTTGATCAGTCTACTGTCCAGGAGAAGAATATGATCCATACACTTAACGATCAACATTCTATCTACTTATCTGTAACTGGAATTTCTGTCCAAACCAATCAGAATAATCTTGGTGAAAATGATTGGTTTAATCGATCGATGACACATTATGTGTCTTTTCAATCATTCAAACATATTGTCCAATTATGTGAAGGACTGTTCAATCAGTTTGTAACATGTATGACCACCATAAGGGGCATCAGAAAGCGGCGGGCAGTGCGGGATTCATTCACCAAACCATCTTTCAAACGAAAAGGGTAACATGGCCTTTGAAGAGTCCACACACAAATGGACAGCTGAATACGGCATATTTGGTTCTTGGATGGAAAGTTCTTCCACTTTTCTGACCCACTGCTTGACTCCTGGGACATTCTAGTTTATTGGCTTCTCCTTTAGTACAGTTGGGGCAATCTCTCAGGTAATGGCAATCTTGCAGCCCCAGTAAAGGCTGCCGCCGAGGTGATGTTTGCTGTTCCCAGAAGGGGGTTTCCACTCCTCACTGGCCTTCAGAGGACTATTCCTGTCTTCTCTTCAATGAAGCCATCCCTTTGTAAATCTCCAGATAGCCACCTCCAATGGATCTGTCTTTGCTTTTGCAGGTGGGTCTATCGATTTCCTACCTACGACAGCAATGGGTGCTTCCAAGCCTGTACATCTATCCTCCTCACACACTATGGCCCCTTCTAACAGTTTGTGGAAGTTCAAACTGGAGTTGCATCTATCTTTCTCTTGCAAGGTTTCTACAGTAGTCCATTTTCAGTGTTCTTTTAGCCATCCGTCTGCGTTACTCCAGCTGGGTTGTCTTACTCCACCCATTTCCTTATAATATATATCTCTTCTGCCATGTCGTACAGTTCCAGTGCATATTGCAGGAATGGATTCTCCTACTCTTTTCTTTCTGCCAACTAATCGGGCCGTGGGGTCCCTAATGTTACCTCTTGGCCATGCACTCCTTCTAAGCAGTTAATTATCTTGTCAAGGGAATCTGGTCTTCTGCCCGAAAGTGCAGAATTGACCATCTTTCTTCCCCCTCTAAGGGGCTAATGGCCAGTTCTGCTGCTAAACCAACAGGGTCCCATATGATTAGATCAGATCACACAATTTCTCGACCTCACCCAAGTGCTGACATGGCTCTATGTATTTGGATAATTGTTGCAGCAGAAATCTTCCCATGGATAAGGCGACATTATTGCAGGATAAGTAGGTTGTCTTCTACGCTTTGAAGTAGCATTACTGAACACTGCTGTCACATTGCTCCAATCACTATTGTCTGATATGGCCAATCCTATTCATGACACCAAGTTTAGTGAAATAGGTAATCAGCCAAAAGGGTTCAAGGTTAAAAGCAATAATGCAAAACAGCAGAAGCGTAACTAGAACCTTCAGGGCCCAGGTGCAAAAAACCATGAAGGGCTCTGTTGTCCCTTACCCCCCCCCCCCCACCTCCCTCCCTTTGACAACCGGGCTTCCAGTTCTGGGAAGGCGTCCATGAACATCCTCCCAGAATCCTGCCTCCCGCGTGCCGCCTGGGGCGCGCATTCAGCTGATCACAGATCACGGTACAGGGCCAATCACAGCAGCCATTTACCATGTGATCAGCTGGTCACATGTACACAGAATTGCTGGTTTTCGGCAGTCCTTTCCTCCCACGCTGTGTCTGTGTGAGGAAAGGAGAGCCGTTAACCGCAAGACTGTCAGTACATAGTTTACACTGATAATCAGGGCACTGATCATCAGTGTCCTGATTATCAGTGCAGCCCCATCAGTGCCCACCAGTGCAGCCTACCAGTGCTGCCTATCAGTGCCGCCTATCAGTGCTGCCTATCAGTGCCACCAATTTGTGCCCATCAGTGTCGCCTATCAGTGCCACAAATCAGTAATCATCAATGCCGCCTATCAGTGCCCATCATTGCAGCCTATCAGTGCTGCCGATCAGTGCTCATCAATGCTGCCTATCAGTGCCCATCAGTGTCCACTATCAGTGCCGACTATTAGTGCCATGTCTCAGAGCTTATCAATGCCGCCCATCAGTGCCGCCTATCAGTGCCGCCTATTAGTGCCTCCTCAGCAGGACTCTGAGCTAAGAGCGTCTCTCTCATACAGCCCAGAGCTTCCACTGACAGTTTCCCCTCCCTCGCATGGAGAGAGACACTCTCAGCTCAGAGCCCTGTGGCCAGTAACCCCAGGTACATGTGCCAGGGCATGTGCGACCTTTGTGGCCCTGGTAGTTCCACCACTGCAAAACAGGTTCAGTATGGCTAAGAACATGCCTACACTGCAGAATAATCCAAAACAGATTGTGAAAACTGCACAAACAAGTAATGTCCCTGTGGCTCAGTCAGGATAACATGGCCACATAGCTTAGTCCCTATAAAATTCGCTAACAACAAAGAGTCTGGCTGGATATCACTACTTCAGTAAAAGAGTTGAGAATACAGCTACTTGTGATTATCCTAATGAACAGCATCCCACTCACTGATGTTCAGGGTAGCTCTGGTAACACAAGTGAACATCTGCAATGATCCAAGGATATACCTCATAGATGAACACTCTGCTCACTCTACTTATATCCACTTCTGTCCAACTTTTGCCATTTCCTAGTCACTTTAAGCAGTTTAACCCAATGAACACACAGTAAGCAGAAATGAGGCTTCACTCAGCAGCCTGGACACCTACTGGTTGGAGATGTTTACTTCAAGACATTAAGACTTATTTCACCGAACTTACTTTGTTGATTGACGTTCTTTAGCTTCTAACCAGGGTCATCTTGGTGGGATTTAGGTATAGCTTGTGTGGCCACCATTAAGATGGATTAAGTACAATATTAGACAACTGCAACATTTTTGGTTTGGTTCTGTACATAAGCTGCATAGGCCTACTTAATGAACAGAGCTATATGAAGTGTACATTTTTCATGTGAGAATTGCTGTTGAGTGTCTAGTTGAGCCTCAGCATCTGACTCTTAGAGCAGGCAGATAAACACACAAAAATAACAGTACCGGATATTTTCAGACTGCACATACTTACATATCTCTAACAAGGATCAACAAAATCCTCTTAAGAGGCCAACTGTTTGATAGTGTTGGTTGAGTCCATCATTGTGCAGCTCAGCACAGTGACTGTGTAATACTGGCCCCCATCTAAGTGCCTTTCACAAACATATCTGTTTTGGTTGAGAGCAACCAAAGATTTACATCTGCATAGCAGAAAACTGAAGAATTATAATTTTTATTAACTAATTTACTCCCTTGTCATCCCTCGCCTCGGCTATTGCAACTCCCTCCTCATTGGCCTGCCTCTACACAGGCTATTCTGCCCCACCCAATGATGAATGCTGCTGCCAAACTCATTTAGTTACTCAATATCTACTACTGCCACTGGCTTCCACTTACTGAAAGGAGAAAATTCCAAATACTAATAACATACAACACTATCCACCATTCACATTCTTAGGAAATACGCCTTTATAAATAAGACCGCAATGTTCAACTGCATGCAGTTCATCCAATGACTAGACTTTTCATTCTGCCTGCTCTGATCAGACTATCACATGCAACATGTTCACAAAACTATAGGGCTTAAGAAACAGATGAAGTATGTTCATGTACTGTACTGTATATCAACAATGGACATTTCAACAAATGATGTTTATAAACAAAATATAACAGGTAACAGCTTCATCATACCAATAAAACCACGGAACATCTTCTTCAGTAGTACATGTAAACAAAGCAATATCACCCTAACTGGAATGAGGCATGTCATCAGGAAGGATTGATTTTTTAACAACAGCAAGGACATCTATCCTTTCTCATATGTTATCCTATAAACTGGAATATTGGATAATACTATTTATGTTAAACCTAATAAAATGCATACAGCATGCTCATCTCATGCACTCAGCAGTCCAGTTTTACTGTGATTTTTAAAATATCACCTGCCATCTGCTGGTGGAACCTGGTTCTGCAACACAATTTAGCACATAAACTGGTTCACTGTATCTGAGCAATGTAACTGCCAAAAAAGGACACTGCTGTCTCAGAGAATCATTGAACCCTATGTACTTAACCACTTAAGCCCCGGAGGATTTTCCTGCTAAACGACCAGAGGGTATTTTGCGATTCGGCACTGCGTGACTTTAACGGACAATTGCGCGGTCGTGCGATGCTGTACCTAAACAAATTTGACGTCCTTTTTTTCCCACAAACAGAGCTTTCTTTTGGTGGTATTTGATCACCTGTGCGCTTTTTACTTTTTGCGCTATAAACAAAAAAAGAGCGTACATTTTGCAAAAATAACAATATTTTTCACATTTTTTTATATGAAATTCCCCCCAAAAAAAATGTAAAAATCAAAATTTTTTAACATTTTCGGCCAATTTGTTTTATGCTACATATGCTTGGTAAAAAAAATCGCAAAAAGCGTATTTTTATTGGTTTGCGCAAAAGTTATCGCGTTTACGAACAAAGGGAAAGATTTTTGTCATTTTTGTTGTTTTTTTTTAACGCGTAATGGCGGCAATCTGCGATTTTTTTTGCAGTACTGCGACATTGGGGCGGACAGATCGGACCCTTGACTGACATTTTTGACACTTTTGGGGTTACCAGTGACATTTCTACAGTAATCAGTGCTATACATATGCACTGTTACTGTAAAAATACACTGGTAGTGAAGGGGTTAACTTTATTTGGGAGGGAGGGGCTGTGTGTGTCCCTAGGGGCGTGCTTTCTACTGTGATTGGCTGTGGCTTGAGCTGTAAGGACACTGATCAACGGATCTACATAGTAGATCCGTGTGATCAGTGTCTTTACACCGAGAATGACAGGCAGCTTGTTTACACTAGCCGCCTGACTTTCTCCCTCTCCCCGACGATTGCCGAGTGACCGGCGGACATCGGGTCCGCCAGTCACACGCGCGGGGGGGGTCCGTGACCGCGCGGGAGCACGCCTCCGCGGGCGCGCGCTCGCTCCCCAGAGCCTCACAGGCTAGCGACGTAGACCTACATCACTCTGCCTGTGAGGGGCTGACTGCCGCAGTAAATATACTGTGAGCAGTCGGCAAGCGGTTAATTAGGACACAATTGTATTTCTGTACTTTTTTTCTTAAATGTGCTAGAAGCTGATGCAATCAGTGCCAGAACAAGGTTCCCTTTTGCATAAAGTGAAAGAAAAGGCAAAAGTGTGCTCCTCCCCTTGGGGGGAATAGTAATCAGACAGGTGGAAAAGTCTTCTGAGATAACTATTTTCCCATTTATAAGAGCCATTTAATTTTTGTAACAAGTCTTTCATAACTCTGTTTATAAGCCCATTTATGAATAGAGACAATTTGCTTAGGAAAGTGCCACTTACTAAAGATGCCAAAGAATGGTAGGATCATGGCCAGACCATCACAAGATGTTATCATTGTTTGGTCCAAGGGAGAAGGTGTTGCTGAACATGTAGCTTAGCTAAAGTTTAATAGGTGTAAGAAATCGGAGGAATGTAGTCATAACAAGCATAGTAGACCAGAACCAGGTTTTAATTAACATTATCAAAATCAATATAGATACATAGATAGTCAGGCTTAAAAAAAACACAAGTTCATCTAGTTCAACCAATAAAAAACATCATGTGGAGATCAAGGGATGCAGCTGAGTATTTGCTTATAAGCACCAACCAAAATTCAATGTAACAAACAATTGTTATGTATTAAGTAATGAAGTCACAGTTTTCAGGATTTAGACCCCATTCAGACTAGCGCGACTTGTCAGGCGACTTGTCAGCCTGACAAGTCGCGCTCTGTCGCTCGCCATTGATTAGCACAGGACCCGTTCTAAAAGGAGCGACACAAGTCGCTCTGACTTAGAAAAAGGGTCCTGTACTACTTTGGGGTGACCTGAGAGTGACTTGCATTGAGTTCCATTATGTGAAGTCCCTGCAAGTCGCACCGAAGTCGCGGTGCACGCTCGAAGTCGGATCGCGCCAGTCTGAATGGGCTCTTATTCTTGCAGGAGTTGCAGACAGTGCTCTTGCTACACTTAGCAAAAAGGAGAGATCAGTTTTATAGGCATAGAGTCAAAACTGGACACTGAATTAGACTGCTAGTGTGGGGCTGGGGGGCAACAGTTAGACGTCCAGCCCTAGGGGCAAACCCCCTCCTTGATGTGCCTCCCCAGCTTGGGATGTAGTTTTCTTTACTGCTTAAGCTACAGATGTTTAACTACATGCTTGAATGTCACTGTAACTGTATTTTCTCACAAATTTATCAGTGGTAGAGGGGGTGATCATTTCTGTTTTGATCCACAGTAGCACTGAAATCAGGCATTCACTTAGAACATAATATACAGTGGGTAAAGAAAAGAGTCACCCCACTTTAAAATAATCACATATAGTTGCTTTGCAGCCTGAAATGAAGACAAACACAGTTTTGGTTTTATCCAACTGTAGTGCAGCTTATAACATCTGTAACGGAAACGTCGACCCACACCGTGCTTGTGGTCTTCCGTCAGTATAAGGCTTCCTCCACTCTGGACATATAGAGATATTCCAGCCGCCCCCCATACAAAAACTAGCCTGAACTTAGCTTGTATGTTTGTCCCGGCAGGGCGCATGGAGCTCTCGTAGCCAATCAGTCTGTGGAAGTCTGGTTTGGGCAGGCCAGACTGGGCTTTTTGGTCACCCTGTGTCCCTAAAAGACACAGGGTGATTTAGACATAAGAAGTGCCTAGGGGGTTGAGAGAGGTATTTCCCAACCTCTCTAAGGTAAGCTGTGTTCCAAGGGCCCCCCAACCAAAGTGACTACCGTCACATCTCTCTACTTCTGGAAGGAGAATAACACAGGAGGGGACCCCAAATGGGTTGACTTTGAAGGTAGTCTGTAGTTCCAGCCCCCCAATGTCTATACCCACACAGTACCCCAAGCAAATTGTCCCAAAGGGAGCATTACTCACCCAACCAACCTCTGCCTCTCTCGCAGAACATACCCGCTGTAGGGAAGAAGCGTGGACAGGCCCTTCTCCCTGGAGTCCTTTCAGCTGCTGGAGAGAAGACAGGGTGGCTGGGCTTACTCCCTCATGCTGTTGGGGATCTGGGCCGACTGCCCAGCATCCCTGGGGTATACAGGTGGGGATTGTAGTCTCATCCACCTGCTCAGGAAATCCATCCCTTGTGAGTTGAGGGCAGAGGCCAGCAGCACTCTGCTCTGTTGCCAGCACTTCTGCTGGGGAATCCACGTAATCTGCTCCGGCAACCTCTTGTCTCTTCTCCCCCTGGATCCTGATCTGCTGCTGGGGACTGACCCCCCACCTTTTCACCCTGGGCCTCTGGGACTGCTGCAGGTGTGGGGCAGAGGTCTTGGACCCTCTGTCCAGTTGTCAGCGCTTCTGCTGTAGAAGTTTCTTGTAACTCCACACATGCTGCTGGCCTGAAATCCCATGTCCCTGTCAGTGATGTAGCAGAAAGGTCAGCTGCCTCTTCTCTCTGGGAGGCTGAAGCTGCTGTTTGTGTTGGGCAGAGCTCAGTAGTGCTAGGCCCTGATGCCAGCTGTTCTGCAGGAAGATAAACTGAAAAGTCAGTGGCCTTGCACACATCTTGCTGGGTCACCAATTGTTGCATCCAGAGGTCAGCAGCGCTAGGCCTGGATGGTTGCTCATCTGCTGTAGGCTTACTGGGATGTTCCTCCTCAGCAGAAAAGTCTAATAAATCTCCAGTCTCTGGAATTGCTGAAAGTCCAGGACATGGACTGGTGGCACTTGGGCCCAGTGCCAACACTTTTGTAGGTGATTTATAATCCAAATCATCTTCCAATGGAAAGTCCATTAAATTTGTAATCCGTGGTTTGGGAATGAAGATGGCTTCCTCTTCTCCCATACCTTTATCCAGCGGCTGAACAGATGCATTCCCCCATCCAAGCTCGTCCTGTGCAGAAACACGTTCGTCCAGGTGAGTCAGCACTTGCTGCATCCGCCATAAGACCTCCGCATCCAAAACCGTGGGTGCAGGTGTGCAAAGCACACTATTACTGTGCCACATTGCCGACTCTTCAGTCAGGATTTCTGGACTGTCAGCTGGTGCTTCTGGGTATTCCCAGGCAAGGGGAGCCCAGGCCTGGCACTGAGCAGAGTCTAGCAGCTGTCTGTAGGCGATCTCCAGCTCCCATTCCTGATTGGCTAGAAATTCCAAATCTTCCAGTACCCAGTGCACGTCCAAGACATTCAGCATCTGTTCTCTGTATTCTAAGATTTCCTCCAAACGCCACTCCAAATCGCTCCCAAAGTCGGGGTCCTCAGACAGCCTCTCTAATAACAGCCCCAGGCCGCCGTAGCAAAAGCCTTCTGTTAGGCTGCCATCTGCTGTCCATGGGCACACTTGGGTTACATACCAGCGGAGGGCTCTATAGCTCTCATCCAACCGCATCTCCACCTGGACCAGCCTGCTTAACTCAGCTTTCCATTCCTTGTGCGGTTGTCTCCCCAAAAACACCATTCGCACTTCGTACTGCGACCAGTACCTTTCCTGGAAGGAGGGGAGGATTTTTCCCTGGTGTCGCTGCTCACAGGCTAGCGCTTCCTCCCAGAGTTCCAATCGAATTGAATCGTGCCATCCCAGCAGGACCTTCTCTGACACCGGTCCCCTGTGCTGTATCCGCATCTCTCGCAACCTCCTTCCGAATTCCTCTTCCATGGCGGCTGATATCTGTACCTCTCCTCTTCTGCTCCCCGGACCTTGGATCCCGGTGGAGGTTTGGATGTTCCAGACTGCAGGAAGCATCCCACCACTTGCCACCAATGTAACGGAACCGTCGACCCACACCGTGCTTGTGGTCTTCCGTCAGTATAAGGCTTCCTCCACTCTGGACATATAGAGATATTCCAGCTTTCAGCTTTGGCTACTGTGTGGAATTATTCAGCGATACCAGCGATTTCTTATTTAGCGAATTGGGGATTCTTCAACTATTGGGGATTAAGGAATTACAAGGCGGTGAGATACAGTGATACCGTCACAACATCCAAATAAAAGATATAACATAAAAAAAAAAAAACAGACTCACCGAGTTGGAAAAAAATCACCCCTTGTGTAAGTATTTTGTTGAACTACCATTTGCTTTAATTATTCAAAACATAGAAATCAGCGCTCTCCTCTTAAAGTGAGCCACTCTAATTATTTAAATGACGGTAATACAACTGAAGGTGCTCAAAAAAACTACTGATGCATAAACAACGTAAATTAATCTAAAAACAATATCCTTGAAATCCAGCTCACTAATGGAGACAATAGAGATGAAATAATTCTTCTAATCTAATAAGTCACAAAGCGGTAATGCAGATACAGTGGGACGACATTCCCAAAAAATGATTATTTGAAAAAATGTGAAACTAAGTGAGTGAAGTGGATGAGAAAAAGTTGATGTAGAAAAGTGCATGAAAATAATTGACTGATATTAAATAAAATAACAAATTATATATGTATCCATAACCCTGTGGAACATAAATAAGTGGGCAAATCAGAATATAAATGTTCAAACAATCAATACAATTGTCCAATAAATATTAAGATCAATTCAAAGTGCAATAGTGCTAAATAAGGTGCATAATGTCCATCATTCCTTCTAAGAAAAACGTTTTCGTGATGAAAAGTGCAAAGTGCTCAAAAAATTCAAAACAAGAAGAAGAAATCCAAGTGAATAATCAAGGTGCATTCAAACTTCAAATTAAAGTAGGTAAATGTGCCTTCAGACTTCCAATTTAGGCCAGGTAAATGTGCACAGGTGAGCATGCAATCCGACACCGAATGCAATGGCCGCTCACCTCAAACACACTCGGAGCGAGCGTTTATACGATGTATTACTTAGACTCCTCTCCAGCCTCTTAATCTTCAGTATATAATTCGGTATATCTCCACTATTACAAATTCAGTATTGTAAACGACCAAAAAATGATCCCGGCTTGTCAATCACTCCATGCATCTGTCAGGTGCTCAAGGAATGGAAACTCACATAGTGTAGCATTTCAGGGTATAAATTTAATGGTAAATAAGTACTAAACACTTACTAGACAGTAGATAAAATGTCAGCGAGAAGTAAACAAAGTACAGCAGCCGCCGATGCGGCGAGTTCCGATGCTTCCGGTCTCGGCCGAAGACCGGAAGTGACGTAGGCACGGCTTGTCCCTAAGGGACAAGCCTAAGGGACAAGCCGTGCCTACGTCACTTCCGGTCTTCGGCCGAGACCGGAAGCATCGGAACTCGCCGCATCGGCGGCTGCTGTACTTTGTTTACTTCTCGCTGACATTTTATCTACTGTCTAGTAAGTGTTTAGTACTTATTTACCATTAAATTTATACCCTGAAATGCTACACTATGTGAGTTTCCATTCCTTGAGCACCTGACAGATGCATGGAGTGATTGACAAGCCGGGATCATTTTTTGGTCGTTTACAATACTGAATTTGTAATAGTGGAGATATACCGAATTATATACTGAAGATTAAGAGGCTGGAGAGGAGTCTAAGTAATACATCGTATAAACGCTCGCTCCGAGTGTGTTTGAGGTGAGCGGCCATTGCATTCGGTGTCGGATTGCATGCTCACCTGTGCACATTTACCTGGCCTAAATTGGAAGTCTGAAGGCACATTTACCTACTTTAATTTGAAGTTTGAATGCACCTTGATTATTCACTTGGATTTCTTCTTCTTGTTTTGAATTTTTTGAGCACTTTGCACTTTTCATCACGAAAACGTTTTTCTTAGAAGGAATGATGGACATTATGCACCTTATTTAGCACTATTGCACTTTGAATTGATCTTAATATTTATTGGACAATTGTATTGATTGTTTGAACATTTATATTCTGATTTGCCCACTTATTTATGTTCCACAGGGTTATGGATACATATATAATTTGTTATTTTATTTAATATCAGTCAATTATTTTCATGCACTTTTCTACATCAACTTTTTCTCATCCACTTCACTCACTTAGTTTCACATTTTTTCAAATAATCATTTTTTGGGAATGTCGTCCCACTGTATCTGCATTACCGCTTTGTGACTTATTAGATTAGAAGAATTATTTCATCTCTATTGTCTCCATTAGTGAGCTGGATTTCAAGGATATTGTTTTTAGATTCATTTACGTTGTTTATGCATCAGTAGTTTTTTTGAGCACCTTCAGTTGTATTACCGTCATTTAAATAATTAGAGTGGCTCACTTTAAGAGGAGAGCGCTGATTTCTATGTTTTGAATAATACTTGGATATGTGGTGACACTGCCAAATCAGCAGCTTTCTCTGTGGTGGGCCACGATTGTCTTTGTAATTTAGGGTGTCGTTTACCCCGTTTTAGCGCACAGGTCTTGTTTTTATTCATTTGCTTTAATTAAAGCCTTTTGTCTGTTGGCATATGTCTCTACTAAGTTTACACATCTAGACTTTGCAATATTTGACCCTTCTTCTTTGCAGAACTGCTCAAGTTCAGTTAAATTTGATGGTGACCGTTTGTGGACTGCAGTCATCAAGTCTTTCCACTGATTTTCAATGGGGTTTAAGTCTGGGCTCTGACTTGGTCATGCAAGGAAATTCACCCTTTTCACCTTCAACCACTGTGTGGTCATTTGTGCTGTGTGCTTTGGGTTATTGTCATTTGGAAGGTAAACCTTCTTCCTATTGGGAACCTTCTTGCAGAGGGCAGCAGATTTTCCTCAAGAATTTGACGGTATTTTGCCCCATCCATTTTTCTTCTATCCTGACAAGTGCTCCAGTTCCTGCTGCATATATAGTAAATACCACCATAACAGGATATCAGCACCTCCATGCTTTACTGTGGGAATGATGTTATTTGGGTGGTAAGCTGTATTGGATTTCAGCCAGACATATCATTTGGTGTTGAGGCCAAATTATTTAGTCTCATCTGACCATAACACCTTTTTCCATGTGGTCTCAGAATCTTCAAGGTGTGTTTTGGCAAAGCTCAGTCGTGACTGCATGTGGCCTTTCTTGAGGAGTGTCTTTTTCTTGCAACCCTCCCATACAAGCCACATTTGTGGAGAATTTGTGATATTGTTCTCACATGCACACATTGACCACCCTTTGTCATTAAATCCTGCAATTGCTTCAGAGTTGCTGTATGCCTCTTGGTAGCCTCTCTGACCAGTTTCCTCCTGGCTCTTTCATCCAATTTGGAGCAATGTCCTGATTCAGAAGGACAGGATTTCCCCCTCTATATGGGACATTAAAGGCATAGAACAGATGTCTCCAAACTATGGCCCTCCAGCTGTTCAGGTACTCCAAATCCCATCATGCCTAGTCATGTCTGTGAATGTCAGAGTTTTACAGAAAATTTTACGGATTGACAAAGATAGTAGGACAAGCCCCAAAAAAGTCTTCAAATATATTATTAGTAAAAAAGTTAGGTCTGAGCATGTAGGCCCTTTACAAAATAACCAGGAGTGGGTGACTGGGGACAAAGAAAAGGCAAATGTATTAAATACTTTCTTCAGCTCTGTATATACAAAGGAACATGGGGGAGCTGATGACCATAATGAGGACGGTATTGACACAGCCCCAAATGATCCACAATGGCTCAAAAGTGATATGGTCCAGAAATATTTAGATAGAATAAGGGTGGATAAAGTGCCTGGACCAGATGGCATCCACTCACGCATCCTAAAAGAATTGAGCTCTGTAATTTCAAAGCCTTTGTTTCTAATTTTTAGGGACTCGTTAAGGACTGGAATAGTACCACTGGATTGGCATAGGGCCAATGTGGTGCCTATATTTAAAAAGGGATCAAAGTCTTTACCAAGTAACTATAGACCTGTTAGTTTAACTTCTATAGTCGGGAAGATATTGGAGAGTTTAATAAAAGACCACATAGATGAGTTCTTGCTAGAAAAAAATATTTCAAGTAACAGACAGGATGGATTCATGAAAGACAGAAGTTGTCAAACAAGCCTGATTTCTTTTTATGAGGAGGTAAGTAAAACCTTGGACAGAGGGGTGGCTGTGGACATAGTATACTTGGATTTTGCAAAAGCGTTTGACACAGTTCCCCACACACGGCTAATGTGTAAGGTAAAGTCTAGAGACTTGGAAAGATCGGTTTGTAATTGGATAGAACATTGGCTAAAAGATAGAATTCTGAGAGTAGTGGTTAACGATTCTTACTCTGAAAGGTCTAAAGTTATGAGTGGTGTACCCCAAGGTTCAGTGTTGGGACCCTTACTTTTTAATATCTTTATAAATGATATAGGGTCTGGGATTAAAAGTAGCATTTCAGTCTTTGCAGATGACACCAAGCTTTGCAGTGGAATAACTTCCTTACAGGATGTCTCCAACTTACAAGCTGACCTCAATGCACTGTTTCATTGGGCAACTATGTGGCAAATGAGGTTTAATGTTGATAAATGTAAAGTTATGCCCTTTGGGGCTAAGAATAGGCATGCATCATACATGCTAGGTGGAGTAGAACTGGGGGAATCCATAGCAGGGAAGGATCTGGGTGTTCTGGTAGATCATAAGCTTAATAATAGCATGCAATGCCAAGCTGCTGTTTCCAAATGAAGCAAAGTCCTTTCTTGTATTAACAGAGGCATGGACTCCAGAGAGAGAAATATAATTTTGCCCCTGTAAAGATCATTATTAAGACCTCATCTGGAATATGCAGTTCAGTTTTGGGCACCAGTTCTTAAAAAGGATATCGGGGAACTGGAGAAAGTGCACAGAAGGGTAACAAAACAGATAAAAGGCATGGAGGAGCTCAGTTATGAGAAAAGATTAGAGGAACTGAATTTATTCTCTCTTGAAAAGAGGAGATTAAGGGGGGATATGATCAACATGTATAAATACATAAGGGGTCCATATAGTGAACTTGGTGTTGAGTTGTTCACTTTAAGGTCAACACAGAGGACAAGGGGGCGCTCTTTACATTTAGAGGAAAACAGATTTAGTCTCCAAATACGGAAAGGTTTCTTCACCGTAAGAGCTGTGAAAATGTGGAATAGACTCCCTCCAGAGGTGGTTCTGGCCAGCTCAATAGATTGCTTGAAAAAAAGGCCTGGATTCTTTCCTGGGTGTACTTAATATAAGTGGGTACTAATATTTATAGGTAAATTTGATCCAGGGAATATCCAATTGCCTCTCGGGGGATCAGGAAGGAATTTTTTTCCCCCTGCTGTAGCAAATTGGATCATGCTTTGCTGGGGTTTTTTCCACCTTCCTCTGGATCAACTGTGGGTATAGGACTGTGTATATGGGATCATATGGTTGGGTTTTCAATGCTGTTTTTTTTTTTTTTTTTATTGGTTGAGCCAGATGGACTTGTGTCTTTTTTCAACCTGACTAACTATGTAACTATGTTTACAATGCCTCGTTGGACTTGTAGTTCCGCAACAGCTCGAGGGCCGTAGTTTGGAGATCCCTGGCATAGAAGAATGAACCAAATAGTATAGTACATGATTTTTTATTTTTATAGACCATACCTCTAAAAAATGCGCAACTGTCCCAAAATAACTGTGCTATAAGCAGAAATTCTGTGCACAATTGCGCAAGAAACCCCTCATGGACTATTATACACACACCAAAAATCGTAAAAAAATATATTTTTATTGTGTTTAACATGATTAAAAAGAACATACAACGTTACAAATAATATATAAAAATAGACGTACCAAATAGTATAAAAAACTTTTATCAAAGTTTAATTGTACATAATGAATTTACAAAAAAAAAAAAAAGACATACATAAATTGTTTAAAAATATTCCGACATAATAATATGAATGAGGTACATATTACCACACCATATCTTGTGCTATAATGTACATAGCACAGTTCTATAGAAACTATAATGTATGAGGCAAGATGGTAAGTGTTGAGAGAAATGGTCTGTCATGTCTGGTATATTCGAAAAGCAAAAACTCTGTGCACAATTGCGCAAGAAACTCCTCATGGACTAATATTGACAGACCAAAAATCGTAAAAAAAAACATACTAATGTTACAATAGTATACAAAAATGGACATAAACGACATACACGGGTTGATTTACTAAAACTGGAGAGAGCAAAATGTGGTGCAGCTCTGCATAGAAACCAATCAGCTTCCAGATTTTATTGCCAAAGCCTAACTGAACAAGCTGAAGTTAGAAGCTGATTGGCTACCATGCACAGCTGCACCAGATTTTGCACTCTCCAGTTTTAGTAAATCAGCCCCACAGTATCTCACAAAAGTGAGTACACTCCTCACATTTTTGTAAATATTTTATAATACCTTTTCATGTGACAACACTGAATTACATTTTGCTACAATGTAAATTAGTGAGTGTACAGCTTGTATAACAGTGTAAATTTTCTGTCCCCTCCAAATAACTCAACACACAGCCATTATTGTCTAAACTGCTGACAACAAAAGTGAGTACACCCCTAAGTGAAAATGTCCAAATTGGGCCCAATTAGCCATTTTCACTTCCTGGTGTCATGTGACTCGTTAGGTGTTACAAGGTCTCAGGTGTGTAAAATTTGGTGATATCACTCTCACACTCTCATACTGGTCACTGGAAGATCAACATGGCACCTCATGGCAAAGATCTCTCTGAAGATCTGAGAAAAAATAATCGTTGCTCTAGATAAAGATGGTCTAGGCTGTAAGAAGATTGCCAAGACTCTGAAACTGAGCTGCAGCATAGTGGCCAAGACCATACAGCGGTTTAACAGGACAGGTTCTACTCAGAACAGGCCTCGCCATGGTCGACCAAAGAAGTTGAGTGCACAAGCTCAGCGTCATATCCAGAGGTTTCCATTGGGAAATAAACATATGAGTACTGCCAGCATTGCTGCAGAGGTTGAAGCAGCGGGGGGTCAGCCTGTCAGTGCTCAGACCACACACCGCACACTGCATCAAATTGGTCTGCAAGGCTGTCATGCCAGAAGGAAGCCTCTTCTAAAGATGATGCACAAGAAAGCCCGCAAACAGTTTGCTGAAGACAAGCAGACTAAGGACATGGATTACTGGAACCATGTCCTGTGGTCTGTTGAGACCAAGATAAACTTATTTGGTTGAGATGGTGTCAAGCATGTGTGGCGGCAACCAGGTGAGGAGTACAAAGACAAGTGTGTCTTGCCTACAGTCAAGCATGGTGATGGGAGTGTCATGGTCTGGGGCTGCATGAGTGCTGTCGGCACTGGGGAGCTACCTTTCATTGAGGGAACTATGAATGCCAACATGTACTGTGACATAGTGAAGCAGAGCATGATCCCCTCCCTTCATAGACTGGTCTGCAGGGCAGTATTCCAACATGAAAACAACCCCAAACACACCTCCAAGACGACCACTGCTTTGCTAAAGAAGCTGAGGGTAAAGGTAATGGACTGGCCAAGCATGGCTCCAGACCTAAACCCTATTGAGCATCTGTGGGGCATCCTCAAACGGTAGGCAGAGGAGTGCAAGGTCTCTAAAATCCACCAGCTCTGTGATGTCATCATGGAGGATTGGAAGAGGACTCCAGTGGCAACCTGTGTAGCTCTGGTAAACTCCATGCCCAAGAGGGTTAAGGCAGTGCTGGAAAATAATTGTGGCCACACAAAATATTGACACTTTGGGCCCAATTTGGACATTTTCACTTAGGGGTGTACTCACTTTTGTTGCCAGTGGTTTAGACATTAATGGCTGTGTGTGGAGTTATTTTGAGGGGTCAGCAAATTTACACTGTTATACAAGCTGTACACTCATTTACATTGTAGCAAAGTGTCATTTCTTCAGTATTGTCACATGAAAAGATATAATAAAATATTTACAAAAATGTAAGGAGTGTACTCACTTTTGTGAGATAATGTAAATAAGTACCCGTTGTATCACAAGGATGTGGCAAACAGAAGGCTACCCGTGGTAAAGCAACAGGTTAGCTGCCATGAACTTTTGTGTAGACACCTAATATGTTTCAGACTAGTAGTGAAGTCCTTCTTCAGAGGTGTAGCGATGGGTACTATTATTTTCTAAAATGCAAATGTATTATAGATAGTAATATAGTCATGCTAATCACACATAGATAATCTATATAGAGCAAAGAGTATATTCAAATATGCAGTAATCTCACAGTCAATACATTACATAAGCTACAAGTATACTTCCAAAATTCAACAAATATATTGCATATCATAGCTGGATTGAAAATATCCCCTGCCGGATGGGTCTGCATGGTCCTAGACCGCCTAATGGTGAAACAATAGGTTTCCAAGTGGAGACAGAGCTGCAATCACGAAGACCCAATACGGGCAACAGCCCATGTATACATCCGCCAGATAGATTGTCTAAGGACAAAAGTGAATTAAAAAGAAAGGTAGACTCATGCATAGAAAAAAATGCATGTGTAGCGCTACTCCCTTGGGAGCTGCTGGTAATGGGTTCCCCTGGGTTACCATTAGCAACAGCATGACAGTTCAACATTTTCCCAAGTATTTTAGCTCAGTCAGGAAAACAGTCCAGTAGATTTGGTTTTTGTGTTTTTATTGAGAACTTGGATAGGAGAAGGGACTGAGTGGGATACTCCCAACTTGTAAAACTAGGCACAATCTGCTGGGATGACTGAATATTGCGGAACAGCCGCTGCTTCACCTTGTCAGTAGTGGTGAAGAAGTAGTTAAGGAAATATTGAGGTAAACTTGACTGTACTGCAGAACACTCTTCAGGGCCCTTCCTGGAACCCCCTTTGTTCCTAGACTTCAGGGTTGTCTACATGGCACCCCCTTTACTGTAGCACTCCCTATGTGAGCTAGCTCCTTGACCCCCTGACTTCATTGGAGTGGCCCCCCTTCCTGGGCAGACCCTTAGGCAAATCTCCTGGTACTCACGGACACTGTTTTTCGCAAAAGTCTCTGCTAGCAGCTCCACTGTCAGCACTCTGGTTCCTCTGCAGCTCAGCTCCACACCTGGTTCACTAGGCCGAACGCCTGAACCACCTTCCTCACACCTGCAGGAAGAGAGAAAGCCGTCCACCTCCTCCTGGGACTTGGCTTCCCGCCCAAAGATGCCCTGTCACATGTCCCCTCAGTATTTATGATCAATCCCAGGATGCATTGCAGGAATGCCCTCCCACTGGGACTGTCATAAAACCTGATGTGTCACTGGCTGGGTTTCCTCCACTGTCCAACAAGCTCCCTCATTGGATGCGGTGGGGAAACTCCCTCAGACCCAGTGAATCACATCTGGAAACACGTGACAGGCAAACTAACAGATCAGGCTCCCCTTATAAACAGAAGGAGCAATTAGATGCTGTTTCCAAGCACCTACCTAGGAGGGTGCTACACATGCGAATGGACTAGGTATTACAAAGGTAATCAAAGTTACTGTAAAATTTTTACTAGATAAAACTGTGTCGGGATTCGAACCCGTGACCAGCCACATCCCAGGCGGTAGCCCTGCTTACTAGGCTACCGTCCTCTCTGGACTTTCCTCCCTGAACATTCCTCCCTGAAGCCTATTATTTCAACCTTAGTCTTGCCAAGCCTTGCTCATCACCCTTGATTCCTGACACCTGGTACTTCCCTATATAAGTCCAGCCCCGTGCACTCAAGTTTGCTGATTTATTGAGCTCCTGAGCCTTGATCAAGCTACTCCTCACCTGCTGCTCTTATCTACTACCACAAATCCAACGCTGACCAGGAATTGACTACCGACTACTCTTCTGCTTTGTCCCCATCTACTGAACTGCTACCTCTGTTGCCGATCCGGATTGTCTGACCACGCTTTCTGCTGCCCGCCCCGACCTTTGGCTCGTCTGACTTCTCTCTGGGTATTCCCTTGTCTGCTCCTCTGCCTTTGGACCGAACCTGCACTCTGCCTGGCTGGGTGATCCTGAGGACCGCGTCCTGGTGTTAGCTTGCAGCGCAGTCTATCCCCACCATTAGGGGCTCTAGTGAAAACCAGCTAGCACTTAGTTTCCGCACCTCAGGTGAACCCGTGTCCTCATCAGAGTACTACGCGGTGTCCATCCGGTATCCAGCACCTACTACCTGCCTGCGGTCTTTGCCACTGGGCTCCACTCCTAACTCCGGCCAGCAGTCCTCTGACTCAGGTGAGCCTGTAGGATTGTTACAAACTGCTATAGAGGGGACAGCCATAATAGTTGTAGGGGGAAAAAAAGAGAGGGATCCCCAACAGTGGGGGTAAGCATCCCCATGTAGTATCTATAAATACAATAGGGTGCAGCAAAAAATTCAATCGGTATCCCAGACACATACCTGTCTTGTGTAAAAGCAGCACTATTCAGCAGGATTGACTACAGTCCACTCCATGCAGCATAGGCTGACCTGCTGGAGTGGTGGTTAAATACCTTGTGAAGGTGTGCAGGTACATCTAATTAGTTATTGAAGTCAGCTGGCTGGGGTTGTAGTGGACACCCCTATCGCTAAGCCAATGATTGGCGTTCACATAGGATCCCCTGGCAAGACAGCACGCAGTGCCAGCCCGTCTGATATGGGTGGAGTGGCGTCACACCTCATCACGCCACCAACGCACAGTAGGCCATCCGTCTGGGCTCCACAATGGAACGCAAACGGAAAGAGGAACACGAACGTCATACGGGAGCCCAATAAGCCTTAAAAACAGCCCACCTGTGTTCCACGGTGGGAACAGAGAGAGCCTTTGTGTGCCGAGTGATGCATCTCCAGTCACACATCGGGCCCCACAGTTCACCTCGGGGTAACGTCGTGTCCCTCCATTCCGCAGGGGCTATAACAAGAAGATATGAAAAATTACAAAGCAGTACAAAAACTGATACAGAGTATACTTGTGTACATATTTCTACCAAAAATACGGAGGCTATTTTGGTAATTAGCCATATTTAATTGGATACAAAGTTGGTCATATGAAGCATGAGCATTACATATAAACAGAGATCAAAGTATATATATAACATTGTCATATAGATAAAAAGGGAGAGGACCAAGTAAAAAAGTATAAAAATAAAATAAAAAATAAAAATAATAAATCTTATAGATCCAATTCATAAGACCCTAATTGGAAGCCAGGCAGATAGGGTTTGAAATTGAAAGCTTTGTTCAAGCCAGGAGGTGATGTTGCTTTAAGATGGAAAATCCATCTGAGCTCACTTTGTAATAGAGTTTTGTTTCAATCCCCACCTCTTGGGTTGGAATGGATGTGATCCATTGCCAAAAATGCCACCTTAGGTATGGAGTCCCTATGGACTAGGGCACTATGTCTTCCAAGGGGGAAGCTCAGGGTCCTTTTTGTTGATGCTTACCAAATGTCGATAGATTCTTCTCCAGAACTCAAGTTTGGTTTTCCCGATGTAGTAGCACCCACACTCACTTGTGAGCAGGTACACTATGCCGGGAGTTCTGCAGTTGACATAATGTTTGGGTTTCAAATTATTGCCATCAGGCAAGATGATATGAGCCCTTGTAACCATGTATTTATAATAACTACAGTAACCACATATAAAAAGTGTCTACGGTCCTACATCTGTCCCTTCTCTCTAGTTTGAACTCACTATGAACCAGCTTATCTCTTAGGGACGTAGCCCTTCTATATGTAATCATAGGTTGTTTAGGTACAAATGGAGCTATGGACGGATCCATGCTCAAAATATGCCAGAAGTTTCTATAGATATGTTTAATTTGTTCATGCTGTTTGGAGTATTGGGTTACAATTCTAGTTACCTTTTCATTTTTTGATTTCCTTTGTGTAAAAAAGTAGATCATTACGTGATCTGCTTTTAGATTTTTTAAAGGCCTTTTTCAGAAGGGTTTTTAGGTAGCCACGTTCCAGTAGTCTAGATCTTAGCATGTTTGCCTCTTTTTCAAAAAGGATATTATTGGAACAATTACGTCTTGCTCGAATATATTGTCCATAGGGAATAGATGCCACAAGAGGTTTGGGGTGAAAACTTGAAGCTTCTAAAATTGTATTTCCAGATGCGGGTTTTCTAAATAATTCACTAAAAAGTTGGCCATTTCAGTGTTTATGTATAGATACATCTAGGAATGGTATGGTAAATCTACTGTGGGACATGGTGAACCTCAAATTGAAAGTATTGTAATGGTTAATGTAGTTAAGGAAGTCGATGAGTAGCGTTTCAGGTCCATTCCATAACATAAAAATATCGTCAATGTATCAGTACCATGCGGTGGCATTGTCTGTATACATTGACGCAATGTCCTCAGAAAATAACAAACTTGAAGCAAACAGTGGAGAAAAAAGCATTACTCTTTTAGCATATCAAATCCTTTGGAGGCTATCTCAAAGAGGGCATTAACCCTTTTGACCTAAAAGTTCAAATATTTCAGTCATTTGACAATATTGAACCTAGCTTTAAAATAGCATGGGGAAAAAAAAATCCTAAAACAATGCTCTAATGACTTAATGACACTTTTAATACAAGAATAACAATAACAAGATAATTTCTGATCTTAGTACAAAAAATTATATTTTGAACAATCAAATGATCAAACTAAAGACGCATACGTTATTTGCAGAATCAGAAAATAAACGTAAAAATCATCTCAAAAAAATTTTCACAATACAAAATAAGAAATTCATACATGATAAAAAAAAGATTTCCAAGATGATAATTTTTCATATCTTCTTGTTATAGCAGCTGCAGAATGGAGGGACACGACGATACCCCGAAGTGAACGGTGGGGCCCAAGATGTGACTGGAGCTGCATCACCCAGCACACAAAGGCCCCCTCTGTTCCCTTCGTGGAACACAGGTGGGCTGTTTTTAAGGCCTATTGGGCTTGCGGGCTTCCTTTTGAGGTCCGTGTTCCTCTTCCCATTTGCGTTCCATTGTGGAGCGCAGACAGACGGCCTACTGTGCGTCGGTGGCATGATGAAGCATGACGCCACTTCGCCCATATTGGGCGGGCTGGCGCCACGCATTGGCTCGCCAGGGGATCCTATGTGAACACCGCTTGTTGCCTCAGCGATGAAGGTGTCCACTACAACACCAGCCAGCTGGCTTCAATAACTAATTAGATGTACCTGCACACCTTCACAAGGTATTTAACCACCACTCCAGCAGGTCAGCCTATGCTGCATAGAGTAGATGGGAGTCAATCCTGCTGAATAGTGCTGCTTTTACACAAGACAAGTATGTGTCTGGAATACCAATTGCATTTCTTTGCTGCACCCTATTGTACTTATAGACACTACATGGGGATGCTTACCCCCACTGTTGGGGATCCCTCTCTTTCCCCCCCCCCCCCCCCCTACAACTATTATGGGCTGTCCCCTCTACAGCAGTCATATCTAGTAAACATTTTACATCAACTATGATTACCTTTGTAATATCTAGTCCATTTACATGCATTTTTTTTTCTATGCACGAGTCTACCTTTCTTTTTAATTCACTTTTGTCCTTACACAATATATCTGGCTAGTGTATACATGGGCTGTTGCCCATTTTTTCGGTTCTCATCATTGCAGCTCTGTCTCCACTTGGAAAGCTATCGTTTCACCATTAGGGGGTCTTGATCCGTGCACACCCAACCCGGCAGGGGTATTTTCAATTCAGCTATGATATGCAATATATTTGTTGAATTTTGTAAGTATAATTGTAGCTTATGTAATGTACTGACTGTGATATTACTGCATCTTTGAATATACTATTTGCGACAATATAGATTATCTATGTGTGATTAGCGTGACTATATTGCTAATTATAATACATTTACATTTTGGGGTTTCTTGCGCAATTGTGCACAGAAGTTTTGCTTTTTAAATATACCGGACACGACAGTCCAATTCTCTCAACACTTACCATCTTGCCTCATACCATATAATTTCTATAGAACTGTGGTATGTATATTATAGAACATAATATACAGTTATATTATGTGCTTTAGGCACAAGATATAGTGTGGTAATATGTACCTCATTCATATTATTATGTCGTATTATTTTTGAACAATTTATGTATGCCTTTTTTTTTTGTAAATTCATTATGTACAATTAAACTTTGATAAAAAAATGTTATACTATTTGGTACGTTCTTCTATGCCTTTAAAGTCCCATATAGAGGGGGAAATCTTGACCTTCCATATATTCTAGGGATGTGGCTGTAACAAAGCAGATAATCAAACCCTCCTCTTCCTTGCTCTCAATGTCCTGATCCAGGAATGGTGTCAGGGAAATGGCCGTAGGAGAACTGGCAACATTGCCAGTAATAGCAATGGACGCTCCTGGCGCATCCGACGCACGCATGGCCGCCTTGGCGTGAGAATGGCGAACGCGCATGTGCGAAGACAACTTAGCGTGAACGCGGGTGCGCAATGGGCAACTGTCACAGCCCTCTGCTGGCCTAGGTGGCCATAGGATCAGAATCATTGCTGGATTATCTCTCAACTTCCCTGTGTTCCTGTGCTTCCTGTATTCTGCTTGGATTTCCTGTTGTGACCTCGGCTTGTTGATGACTCCGTTTGATCTCCTACTCCTGGCTTGACCCTTGGCTTCCTCCACTGACCTTGCTTCTGTTACCTACCGTGTATGACACTGGCTTGCTTCAAGACCTTGGCTATTTTGCTTGTCTCCTGTGCATGACCTCGGCTTGTACCATGGTTACCGCTGCCTGCTCCAGTCCCAGACTTCGCCCAGTTCCTGTCTCTGCTACCAGAGACTATTCCTCGGCACAAGGTAGCCCGCCTGCTCCAGAGCCCTTGAAGACTCCTACCCTGCTGTGGTTCCAGTCTGTTCCAGTACGCTCTCGGATTGCTTCACAAGGGGAGCCCTCTCAGCATCTCGGCCTCGGATCAGGTAACCCTGACATATGGTCCATACTGCACCAAAAACCTTCCACTTCTTAATAATAGACTTCACTGTGCTTCTAGGCATTGATAAAGTCTTTGACATTTTCTTGTATCCATCTCCTGACTTGTGCCTGCCCACAACTTTATCCCGGAGATCTTTTGACAATGACTTGCCACCCACAGTTGATTGTTTGCTTCAGTTGCACTACCAGGGACTGAAATGCTCCAGGAAAGCTATTTTCATGCTGGGCTAATCAAAATAACCACAGCTGCTCACAGATGAAAGTCAAATGACTTTGTGTGCCATTGAGAAGGTGATTAGCTACACCTGATTGAGTTTACATGTCATTTTTAGGAGGTGGGTGATCCTTTTTCCAAACCAGTGATTCTGTTTTTGATTTAAAATTTTTTCTGACATGTTGTTGTTTTATCTTTCACTTGGATGTTATAAGTTGTGCTGAGTAAATACACCTGGATAAAACAAAAACTGTGTCTGTCATCAGTTCAGGCTGCAAAGCAACATAATGTGATTATTTTAAAGGGGGTGACTATTTTCTACACCCACTGTATAGCTTCTGCATTGACAAAATATTATCTAAGATCATGTCTTACAGATTTACATTATTCTCAGTCTGTATGCTGCATTTTCCATTGCTGTGAGCTGACTTCAACCTTTTAGATGACTTACAAAACAATGTGTGTGTAGCATTAAATATTAATGTTGAGTCAGCAGCTAATAGTTACAGTAAGCTTTGTCATTGTGCCCTTCATCACACAGTGGTGCATCATTGTGTGCAACGTGATAAAGTAGTTCTAAAAATGCCAAAATTACCCAGTCATCCATACCCCTTGACCTGGCCCCTAATGCAAGAGTCATCTCACTCCTTCATATTCCCTTCACATGGAGTTAATCATCCTTTAAATTTAGATACCACAAATTTATGACATGTACACTACTACCCTTTTATAATTTGGCTTCTGCACCCCACAGATCCTTGGACTCTAAACTACCTGGAGATACGTATACTCCATTTGCAGAAACTTACATTCCCATTCTGAAACTCAAAAGGCTGCAGTGATGGGTTAAATGCTTTGTGAAAAAGGTAACCCAAACACATAAATAAAGCATAAACAAGTATAGCACTGCCCCGCAGGGACTGCAGTGCTGAATATTGACTCTGCGGGCTCCCCTGGTTACTAGCACATGGTTATAATTAGATAAAGTTGCTGAATCCTTCCTTGTTCCTGTTGGCTCTTGAAAGAAATAAACAGTCTAGGGGTGTTGGTTTTCTTGTTGTTTTTTGGTAATTGGGATAGGAGAAGGGAATAGTGGAATACTCCAACTGAACTATTCACATAGATGAGGACTTCTATCTTCAGAACTTCTTTAGTACTTAGGAACAGCCAGGCTGTCAATCCACACTGCCACAAGTGTGGAGGGGGTTAAGTCTCTTGCTTTCTTTATTCTCTGACAAAACGACTTGGTGAACGATATCTTATGATCAGGATACCCCTTGACACGAGTTTCTGTACTCACTGTACTGCAGAGACAGATCCTTCAGTTCAGCTTCCCTGAACCTTTGGGTTCAGCTCCTCACTGCTACTCTTCCAGGCCCTCAGGACAACTCCCTGAGGCCGCATGGCACCTCTACAAAGGAGGAGGCAGCCACCCCCTCCCTCCAGGACTCTGCTTCCCAACGAAAGACCTCAAGCACATGTGCTCCTGGCTTTTATACAGTATCCCAACATGCACCGAGGCAACTTTCCCTCTGCCAATCATCAGGACTGTATCAAAAGCACATGCACCCATTCATCAGGTTTCCTCCCACTGTCCAACATGCCTCCCCTGTGGACCAGTGTGAAACACTCTAGACAGAATGAGTTGCACTCTGAGCACAATGAGCAGACCTCACTAACAGATCCTGCTCTCTGGCAGGCAGAGAACAACACAGACTCACCTGCAGCTCTTCCGGGAAGCAGACAGAGCACAAACTACCTAGGAGGGTGCTACATAAGGTGTGTTTCTAATTGCTGAATTAAACAGACTGGAAAAAAAATTAAATTTCCAGTACATTCTAGTTAAGTTTTTCTTAACTAGGGTGGCAAGCAATGAAAAATTTCTCAGTTACCACTGGCGTGAATGGTCTTTAGAGCTGTCTGTAAGATGACAACGTAGAAGTGTCCTCCCACTGACCATTAAAGTGGTTGTAAACCCTTACATATACCCAGCGACCTTATTGGCCTCAAATAATACACAAAGATGAAACAAATCCTCCTACATAAGTTGCATCTGTCTATTTTGTAGCCCTTTCCTCTCTACATCCCCTACAGAATTTAGACGCTTGACTGAGAGTACAGATAAAAGGGGGCGCAGAGCTGAAGTTACACTCTGTACAGCTCGGTGAGGAGAGCTCTGAGAGCTGTTGAAGGGAAGGGAAACACCACCCTCTACACAGCTCACAGGAACAGAGCTGAGGCTTTCAATCTGCTAGAGGTTCTGCCTTTGTCACCATTTTTCTCTTGGTGTCAGGAAAAATTGTCAGAAGTGATTAATTCTGATAGCCGAGGAACAAAGCAGCTGACAGAAATGACACTTAGTGCGTTTAATTGAGACAAGTACACACTAAGGAAGGACATGCTTTGTCTACATTTCATGTCTGAGGTTTACAACCACTTTAATATATGGGGGTCCATCTCCCACTGGACATCATGGTACTGGACTACTACACTGACCATTAATGTGAGGAACACTGTCATTTTCACAGTCTGAGTTTCTTTTTTGGTCATTAAAGCTGAGCTCTGGAATTATTGTAAGTAAATGCCCTTGCAGTGGGCACCTCTGCTCCGTATGGGTATTCTGCATGTTAAGTCTAGGGTCGGGAGGAATACACTGTAATACATACATCGTTCCTCACTCCTGCAGGTTTCTGGACCTTTCCTCTTCTCTCTGAAGCTCCCAGTTGAGGGTGACCCCTAGCTGTCTTTACGCACAATGCATGACTAGTGGTCTTGCATTGTATGTAATTATGTCAGAATGCCACAGCTGGCTGTAGTGTCGAAAAGAAGAGTCAGAGTGTGGTGTAAGCCTGCCTGAGTGAGGAATAAGGCACATATTATTGCCTATTCCTCTACCCTTAGACTTATAGAGCATATAACCCTGCAGTACAGGCAGTGGCGGTTTTAGGCACGGGCGAACGGGGCAGCCGCCCGGGGCAGCATTTTTTCAATAACACGTGGGGGGCGGCATGCCCGGGCCGCGGACCGGTACCGGTCCGTGGATCAAATGGTACCGGACCGCCCGAGCCCCGTTCGCCCATGCCTTAAACTGCCGCAGCCGAGCCGGAACCGAGCCGAGGAGCAGAGCATTGCTCCCCCCCGAGCCCGCCCATTGTGTGACAATAGCGAATGAAAATTCGCTATTGTCACACTGATCCTCCTCCTGGCCAATCAGGGAGCGGGTCCTCCCGCTTCCTGATTGGCCGAAAGGCAAACCTCACGCCATTGGCCGAGGAGGAGGCGCCGCGGGAGGACTGAAGAGAAGTGAGGTAAGTGCTGTGCACGGACGGGTCTCGCGGGGCGGGGGGAGGGGGGGGGACGCTGGCTCTCTGCATTGTAAAGTGGCACTCTGGCATGGCATGTATACAGTGAAAGGGGGCATTGCTGTGGCATCTCTACATTGAAAGGGGGCATTGCTGTGGCGCTCTGCATTAAAGGGGGCATTGCTGTGGCACTCTGCATTGAAAGGGGGCATTGCTGTGGCGCTCTGCATTAAAGGGGGCATTGCTGTGGCGCTCTGCATTGAAAGGGGGCATTGCTGTGGCGCTCTGCATTGAAAGGGGGCATTGCTGTGGCGCTCTGCATTGAAAGGGGGCATTGCTGTGGCGCTCTGCATTAAAGGGGGCATTGCTATGGCGCTCTGCATTAAAGGGGGCATTGCTGTGGTGCTCTGCATTAAAGGGGGCATTGCTGTGGCGCTCTGCATTGAAAGGGGGCATTGCTGTGGCGCTCTGCATTGAAAGGGGGCATTGCTGTGGTGCTCTGCATTAAAGGGGGCATTGCTGTGGCGCTCTGCATTAAAGGGGGCATTGCTGTGGCGCTCTGCATTGAAAGGGGGCATTGCTGTGGTGCTCTGCATTAAAGGGGGCATTGCTGTGGCGCTCTGCATTAAACGGGGCATTGCTGTGGCGCTCTGCATTAAAGGGGGCATTGCTGTGGCGCCCTGCATTAAAGGGGGCATTGCTGTGGCGCTCTGCATTGAAAGGGGGCATTGCTGTGGCGCTCTGCATTAAAGGGGGCATTGCTGTGGCGCTCTGCATTAAAGGGGGCATTGCTGTGGCGCTCTGCATTTATTGGGGGCAATGCTGTGGCACTCTGCATTTATTGGGGGCAATGCTGTGGCACTCTGCATTTATTGGGGGCATTGCTGTGGCACTCTGCATTTATTGGGGGCAACAATGCTGTGACACTCTGCATTTATTGTTATGTTGTCATGTTATGTTATTTTTTTTTTTTGGGGGGGGGGGCGCCGGGAGGGAGTCTTGCCCGGGGAGCAATTTAATGTAGAACCGCCACTGAGTACGGGGGAGGAAGGGCACTGACTTCAGTGCCAATATTTTATTTTGTATTTTATGTTATAAAGTGGAGGGTGCTGTAAAATGATCTGCTCTGGGTTTCAAATACATTAGGTACACCACATGTATAATACTATATTATAATATGTACTAATTACTGATAAGGATAATGTACTGCAAATGTCAATATAGTCTCTATTCATTGGAATTAAAAGTCCATACACTTCCCAGACAGCTAGAAAGTATGGAAAATCCCTTTCAAGTGACCGAGTGGCCAGTAAAAACAGTCTCTATGGTGGCTCATTGGACGCAAGTAATTTATGTTCATTACTGAGTCACTTTGAGAACAAGAAATGTACAAAGTATACAAGATTTCACTTTAAAAGCAAGGACACCATTGATGAATGATTTTAGTGCAAAATTCACAGTCCAGAGCCTAAGTATACTGTGTATATATATATATATATATATATATATATATATATAGCAAGTCACATGACTATTTGAGTTTTCTGTTAAAGTTATGGCAGCCTCAAGCCAAAATAAGAGGTATGTCTATATTTAAAAATGTTAACACACAACTTTTAAAAGACTTATTGGAGTGCAGCCTAAAGTTAGCTCACCCCAGGATGTTGGAAGTTTAAACACTGTTCCAAATGCAGTTTTGTTCCTCTCCTGATCTGATGTTCCACCCTTTTTCTATAGTTGGATAAGGAAGGCATCACATGAGTCGCCATTAAAAGACTATGTGAGATGTCATAGACCAGTTGACTGCTCTGTGCAGGGGGACTGAATTTTCAGTTTTAGAAAATATGCCGTGTGGTGTTCTTTTTTACATATACCATACTTGGCAATCTTTTCTTCCTAGAACTATTTTATTTTCATGGATATTAAAGATAGGTATTGATATGAAAGTAATGTAATAACATCAAATTGTATCTAAAGGCAAAACCTTTTTTTTTTTTAGTTTTTAGACTAGGCAGTCTCTGTTTTTGTTCCTGCTGGGGAAATTTACCCTCACTATTTCTCTTGTTGACCACTATGACTGGAAATTAAAGTGAGAGAAAATGCAAAAATCTGAGTTGTAACTGGAACAGGGATAGAGGGGGATCTTCAAGTGGGGACATCTAATCAACTGTCTAAAGAGGACATTTCCCAAGAGTATTCCTCTCACTTCACAGAAAGTGAAAAGAAATCTCCACAATAGCAAAGCCAAATCTGGCAACCCTTCCCTACTTTTTCCAAAATTAAAAAAACAAAACAAAGCAAAAAACACTCTTTTGTTTTTGACATACTTTAGTTATAATGTACTAGTTCAACAGTTTCTGTTATGCTGCTAAAGGGCTAGGAGGGAGTAAGGAGCAGTCATTCCTTGGGATCCCTACTCACCTTTTCACTTGTTGTATCTATTGGGAGATAGTGGTGAGATCTCCGGTGGTGAGATCTTCCTGCTATAATTCCAATACCTATTCCTCTCATCATATTGGAAGAATAGCTGTCCACATCCACTTTGAGGGTGTTCATTCTCTATATTAAAAATTCAATCAAAATCCCGGAGGGAGAGTGGGACCCTATTGTAACGAACCCATCATTTGAAAACTATAACATAGCAATCTTATTACAGGAGTTCTCAAGAATTTTAGGAAACCTTAAAAGCAGTTTAACTTTTCAGCATCTACCAAAACTGAAAAATTATTTCTGGATGGTCTGACCTTTTAGGTGGTATGCTATATGTCAGGGGTTGGCAACAGATCCATTGGGATCACAGTCATGACTCATGTGATGAATAGATTGCAACCCATCATTGTTATTGCTATCATTGGCCACCCAGGGTCTCCCACATCCCTCACTCGGTGCTCTGGGTGGCAATGTTGCTGTCACCCATGTCCTCTAATGTGCGGCTACCCGACATGCTGCACCTGGGCGGCCAGCGTTTTGGATATACACAAGAACGGTTACCATAAACATCATCAGGAGCAGGGACATAACGGAATTGAAGAGGCTGGAAGGACAGGCAGCCTTGCCAGCAGAGGGACTTAAAGAGAAATGTAAATGACAGCTGGTTTGTGTATAAGTGTGTATATGTGGGTGTGTGTATGTACAGTGGGTATAGAAAATAATCTCCCCCCTTTAAAATAATCACATTTTGTTGCTTTGCAGTGCACAAAGCAAGGTCCATAAAGACATGGATGAGTGAGTTTGGGGTGGATGAACTTGACTGGCTGTACAGAGTCCTGACCTCAACCCAACAGAACACCTTTGGGATGAGTTAGAGAGGAGTCTGGCGGAGACTGCGAGCCAAGCCTTCTGGTCCATATCAGTGCCTAACCTTACAAATGTTCTTCTAGAAGAATGGTCAAACATTCCCATAGACACACTCCTAAACCTTGTGGATAGCCTTCCCAGAAGAGTTGAAGCTGTTATAGCTGCAAAGGGTAAGCAAACTCAAAATTTAAGCCTACGGACTAAGACTGGGATGCCATTACAGTTCATGTTCATGTAAAGGCAGGTGTCCCAATACTTTTGGTAATATAGTGTATGTAGGTGAGTGTATGTATGTGAGTGAGAGTGTGTGCATGTATATGAGTGTGTGGATATATGTATGTGGAGGAGTGTATGTGTGTGTATATGAAATATGCCTCATAGGGGATAACTACTGTGCTATGAATAATGGAGGTAAATTGAATAAATGAGGTTGCTGTACACCAAGGTGTATATACTCTTTACTCCTGCACTATGTACGTTACATACTTCAGACCTCTGCACTTTGTTCACTGAGCTGTACATTACTTTTACACCTAACCCCTGCGCTTTGTTTGTTACTCACTCCTGACCCCTGCCTTCTGTACAATACACCTGATTGCTACACTCAATACGATCTGACCCATGAACCCTGTACAAAATACACTCCTGACCCTTTTACTTTGTACATTACATACCCCTGACTTCTACACTTTGTACATAACACACACTTGATTCCTGCACTCTGCATCACACTTGAGGTGATAAATTACTCTCCAGACATGAAACACATTGTGAACTACTGTGCCAAGTTTTTCAAAGACGTTTTCTTCAACCCTTCCTTAATTTTTAATGAGGCCCGGATAGGTTGTATCCTTAAAAACAGTATACTTGCACTCCTTGGGGTCTTAAATTTATTCCATGTTGATACTTCAAGGGCACTTGCAGCACCACAATGTTTATTTTATTTCAAAAGCAACAAAAGTTAAAAACATTTAAATGTTGTCAAGCCAAGACCCACGTAAATGGTTGTATGGCTGGATATTTTTAACTATTGTTGCTTTTGAAGTACATTAAGATAACAAGTGAGCCAATACCCAGATGCTGCATTCTGCAGAAGGACAACACAGTGCGGTTTCCAGAGACAACCTCTCTTAGCACTCGTTTGCTTCTCCCTCCACAGGAACAATTGTGTTTTAGATCTTAACATCTCCAGGATTTCCCAAACCTGCTTGATGTGGTTGATTACGAAGGTATATTCCGGTAGTCCACTTTACTACTTGTAAAAGTAATATTGCAAGATTTCGAACTTAAAAAAAACTTTTAGCAATACTAGATAATTATCTCTAGATGGCGCTCTATTCTCAGTTAATATGTACCAAGGACAACATTTTTTGGTGGGTGTAATAAAAACTGGAACTGGACAAGTGTTAAAGTAGAACTGTGAAAAAAGTGTAACCCAAAAATTATAGTGTGCAATTTTTTTTTTTTTTGGGTAGAAGAGGCTTTGTATATTGGTAAAAAGCTATATGTTTGAATTCTCCTTCATATCCCTGACCACTCTTCCTGGCTGGACTTTCTCAAGGGATGACATTTTCTACAAAGTCACCAGTCTGTCTCCTCTGACCAGCCAGTTTCTGGGCAGATCCTCAATGATTGATTTATGCCTATTTTTATGTAGTAAATGGAAACTCCAGCCAAAACTTTATTCTTGGATATAGTGAGGAAGGCTTAAATCCTTTATATTGAGACAGAAAATGAAAATCTTACAGAGGTTCTAATCCCACTCTAAAGCAAAAAAAAAAAAAAAACATTTTTTCTGGAGTCCTATTTTAAAAATAAATATTGAGAAGGAACTGTGCACATCTTCCAAACCTTGGTCATTAAAGTGTTACTAAACCCAGGAGCCTGCATTCACTAAATCTGGTCTCCCACAGTACACAGAACACAGAAATGCAATAGCTTTAGTAAATATAAACTGCTAAATACCTTTTCTCATCAGCACTATATAGCAATCCTATGACATCTATCAGTGTCTGGTTAAAGCTTGTAGGAGGAGTTTCACTCTCCTTTGACTGCCCTATGAGGCTGCATGACCTCTGACCCTCCTGTCTGGTCAGTTCTGATTGGCCCTGTGCCAAACACATGCACCCTCCCAAGAAAAACAATTATCTAGCAATACACACCAAACTGAGCATGTGCAGAGTACCCCCAAGGGTCAATCAGGAGACCAATTGGGGACTGTGGAAGAAGAGGAGGATCAGAGAAAACAGGATCAAACAGCTTTTTTACACAATGTGGAGGATCACCTCATCCACAGTGAGTATAAAAAGCATTCTTTACTGCATATACAGACTGATTTTACTATTTTGGGTTTAGTAACACCATAATGTTGATAGGGAGAGTTTAGTTCTACTTTATTAGACTTTCCCTTAGGTTGCAACATATACAGGTACTGTATATCTCAAAAATTAGAATATCATCAAAAATTTAATTTATTTCAGTAGTTCAATTCAAAAAGTGAAACTCATATATTATATAGATTCATTACACACAGAGTGATATATTTCAAGCATTTCTTTCTTCTCATTTTGATGATTATGGCTTACAGCTAGTGAAAACCCAAAATTCAGTATCTCAGAAAATTAGAATATTACATAAGACCAAAAAAAAATGGATTTTTAATACAGAAATGTTGGCTTGCTGAAAAGTATGTCCCATGTACAGTATAATATGCACTTAATACTTGGTCGGGGCTCCTTTTGCATGAATTACTGCATCAATGCAGTGCAACATGGAGGCGATCAGCCTGTGGCACTGCTGAAGTGTTATGGAAGCTCAGGTTGCTTTGATAGTGGTTTCAGCTCGTCTGCATTGTTTGGTCTCATATTCGTCTTGACAATACCCCACAGATTCTCTGTGGGGTTTAGGTTCGGCGAGTATACCGTGATCATGTGACCAGGTATTGGTACTTTTAGCAGTGTTGGCAGGTGCCAAGTCTTGCTGGAAATTAAATCAGTATCTCCATAAAGCTGGTCAGCAGAGGGAAGCATGAAGTGCTCTAGAATTTCCTGGTAGAGGCTGCGCTGACTTTGGACTTCATAAAACACAGTGGACCAACACCAGTAGATGACATGGCTCCCCAAATCTTTACTGACTGTGGAAACTTCACACTGGACCTCATGGAACTTGGATTCTGTGCCTCTCCACTTTTCCTCCAGACTCTGGGACCTAGATTTCTAAATGAAATGCAAAATTTACTTTTATCCATAATGAGGACTTTGGACCACTGAGCACAGTCCAGTGCTTTTTCTCCTTAGCCCAGGTAAGGCGCTTCTGACGTTGTCTCTGATTCAGAAATGGCTTGGCACAAGGAGTGCGATAGTTGTAGCCCATGTCCTGGATATGTCTGCGTGTGGTGGTTGACTTGCCGTAGTCCACTCCTTGTGAATGGCCTTTGCTTCACAAGCCTCTCATGGCTGTGTTTATTCCTGTGGCTTATGCATCTTTTTCTACCACACTAAATTTACTTTTTGATGATATTCTAATTTTTTAAGATGCACCTGTACATACTAAACAACTTTTTAGGATGGGAACGAGGGACACCTATTAGCAAACGTATAAAGCCATAGGACACCTCCCCTGCCATGACCACTTAAAGAAGAATTATACAAAAAAACAGATTTGTTTAATGCACAAGTGCTTTTTTTTACCACTACTATTCCTTTATACAAGCTTTTGAAATTTACAAATGCAGCAATTTAGAAATAGATGAAAGGTTTAGCACTGGGACAGTAGCGGCCCATCCATTAGGGGTGCAGGGGTGCCGCCCCCCCATCCATGTATCCGCCCCCCCCCCCCCCAATCTACATGCAGGGCACCGGACGCATTGATTCCAAAGGGGGGATTTTTTTTTTTTTGAAGCACGTGATTAGGCTTAAAAAAGGGTGAGCCCAGGGTGCAGAGCACTGCGTCCCGAGCCCACCCAGTTGAGTGACAGTAGCAAATTAATTTTTGCTATTGCTACACTGATTTTTCCTCCCAGCCAATCAGGAAGCTGGTCGTGAGACCCCTTTCTCGATTGGCAGAAAGGAGAAGCGATGTTATTGGTCAAGGAGGGAGGAGACGCACGGCCGGAGGAGAAGCACTGGAAGCACAGACTTTCCCGCCAGATGCCACTGTCTCCAAGGATGGCTCACCCACAGCGGCTCAGCCATCCAGCACCCCCGGGGGTTGTTTTTGTTGGTCCCCCCCCCCCTCAAAATGATCGAGCACCAGCCGCCACTGCCCTGGGAAACCCTTTTTAAAAAATGATAGTGCATTTTATTTACAATTTTATAGATCAGTTTAAAATGAGGGACCAATGAGGAGGAACGAGAGACGAAGAGACAATCCCTCAAAATCAGGGACAGGTGGATGCTATGCATTTAGACCCCAGAAATATGTTAACCATCTTATGAGATACTGTACATCCCATCCAGTGCTTAACACTCAAGCCAAAAATGTTTTTTTTTTCTTTTCAGTTTTGGTTAGAACAGGGAAAGGGTTAAAACATCTGTTATGTTTTTACTGATTTTGGAACTCCAGTGGTTCCTTGCACTTCTTGTGTTATCACCACTGGAACAAGCAGTAAGGGGACACAGAGAACAATTATATAACACCTCTTTTTAGTAGAAAGGTTAGCACTTATATTGCTGCCTGGGTACTCTTTGCGGTGACTCCCTAACTTTCTGTGTGATCATTTCAGAGACCAAAAGTCACATAAAATGTCTGCAATGGAGACGCAGACAGCAATAAAAGCTGACAGAGGTTCTAGTCCTTCCCCATTCTATCCAAATTCTAAACTTTGGCTGGAGACGAGCTTTCATTTGTGGGACAAAATGCAAACTGCGCCCTGTATACCCCTTCCACAGTTTTCAAGGTGTACTCACCACTTTATTTTGATATCTCAAGTATTTTCTGCTAGTTTTTGTTCTTTATAGTATATTTGAAAACATCTCTTTTTCTTCAGGACTGGTTAAATGATATTTCTCAGTATTATTATACTCCATATGTGTGATTTTGCCAGTAACACAGTTGCTGTAATTGGGTGAAAACGCTTACTTACTGTACTGTATCTATGGAGGAGCAGTGGTGTCAGCCTAGGCTAGGACTATAAAATACTTCCCCCTCTACCTTGCTTCATCACATAGGGGAGAGGTAACTGAGAACAATTCTAACTGATAACAGCAGCATAAAAAAAGCTATCACCAAAGAAGATTTCTGGCAGGATCAACTGTTTTTTTTTTTTTTTTTTTACTTATCAAACAGAAATAACAAAACACTTTCAATTATAAATTTAAAGCCCCTTTCACAGGGGACGGATCTACTCGTTGGACTCCGCTAGCTCAGCGGGGATCGCTTCATTGACCCCCGCTGAGCAGGCGGATGACAGGTCCGTCTCTGCTCACTGTGCAGAGACTGACCTGTCAGAGTCCCGCTCTCCTCTATGGGGAGATCGGATAAAAACAGACATCGTGTCCATTTTCATCCGATCCCATCGGATCCAACCCGCTTGACGGATGGTGAATGTATCACCATCCAGGGCTATCTTTAACACAGGGCAAAGGGGGCAGCTGCCCCGGGTCTAGTCATTGTTGTGGGGCCCAAAGCAGCTGCCCCTTGAGCCCCCAAATAGTTGATAAGTGGATTCAAGAGGGCCCAAGAATTTTTTTGCCCAGGGTCCAATCAAGAATAAAGACGGCCCTGTCGCCATCCGTTTGTTTTAAGCGGATCTTGTCAGATCGGATCAGACAGGTGTCAGCGGACATATCTCTGCTGACATCCGCCTCTCCATAGAGTAGAATGGGCGGCCCGATCAGGTCTGCCTGAAAAAACTGACAGGGGGACCTGATCGGTCTGATCGTGTAAAATAGACCGAACAGGCCAAAAGAGAGCAAATAAAAGGTAATTGTTAGAGTTTGTTTACACGTTAAAGTTTTCATTTAGTTAGCAGAAAAACTTTTTTTTTTCATCTTAGTAAAAACAGGTCACAGTTGTAAGGAGAGCTGTACAGTGCAGTGTTCATACCTTAAGCTGCATTAAATGCACATCAACATGTTTGCTCTGGGGATCCTCTTGCACTGACTGTGTCAGGCCTCTCACTCTTTCTGATGTGCTTCGGATCCAGGTATCGATTTCTGGAAGGTGCAAGATAATCTTCCAATCAGCTCCAGTGTGGACAGGAGGAGGCCTGTCATAGCGCGGAACACAGTCTTGGTTAATAGGGGGCTCCATTTCACCTATGCCAGAGGCATGAGACTCCATGATATCTCTGTCTTGGGCTCTGGAGGGTGTCACCAATAAACTCATGGCGAGGGGTTAATCATACCTATGAAAGAAGTAATATAAAATGATAAAATAATATATTGTCTGTGTCATTCAACATTCATTTTTCTCAATAAATTCCTGTTTATTCTTAACTATGTTATTGCCACTATAACCTTATGTAGCACCCTCCTAAGTAGGTGCTAGGTAAAATATATCTGTGACCCTGTTCTGCTTATCAGGAGGGTCTGATCCACTAGTTTAGCCTGTTACATGTTTCCAAGTGTGATTCACTGGGTCTGAGGGAGTTTCTCCACTGCAGCAAATGAGGGAGCTCATTAGACAGTGGAGGAAACCTAGACAGTGGCACGCTCTGTTTTATGTCAGTTCCAGTGGGAGGGGATTCCTGCAATGCATCCTGGGATGGCACATAAATAGGAGGGGAGCATGTGAAAGGGTGTCTTTGGGTGGGAAGCCAGGTCCCAGGAGGAGGGTGACGGCTGTCTCTCCTCCTGTTTCTGAGGAAGGTGGTCCAGGCAGACGGCCTAGGGACCAGGGGTTAAAGCGGAGTTCCACCCAAAAGTGGAACTTCCGAATTTGGTAGTCCTAACCCCCTGACATGCCACATTTGGCATGTAATTTTTTTTGGGGGGGGAGCGGGTACCTAGTTTTGACAGGTACCCGCTCCCAGTTCCACTCGGAGCGCCGCTGCGCCCTGAGCGGAAGTTCTCCTCTCCCCCTCCCTCTATACAAACTTCTCAGACAAGTCTGAGGTTCCAGAAGATTGCCGGACAATCAAGACGCGCAGCGCAACTCGCGCATGCACAGTGCGTACCCGGCTGTGAAGCCGCAAGCTGTCACAGTCGGGTGCCCACACCAGTGATGCCGGCACCGCCGAGACCAGAGGGAGAAGATCGAGGCTTCGGGTGGCTGCATCGCTGGAACTTGGGACAGGTGGGTGTGTGTTTATTAAAAGTCAGCAGCTACACTTTTTGTAGCTGCTGACTTTTAATAAACACAGAAAAGGCTGGAACTCTGCTTTAAGCTGTGCTGCAGAGGATCTGGTGTGTGCTGACCAAGTGGAACTGCTGGGCAGGATTCTTCTGGAAAAACAGTATCGTGAGTACTCAAGCACCTGCCCAGGGGTCTGGCTAAGAGAGGGGACCACTCCAGAGAGGTCAGCACCTGCCCAGGGGTCTGCCTAGGAGAGGGGACCACTCCAGAGAGGGCAGCACCTGCCCAGGGGTCTGCCTAAGAGAGGGGACCACTCCAGAGAGGGCAGCACCTGCCCAGGGGTCTGCCTAAGAGAGGGGACCACTCCAGAGAGGTCAGCACCTGCCCAGAGGTCTGCCTAAGAGAGGAGACCACTCCAGAGAGGTCAGCACCTGCCCAGGGGTCTGCCTAAGAGAGGGGACCACTCCAGAGAGGTCAGCACCTGCCCAGGGGTCTGCCTAAGAGAGGGGACCACTCCAGAGAGGTCAGCACCTGCCCAGAGGTCTGCCTAAGAGAGGAGACCACTCCAGAGAGGGCAGCACCTGCCTAGGGATCTGCCTATGAGAGGGGACCACTCCAGAGAGGTCAGCACCTGCCCAGGGGTCTGCCTAAGAGAGGGGACCACTCCAGAGAGGTCAGCACCTGCCCAGGGGTCTGCCTAAGAAAGGGGACCACTCCAGAGAGGTCAGCACCTGCCCAGAGGTCTGCCTAAGAGAGGGGACCACTCCAGAGAGGTCAGCACCTGCCCAGGGGTCTTCCTAAGAGAGGGGACCACTCCAGAGAGGTCAGCACCTGCCCAGGGATCTGCCTATGAGAGGGGACCACTCCAGAGAGGTCAGCACCTGCCCAGGGGTCTGCCTAAGAGAGGGGACCACTCCAGAGAGGTCAGCACCTGCCCAGGGGTCTGCCTAAGAGAGGGGACCACTCCAGAGAGGTCAGCACCTGCCCAGGGGTCTGCCTAATAGAGGAGACCACTCCAGAGAGGGCAGCACCTGCCTAGGGATCTGCCTAAGAGAGGGGACCACTCCAGAGAGGTCAGCACCTGCCCAGGGGTCTGCCTAAGAGAGGAGACCACTCCAGAGAGGGCAGCCCCTGCCCAGGGGTCTGCCTAAGAGAGGAGACCACTCCAGAGAGGGCAGCACCTGCCTAGGGATCTGCCTAAGAGAGGGGACCACTCCAGAGAGGTCAGCACCTGCCCAGGGGTCTGCCTAAGAGAGGGGACCACTCCAGAGAGATCAGCACCTGCCCAGGGGTCTGCCTAGAGAGGGGACCACTCCAGAGAGGTCAAGGGGGTCAAGGAGCCAGCTACCCAGTGTGTTATAGTAAAGGGGGGTGCCAAGTTGTGAAGCCCTGAAGAGTAGGAGTTAAAGGGGGCGCCAGGAAGGGCCCTGAAGTTGCTCAACAGTGCAGTCTGCTTTTAAAGTCAGCTACTTTAGGAAAGGAGTACCTTAGGAAGCTAATAGGACTCTTTCACAGTCAAAGGTGAAATACAGTAAGCGGCCTAGCCGTGACTAGCTCAAACAGCGTTAATCAACATTTAACAAGTGTAAATCAGCATTTATCAGATCATCTCTGCTTGTCGTGCATAGTTTGGTTCTGTTGGAGTATCCCACTCATCCCTTCTCCTATCCAAGTTCCTAATAAAACCTAAAAACCAAAGAAACTGGAGTGGTCCTTGTCTGAGGTAAAATCACTTGGAAACATGTCTGAATGTTCTACTGTTGCTAATGGTAACCCAGGGGAACCCGTCTTCAGCAGCTCCCTTGGGAGTAGTGATACAGTTAACTACAACAAAGAATATATCAGATTGTCACTATATCCATTGGTACCCCAGAGAACATATCAGGTGGACTTTACTTTTACCATATTTTTTTTGAACAGATACAGTTAAAGTGATTTTAAGGGCAGAACATTTTCTGCATTAAGGTAAAAAATGTCCAATTGATTGTATCTCCTCCTTCTCTCCCTTTACACGTATCTGAGTCCTATCTTGAGCACTGGGACGGAGTCCAGCGGCGCTGCTATTATTCCCACTCCTCACAGCACTCAGCCATTGGGTCCTGATGCTGTCAATCAAATCCTGTGAGGGTCGCTCCGTGCTATATCATTGCATAGAGCAGGTACTGTAAGTATAACATGCTTGCTATTTTAGAAAAAAATATATGTTTTTCTTCACTTAAAATCATTATTACTGTTGCTATTATGATAATACATATGGCAACATAGGATAACTATCAAAATGGACAACTTAGATTTAAAGTGATTCTAAAACCTGGGTGTTTTTTAACCACTTCTGGACCGGAAGGATTTGACTCCTTAATGACCAGGCCATCTTTTTGCGATTCAGCACTGCGTTAGTTTAACGGACAATTGTGTGGTCGTGCGACGCTGTACCCAAATAAAAAGATTTATGTCATTTTTATTGTTTTTTTTTTTTTTTACTAGTAATGGCGGCGATCTGCAATTTTTAACGGGACTGCGACCTTGCGGCGGACAGATTGGACCCCTAACCAGTGGCGGCCCGTGCATAGGGGGCGCCAGGGCGCAACCCCCCCTACCCCTAAAAAAAGAAAAAAAAATGACACAACGAACAAATAAAGTTTTGAAAAAAAAATTCCAAACGAACAAATAAAGTTTTGAAAAAAAAATTGTGTTCGCCGCTACACCGGCCTATGTGGTGGCTATGGGGGGGTGGAGTTTACGACCCAGAAGAGGCGCCGATTGGCTACCTTCTGGGGGCGTAACCTGGGCGCAAGTCATTGCGCTTGGACACCCCCACTTTCTTGATATCCTGGCTGTGATTGGTCCAGTCTACAGCCTGGACCAATCATCATCCAGGACATCCCATGGCCCCATGCTGACCCCGCTGACGTCGCGTGCGTCAGTCACGCTCCCGCACTGACTGGAGTGGACACTGGACGCGGTGGACCGGCATTGCAGAGATCGGAGCGGAGCGGAGAGGAGACCAGAGAAGCCGCCGTGACTCACAAGGCTCCAGCCTCCAGGTAAGTGCACTGCTCTGTCGGGCCCGCACGCATAGCTCTGCATTGGGGGATGTATACTGGTGGTCACTGGCTGCACTGGAGGCACGCACGCATAGCTCTGCATTGGGGGACGTATACTGGTGGTCACTGGCTGCATTGGAGGCACGCACGCATAGCTCTGCATTGGGGGACATGTATACTGGTGGTCACTGGCTGCACTGGAGGCACGCACGCATAGCTCTGCATTGGGGGACATGTATACTGGTGGTCACCGGCTGCACTGGAGGCACGCACGCATAGCTCTGCATTGGGGGACGTATACTGGTGGTCACTGGCTGCATTGGAGGCACGCACGCATAGCTCTGCATTGGGGGACGTATACTGGTGGTCACTGGCTGCACTGGAGGCACGCACGCATAGCTCTGTAGTGGAGGACGTATACTGGTGGTCACTGGCTGCACTGGAGGCACGCACGCATAGCTCTGCATTGGGGGACGTATACTGGTGGTCACTGGCTGCATTGGAGGCATGCACGCATAGCTCTGCATTGGGGGACGTATACTGGTGGTCACTGGCTGCACTGGAGGCACGCACGCATAGCTCTGCATTGGGGGACGTATACTGGTGGTCACTGGCTGCACTGGAGGCACACATGCATAGCTCTGCATTGGGGGACATATACTGGTGGTCACTGGCTGCATTGGAGGCACACACGCATAGCTCTGCATTGGGGGACGTATACTGGTGGTCACTGGCTGCATTGGAGGCACGCACGCATAGCTCTGCATTGGGGACATATACTGGTGGTCACTGGCTGCATTGGAGGCACGCACGCATAGCTCTGCATTGGGGGACGTATACTGGTGGTCACTGGCTGCATTGGAGGCACGCACGCATAGCTCTGCATTGGGGGACGTATACTGGTGGTCACTGGCTGCACTGGAGGCACGCACGCATAGCTCTGCATTGGGGGACGTATACTGGTGGTCACTGGCTGCACTGGAGGCACGCACGCATAGCTCTGCATTGGGGGACGTATACTGGTGGTCACTGGCTGCACTGGAGGCACACATGCATAGCTCTGCATTGGGGGACATATACTGGTGGTCACTGGCTGCATTGGAGGCACGCACGCATAGCTCTGCATTGGGGGACGTATACTGGTGGTCACTGGCTGCATTGGAGGCACGCACGCATAGCTCTGCATTGGGGACATATACTGGTGGTCACTGGCTGCATTGGAGGCACGCACGCATAGCTCTGCATTGGGGGACGTATACTGGTGGTCACTGGCTGCACTGGAGGCACGCAAACACATAGCTCTGCACTGGGGGACGTATACTGGTGGTCACTGGCTGCACTGGAGGCACGCACGCATAGCTCTGCATTGGGGGACGTATACTGGTGGTCACTGGCTGCACTGGAGGCACGCACGCATAGCTCTGCATTGGGGGACGTATACTGGTGGTCACTGGCTGCATTGGAGGCACGCACGCATAGCTCTGCATTGGGGACGTATACTGGTGGTCACTGGCTGCATTGGAGGCACGCACGCATAGCTCTGCATTTGGGGACGTATACTGGTGGTCACTGGCTGCACTGGAGGCACGCACGCATAGCTCTGCATTGGGGGACGTTTACTGGTGGTCACTGGCTGCACTGGAGGCACGCACGCATAGCTCTGCATTGGGGGACGTATACTGGTGGTCACTGGCTGCACTGGAGGCACGCACGCATAGCTCTGCATTGGGGGACATGTATACTGGTGGTCACTGGCTGCATTGGAGGCACGCACGCATAGCTCTGCATTGGGGGACGTATACTGGTGGTCACTGGCTGCATTGGAGGCATGCACGCATAGCTCTGCATTGGGGGACGTATACTGGTGGTCACTGGCTGCACTGGAGGCACGCACACATAGCTCTGCATTGGGGGACGTATACTGGTGGTCACTGGCTGCACTGGAGGCACGCACGCATAGCTCTGCATTGGGGGACGTATACTGGTGGTCACTGGCTGCACTGGAGGCACGCACGCATAGCTCTGCATTGGGGGACATGTATACTGGTGGTCACTGGCTGCATTGGAGGCACGCACGCATAGCTCTGCATTGGGGGACGTATACTGGTGGTCACTGGCTGCATTGGAGGCACGCACGTATAGCTCTGCATTGGGGGACGTATACTGGTGGTCACTGGCTGCACTGGAGGCACGCACACATAGCTCTGCATTGGTGGACGTATACTGGTGGTCACTGGCTGCACTGGAGGCACGCACGCATAGCGCTGCATTGGGGGACGTATACTGGTGGTCACTGGCTGCATTGGAGGCACGCACGCATAGCTCTGCATTGGGGGACGTATACTGGTGGTCACTGGCTGCACTGGAGGCACGCACGCATAGCTCTGCATTGGGGGACGTATACTGGTGGTCACTGGCTGCACTGGAGGCACGCACGCATAGCTCTGCATTGGGGGATGTATACTGGTGGTCACTGGCTGCACTGGAGGCACGCACGCATAGCTCTGCATTGGGGGATGTATACTGGTGGTCACTGGCTGCATTGGAGGCACGCACGCATAGCTCTGCATTGGGGGACGCATACTGGTGGTCACTGGCTGCATTGGAGGCACGCATACCTCTGCATTGGGGGACGTATACTGGTGGTCACTGGCTGCATTGGAGGCACGCACGCATAGCTTGGCATTGGGGGACGTATACTGGTGGTCATTGGCTGCATTGGAGGCACGCACGCATAGCTCTGCATTGGGGGACGTATACTGGTGGTCACTGGCTGCACTGGAGGCACGCACGCATAGCTCTGCATTGGGGATGTATACTGGTGGTCACTGGCTGCACTGGAGGCACGCACGCATAGCTCTGCATTGAGGGACGTATACTGGTCACTGGCTGCACTGGAGGCACGCACGCATAGCTCTGCATTGAGGGACGTATACTGGTGGTCACTGGCTGCACTGGAGGCACGCACGCATAGCTCTGCATTGAGGGACGTATACTGGTGGTCACTGGCTGCATTGGAGGCACGCACGCATAGCTCTGCATTGGGGGACATGTATACTGGTGGTCACTGGCTGCACTGGAGGCACGCACGCATAGCTCTGCATTGGGGGACATGTATACTGGTGGTCACTGGCTGCACTGGAGGCACGCACGCATAGCTCTGCATCGGGGACATGTACGCTGGTGGTCACTCCATTGGAGGCACGCACGCATATCTCTGCATTGGGGACATGTACACTGGTGGTCACTGCATTGGAGGCACGCACGCATAGCTCTGCATTGGGGACATGTATACTGGTCACTGCATTGGGGACATGCATGCTGGTCACTACATTGAAAGGGGGCATTTATACTGGTCACTATATTGAAGGGGGCATGTACTGTGGGGTTTGTGCTAGGGGCCTGTACTGTGGGGTTTATGCTAGAGGGCCTGTACTGTGGGGTTTGTGCTTGAATTGTTTGTGCGGGGTTTGTGCCTGAGGGATTTGTGCCACTCTCAGTCCATGTATCCCATAATAGGATGTCTCTCACAGTATATCCCATAATAGGGCCCCTGTTCCCTATTATGGGATATACTAGTACTGATGGACCCCTTAATATGTGATATATTGGGAGAATTGGTTCACGCAAGCAAAATACAGGGGACAAAATGGGTGGAGTCTATAAGGGGTGGGGCTTCTGAGAAATGGGAGTGGTCAAAATGGAAGGGCGGGGTCTTGCGCCCCCCATCTTAAAACTTCCCCAGCCGCCACTGCCCCTAACTGACATTTTTGACACTTTTGGGGGGACCAGTGACATTACTACAGTAATCAGTGCTAAAAATATGCACTGTTACTGTAATAATTACACTGGCAGGGAAGGGGTTAATACTGTGGATGATCAAGGGGTTAAATGTGAGCCTAGGGGAGTGATTCTAACTGTGGGGGGGGGGGGCTTGTGAAATTAACACAGAGACATGTAATCCTACATAAAAGGATCACAGGCACTCTGTGATCATTCCAGGGAGAAGAACGGTCGGCTGTGTTTACAACAGTTGTCCGTTCTTCTCTCCCAGCGGGGAGCGATCGCGGGTGTCAGGTGGCAATCGGAGCTGCCTGCCCCGTGCATCCGAGTCCCCGCTGCCAAATGGGGACGGGAGTGCGCCAGCGGCGCACGCGCTCGCCCCCTAGCTGCAGGCGCGCGACCAACGTATACCTTCTTAGGTTTGCGCAGGAGGGGCTGCCCGCTGCAGTATAACTGTGGCGGCCGGTCCTTAAGTGGTTAAAGTGATTGTAAAGTCTCTTTTTTTTTTGTAAATAACAAACATGTTGTACTTACCTGCCCTGTGAACTGGATTTGCACAGAGCAGCCCCGATCCTCCTCTTCTTGGGTCCTTCTTCCCTGCTTCTAGCCCCTCCCTTCTTTTGAGTGCCCCTACAGCAAGCAGCTTGCTATGGGGACACCTGAGCTGAGCCACAGCTCCGTGTGTCTATTCAGACATGGAGCTGCCGTTCGTCCCCGCCCCCTCTCTCTCCTGATTGACTGACTTTGACTGACAGCCGTGGGAGCCAATGGCGCTGCTGCTGTGTCCCAGCCAATCGGGAAGGAGAGTCCCGGACAGCCGAGGGACTCGTGGACATCGCTGGATAGAGATGGGTTTAGGTAAGTATTAGGGGGTGCTGGGTGGCTTCTACACACATAGAACACATAGAATGCATTAACCACTTAAGCCCCGGAAGATTTTACCCCCTTCCTGACCAGGGGGTATTTTGCGATTCGGCACCGCGTGACTTTAACGGACAATTGCGCGGTCGTGTACCTAAACGAATTTGGCGTCCTTTTTTTCCCACAAACAGAGCTTTCTTTTGGCGGTATTTGATCACCTGTGCGATTTTTTGATCACGCGCTATAAACAAAAAAAGAGCGTAAATTTTGCAAAAATAGCAATATTTTTCCCTTTTTTTTTATATGAAATTCCCCCAAAAAAAAATGTAAAAATCAAAATTTTTTAACATTTTCGGCCAAATTGTTTTATGCTACCTATGTTTGGTAAAAAAAATTGCAAAAAGCGTATTTTGATTGGTTTGCGCAAAAGTTATTGCGTTTACTAACTAAGGGAAAGATTTTTGTCATTTTTGTTGTTTTTTTTTTAACACGTAATGGCGGCGATCTGCGATTTTTTTTGCGGTACTGCGACATTGCGGCGGACAGATCGGACCCTTGACTGACATTTTTGACACTTTTGGGGTTACCAGTGACATTTCTACAGTAATCAGTGCTATATATATGCACTGTTACTGTAAAAATACACTGGTAGTGAAGGGGTTAACTTTATTTGAGAGGGAGGGGCTGTGTGTGTCCCTAGGGGCGTGATTCTAACTGTGATTGGCTGTGGCTTCAGCTGTATGCAGAGTGATCAACGGATCTACATAGTAGATCCATATGATCATCTCTCATACAGAGGGGAGAATGACAGGCAGCTTGTTTACACAAGCTGCCTGACTTTCTCCCTCTCCCCCGCCGATCGCAGAGTGGCCGGCGGACATCGGGTCCGCCGGTCACACGCACGGGGGGGTCCGTGACCACGGGGGGGTCCTAGACCCTCACAAGCTAGTGACGTAGCCCTACGTCACTTTGCCTGTGAGGGGCTGACCGCCGCCGTAGATAGTCGTGCGGCGGTCGGCAAGTGGATAAGATAAAAAAAAACCTTCTGCCTTTACAACTCGTTTAACCTAAATGCATTCCCTGCATCATAGTGATATTAAAGGGTTGTCTATGGGGGAACACCGAGAACAGGAGGAGGCTGGAGCGCCGACAGGGGACCCAAGAAGAGAAGGTCGCCCTGTGCAAAACCAACCACACTGAGCAGGTAAGTATGACATGTTTGTTATTTTAATTTTAAAAAATGTTGTGCGACGCTGTACCCAAACAAAATTGATGTCCTTTTTTCCCCACAAATACTGTAGAGCTTTCTTTTGGTGGTATTTCATCACCTGTGCGATTTTTATTTTTTGCGCTATAAACAAAAAAAGAGCGACAATTCTGAAAAAAAAAACAATATTTTTCACATTCTGCTATATAGCATTCTGAAAAAAAAATGTAAAATCTAATTTTTTTAACATTCTAGGCCAATTTGTTTTCTGCTACATATTTTTGGTAAAAAAAAAATCGCAATAAGCGGATTTTGATTGGATTGCGGAAAAGTTATTGCGTTTACTAACTACGGGAAAGATTTATGTCATGTTTATTGTTGTTTTTGTTTTTTACTAGTAATGGCAGTGATCTGTGATTTTTAGCGGGACTGCGACATTGCGGCGGACAGATCGGACCCCTAACTGAAATGTTTGACACTTTTGGGGGGACCAGTGACATTACTACAGCAATCAGTGCTAAAAATATGCACTGTTACTGTAATAATGACACTGGCAGGGAAGGGGTTAACACTGTGGGTGATCAAGGGGTTAAATGTGAGCCATGGGGAGTGATTCTAACTGTGGGGGGTGTGGCTTGTGAAATGACCATAGAGACCTGTGTTTCTATATAGAAGGATCAATGGAGCTTACAACAGCCGGCCGTCCTTCTCTCTCAGCGGGATTGGCAGCAATCGGAGCCACCTGCCCCGTGAATCGGCTTCCCCACTGCCGAGTGGGGGCGGGAGCACGCCGCCGGCAGCGCATGCTCTCCCCTAGCTGCCGGCGCGCGACCGACGTAGACCTACGTCAGTTTGCCAAGGAGGGCCTCACAGCCACAGTAAAAAGGTAGCGGGCGGTTGGCAACCAGTTAAAGTATAACTAAAGGCAAAACTTTTTTTTTCTACTCCTCTACAGGGATTCAGCCTTGCTCTACCACTGAGCGCAGGGGCTTCAAGAGAGCTATACAGATGAGAGGGGAAGGGGACACCCGCCTAGCCAATCAGATCAGCCCATACAAACACTAGCGATCAATGAGGTGACAGATGTCACACAAAATCACCCTCACATCCACTTTTTTGTTTTTTAGTTTTGGATAGATTGAAGGGGGATTAGGTGGCTTGTTGGTTTTTATTGCTGTCTGTGCCCCATTATTATTATTATTATTATTATTATTATTATACAGGATTTATATAGCGCCAACAGTTTGCGCAGCGCTTTACAATGTAAGGGAAGACAATACAGTTACAATACAATTCAAAACAGGAGGAACTAGAGGGCCCTGCTCGTTAGAGCTTACAATCTAGAAGGGAGGGTCAAGTGAAACAAAAGGCAATAACCGTGGGGGGAGATTCACCCACTCCTGTTTACCCTTATCATTGAAAGTGAAAGTAAAAGAAATATCCCACATTTTGGGTTGTCCCCAGAAGAGTAATAGAGGGGAAATCTTCAAGTGGGGACACTAGTTCTGGGGATCCCCAAGGAATTCCCTTAATTTGTAGGGATTCCCTCTCACTTCCTGTTTGGCAATGGGACAGGAAGTGAAAGGAAATCTCAGCAATGGGAAACAGATGGCGGGAAAAAATTTGACAGGGGTTATAACCCTCCCTTACTCTATCCAAAATGAAAAAAAAATTGCCATTAAGTTCTACTTTAAACCTGAACTCCAGGCTGATTACACAGAATAAATACATCTATAGGATCTGTTTTACCTGCCAAAGGATTTGTATTTCTTTGTATTTGGATTTGTATTTCTGTCCATCCAGTCCTGACATTTAGAAAACGTTACCCCGCAGCAATGTCTTGTCTAGCAGGGAAGGGGACCTGATCTTTCTCTGCTACAGTTTTACAATTTGACTTTCACTTACAGGTCCTTCCCCTCCCCGACTTGTAGCTGAACTATGAAAAGAGAAGCAGCACACTGAAGAGCTCTCTGTCACACCATCAGTGTCATGCGTTGTCTTCCTATCACCATGACTTCTTACAATGATGCACACCTGACTGGCTCTTTATACTGCTTCTACATCCCACTTTTTAGCCTCTCCTGTAGAGACTGAATAGGCAGGGGGGTCCCATGGGGCTGGCCAGACTGGCGCCCGCCAGGGGCGCAGGCCGAGGGGGGGCGCAAACAATTTGGCAGTGTTAGCAGTTATTTTTGCGCCCTTCGCTCAGCCTGCGCCCAGAGCCCTATGTCCACTCCAGGCAGAACAGCGGAAGTGCGGACTCTCCGGATCTCCGTCTCCACCCACACATACGGGTGGTCAGCAGTCACATGACCGTGACATCATTAATCAGCTCCAGCTCGGCAGCAAGCTGGGAATGAGGACTGCACTGAGCTGTCAGAGGAGCCTGTACCACCGCTCAGCACCTTCAACCTCCTCTCCACCCCTAGCCTGAAGGACAGGCTGACCGGGGGACCCCCCTCCTTCTCTATCACCCCCCCTCCCTTTCTGTCACCCCTCCCCTCCCTCTGTCACCCCCCTCTCTCTGTCACCCCCTCCCTCTCTGTCACCTCCCTATCTCTCTGTCACCCTCCTCTCTCTCTCTGTCACCCCCCCTCTCTCTCTCTCTCTTTCACTCTCTCTCCATCACCCCAGCTCTCTCTCTCTCTGTCACCCCCTCTTTCACTCTGTCACCCCCTCCCTCTTTCACTCTCTGTCACCCTCTCCCTCTCTCTCTCTGTCACCCCCCTCTTTCTCTCAGGGAGGGGGGGCGCCGATACAGCTCCTCGCCAAGGGCGCTGGAGACCCTAGGTACGCCTCTGTGAATAGGGGACCATAAGAGGCTCTTTTGAATCTTCTTGTCACTACGGTCAAAAATGAACATCCATTTGACCCCAATAAAGATTAGAAAATCAAATTGACATTCCTAAAACAAACATTTTTTAACAAAATTCTTCTGGGATATGCCCAGTTCTTTTCCTGTATTCAGCCACCCTCCTCCATCGTTATCAGAGGTCTACGAACCAGGAATGCCTAGGAACCAGGGAGATCCTTCACTTGGCTTCATAATGGCCATGGTGGGTTAGCAGACCCAAAAGCTGCCATTACTAGAGTCACTTAGAGCTATTTAGCAGGATAAAGATGGTTTGAATCGTGCTTGGTTCAGCAGGGACCAGACGAGATTTGAACCATCTATGGGCAGGCTGATTGTACTCAAGTCAATCCATCGTTCAACTTGGGTACAATCAGCATGTTGAATTTCTGGCATGTGATTATTGGCAACCGCTGTAGCCCACAAACCCAGGTGACACCTTGGATTTCAGTGCTAGCTGCAGCAGAGGCAGGAGCTGTGAGGGGGGCCTGGTAAAGTATAGCTGGGGATTATTGAATTATGACAAAGAGAAATTATTAAAACTGCATTAAGCATATTTCCTGGACCTTAATGTTTGATAGTCAAATGCATTTTTGTGGGTTTTATGATGTGTCTGAGGAGCAGGATATTGGACTGATTGTAATCACGTGTAGCTGCTTGGTTCCTGTGTACACAAAGCACAGTTAACTTCTGGTTGCTGTTTAGGTTTATTGGGAAAAATGAATATATTTCAACATCTGGAAGCACCAAATTCTGTTTTTAATTCTAGAAGGTATTGTACAAACTAATAGGGAACGAAGGAGGAGGCTGATATAGATCCTTGTCACATCAGAGGTAATCTCAAGAAGCAATTATTAAGACATACAGCTAAAGTTGTAATTCAAAGCCAGGTGTCCCAGTTTTTAACCACTTAAGCCCCGGAAGATTTTACCCCCTTCCTGACCAGGGCCTATTTTGCGATTCGGCACTGCGTGACTTTAAAGGACATTTGCGCAGTCGTGCGACACTGTACCTAAACGAATTTGACATCCTTTTTTTCCCACAAACAGAGCTTTCTTTTGGTGGTATTTGATCACCTGTGCGATTTTTTTGATCATGTGCTATAAACAAAAAAAGAGCGTCAATTTTGCAAAAATAAAAATATTTTTCACATTTTTTATATGAAATTCCCCCCAAAAAAATGTAAAAATCAAAATGTTTTAACATTTTAGGCCAATTTGTTTTATGCTACATATGTTTGGTAAAAAAAATCGCAAAAAGCGTATTTTGATTGGTTTGCGCAAAAGTTATCGCGTTTACTAACAAAGGGAAAGATGTTTGTCATTTTTGTTGTTTGTTTTTTTTTTAACGAGTAATGGCAGCGATCTGCGATTTTTTTTTTTTGTGGGACTGCGACATTGCGGCGGACAGATCGGACCCTTGACTGACATTTTTGACACTTTTGGGGTTACCAGTTACATTACTACAGTAATCAGTGCTATACATATGCACTGTTACTGTAAAAATGACACTGGCAGGGAAGGAGTTAACTTTATTTGTGAAGGAGGGGTTAAGTGTGTCCCTAGGGGCGTGCTTCTAACTGTGATTGGATGTGGCTTGAGGTGTAAGAACAGAGATCAATGGTCCTACATAGCAGAACCGTATGATCTCCATTCTTACACAGGGGAGAATTACAGGTGGCTGTGTTTACATTAGCCGCCTGCCTTTCTCCCGATGTAACGGACAATCGCGACATCCGGCGGACATCGGGTGGGGGGGTCCGAGAGCGAGCGGGAGCGCGCCTCCCGCAGCGCGCGCTCGCTCCCTAGAGCCTCACAGGCTAGCGACGTAGACCTACATCGCTTTGCCTATGAGGGGCTGACTGCCGACGTAAATCGTCGTTAGGCAGTCGGCAAGTGGTTAAGAAGTTAGTAGGGCATGAGAGTAATGAGAGTACATTTATTTTGGAAAGAGGACTTCACCACGCCAGGCCACTGATCATTTGATGGCGCTTCTTAAGGCCACACAATATAATCACTTTCTTAGTAAATAACAGCTCTTGAATAAGTGTTTGAGCATGGCTAGATAAAACAAGAACACTGATGTTACTTAGTGCCGGTTCAAAAATATACGATTGTTGCACATATGTTAAAAGTTTGGTCAATAACTCCAATGTGCGAATGGAGCGGGTCGGGTGAAACCAGAAGTGTTTTTATTGAAAATTTTCTGCAATGGCATAAAGCATGACCTTCAGTCTGATAGACAGGATAGCAACTGCTATTCTGTTCATACATAATAATACACATCTATATATATATATATATATATATATATATATATATATATATATATAATAAAAATCTCATATACAGGAACAACGTCCACTCCTCATAGAAAATAATAAAAAATGTAACATGTGCTGTAGTGTTATTACTCATTCTGCACCACTGTGGTCTAATAATAGAATCTAATATAATATAAGAACATAACACTATGATAATCATATTCCCAGTACACTGGCCCCATGGCCGTCAGTGTGATGCACTAATGTTTGTGCAGTGTGTTTTTTAACCACATAGTAGCGACAGCAGCCTTAACTGATTACAGGGATGTAAATTAAATCAATCTTGTCCTGTTTATAGCCCTAAATATGCTCCCTCTTACCTGCAATGACATAAAGCATGATCTTCAGTCTGATGGACAGGATAGCAACTGCTATTCTGTTTCCACCAGAAACAAAGGTTGGTCGTTTGGTACCTTCTGCTATATTAGCAGTGTTCCATTAAAATGTCATTCAGGCTATTAACTCAATGCTGCCCTCTACTAGTGCTTTAATAGAACTGCCATGAGTTTAACTTTCTCTATGAACAGAACTATAATCCTGGACTGCTGAAGCTGGAAATGTAAAACTTATTAGTTTTTTTTTTTTTATGGGGTACCTGATTTTTGGCATTCCTTACATGATGTGGGAAACCTGTGAATCCACAGCGGGTTCCCGCATCACACTCGACTCACAGGCAGTTCACACTGCCATATGCAAATCACTGGGGTGTCAAAAAAAGTTAATGACACCCTCAGATAAGTTTGCATATTGCAGTGCGAACTGTCAATTCGGACATGAAATGGATCGCATAGGTGTGAACACCCATGCAATCTGATTCTGGTGCGGACCAAAAAACCTGTGTGATTTTGGTCCATATGCAATGCAAATTCAGCCATACAATCTGTGTGGCTGAATTCGCAAGGCACAGACATCTCAGTGCACTGCAAATCACATGCAATGTCTGACATTGCATATGTGTGAACCGGCACTGAAAGTGTTTATTGCCCCAACAATTCATATTCCTGATATGTGCCTGCTGTACCATATACGTGTATGGAAATGTATCCTGTTCTCTTTGTATTGCTTCCTTTTTGTGAAATCCCTGGTGTTCCTGCCAGTCCCTCTGCTTTCCTATTAAAAACTGACCACACTAGGCATGAGAACACAGCATGGTCAGTTCTCTAGCTGTACTGGGAACTCAGCCTACTCTCCTCCAATGACCAGACTTGTCCTGAAAGCCTCTGCCTCCCCGCACAGCCTTTCACTGAGAAGCTCAGTGAGCTGTTGCTTCTCCTCCCTCCAGCACTTATGAGGATGGGAACAGAGGGAATGTGATCACTTATAAAAAAAGGCAGGGGGGAAGATATTTATAATGTTTTTTTTATATCCATACACAAATGTTTTGCCTTTCATTTCTATTTTAAACTGAATGAGTTGTTTTACAAGGTGACCGTTTACAATCACTTTAAAGAGGTTGTAAACCCGATTTATTTTTATTTTTTTTCACCTTGAAAGAGAAACACATAATGAGCTAGTATGCATCGAACAAGCCCCCGCCGTGCCGCCCGCTTACCTCTATGACGGGCGACATGTTCAGTCGCCCGTCTTCCGGGATCGCGGCATCCGGCCATCTGATTGGCTGGAGCCGCGGTGATGTCACTCCCGCGCACGGGCGCAGGAGCCGACGGTCACGGCACGGGGCTCTGAAGAAACGGCACCAGCGGCCGTTCCTTCAGAGCGCATGCACCAGTGACGTCACTGGCTGCATGTAAGGTAAATATCTCCTAAACGGTACATGTTTAGGAGATATTTACAGTACCTATAGGTAAGCTTACCTATAGGTACAACTTGCAGAGGAGGGTTTACCTCCTCTTTAAGATGCAAAGCTTGAGAGACATAGGGTTAAACAAACAATTACACAGTGTATTTTAGCATATATGAGTGCCACGATTTATTTTCTTCCAATATTCTGGAAACTCTCTGGAAAGAAGACAAGGTATTAATGTGCTACGACCTTTCCATAGGTATACCACCAAATGTAAAAGTGTGAGTGTTCTGTAGGCAGCATGTAACAGGCTCCTGTTATCTAAACTCCACCTGACATGTGCTGCACTCAGTAGAGATGGATCTGTCCCCTAGGGATGATTTTATGGATAACTAAACCCTTTAAGCAGCGATCCTGCTGTGTGTTGGTCTGATTTGTTGTGTGTAATGTAAAGTATCACAGATCATGCCTTATTGGGATATCTTGTACTTGGCTTGACAAATTGGCACACCCTTTGGCACACTGTGGGGTCACTGGTTCTAGGAATTAGTGAACCCTATTAGCAAAAGGTGAGTGGGCTCCATGAGGATAGGGCATTGTGGCCTAGCAAACACAAGAGGAATTTTGACCGCACTCTGACATGAAAGGCAAATAGTGGACTTTATTGAGTAAAATCGTATCCAAATATGGCAAACATCATGAACAAGACAGACAAACAAAAGGAAGCAGTTACATTTCTCTTGTGTTTGGATTTGCTCAGACCGCGGACTGGACATGCACCCGACCCTTGAGGGTTTAATCATTCACACCTGAGCCGCTACTTTTCCATCGTTGTCTAGCATTGTGGCCTACCAATTAGCCATCTAAACAAACCCAAAAATGTAAAAGTAATGTTGCAGCTTCTGGTTGTCACTTGTGTGCTAAGAAACACACCACTCTTCTTGTTGGTATAAGACCAATGGTGAGATATCCCAGCAGTTGGGCAACACGCCCATGATGAAAATGGTACCACTGGTCACAACCATTAAGAGGGGACTTTCTTCTGGACATTACACTTTTCAAGCTTTTCCGTGCATCACAGCAGATCGTTATATCTGCTGTAGATCCGCTGTAGATCTAAAGGGGGACATGCAAGGAAAATAAAAAACAGCATTTTTGCTTGCACATGATTGGATGATAGAAATCAGCAGAGCTTCATCTCATTTCAGATCTTCCCCTCAGATCTACAGCGACTGCTCTTCCAAGCAGGCCCGGCGCTACCTGTAAGGCGACCTAGGCAGTCACCTAGGGCGCAAATTATGACACTTTGATATGACACTCAAAATTAAGCTCAGGCACATCCTCAGAGACTGGATTGTATCGAGGCACAGATCTGGGGAAGGGTACAGAAACATTTCTGTAGCATTGAAGGTCCCAATAAGCACAGTGGACTCCATCATCTGTAAATGGAAGAAGTTTGAAACCACCAGGACTCTTCCTAGAGCGGGCAGGCAGGCTAAACTGAGCGATCAGGGAACAAGGGCCTAAGTCAGAGAGGTGACCAAGAACCTGATGGTCACTCTGACAGAGCTCCAGAGAAGAGAACCTTACAGAAGAACAACCATCTCTGCAGCACTCCACCAATCAGGCCTGTATGGTAGAGTGGCCAGACGGAAGCCAATCACATGACAGCCCACCTGGAGTTTGCCAAAAGGCACCTGAAGGACTCTCAGACCATGAGAAACAAAATGTTCTGGTCTGATGAAACAAAGATTGAACTATTTGCCTGAATGGCAAGCATCATGTCTGGAGGAAAACAGGCACTGCTCATCACCTGGCCAATATCCCTACAGTGAAGCATGGTGGTGGCAGCATCATGCTGTGGGGATGTTTTTTACTGGCAGGAACTGGGATACTAGTCAGGATCTAGGAAAAGATGAATGCAGCAATGTACAGACATCCTTGATGAGATCCTGCTCCAGAGCAATCTGGACCTCAGACTGGGGCAAAGGTTCATCTTCCAACAGGACAACGACCCGAAGAACACAGCCAAGATAACAAAGGAGTGGCTATGGGACAACTCTGTGAATGTCCTTGAGTGGCCCATCTAGAGTCCAAACTTGAACCCGATTGAACAGCTCTGGAGAGATCTGAAAATGGCTGTGCACCAACCTGATAGATCTTGAGAGAAACTGCACAAAAATAGGTGTGCCAAACTTGTAGCATAATACTCAAAAAGACTTGAGGCTGTAATTGGTGCCAAATGTGCTTCAACAAAGTATTGAGCGAAAGGCTGTGAATACTTATGTACATTACATGTGATTTTTTTTTTTCATTTATTATTTTTAATAAATTTGCAAATATTTCAAACAAACTTTCTTCATGTTGTCATTATGGGGTATTATTTGTAGAGTTTTGAGGAAAATAATGTATTTAATCCATTTTGGAATAAGGCTGTGACATAGCAAAATGAAGAAAAAGCTGTGAATACTTTCCGGATGCACTGTATTTGGCTCATATATCATATCAATATCATGCCAGTATTGTGATCTCATACAACAGACACTCGTACTGTGATCTCATACAGTATCGTGATTTCATTCATCACACCTATTCTGCTTATACATCAGCACTGTGATCTCATACAATACTCTAATATTGTAATCTTGGATTTTACACCAGTAGTGTGATCTCATACATTACACCAGTACCGTAATCTTATATATCAGGTGTCTAATCTCTGGCCATTTAACACTTTTTGTGCAGCCTTTGGTGCACATACAGACCTATGTGCTTACTTGGGTCAGTGCAGGAAAAATATTTAGACTGGCTTTTATTAGTTAATTTTTTTTCCCTTCACATTTAAGTTGATCTGTGTTGTGCAAAATATTTCATTTTTCTTATTGTAAGGCTAGGTTCACATGTATGCGGGTGTGGGACTGAGTGTAAATCGCATGCTTTCCTGCACTCGCAGCTACCAACAGCTTCTGTTAGTAGCTGCAGGGGGGTGCCATTAATTCTTAATGGCACCCCCATGCACTGAAAAACCACAGAGCTTTTTCCCATGCTGGTAATTGGTAACCACATAGCAGTAAGCACTTCCCTGCAACTGCAATTTTGGAAAAGGTGCAGAATTTTTTCCCTGCTTTTCCTGTAGGTAAAGCAGCCCAAGCAAATACGGCCATAGGGGAACCACAATAGTGTGAACCTAACCTAATGCATTCTGCTGAGAGAAATATTAAATGTGACACATCATTTTTAAGAGGGGCCTGTAGGGAGCACAAATTTGAAAGCATTGCTTGGTAAACGGATTTCAATCTTTAGCATGAAATGTGTCTCCAGTCTATGACATCTAATGTGTCTCCAGTCTACGACACGTAATGTGTCTCCAGTCTACGACATGTAACGTGTCTCCAGTCTACGACATGTAACGTGTCTCCAGTCTACGACATGTAACGTGTCTCCAGTCAGGGGAGGACTGGGCCAGGGGGCAGGGGGACAACTGCCCCCTGGGCCGCTCTGATGTCCTGTAAAAAGGCTGCACCACTTATGCCACAGACATGCCTAAAGAATCCCTGGTGAAGAGAAGTAAAAAGTCTCTGCCACACCACTGACCTACTGAGTGCGAGATGAGGACAAGGACAGAGTGCAGGCCTTCCTCCCCAGCATGGATGGTGTAAACTGTGTCTAAGCAGAGGCCAGTTCCATGCCCCACTTGAGATTCTCCTCCCCTGGCCAGTCCCAACCGAGCTGTCCAAGCTCCCCCCAACCACCCCCTGCTGACTAGGTTGGGAACCAGGATTCAGCTGGTGAATAGAGAGTACCTGGAGCAGGGCTTCAGCCTGGAATGGGGGTCAGGAGGAGGACAGGAAGAGGGAGAGTGGGCAGGGGGACCAAGTCACTGCACCATAGGCCTCTGGTTTGTACTTGCCCCCTGGGCTGAAAGTTGCCAGTCTGCCCCTGTCTCCAGTCTACGACATGTAACGTGTCTCCAGTCTGTCCTCTGAAGCAAGATCCCAGTTTCCAACAATGCCAGTGTCCTGTTTGGAGTTTCCTATTTGCTGTAGCACATTTGCAGTCTCTGACTATGTCTTGTAGCAGGTCCAAAGTCTTTGTTCCATCTCTTGTTGCATTTGTGCAGTCTATGACAGCTTTCTGTAGTATTAGAATGTCACATGTGTCTTTTTGGAGGTGCCATGGGGTCTCACTTAAGACCACTATATAAAGAAAGCTGACTACCACTGTTGTGCAATAAATGAAGTCACTGTGCTGAAGTGACATCTGGAGTCTCAGCAGGGCCAGGACAAGGGGTGGGCAGAAGGGTAAGTTGCCCTGGGTGCAATGGTTTATTTCAGGGATGGGGGGGCGCCTTGACCCTAAACCTAAGGGAAAGGGGGGCGCAGTTTGGCATCCTTGCCCTGGGCGCTGGATGACCTTGTCCCGGCACTGAGTCTTAGTGCTGGTGTAATATGTCAGTGAATGTGTTGGGGTAATGTGAAATATCAGTGCTGGTGTAATGTGCAGCATGTTAGTGCTGGTTTAATATTGTTGTTGGGGTAACACATGAAGTCACAGTGTTGGTGTATTGTACAGCAAGTCTGTGGTGTAATATGTGAAGTCATGGTGTTGGGGCAACATATGAAGTTATGAAGTGTAATTTATAGCATGTCAGTAGTAGGGTAATATCAGGGGCAGACTGGCAACTTTCAGCCCAGGGGACAAGTACAAACCAGAGGCCCATGGTGCAGTGAATCAGCCCCCCTCCCACTCTCCCTCTTCCCGTCGTCCTCCTGACCCCCATTCCAAGCTGAAGCCCTGCTCCATGTACTCTCTACTCACCAGCTGAATCTGGATTGGGGGTGCTGGGACAGCATGGTTGGGGCTGGCCAGGGGAGGAGAGACTCCAGTGGGGCATGGAACCGGCCTCTGCTCAGACACAGTTTACACCATCCATGCTGGGGAGGGAGGTCTGCACTCTGTCCTTGTCTTCATCCCACACTCATTGGCAGAGACTTTTTACTTCCATCCACCAGGAATCCTTTAGGCATGCCTGTGGCAAAAGCGGTGCAGCCTTTTTACAGGACATCAGAGCGGCCCAGGGGGCAATTACCCCCCTGCCCCCTGGCCCAGTCCTCCCCTGGGTAATATGTACATTTACAGGGAAGGTATAATGTGCAAAGTCACAGTGTTGGTGTAATAAAGAGGTCACAGTGCTGATGAATCATGTGAGGTCACACTGGTGATGTCATATGTTAGATAACATATATTTTATCACAGCGGTGTGTAAGATCTCAGTGTTGCACAGTTCCATTTATACAGAACTCAGAAGCTTTCTTCCTTACATCACTTGGAAAGATCACCTATATGTGGAAATCATCAGGGCTTCCCAACTTTTTCATTTTACAACTGAATGACATAAAGCCTGAAAGTGATCTTACCATTACAAGAAACAAAGAATCAAAGATACCTGGAGCAGAAGACTCCAATACACTGTACAACATCATCATCATAAAGTTTTGCAAAGCATTCTCAAATGGTTACAAATACTGAACAAAACAAAAGATCTCGATACTTCAGACTACAATTTAAAAAAAAAAAAAAACCACCAGTGTAATGCTGGGCATAGACGCTTCAAATCTTGGTGGGTTGAATCCCACCTGCAAAAACTTAGTGTTCACCCTCCTGGTGTGTGTGTGGGGGGGTTTGGGGGGTCGGTGGTGAGCCATCCCCGCAGGGAGAACACAGTGTTCCATGTTAGACATTTGTTGGCTTGTGTAACCATTATTCTTCCATATGTTAGTCCGTCTGATTATTCCTTGTCATCCTCTTTTTTTCTAGATTTTATGAAAGTGAAGTAAAGGGAAACTATCCATTAGCTGGAATGGAAACGCCAATCTGGTAAATTATGCCAACTGACTTGGGAACTCCTTCTGCCATATCAACAACCTAGAAAAACATCATGTCATGAGAGAAATGTGGAGGTAACCAATGACTATATCCTGAAAATTCTGAATACTGCTCTGTAAGGCAAGACTTTAACTTTCCTATAATGTAATATTGTAATATACACTGCTCAAAAAAAATTAAGGAAAATTAAAGGAACACTCTTTAATCAGAGTATAGCATTAAGTTATTTAAACTCCCAGGATATTGATCTGGTCAGTTAAGTAGCAGAGGGGGTTGTTAATCAGTTTCAGCTGCTTTGATGTTAATTAAATTAACAACAGTTGCACTAGATGGGCAACAATGAGTCGACCTCCAAAACAGGAGGGGTATTACAGGTGGAGGCCAATGACTTTTTACCCCACTCATCTTTTCTGGCTGTTTTTCACTAGTTTTGCATTTGGCTAGGGTCAGTGTCTTTACTGGTAGCATGAGGCGATACCTGGACCCTATAGATGTTGCACAGGTAGAACGACTCCTCCAGGATGGCACATCAATACGTGCCTTATGCCCCATACACACGTGCAGATTATCTGCAGACTTTTGTCTGCAGACTTACCAAAACCATATAATATGAGGTCAAACCTAAACACTTTCAATTTGTATGCAATCCGGCAGGCCCTGGCACTACATAGAAAAGGTAAGTCTGCAGACAAATGTCTGTAGATAATCTGCACGTGTGTATGGGGCATTAGCCAGAAGGTTTGCTGTGTCTCCCAGCACAATCTCAAGAGCAGGGAGGAGATTCCAGGAGACAGGCAGTTACTCTAGGAGAGCTGGACAGGGCCGTAGAAGGTCCTTAACCCATCAGCAGGACCGGTATCTGCTCCTTTGTGCAAGGAGGAACAGAATGAGCACTGCCAGAGCTCTACAAAACGACCTCCATCAGGCCATTGGTGTGAATGTCTCCAACCAAACAATCAGAAAAAGACTTTATGAGGGGGGCCTGAGGGTCCGAAATCCTTTAGTGGGCCCTGTGCTCACTGCCTGGCACCGTGGAGCTCGATTGTCATTTGCCAGAATTGGCAGTACTGCCACTGACGCCCTGTGCTTTTCACAGATGAGAGCAGATTCACCCTGAGCACATGTGACAGACGTGAAAGGGTCTGGAGAAGTCGTGGAGAACGTTATGCTGCCTGTAACATCATTCAGCATGACCAGTTATGTGGTGGGACAGGGATGGACTTGGGAGGCATATCCGTGGAGGGATACACAGACCTCTACAGGCTAGACATGGGCACCCTGACTGCTGTTAGGTATCGGGATGAAATTCTTGGACCCATTGTCAGACCCTACACTGGTGCAGTGGGTCCTGGGTTCCTCCTGGTGCAAGACAATGCCCCGCTTCATGTGGTGAGAGTATGCAGCCAGTTCCTGGGGGATGAAGGAATTGATAATATTGAATGTCCCCCACGTTCGCCTAAACCAAAATCCAATAGAACACCTCTGGGACACTATGTTTTGGTCCATCTGATGCCACGAGGTTGCACCTCAGTCTGTTCAGGAGCTCTGTGATGCCCTGGTCCAGATCTAGGAGGAAATGCCCCAGGGCCCCATCTGTCGTCCCATTAGGAGAATGCCCCAGTGTTGTCAGGAATGCATACAAGCACGTGGGGCCATACAAACTACCTCAAGCTGCATTTCTGCATTGAGGTGCTTTGTGCACTGGTCCAAATCATTTAGTGGAGGGCGATTATGGTGTGGGGATGCTTTTCAGGGGGTTGGGCTTGGCCCCTTAGTTCCAGTGAAGGAAACTCTTAAGGTGTCAGCATACCAAGACATTTTGAGCAATTTCATGCTCCCAACTTTGTGGGAACGGTTTGGGGATGGCCCCTTCCTGTTCCAACATAAAAGCGGGGTCCATAAAGACATGGATGAGCGAGTTTGGGGTGGAGGAACTTGACTTGCTTGCACAGAGTCGTAACCTCAACTTGATAGAAAACCTTTGAGATGAATTAGAGCGGAGACTGCGAGCCAGGCCTTCGCAACCAACATCAGTGCCTGACCTCACAAATGTGCTTCTGGAAGAATGGTCAAACATTCCTATAGACACACTCCTGGACAGCCTTCCCAGAAGAGTTGAAAAGCTGTTTTAGCTGAAAAGGGTGGGCCAACTCAATATTCATCCCTGCGGACTAAGACTGGGATTCCATTAAAGTTTACGTGTATGTAAAGGCAGGCGTCCAAATACTTTTGACAATATAGTATATACAGTGCTTTAAGTGGGCCGGTATGCACTGGTACTTAGTACCGCCACTTCCAAATATGGCTCTTGAGCATACCGCCACCTCTCCGTGCACCTTAGCGTACCAGTACACTCATTTTGGACATCTGCGCCCTCAATTGCCCCCCCAAGAAAATTTCCCACTCCATAGCCAGACCAGTCACCACCAGTGAGTCCCCCTGCTCCGGAGTCCCAGCCCAGGCCAGGGGGGGTGCTCTGTGGGGACCCTGATCTGGGGTGGGGGGGCGACAAAATTTATAGTATATAATAGATTACCGGCACCTCTTTTGGGCCACTTAAAGCACTGAGTATATATATATATATATATATACCTATGCTGACAGCACATATGGTTATTTGACATAACAGTTGTGTTAATAATGATGTTTGTTACATAAGTAGAAATGACATTTTAAAATAAATATTAATGCATGAAAATTCTATTACCTCCTCATTCATTTTTTATAACTATATCATTACCTACATACCAACACCATGTTATTAAGTACCAATGTTAGTGAATTATTAACAAAAAACATGTGATTGTTCTAAAATACCTAATTCGGTGTCTGGAATTACTAAAAAGAAAACCTGAACTTGTCAGCACTGGTGTTTCATCCAATCTGTGGCCCCTCACTTCCGCCCGTAGCAGGCCTGAAATATGCGCACACTTATAAATAAACAACTTGCATGTTTCTGGCCTGGAGCAGAACACAAAGTCTGGCAGCAATTAATGTCCCCAAGGTCACTAAACTATATCCTGCCGCCTCTCCAGTCAGGACGGAGGGGTAATCTAAACTATGTAGGTGGGAGGTCCAGAATAACCCTTCCTGCTCTTGGGGCCAGAAGGTTTTATCATGAAGAATTTTCTAGCAGGCAATATAGAAGAACTCAGCTGTGCCTGGGATGATAGGCTGGGATTTGTAGTTCACCAGTATGAGATGACGAGACACTAGCTGGCCGCTCCTTACAGACACAAGTTGACGTTGATTCTTGTAGTATCAGAGGGGCTGCTAAGGGTTACTAAGCTGTGGAGGTGTAGAACACATCTGGAAACTAGAGAAGGGAGACCCCTGGGGATGGATCCTATTCTTCCCATTCATCTCTTGAAGGAAAGGTTTCCATACTCTGGCACGGGTTGGGGAGGGTGCAGCATGAAAAGATCAATAAACCAAAAAAAAAAAAGCCTGTCCTTTCAAACATAGGGGAACGCCCTGAAGACAAGCGGACTACCAGGACCACAATTCCCTAGCAGGCCAGCTTCACCATCCTGCATTACTAGGCCTGGGATTTTACTGGAACCATAAATCAGCAAGTGCAGCATTACTGTATCATATAACAGAATAAAATAAACCAACGTCAATAATACAGCAGACTCTACACAATAAACAATATAGGAAATATAGATTGATTCTACGAGAATGCTTTATAAATCAATAGGCGTAATGATCACAAAAGCCAGGCTGCTACATGACAATGTATATCCTCTATTATGTTCATGAAAACATATATTTTTTGTAATATTTGAAAGCAATATGGTATAACATAAATACATAAGACCAATCATTTTACAATCATCTCTGCATTTGTACAATTTTACTAATATTTGTTTTTATGCTGCTGTGAATACGTCTAACATTGCAGTCGATAGTAACCATTTATGTCTTTCAACACACACATTGATAGGCTAAAGCTATATATTTCCCAAGCCTGTGCATGCAATGAATATGTTGTTTTTATTTAAATGTGTCTTTTATTTTGACTGAGGCCTTTGTCTAGTAGTCTGCATAGCATGGCCTTATGTTTCTGCACCATCCCTCCCCTCCTCTCCTCTCCTCCCCAGGCTATAAGGGTGGGTACCACTTCTCCCAGAGCTCCATCACACACACTCCAAGTGTCCGCTGTCCCCAGCAGCATCCTCAGAAAGGCCAAGCAAGAGTCTGGGGGAACACTCACCTTCCCTTGGACTGCGCACGCTGTGTCTGAGGCTCTGGGCGGAGAGCGGCTGGTACCGTGACCTGCTGGATGATGCTGTGACATCAACTCAGATGATGCTGCTCATTAGGGTTGCAGTTGCCGTAGTAACTGGGGATGTGATGGAGGGAGGGTGGGAGGATGGTTATTACTGAAATGATGGGATGTACCTTGAGACAGATGGTTAACCCTTTATCAGAGAGGGTGGGGATTTAACAGTCAATAAATGATATTGTAATCTGTGGCCTAAAATGAGCAGTAGGTGTAACACATCATAGGTATAGTAGTAATACATCATGGGTATACCATATAACAGCTGTCAGATCAGGACCCATATTTATTAGAATAGGGCTCTATGTTTAAATGCATGCTGCTGTCACGTAAATGAGATTCCGTTGTTTTGTTTTTTTTATTCATTGGAAATAGAGATCTTTTTAACCACTTAAGCCCCGGAAGATTTTACCCCCTTCCTGACCAGGGCCTATTTTGCAATTCGGCACTGCGTGACTTTAATGGACAATTGCGCGGTCGTGCGACGCTGTACCTAAACGAATTTGATCATGCGCTATAAACAAAAAAAGAGCGTAAATTTTGCAAAAATAACAATATTTTTCACATTTTTATATGAAATTCCCCAAAAAAATGTAAAAATCAAAATTTATTAACATTTTAGGCCAATTTGTTTTATGCTACCTATGTTTGGCAAAAAAAAATCACAAAAAGCGTATTTTGGTTTGCGCAAAAGTTATTGCGTTTACTAACTAAGGGAAAGATTTTTGTCATTTTTGTTGTTTTTTTTTTTTTTTAACAAGTAATGGCGGCGATCTGCGATTTTTTTTTTTTTTTTGCGGGACTGCAACATTGTGGCGGACAGATCGGACCCTTGACTGAAGGAGTTAACTTTATTGGAGAGGGAGGGGTTAAGTGTGTCCCTAGGGGCGTGTTTCTAACTGTGATTGGCTGTGGCTACTGGTGTAAGAACAGAGATCAACGGTCCTACATAGTAGAACCGTGTGATCTCCATTCTTACACAGGGAAGAATGACAGGCGGCTTGTTTACATTAGCAGCCTGTCTTTCTTCCGGTGTAACGGCCGATCGCGAGTGCCCGGCGGACATCGGGTCCGCCGGGCACACGCGCGGGGGGTCCGTATCCGCGCGCTTCCGGCGGCGCACGCTCGCTCCCTAGAGCCTCACAGGCTAGCGACGTAAATAGTCGTGCGGCGGTCGGCAAGCGGATAACTAAACACTGCATTTTTTTTTTTTTTTAACATTCAGACAAATAAATATTTGTTTGGATATAAAAAGATACTATTTGACTTACTTTTTTTACTATGTAAGGCTGGTTGTATCTGATATTATGTAACAGTGAACAGTGAAGGACCACCCTAGCCTGGGAAGGGCGGTGTTTAGTACACTCAAACTGCTGGTGGCTAATCCATTATATGGGACACTATTGTCTATGGGAAGTTCACATATAAGTAGATAGATTAAGCTAGCCATACACTCATAGATATTTCAGGCTTAATAAAAAAAAAAAAAATAGTGAACAGACTCAATCATCTATGCTATACACTATTAGCAAAAGTATTGGGACACCTGCCTTCACACACATGAACTTTAATGGCATCCCAGTCTTAGTCTGTAGGATTCAATATTGAGTTGGCCCACCCTTTGCAGCTATAACAGCTTCAACTCTTCTGGGAAGGCTGTCCACAAGGTTTAGGAGTGTGTCTATGGGAATGTTTGAGCATTCTTCCAGAAGCACATTTGTGAGGTCAGACACTGATGTGGACAAAAAGGCTTGGCTCGCAGTCTCTGCTCTAACTCAAAGGTGTTCGACCGGGCTGTGCGACTCAGTGTTGTGCGTCTGACCGGGCTGTGCGACTCAGTGTTGTGCGTCTGACCAGGCTGTGCGACTCAGTGTTGTGCGTCTGACCGGGCTGTGCGACTCAGTGTTGTGCGTCTGACCGGGCTGTGCGACTGAGTGTTGTGCGTCTGACCGGGCTGTGCGACTGAGTGTTGTGCGTCTGACCGGGCTGTGCGACTTAGTGTTGTGCGTCTGACCGGGCTGTGCGACTTAGTGTTGTGCGTTTGACCGGGCTGTGCGACTCAGTGTTGTGCGTCTGACCGGGCTGTGCGACTTAGTGTTGTGCGTCTGACCGGGCTGTGCGACTTAGTGTTGTACATCTGACCGGGCTGTGCGACTTAGTGTTGTGCGTCTGACCGGGCTGTGCGACTCAGCGTTGTGCGTCTGACTGGGCTGTGAGATTGTGAGTGTTGTGTGACTGACCGGTGTCAAGTGAGTGGAGCGGAATACCAGAGGGTGAGAAGGTAGCGTTAGGAAGCCAGGAAATAGCCACATAGGATAGACTTAAATCGCTGAATCCCCATTAGATTAGATAGTAGGTACAATGCCCGGAGGGTGTGGAGATGCGATTCGAGGGCGAATACAAATGCGCAAAATGTAAGCACGTTGCTTCCCTGGAAGCTCAGGTCCTGAATCTAGGGAAGCAGCTGGCAACACTGAGACGAATGTCCATACCGGAGGAGAGCCAGGATCGTACCAGTCAGGTGCAGGCAGGGGTCTGCACAGAGGTGGGCGGAGTATTGGAGGAGCAGGCATCAGAGCAGTTTAGAGGGGTGACAGTTAGGAGGGGTAGAAGGGGACAAGGCAAGGAGGCTGATCCTGGGCTGGAGCACCCCAATAGATACGCCCCGTTGTGTGATGTTGGGGAAACCAGTCAGGGACCAGCATTGCTGGAGCAGAGGGACGCCCCTAGCTGCCAGGGGAAGAACTCCTCCAGTGAGGCCGGGAGAAAGGGAAAGGAAAGACAGGTGCTGGTGGTAGGGGACTCAATTATTAGAAGGACAGACAGTGTAATCTGTGACAAGGACCGCGTGCGCCGAACAGTCTGTTGTTTGCCGGGCGCTCGGGTTCAGCACATCGCGGATTGGGTGAACAGATTATTGGGTGGGGCTGGGGAAGACCCAGCTGTCATGGTACACGTGGGTACCAATGACATAGGCAGAGGAAGACGGAGAGTCCTAAACGATTTCAGGGACTTGGGCGCTAAGTTGAGGACTAGGACCTCCAAGGTAGTATTTTCCGAAATACTACCTGTACCTCGAGCCACACCAGAGAGGCAGCGGGAGATTAGGGAAGTTAACGAGTGGCTGAGGAGCTGGTGTAGTAAGGAGGGTTTCGGGTTCCTGGAGAACTGGGCCGACTTCTCAGTCGGTCACCGGCTCTTTGGTAGGGACGGATTGCACCTAAATGGGGTGGGTGCAGCCGTACTGGGTGAGAGGATGGCTAAAAAGTTAGAGGGGCTTTTAAACTAGGGAATGGGGGGGAGGGTACAGATGTAGAATTAGCCAGTGGAAAGCAAGTTTCAGAGGGCAGAAATGGGGGCATTAGCTTTAGGGTGTTCGGAGCTCCTATACCCAGGGTGGGTATGGGGAAAAATCAAGAGAGCAGCCTAAAAACATCAAATGAGGATAAATGTAACCGATCAAAATTACGAGGCTTGTATACCAATGCCAGAAGCCTGGCCAACAAGATGGGAGAGCTGGAACTGCTGATGTTTGAGGAGGACTTAGATTTTGTGGGGATAACTGAGACTTGGTTTAACAGCTCTCATGACTGGATGGCGACCATTCAGGGGTATTCCCTTTATCGCAGAGATAGAGAGGGTAAAAAAGGGGGAGGGGTATGTTTGTATATTAAGAACAGTATACAGGTAAATATGAGGGATGATATTAATAATGGAGCTATGGACGAGGTAAAATCCCTATGGGTAGAGCTTCAAAGGAAAGGCACGGTGGGGAAGGTAATATTGGGCGTATGCTATAGGCCCCCCAACCAGAGGGAGGAGGGTGAGGCGGACCTCATGTTACAGATAGGATTGGCAGCAAGGATGGGAAATGTCATTATAATGGGGGACTTTAATTATCCTGATATAGACTGGGCAGAAGGAACCGCGCATTCAGCCAAGGCTCGGCAGTTCCTAAATGTTTTGCAGGACAATTTCATGGGTCAGATGGTGAATGCACCGACAAGAAACAATGCGGTACTTGACCTACTGATTACCAACAATACAGACCTGCTCACGGATATAGAAATACGGGACAACTTAGGGAACAGTGACCATAGGTCAATTGGTTTCAGTATTAATTACAGTAATAGGAAACACAAGGGTAATATAAGGACACTGAATTTCAAAAGCCAATTTCCCTAAACTGCGCTCGCTGCTAGAAAATATCAAATGGGATAGAACCCTGGGAACAATGAACACGGAGGAAAAATGGGAGTGCTTCAAGAGCATACTTAACAAGGGGGTGGGCCAGTGCATTCCACAGGGAAATAAATTTAAAAGAGCAAAACTAAACCCTGGGTGGCTAAACTCCAACATAAAAATGTATATTAGAGCTAAAGAAAAGGCCTTCAAAAAATACAAGACTGAGGGGTCATTGGCAGCATTTAAGCATTACAAAGAGTGTAATAAGAAATGTAAAGATGAAATCAGGGCGGCTAAAATAGAACACGATAGACATATAGCAGAGGAGAGTAAAAAGAACCCCAAGAAGTTCTTTAAGTATATAAACAGTAAGAAAGCGAGGTCAGAGCACATTGGCCCCATAAAAGATGATAAAGGAAAAATGGCCACAGAGGACAGAGAAAAGGCGGAAGTGTTAAATAATTTCTTTTCTTCAGTCTTCACAAAGGAATCGGGGGGGGCTACACGAACCCCGCTTGTAAGGCCGAACTAAATAATACACCTCAGGAAGTGCCGCCATGGCTAACAGAGGATAGACTTAGAGCTAAACTAGAGAAACTTAACATAAATAAATCCCCGGGACCGGATGGCTTGCACCCAAGGGTTCTTAATGAGCTCAGCCAGGTGATTGCCAGACCATTATTCTTGATCTTTAAGGATAGTTTACAGATGGGTATGGTGCCAGCTGATTGGAAAAAAGCCAACGTGGTACCAATATTTAAAAAGGGGCCGAGATATATCCCGGGTAACTATAGGCCGGTCAGCCTAACATCAGTAGTCTGCAAAATTTTGGAGGGGATGATAAGGGACCACATACAAGACTTTAGTAATGAAAACGGTATTATAAGTAGTAATCAGCATGGATTCATGAAAAATCGTTCGTGCCAAACCAATCTATTAACCTTTTACGATGAAGTGAGCTGCCACCTAGATAAAGGTAAGCCTGTGGATGTGGTGTATCTGGACTTTGCAAAGGCCTTTGACACCGTTCCCCACAAACGCTTACTGTACAAACTAAGGAAGGTAGGTATGAACCATAAGGTGAGTACCTGGATAGAGAACTGGCTCCAGGGGAGAGTACAGAGGGTAGTGATTAATGGGGAGTACTCGGATTGGGCGGGTGTGGAAAGTGGGGTCCCCCAGGGTTCTGTCCTGGGACCAATCCTGTTTAATTTATTCATAAATGATCTAGAGGAGGGGATATCTAGTACAATCTCAGTATTTGCAGATGATACTAAATTAGGCATGCCAATATCTTCTATGCAGGATGTGGAAATCTTGCAAGCAGACCTGAACAAAATAACGGGGTGGGCAACTACATGGCAGATGAGATTTAATGTAGAAAAATGTAAAGTAATGCACTTGGGGGCCAGAAACCAGAAAGCAAGCTACTCACTAGGGGGGGAACCTCTGGGTGAGTCTAGGATGGAAAGGGACCTGGGGGTACTGGTAGACAACAGGCTTGGCAGTGGCATGCAATGCCAAGCTGCCGCAAGCAAAGCCAACAGAATACTGGGTTGTATAAAAAAGGGGATTCACTCCAGAAATAAAGAGATTATTCTTCCACTCTACAAGACTCTGGTCCGGCCACATCTGGAGTATGCTGTCCAGTTCTGGGCACCGGTCCTCAGGAAGGATGTGCTGCAACTGGAGAAAGTCCAGAGAAGGGCAACAAAAATAATTAGGGGAATGGAGGACATCAGCTATGAGGAAAGACTACAAGCACTGAACCTATTCTCTCTGGAGAAGAGACGATTGAGGGGGGATATGATATTAATGTTCAAATACTGTACTGGCGACCCTAGCATAAGGAACAAACTATTCAGAGAAAGGAGATACAATAAGACACGTGGCCACTCACTAAAACTTGAGGAAAGGCGGTTTAACCTTAAAGTGCGTAAGGGGTTCTTCACTGTAAGAGCGGTAAGGATGTGGAATTCTCTTCCACAAGCAGTCGTATCAGCGGGGAGCATTGATAGTTTCAAAAAACTATTGGATGGACACCTTAAAGATCACAACATACAGGGGTATACAATGTACGGTTAAAAGCAAACACACACACACATCATAGGTTGAACTGGATGGACTTATGTCTTTTTTCAACCTCATTAACTATGTAACTATGTAACTATGTATCGGGTTGAGGTCAGGACTCTGTGCAGGCCAGTCAAGTTCCTCCACCGCAAACTCGCTCATCCATGTATTTTATGGACCTTGCTTTGTGCACTGGTCCAAATCATTTGGTGGAGGGGGGGTTAAAGTACGGGGTTGTTTTTATGGGGTTGGGCTTGATTAAGACATTTTTAACAATTTCATACCCTCAACTTTGTGAGAACAGTTTGGGGATTGCCCCTTCCTGTTCCAACATGACTGCACACCAGTGCACAAAGCAAGGTCCATAAAGACATGGATGAGCGAGTTTGGGGTGGAGGAACTTGACTGACCTGCACAGAGTCCTGACCTCAACCTGATAGAACACCTTTGGTGTGAATTAGAGTGGAGACAGTGAGTCAGGCCTTCTCACCCACATCAGTGCCTGACCTCACAAATGCGCTTTTGGAAGAATGGTCAAATATTCCCATAGAAACATGCCTAAACATTGTGGACAGCCTTCCCAGAAGAGTTGAAGCTGTTATAGCTTCATAGGGTGGGCCAACTCCATATTAAACCCTACAGACTAAGACGCCATTAAAGTTCATGTGCATGTAAAGGCAGGCGTCCCAATACTTTTGGTAATATAGTGTATCTGCAGTGTTGGCTACAGTGGCGAACCAAGCATGATATGTAATATGTACTGCTTGCTGATTTTATAATTGTCATATTTATATCTATTTAATAAAGTTCTATTATTATTATTTATGATTTTCCAATTTTTGAAGTGCCTTCAAAGTCCCACCACCAGGGGAATTTTCTTTTTTCCTTTCCAACCAAGCATATCTGGCACACAAGGCTGATCATTTTTTTAACTTTCCTTTGCCCCACACACACACACAATTTGTTTTTAAACCAGATTGTGGGTGTGGCCAAATTGCAGTGGGAGGGGCTTAAGGGGTATTGTTAAAAACAACATTATCCAGCAGAGACATACAAACCTCAGCACACACATTTCTACACACAGCTTACCCTAAAGAGGAATTTCAGGAGTATATGATGTACTTAGAGTGCAGTGGTCAGGAGCAGGTAAAGGGGCAGGGGTCAGGAGTGTGGAAAACAGAGTGCAGGTCTCAGGGGTGCAAATTACAGTGAATGTAGGGTCCAGGAGAGAGTAATGCACAAATAGCAGGGCTCAAAAGAGCATAACACAGAGAGTGGAGGGGTCAGGAGCACGTAACACACAGGCCACTACACAGAATGTAACCAAAAAGTACCCCCTCCCGCCAGTACAAATCCACCCCCGGTCAAGCTCGTATTCCTCACAGAACAGATCTTAACCAACAGCTAAATAAATCCTGTATAATAATAATAATAATAATAATAGCAGCCCAAATCTCCCTCCAGTACAGATCTTCCCCCACAGCCCTGAATCCATCCACCCAGCCCACGATCTCAGTGCAGACCCCCCCTCTCAGCCTAACCCCTTAGTACAGATTCGCCCTCCCCAGTACAGCTCCCCCTCCAAGCCCCTCAGTACAGACCCTGAGAGCTGACACCCCGCTTCCAGCTTAACCCCCCTCCCGTGCAGTACAGACTGCTCCCAGTACACAGGGACGTAGATAAGGGGGGGGGGGGGTTAGGGGGGTTGAAACCCTCCCCAGAGCATCAGTATACAATATACATAAAAAGAAAAAAATTAAATTTTTTTTTTTGCTCCGCACCAGGCACTAATGCATTGTTGTTTTAATGCTGCTGCCTGCTGTTACTCCACCTGACCACCTGGAGCACCGCCCGGGCTGTAGGGTTGGCTTGGGATGAGGGAGGCTCTGGCTGACAATGCTCTCGTCTGTCTGCTCCGCCTCCACACCTCCTCTCTACTCCAGACTGAGACTCCAGAGACATGTCTTGACTTGTCCAGCCAGTTACAGAAGCTTCCAGGAGGACAGCAGCACTGAGAGCAGAGCAAGAGGGAGCGGATAGCACCTATCCTGCCCACTGACACAAAAGATTGGCTCCTCCTCTCTTCAAGCTGCCACTTCCTGCCTTTGGCTGTCGCTTGGGGAAGGAGCTGCCTGAGCCTGCCTGCCTGCTTGCCAAGACCAGGTGGAAGGATCATCTCAATTTTCTCTGAAGTGCTGCTGTGCTATGCTGAAGTCTGGATCTTAACCTTAACTCCAGGAAGACAGGTCGCCAACAACCACCAGGTGTGTCTCTCTCTCTGTGCTGTGTTCTAGATCTGAACTTCAACCATGGATCAAGTTCAGGGCTTCTAGAACAGTTGGAGTTCATTTTTTTTCTTCTTCTTTTATAAACTCTTTCATAATATCTCTTCTTATCCTCCTCTTATTTCATGCTTGCAATGCATACCTCAGTCTCAACATTAGAGTGTAAAATAGGTATAAGGTTGATGATCTCTTACAAAGGCCAATCCTACCATTTTGAATATAAGCACAGTGGGCAGGATGGATTTTTTTTGCTCTTGTGTTATCTCTTTTATGATTGGCTCTGAAAAAAGGAAGGAGACCTACAAATGAATAGGCTCTCTCTCCCCATGTGTGTGCTATCTGCACATTCACATAACAGTGGGAACATTCTGAGATTTACCCTTAGCTGTATGGAGTGCTGTGCTACTACATTTGAATGCTGCCCTGAAGGTTATTAATCCCTATTTAAATGTAGGCTGCTAGCCTGCTACATTGTAGTCCTGCTGAGGAAGTTGTTGACCCTTTCCATGCGATGCTAGACCTACTGGTCTTAGCTTAAAGTGGTAGTAAACCAAAAAAACTCTTCTCCCTGAAAGTTAATGGCATAATGTGCTAGTACGCATCGCATACATTATTACTATTATTATTATCACATTATTTTTATTATCACTTTATTTTTGCACGGCTCTTTTGTTACATATTTGAATGTATTCTGTGTTAATTATCTCATAGCAGAGCAGAGTCGCTGCTTATATCACCAATTAGTTGTGGTTTTAATAATGATGTTTTCCAAGCGCAATTTAAAATTTGGATTTTTGTGTGTGTGTGCCTCTTTCCCTTGTGTGCTCCTCAGGCTAAAACTGCAGTGCAGAATTTCTTCCTGTCATTGATTCATACTTTAACTAAGTATCTGAAATTGTGGGAACTGCTGGCAAAGTTTGTTGATTGAGGTGCTGAGTCTTCTATAATTGCTTTTGTGTTAGGCTGTTAGGCCCTGACTGTTCACATGTAGCAATTTGGGATTGTGGGAAGAATATCCCTGTGATTCCGCCCACCGCCACACCCAGATTCCAATCCAAATCGCACGGCAATGCTGGCAAAATGCAGCACGTGTGTTTGTGTTCTATTCATCTTAGTGACACCAAAATTAGATGCTTCTTATGTGAATTAAAGTCGTAGTAAACCGCTGAAAAAAAAACAACCTGCAAGACAATGGCATCATGTGCTAGTATGCATCGCAAAAAGCCCATCCAGCGGCACCCGCTCACCGCTGAGAGGTCTGCCACCTTCTCCCGTTCTTCTTTTCCAGAGATTGCGGGCTACGGTGCTCTGAGTGGCCAAAACCGCGATGACGTCACGTGCCGGAGACCTCGGTTCCGGCAAGAAGTTTTGAAGGTCCAGCGCGGTATCCCAGACCTTCAGAACACATACGCTGGCGCTGCTGATGTCAGAAGCTACATGCAGGTTGAATATATCCTGAACAGTGCACGTTTAGAAGATATTCATTTTACCCACAGGTAAGCCATATTATAGGTTTCCCTGTAGGAAAAAATAACAAAGCAGGGTTTACAACCGCTTTAATGAAATTCTAACTGTGAATGTACCTTCTGTTTTTCATTGAAAAAGCAGGTCTGGATGAAATTTTAAAGGTGTTTAAACCAATAGCCAGTGATTGCCATTAATAGTTGGAACAAGTAGTAGTGGGTAGAGATGGGCGAGCTGTTTGGGCTGAGCATTGGGAAGGAACATTTTGCAGTGTGTTGTTGGAGATAGATAGGGCTCAGTGATAGCTAGTTAGTGTTTTTGTGATTGAGTGTAGTGTTAGTATAGTTTAATGTCAGTGGCGGCTGGTGTATTGAGGGTGCAGGGGTGCCGCCCCCCCATCCATGTGTCCCACCCCCTAATCTACACGCGGGGCGCCGGACTTCAGTGGGGCTTTTTTTTTTTTTGTTTTAGCCGTGTGATTAGAGCCAGAGGCTCTAATAGGCTAAAAAAAAAAAGGATGGGCTCAGGGCGCAGAGCACTGCTCCCCGAGCCCACCCAGTTGTGTGACAATAGCGAATGAAAATTCGCTATTGTCACTCGGATCCTCCCCCTGGCCAATCAGGAAGCAGGTTCTGAGACCCGTTTCCGGATTGGCTAAAGGAGAAGGCAAGCCATTGGCTCCGCCTTTCACCGTCAGCTGGCTGTATCTGCCGGTAGAGGGGACAGGTCCAGTCTGGGCAGCACTGACAGGACAATAACAGCGAACCCAGCGACCGCCGTGTCTGCTAGCGGATCCCGCCTGCCAGTAGTGGTGTCAGCCCGTGTGACACTGATAGGACCCGGGGAGGACGATCCGGCTGTGCAGGTAAAGAGCAGATGTCCGAGCGGGGCCGGGATAGAAGTAGTGTGGGCACAGTGTGTGTCATCCTGGGTGATGATGGATCGGAGCCCCCCTCCCTAGTGAGACTCATGTCCTGTTATCCCCGGAGTAGTGCTGGCAGCAGGTCTCAGGATTATAAACAGGATCTGGACATATCCAATACGCTGATCAGCCCCCCTCCCCTATAATAATAACTATAACTGCCCCCCTCCTTATAAAGACAGACAATCTTCATCTTCCTTTATATTTGATGTTATCATTATCAGGTAATGCCTTATGAGAAGTCAGAAATGCTTTGTTTCTATCCCTGTAATCTGGCAGTATGTCAGAGCTGTGCATACACATGGCCTACACACACGACCTGATCTGCAATAAGTATGTGTCCACAGATAACACCTACTGTCACCATTCCATTCAGAATGACACACTCCATGCCATCATTCCATCATTCTATGATATAATCACTGATCTGGTCACTGATACGGTGTTGATATTCATTGTGTGTGTCTAGGATTGAAGCACAATTAAACCCAATATGTAATATATTCCATCTTACCAATCATTAGATGTGGTGGCTGTATTATATTTTCTTTTTTAGGCTTTTTCCCTCTGTTTTTCCCTGGTGATCTGAGAAGTTTTTAGCAGTTATGGCTTAGTGTGACCTGTATGTATTTAGAAGCCCTAATCTCCTTTATGTCTCTTCTCTTTCCTTGCATGCTCGTTCTGTGCCTATTACAAGTAAACAGGAATGACGGCAGACCTCTCTGTAGCTTACATTTTCATAGTGTTTCTGAATTGTTACCATTCTGCTTGGACTGTACATCCATAGGCTTGGGAATGGAGATATGATCTGAACTGATTGTTTAAGGCAGTGATGGCGAACCCATGGCACGCGTGCCACAGGTGGCACGCAGAACCCTCTCTGTGGGCACGCGAGGAAGCAGAGTGCACACCACTGACCGGCTAACCTTTACAAGGTCAGCAGCTTTGTGGGGGTGCAATAGTGAGCAGTGACTTATAAAAGTAAGCAAAGAGGGGGGCTTTGGGATGCAGAGGTGAGTAGCTGGGTTGGGGTGCATTTACATATGCAGCATCCCTTGCTGCTCTTCTGAGACGCAATCCACAGTGGATCATTTTTCAGATGGCAGTTGGCAGGGGGCTGGGAGGTGATATATAACATATATATTAACTCTTTGGCACTTTGAAACAGATAAGTTGGTTTTGTGTTGCAGTTTGGGCACTCTGGCTCGAAAAGGTTCGCCATCACTGGTTTAAGGTTTTATTTCGTTATTAATGCTCAAATTCAGATTTACATTTTCTTCTTGTGATCACAAAACTGTAAAATGTGTATTACTGTAGTATGTGTACAGTGACAACATCAAAATCTTAATTTATGGCCAGGCCCCTAACCCCCTATTATTGGGATATATACTGAGAGACACCTTAATATGGGATGTACTGAGAGTGGGAGACCCCCTATTATGGATATACTGGGAGACCCTCTATTTTATTACATGGGTTCTCTCAGTATATCCCAGAATAGGGGTCTCTCAGTATATATCCCATATGTGGGGGTTCACTCTCAGTCAGTGTATCCCATAATAGGGTGTCTCTCACAGTATATCCCATAATAGGGCCCTTGCTCCCTATTATGGTATATACTAGTACTGAGAGACCCCTTAATATGTAATATATTACGAGAATTTGTTCACGCAAGCGAAATACAGAGGATAAAATGGGTGGAGTCTGTAAGGGGTGGGGCTTCTGAGAAGTGGGAGGGGTCAAATTTAAGGGTGGGGTCTAGCGCCCCACCATCTTAAAACTTCACCAGCCGCCACTGGTCAGTGTAGTGCAGTGTTTAACAGCATTACATGTAGTGCTATATACAGTGCTGTATACACACTTTTTTTTTTTTTTGTTCCCCTGTTTCCATTTTTTAAATTGTCAGCCGCAGTTTGTCTTACTGTCACGCTTTTGCTCCCACTTTTTTATTAATATTTTTTATTTATTTTTTTTATAGTTTTTCAATTTGTGTCAGTGGCAGTTCTCAATTGTACACAATTTATAGTGCACCAAGCACCACATTTCAATAAATAAAGTGCATTCAATCACCCATTCCCTATTATCTAATAAATTTGTGTAATAAGCCCTCTCATCATGTCTGGGAGGCAGACGTTTCCATGCCACTATAATGGGGCCAGCAGCGTCAGTGTCCACAGGCAAAGGTGGTCCGTCTCTTTTTACTGATGTTGCCTGTGCTATCCAGCCACAGCATACAGAGGAGGTTGTGGACTGGCTTACTAAACAATCCTCATCCTTATCCTCTATCACCCAAGGTGACACTAGTTCGCAGTCCAGAGTGGCCTATTCTGCCTCCTTGTCCACAGCTACTCCTCCCATAGCCCCACCTTAATGCACCAAGGAGTGAGCTGAATTATTTGAACACAGCTTCAGCCACTTGCTTCTTGAGGATACATAGATATTACTTGATTCTGATGTTGGTTCTGATGTTGAGGAAGGGAGTAACATGAGCCTACGGAAAGGTGATAACACTGTCATATGTTATATTCAGGCCTATTACTACATTGGTTTTCTTTTAAGGGGACGCTAGCAACTTATCTGTGATCAGACTTTCCTCCTCTCCCCAACTCCTGGGGGGAAAGATCTATGCAACTCCATTTCTTTGTGGGGATTTCCATGTCACCCTTGTCGACAATACATTCTTCGATGAGATGACCGTTTTGATGCTACAGACCTTTGTTTGGTCATTTGCAACAATTCGAATTGCTGTATCATTTGTAAGTTGTTATATTTGGACAAGAGTGGAATAATATCCCCCCCTTCTCCTCCCTTTTTTATTTTATTTTTTATTTATTTTTTATGGGGTTTAGGTTTTTTACTATGTTTTTTGCCTTTAGATATACATCTATGCTTCTCCTGATGAAGCGAATCAAAAATTTCATGGAACGCGTTGAGATCTATGTAGCCGAGATTGTTGCTTGTACATGATATTGTGTATAACAAGACCTATAATACAGTACAAACTGTTATCCTTATATGAAGCTGTATATGTTATGAACTTGTGTTTCATTATTATTGTTTTGTGTTGTCTCTATTGATGAATTCACCATGTTTCATTATTGGATTTTAAATGTATATTATGATGTGCAATAAACTTGTATATTTCTAATATTTGGTATGTGTCTCTTTAAAAGTTCCATGGGCCACTTCTTCTGTTTTTCTGTACACATTTGAGACTGAGACACCTACATATTCCACATACATCAGTGCTTTCTCCTCGATACACAGACATTCCTTGATTCTGATGTTGGTTATAATGTTGAAGAAGGGAGTAACATGAGCCTACAGAGAGGTGATAACACTGAAAAACAACAAATTGGCAGTCATGTTCCCCCATGAACTTCGGCCTGAGTGTACTATAATTTGGCTTCTCCACATAAGGCTTGCTCACTGTGGTGCAAAACTTTGTTATTTCCATCCAAAGCCTGCCAAAGACACCCCAGATATTATCCAAAAAATCTCTAATCTTGTTCCGAGTGCACTAAAATGTGGCCTCATCATACAGGCTGGCTCCCAAGCCGTTGTTTACAAAATAAAGAAAGCTTGCAGGGAAAATCAATTCCTGTCATTTTTTCTTCTTTATATGTCAGTTTTGCTGCAGCAGGTTCTGTACATGGTACAGATACACAATTTTACAGGCAGACTAAGGGCCCCCTTTTCAAGTTCTGGTCTCATAGACTTTAATAGGGTTCTGGTCAGAACTTTTTCCCTGTTCTGGAGTTCTGATGTAAAACCTGGGGGTGTTTTGCCAAACCCTAGTTGTGGGATTTTATGCTGCCGTGAATATACACTAAGGGGTTTATTTACTTAAACTAGAGAGGGCAAAATTAGTCACAATTCTGCAGAGAAACCGATTAGCTTCTAACCTCAGCTTGTTTAAATAGGCTTTGTCAATAAAACCTGGAAGCTGATTGGTTTCTCTACAGAATTGTGACTAATTTTGCCCTCTCTAGCTTTAGTAAATAAACACCTAAGGAAGAGCCCACAAACCCACAAGAAACATAACAGGTCAATAACATCACCAGCGTCCCCTTCCCTTTTTATGTGTAGCTGTGAGGCAGGGAATTCCTTGGCCGCAGCTGATTGGGACAAAAACCTGTTGTCATGTGACAGTTTCCTGCAGTTTTCAGTTGAACTGATTTTTGCCCAAACTTTAGCACAGCCTTAATAGGCACCAGGAAAGGAAAAGTACAGTAAGCATGAGCTAAATCTTTTGAAATTTAGCTGAAAGGGAAGAAAGAAGCTCACATGTTGAAGTGATTGTAAAGTCTAGTTTTCTTTTTTTTTTCTTTTTAACCTTCTCCCATCCGCGCTACAGCCTATATACGGCTGCAGCGCGGACTCACATTTTCGGGAGGCTATTTTTAAACGGCCTCCCAGAAACAGTCTCCCCGCGCGCTCCCGCGAGCGCGCATCGGGGAAAATCTGTGTTGGCCGTGTCCCTTGGACACAGCCGATCACAGATCGTGGTGAATGGCCAATCACAGCGGCCATTCACCACGTGATCGGACCGTCCAATGAGAGATGATCTCATATGTAAACATATGAGATCATCTCTCATCGCCAGCGCTCCTTCCTCACACAGAGCCTGCAGTGTGAGGAAGGAGGGAGAGCTGCCCAGCGCCGGGGACACAGAAAAAAGTAATCAGGGCACTGATCACCAGTGCCCTGATTACAACAAAGGTACACCAAACACACCATCAATGCCCACAGTGCCCGCCATCAGTGCCCCCCATCAGTGCACACAATCAGTGCCCATAGTGCTGCCAGTCAGTGCCCATCAGTGCCTGCTCATCTAGGCACTGATGAGCACTGACTGGCAGCTATGGGCACTGAGTGTGGGCACTGATGGTGCTGCCCATCAGTGCTCATCAGTGCCGCCCATCAGTGCTCATCAGTGCCACCCGCCAGTGCCCATCAGTGCCACCCGCCAGTGCCCATCAGTGCCGCCCGCCAGTGCCCATCAGTGCCGCCCACTAGTGCCCATCAGTGCCGCCTGTCAGTGCCCATCAGTGCCGCCCGTCAGTGCCACCTCTCAGTGCCCGTCAGTGCCACCTCTCAGTACCCAGCAGTGCCACCTCTCTGTGCCCAGCAGTGCCACCTCTCAGTGCCCAGCAGTGCCGCGTATCAGTGCTCATCAGTGCCGCCTATCAGTGGTCATCAGTGCGGCATATTAGTACCTCCTCATCAGTGCTCATAAGTGCCACCTCATCAGTGCCCATCAGTGCAGCCTATCAGTGCCCATCAGTGCCGCCTCATCAGCGCACATCAGTGAAGGAGAAAAATTTATTTATTTTCAAAATTTACTTTTTTGTCATTCAAAGTGTGAGAGCGCTGTAAGCTAAAAATTGGTCTGGATGGGAAGGGGGTTTAAGTGTACAGAAGGCAAGTAGTTAAAATAACAAACATGTTATACTTACCTCCTCTGTGCAGTTAGTTTTGTACAGAGCAGCCCGGATCCTCCTCTTCTCGGGTCCCTCGTTCCTGCTCCTGGCCTCTCCCTCCTATCGAGTGCCCTCACAGCAAGCAGCTTGCTATGGGGGCACCTGAGCTGAGCTGCAGTTCCGAGTGTCCATTCAGACACGGAGCTGACATTTGGCCCATCCCCTCTCTTTCCTGATTGGCTCACTGATTGATTGACAGCCGTGGGAGCCAACGGCACCGCAGCTGTACCTCAGCCAATCAGGAGTGAGAGTCCGGGATGGCCGAGGGGCTCCTGAACATCGCTGGACAGAGAGGGGGCACAGGTAAGTATTAGGGGGGCTGAGGGGGGCTGCTACACTGAGAAGGTTTTTTATCATAATGCATAGAATGTATAACGATAAAAAACCTTCCTGACTTTACAACTCCTTTAATGAAAGAGACAAATGGAGGAAAAACTTTTCTCCAACACTTCATCATTTGCTTGTCATCAGCTAGTCATAGTCATACTTAGTAAGGTTGAATAAAGACACCAGTCCATCCAGTTCAACCTGAGCGTGTGTGTTTAATGCACAGTGCTCTGGACAGTGTGCAGACAGTGAGGTTTGTAATGCTGCACAGTGATCTGGACGGTGGTCTGAGAGGCCTGTAATGCTGCCCTGTGTTCTGGATGGCAGTGGTCAGAGGATGGCTGTAATGCTGCACAGTGCTGGATGGTGGCCTCAGGTCTGAGGGATGGCCTGTAATGCACAGTGCCCTGGATGCTGGTGGTCAGAGGAGGCCTTTTGTAATTCTGCAAAGTGCTGGATGGTGGTCTTGGGTCTAAAGGATGGCCTGTAATGCACAGCTCCCTAGATGCCGGTGGTCAGAGGAGGCCTGTAATGCTGCACAGTGCTGGATGTGGTCTCAGGTCTGAGGGATGGCCTGTAATGCACAGTGCCCTGGATGCCGGTGGTCAGAGGAGGCCTGTTGTAATGCTGCACACAGTGCTGGATGGTGGTCTCAGTTCTGAGGGATGGCCTGTAATGCACAGTGCCCTTGATGCCAATGGTCAGAGGAGGCCTGTTGAAATGTTGGACAATGCTGGATGCTGGTCTTAGGTCTAAGGGATGGCTTGTAATGCACAGTGCCCTGGATGCTGGTGGTCAGAGGAGGCCTGTTGTAATGCTGCACAGTGTTGGATGGTGGTCTCAGGTCTAAGGGATGGCCTGTAATGCACAGTGCCCTAAATGCCAGTGGTCAGAGGAGGCCTGTAATGCTGCACAGTGCTGGATGTGGTCTCAGGTCTGAGGGATGGCCTGTAATGCGCAGTACCCTTGATGGCGGTGGTCAGAGGAGAGCTGTTGTAATGCTGCACAGTGCTGGTTGGTGGTCTCAGGTCTGAGTAAAGGCCTGTAATGCACAGTGCCCTGGATGCCAGTGGTCAGAGGAGGCCTGTATTGCACACACAGTGGTCTGGAGAGATGGTGGTCTGAGGGGAGGCCTCAGGCCTGCTGTAATTGTAACTACACACTCACAGTGGGTGCTCTGTGTGCTCTCTGCTTTGGATTTGGGTGGTCGTCTCGTAACTCATGAGTTGGGATTCTGGGTGCCTGGCTGTAATGCACAGTTCTTCTCTGGTCTCTTGCAGTCGTCAAGGGGCACACAGTCGCTTGCTTGCTGGGAGCAGAAGCAGGCAGAGCTCTGTGAAAACCAGGAGTTTGGTAAACGTCCCTGCCTTACATTTTCGTTTTGGTTTTGTTTGTTAATGAAAACTGATTTTATTTTTCGTTATAGTTTTCGTCAGTTGACGAAAATGTGCTGTACTTTTTTTTTCGATTTCGTTACTGTAAAAATGCCGCTGACGAAAATTTTGCCAAAAACGTTTTCGTTGACGAAATTAACACTGCTGTTTGGCTTTTGGCCAGAAATTGAAAAGGAACCTTCCCAATGGGACACATTGCAAAACAAAAACTTTCAGGGGCTATAACCCCTTCCATACTCTAAAGAAAATGAAAAAAAAATGTATTGCTTTTAGTTCTGCTTTATCTGCTTCCGGACCACCCACTGCACATTTACTGCAGCAGGGCGGCCCGGCTGCGTGAACCCGTGTACCTGTACGTTGCATCTTCTTTCTGGTCTGAGGCCCGCACGCACTTCCGTCGACCCGCTCCCGCTAGTATTGGATACAGCGGCAGCCAATCAGTGGGTCTGGCGGATGCAATGTCCACTGGGACCCGCTGATCTTTCCCGAGAGAGGCAGATCGTCAGTCTGCCTATTTAAACAAGGCAGATCACCGTTCTGTCAGGGGAGAAGATAGAGATCTTGTGTTCCTGCTATGGAACAGGAACACAGAACAGGAACAGGAACACCGATCTCTGTCTTCCTCCAGTAAGACCATCCCCCACACAGTTAGAAAGCACCCCCTAGGGACACATTTAACCCTTTGATCGCCCCTGATGTTAACCCCTTCCCTGCCAGTGTCAGTATAGTAACAGTGCATATTTTTTTAGCACTGATCACTGTATTAATGTGCTAAAAATAATGTGCTAAAAATAATGAGCTAAAAATCGCTAATCGCCCCCATTACTAGTAGAAAAAAAAATGCCATAAAAATATCCCATAATTTGTAGACGTGATAACTATTTCGCAAACCAATCAATGCTTATTGGGATTTTTTTTTAACAACAATATGTAGCAGAATACAAATTGGCCTAAATTGGTGAAGAAATTTGATTGTTTACATTTTTTTTTTTTTTTTATTGGATGTGTTTTACAGCCGAAATTAACCACTTGCCGACCGCTAACGTTGAGGGTACTGCGGCAAAGTGGCTCGTTATCGTCCAGCGACGTAGACCTACGTCGCTGGACTCCTCCCCTTGTGGGCCGCGTGCGCGCCGCCGGAGGCTCGCTCCCGCTGTATTCAGACACAGCGGAAGTCGGGCCAGGGGAGGAGAGGCGGTGATCACCGCCGCTCTTCCCCAATCGTCGGGGGATCTAGTGTGGAGACCCGCCTGCTTGTGCAAACAAAGCGGGTGGATCTCCTAAGTGACAGGCAGGGACAGATTACAGGATTCAGCATAGATGAACCTGCGATCTGTGCCTGTGTCACTCAGTTCCCTCCCCCCACACACGTCAGTAAGCACCAGGCACACATTAACCCCTTGATCACCAATAAAAGTTAACCCCTTCCCTGCCAGTGTCATTTTTACAGTAACAGTGCCTATTTATAGCACTGATTACTGTAGTAATGTCACTAGTACCCCTAAAAGTGTCAAAAATGTCAGTTAGGGGTCCGATCTGTCCGCCGCAATGTCACAGTCCCGCAAAAAAAATCGCAGATCGCCACCATTACTAGTTAAAAAAAAAAAACAATAAAAATGACATAAATTTCACGTAGTTAGTAGCTGCGATAACTTTTGCGCAAACCAATCAAAATACTTTTATTGCGATTTTTTTTTTACCAAAAATATGTAGCAGAAAACAAATTGGCCTAAAATGTTAAAAAATTTTGATTTTTACATTTTTTTTGGGGGGAATTCATATAAAAAAAATGTGGAAAATTTTGTTATTTTTTCAAAATTGTCGCACTTTTTTTGTTTATAGCGCAAAAAGTAAAAATCTTTTGGTGATCAAATACCACCAAAAGAAATCTCTATTTGTGGGGAAAACAAGAACATAAGTTTAATTTGGGTACAGCGTCGCACGACCGCGCAATTGTCCGTTAAAGTAACGCAGTGCCAAATCGCAAAATATGGCCTGGTCAGGAATGGGGTAAAATCTTCTGGTCTTAAAGCGGTTAAAAATACGCTCAGTGAGAATTTTTTTGTCAAAGACATGTAGCTAAATACATTTTGGCCTAAATATATGACAACAATTAAATATATTGGATATTTTTTAACTGTCAAAGTAGAAAAATATTGTTATTTTTTCAAAATTGTCGCATTTTTTTATTAATATCACAAAAAATGAAAAGTGCAGAGGTGATCAAATACCACCAAAAGAAAGCTCTGTTTGTGGGAAAAATAGGACGTAAATTTCGTTTGGGTACGGCGGCGTTACATGACCGCGCAATTGTCAGTTAAAGTCGCGCAGTGCCAAATCGCAAAAAGTGGCGGCTTGTGAAGTTTTAAGATGGGGGGGCGCAAGACCCCGCCCTTCCATTTTGACCCCTCCCATTTCTCAGAAGCCCCACCCCTTATAGACACCACCCATTTTGTCCCCTGTATTTTGCTTGCGTGAACCAATTCTCCCAATATATCACATTTTCAGGGGTCCATCAGTGCTAGTATATCCCATAATAGGGAACAGGGGCCCTATTATGGGATATACTGTGAGAGACATCCTATTATGGGATACATGGACTGAGAGTGGCACAAACCCCACAGTACAAACCCCTCAAGCACAAACAACTCAAGCATAAACCCCACAGTACAGGCCCTCTAGCATAAACCCCACAGTACAGGCCCTCTAGCATAAACCCCACAGTACAGGCCCTCTAGCACAAACCCCACAGTACAGGCCCTCTAGCATAAACCCCACAGCACAGGCCACTAGCACAAACCCCACAGTACATGCCCCCTTCAATATAGTGACCAGTATAAATGCCCCCTTTCAATGTAGTGACCAGCATACATGTCCCCAATGCAGTGACCAGTATACATGTCCCCAATGCAGAGCTATGCGTGCGTGCCTCCAATGCAGTGACCACCAGCGTACATGTCCCCAATGCAGAGCTATGCATGCGTGCCTCCAGTGCAGCCAGTGACCACCAGTATACATGTCCCCCAATGCAGAGCTATGCGTGTGTGCCTCCAGTGCAGCCAGTATACATGTCCCCCAATGCAGAGCTATGCGTGCGTGCCTCTAGTGCAGCCGGTATACATGTCCCCCAATGCAGAGCTATGCGTGCGTGCCTCCAGTGACCACCAGTATACATGTACCCCAATGCAGAGCTATGCGTTCGTGCCTCCAGTGCAGCCAGTATACATGCCCCCAATGCAGAGCTATGCGTGCGTGCCTCCAGTATACATGTCCCCAATGCAGACCTATGCGTGCGTGCCTCCAGTGCAGCCAGTATACATGTACCCCAATGCAGAGCTATGCGTGCGTGCCTCCAGTGACCACCAGTATACATGTACCCCAATGCAGAGCTATGCGTGCGTGCCTCCAGTGACCACCAGTATACATGTACCCCAATGCAGAGCTATGCGTGCGTGCCTCCAGTGACCACCAGTATACATGTACCCCAATGCAGAGCTATGCGTGCGTGCCTCCAGTGCAGCCAGTATACATGTACCCCAATGCAGAGCTATGCGTGCGTGCCTCCAGTGACCACCAGTATACATGTACCCCACTGCAGAGCTATGCGTGCGTGCCTCCAGTGACCACCAGTATACATGTACCCCAATGCAGAGCTATGCGTGCGTGCCTCCAGTGACCACCAGTATACATGTACCCCAATGCAGAGCTATGCGTGCGTGCTTCCAGTGCAGCCAGTATACATGTACCCCAATGCAGAGCTATGCGTGCATGCCTCCAGTGACCACCAGTATACATGTACCCCAATGCAGAGCTATGCGTGCGTGCCTCCAGTGCAGCCAGTATACATGCCCCCAATGCAGAGCTATGCATGCGTGCCTCCAGTGACCACCAGTATACATGTACCCCAATGCAGAGCTATGCGTGCGTGCATCCAGTGACCACCAGTATACATGCCCCCAATGCAGAGCTATGCGTGCGTGCCTCCAGTGACCACCAGTATACATGTACCCCAATGCAGAGCTATGCGTGCCTCCAGTGACCACCAGTATACATGTACCCCAATGCAGAGCTATGCGTGCGTGCCTCCAGTGCAGCCAGTGACCACCAGTATACATGTACCCCAATGCAGAGCTATGTGTGCGTGCCTCCAGTGACCACCAGTATACATGTTTCCCAATGCAGAGCTATGCGTGCGTGCCTCTAGTGCAGCCGGTATACATGTCCCCCAATGCAGAGCTATGCGTGCGTGCCTCCAGTGACCACCAGTATACATGTCCCCCAATGCAGAGCTATGCGTTCGTGCCTCCAGTGCAGCCAGTATACATGCCCCCAATGCAGAGCTATGCGTGCGTGCCTCCAGTATACATGTCCCCAATGCAGACCTATGCGTGCGTGCCTTCAGTGCAGCCAGTATACATGTCCCCCAATGCAGAGCTATGCGTGCGTGCCTCCAGTGACCACCAGTATACATGCCCCCCAATGCAGAGCTATGCGTGCGTGCCTCCAGTGACCACCAGTATACATGTACCCCAATGCAGAGCTATGCGTGCGTGCCTCCAGTGACCACCAGTATACATGTACCCCAATGCAGAGCTATGCGTGCGTGCCTCCAGTGACCACCAGTATACATGTACCCCACTGCAGAGCTATGCGTGCGTGCCTCCAGTGACCACCAATATACATGTACCCCAATGCAGAGCTATGCGTGCGTGCCTCCAGTGACCACCAGTATACATGTACCCCAATGCAGAGCTATGCGTGCGTGCTTCCAGTGCAGCCAGTATACATGTACCCCAATGCAGAGCTATGCGTGCATGCCTCCAGTGACCACCAGTATACATGTACCCCAATGCAGAGCTATGCGTGCGTGCCTCCAGTGCAGCCAGTATACATGCCCCCAATGCAGAGCTATGCATGCGTGCCTCCAGTGACCACCAGTATACATGTACCCCAATGCAGAGCTATGCGTGCGTGCATCCAGTGACCACCAGTATACATGCCCCCAATGCAGAGCTATGCGTGCGTGCCTCCAGTGACCACCAGTATACATGTACCCCAATGCAGAGCTATGCGTGCCTCCAGTGACCACCAGTATACATGTACCCCAATGCAGAGCTATGCGTGTGTGCCTCCAGTGCAGCCAGTGACCACCAGTATACATGTACCCCAATGCAGAGCTATGTGTGCGTGCCTCCAGTGACCACCAGTATACATGTTTCCCAATGCAGAGCTATGCGTGCGTGCCTCCAGTGCAGCCAGTATACATCCCCCCAATGCAGAGCTATGCGTGCGTGCCTCCAGTGACCACCAGTATACATGTACCCCAATGCAGAACTATGCGTGCGTGCCTCCAGTGACCACCAGTATACATGTACCCCAATGCAGAGCTATGCGTGCGTGCCTCCAGTGACCACCAGTATACATGTACCCCAATGCAGAGCTATGCGTGCGTGCCTCCAGTGACCACCAGTATACATGTACCCCAATGCAGAGCTATGCATGCGTGCCTCCAGTGCAGCCAGTATACATGTCCCCCAATGCAGAGCTATGCGTGCGTGCCTCCAGTGCAGCCAGTATACATGCCCCCAATGCAGAGCTATGCGTGCGTGCCTCCAGTGCAGCCAGTATACATGCCCCCAATGCAGAGCTATGCGTGCGTGCCTCCAGTGACCACCAGTATACATGTACCCCAATGCAGAGCTATGCATGCGTGCCTCCAGTGCAGCCAGTATACATGTACCCCAATGCAGAGCTATGCGTGCGTGCCTCCAGTGACCACCAGTATACATGTACCCCAATGCAGAGCTATGCGTGCGTGCTGCCAGTGCAGTCAGTATACATGTACCCCAATGCAGAGCTATGCGTGCGTGCCTCCAGTGACCACCAGTATACATGTACCCCAATGCAGAGCTATGCGTGCGTGCCTCCAGTGACCACCAGTATACATGTACCCCAATGCAGAGCCATGCGTGCGTGCCTCCAGTGCAGCCAGTATACATGTACCCCAATGCAGAGCTATGCATGCGTGCCTCCAGTGACCACCAGTATACATGTACCTCAATGCAGAGCTATGCGTGCGTGCCTCCAGTGACCACCAGTATACATGTACCCCAATTCAGAGCTATGCGTGCGTGCCTCCAGTGACCACCAGTATACATGTACCCCAATGCAGAGCTATGCGTGCGTGCCTCCAGTGCAGCCAGTATACATGTACCCCAATGCAGAGCTATGCGTGCGTGCCTCCAGTGACCACCAGTATACATGTACCCCAATGCAGAGCTATGCGTGCGTGCCTCCAGTGACCACCAGTATACATGTACCCCAATGCAGAGCTATGCGTGCGTGCCTCCAGTGACCACCAGTATACATGTACCCCAATGCAGAGCTATGCGTGCGTGCCTCCAGTGACCACCAGTATACATGTACCCCAATGCAGAGCTATGCGTGCGTGCCTCCAGTGACCACCAGTATACATGTACTCCAATGCAGAGCTATGCGTGCGTGCCCGACTGAGAGCAGTGCACTTACCTGTGAGTCACGGCGGCTTCTTCCTCTCCTCTTCTTCGTTCGGCAGCAGGAAGGTGAGCGGCGCTTTTCCCTCTCGGCCTCTTCTGCAGTGGGTGACCGGCGCCGGCTTCTTCTCAGGACTGGACTCCTCTTCGGCGGCGGGAAGCTGACGGGCGGTGACGGTGAGTGACTGATGCACGCACCGGCACCGCCCCCATTGCGACGTCAGGGGCGTCGCAATCGGATGTCCTGGATGATGATTGGTCCAGGCTGGAGCCTGGACCAATCACAGCCAGGATATCAGGAAAGTGGGGGTGACCAATCGCAATGACTTGCGCCCAGGTTACGCCCCCAGAAGGCAGCCAATCGGCGCCTCTTCTGGGACGTAAACCCCCCCCCCCCATAGCCAACAGTGCCACCGCGTATGCCTGCGAACCCATTTTTTTTCCCCAACTTTATTTGTTATTTTTGTAATTTTTTTTTTCTTTTTTTTCTTTTTTTTAGGGGCAGGGGGGCGGCGCCCTGGCGCCCCCTATGCACGGGCCGCCACTGCCTGGACGTAAAGCAGGAAAATCCTCTGGTCCTAAAGTGGTTAAAAAACATTGTTTTGTTTTTTTGTTTTTTTAAATTGTCACTCTTTTTTTGTTTAAAGCGCAAAAAATAAAAACCACAGAGGTGATCAAATACCACCAAAAAAAAGTTCTATTGGTGGGTAAAACAGGACATCAATTTTATTTGGGTACAGCGCCGCATGACCGCGCAATTGTCAGTTAAAATACCGCAGTGCGGTATCGCAAAAAATGGCCTGGTCATTAACAGGGTAAAATCTTCCAGGGCTGAAGTGGTTAATTTCTGAAGAAAACTCCTGCTTTTATGATCTAATAAGGCTTTATAAGCTGTCACATCAGGAAAACACTGCTGAGCTGGTTATCTGTTCTCTCTCATAATTATTAGATCTGATTTTTCTGCTTTGTGTTAGGCCTGACTCAGACAGGCGCTGCCTGGAACGTGCCCTGACTCACATTTCACAGGAAGCTGGCAAGGGGAAAACTCACCCATGCCCTGTCATTTCTTAGAAAGTTTTACTTGTTTGTTTAGTAATCATGACATATTAGATTTCCTGATACGTTCCCATACATGACCATGAGTGGGAGCTGTCTGACCTATCTTTACTACAGGAGTCATCCACAGACATGTGTCTAGATAAATGGCACTATAAAATCTAGTGGACTATGAACCCTGTAAAATGTCAGACATCGCAAATCATTATTCATTGTGTACTTCACTATAAAATATAATGACAATTTTATATACTGCTAGAGGTATAAACAGGGATTTGTACACTGCCAGAGCAGTTTGTAATATTCATCAGTTCCCCTACCCAGCTAGGCCTCATCCCATTTTTCAATACCTTAACTATTTCGCGGAAGAAATCTCAGAAGCCGGAGTACCTAGAACTTGCAACTATTGAATGCCTTTTGGAGGCTTTACAATTTGTGCTGGATGATAGATTTGACTGACTAGCTCCTGTGTACATAAAGGCTGCGTTTTAAAGGCATTGTACGCTTTCTTTTTTTTTCCCAAAATGTCTTTAGTGAGTTTTTCAGGAAATAAAACAATACAAGCAAATACAATGATCATCGTACACATACAGTGTTAAGCTTGGTGCTGCAATCGTAACATATAACAAGTATTAACCAAAATGCTGTAATTACATATAAACTTCAAACGGTAGATGTTAAGCTTATTCTAACGGTATTGACCACCCCATCCAGACACCCCTTTTAGGATCAAACTGTGTCTTGGGCTTGAGGGCAACACAGTCAATTTCTTCTTTTTCCTAAGAAAGAAAAAAGAAAAAAAAAATGTTTTTTGTTTATTTCTCATTCTAAAAAAAAATAACAGCGTGGAAAGTGGGGTCCCCCAAGGATCTGTCCTTGGACCAATCCTGTTTAATTTATTCATAAATGATCTAGAGGATGGGATAAAAAGCACAATCTCAGTATTTGCGGATGATACTAAGCTAAGCAGGGCAATAACTTCTATGCAGGACATAGTAACCTTACAAGCAGACCTGAACAAAATAATGGGATGGGCAACTACATGGCAGATGATGTTTAATGTTGAAAAATGTAAAGTAATGCACTTGGGCATCAGAAACACAAACGCAAGCTACTCACTAGGGGGGGAACCTCTGGATGAGTCTAGGATGGAAAAGGACCTGGGGGTCCTGGTAGACAACAGGCTCGGCAGTGGCATGCAATGCCAAGCCGCTGCAAGCAAAGCCAACAGAATACTGGGATTTATAAAAAAGGGGATTCACTCCAGAAATAAAGAGATTATTCTCCCGTTCTACAAGACTCTGGTCCGGCCACATCTGGAGTATGCTGTCCAGTTCTGGGCACCGGTCCTCAGGAAGGATGTGCTGTCACTGGAAAGAGTCCAGAGAAGGGCAACACAAATAATTAGGGGAATGGAGGGCATCAGCTATAACAAACATTGAACTTATTCTCTCTGGAGAAGAGACGCTTGAGAGGGGATATGATATCAATGTACAAATACTGTACTGGTGACCATAGCATAAGGAACAATCTTTTCAGAGAAAGGAAATACAATAAGACACAGGGCCACTCACTAAAACTAGAAAAAATGCGGTTTAACCTTAAACTACGTGTGGCCAAGTGAAGAAATTATATCTAGTATAATCCAGGCTGATGTACTGTTTCTTTAAGTCTGGTGCTTGTTGCAGGTTCTCCTGGGAGAGGGGATTGTTGGATTGTGGGAGATGTAGTCTGAAGAAGGATGAAGACTGTGTAAAGCGGGAAGGATTGAACTATACTCCCTGGGAGCTAAGGATTCTGCACAGGATTATGGGAGAGTCTACAAATAAGGGGTGGGGTCGGATGTTCGCTCTCTTGTTTCGGGGACCGATTGAGGTGCGGAGGGTCTGAGAGAGCAGGAGGACCGCTGCGGAGAGCAGAGCGAGAAGAGGCTGCGGCCTAGTGTGGAGGCACCTTGGAGAGGTAGCAGATGTCACGGGGAAGTGACTGACCTGGTGTGGAGACCTGCCCAAGAGGAGTGTCGGAGGATTGGGTGAGAGAGACCTAATTGTAGTGAGGCAGTAGCTCACTGACAGCAAGAGAGGGAGAGAGCCTGTGACGCAGCACAGACACAGCGAGAACTCTGATATAATTGGAGCGGTTGCCATAGGACACTCCTGAGCTTTGGCCGTGCGTGGTGAACCAAAAGGCCGCATATACACATATACAGTGAATTATACTGACTTCACTTCAAACAGAAACTGGATTACAAATACCCCCTTTTCCATTTGGATTACAAATGTAATTAATGTGAATGATTAGAGCTCCTGCTGCCAGCGAAGATTTGCAAGGCCTTGCTAGGGAGAGACTCATGTAATTCATAGTAAAGGGGGCCCCCTATAGGTGATAGAGTGCACTCTTTTAATTGATATGCAAGGTTGAAAGTTATTCTATTGATATATATATATATTTTTCAGCTGAGTTAGTTAGATCTGACTATTTATCTATAGTTAATATAGATTTAAACGTCTGATTGTCACTCTCACAGGTGCATAGAAGACGTTGCATTACAGCTATATCTACATGCCTCTTTAGTTAGATATTGCTATATCTATTCATAGCTATATTATTGTTGCATGAGATTCTGTGAGATTCTGAGTCTTGAGCTTCACAGTGGTTCTGGGACCCAGAGCTTCAGAATCTCAAATTTGCCTGCTAATATTTCCTGTTAAAATTGTATCGGTTTATCTGTCTATTCCTTTATTACATCCGTAAATTGATACACTGATATTTAAGTGTCATTGTTGTTTCTCTGAGTTACTATTTCAGAACCAATAGTGTCCAGCGGGTTGGAGGTGCCTTGGGGTCAAGGAAGTGTGAAGGAAGTGAACATACTTAGCAGCCCTTGTGGGGGTCGAGCTACATACATAAGGGGTTCTTTACTGTCAGAGCAGTAAGGATGTGGAATTCTCTTCCACAAGCAGTGGTATCAGCGAGGAGCATTGATAGTTTTAAAAATCTATTAGATGGGCACCTTAACGAACACAACATACGGGGGTATGCAATGTACTATTGACATAAACACACACACACTCATCATAGGTTGAACTGGATGGACTGGTGTCTTTTTTCAACCTCACTATGTAACTATGTAACAGCCTGTTCACTTCTGGTCGCATCCACGAACCAGAAGTGACGTGGTACCGGAAGTGACGCGACGGAGCCACGTCATATCCGGTATCTGTCCAGATGGAAAGATAAACAGGAAGCTGGATGGTCAGTCTAGCATCACCTCAAACTTCTGGTATTTACAAAATACCAGCCGGCTCTTACAATAGAAGATGGAATAACATGTTTGAGAGGCAGGAAAGGGGCAGTGCAAACAGATGGAAACTGAAGAGGTGGGGACACGGACGATACCTACAAGGACCAAAGCACCAAAGAGAAAGAAAACACATGTTTTGCTCCTAAATATATATTTATGTAAAATTTAACATTACAACAAATTGTTGACTTGGTACATGAATCCACTCACATAAGAACTAAATCTTTTACAATGAATATAAAACTCAAAAAAAGAATATATCCATATAAAAAGAGAAAATAAATAACAGGGGGGAGGGAGGAAGGAGGGATGGGGGGGGGGGATTTGGGGAGGAAAGGGAAGAAGAAAATATACCAGGACTGGAAAGGAAAACGAAAGAGGCTTTCAAAATAATTGGAATTCTCTTTTAAAAAAAAGGCATAACTGACATCATCATTAAGCCCTAAGCCTGATGCTGCTCGTAACTTCACTATCCATTTTTCTTCTTCTTGTAAGATCTTAATATCAAAATCCCCTCCTCGTGGGGAGGCATGTATTCTGGCCAGTGCCTGAAAGTGCAGCATACCACCCCATTTGTATTTATGGTGTTTAGCAAAATGTCTTGCTACTGGTTTCTCCAGGTTTTCCCTGGATATGTCTATTACATGATCATGAATACGTTTCCAGAAATTGCGTTTGGTTTTACCAATGTAGAATTTACCACAAGTGCACGTAAGAAGATATACTATTCCCGTGGCGTCACAATTCACAAAGTGCCTCTGCTCCCAAGCACGTCCATAGGGAAAATTGATAACCCTTCCTGGTTTAATATAATTACAATATTTACATGCACCACATTTAAAGGCATCTTGAGGGAGGGATCCACAAGGGTCAGATCCCTTCTTTCTCATAAAGTGACTAGATACAAGAATGTCTTTCAAGGAGCAATTTCTTCTAAAAGTAATATGGGGCATGTCCTCTACATGAGTTTGAATATTAGGGTTGTCCACCAGTAAGTGCCAATGTGTATTTAGAATGCGTTTAATTTGACCATGTTGGTTATTACATTTTGTAATAGGTCTTATCTTTGGATTGGTAGGTTATACCTCACCTTGGAAAAGAAATAGGTCCCATGAATTTTTCTTAGCTGATCTATATGCTTTTTTCAAATCAGTTGCTATGGAGGTGTAAAGGGCCCAGAGGCAGAGGGCTGGGGGCTCCGCAAAGCAGTGGAGGTATAATGTATCCAAGTGGCCCAAATACCATAAAACTTTTCATGTCGACCCTTACATGTCGCCACCCACTTCTTCGCTGCCATAATATTATTGGCCAGGCAGATCCGATTAGCTTGCCCAGGAATATGGGCCGTTTTTCAATGGACAGGGAACAAATGCCTGGCTGCATTTAAAAGATGGGGCAAAACCGACTTATGATAATAGCTGAGAGGATTGGGTGGCACATGGAGTAAGAACTCTAAGGGAGAGTCAGGCATCTCAATATCTAGTACCACCTTGATCTGGGCTCTGATGTCTTGCCATCATGGACGTCTCCATAATTGGAGCTTTGTGCGCTCCCACCACATATGTAGGTAAGTACCCTGATGCTTGCAGCCCCTCCATCAAGCGTCAGAAATTGACGCATCTTTGTGTCCACAGAACTCACATGGGTAAGGTCCAGGTGGGCCTCTGTGAATGTATGCTGCAAGTCTCTCTCTCACTCCTGGAGTTCAGAAGGCAGGCTCCGTTCAATGTGTGACACAGCAGCACCTACTCCCAGTGCTTAGTGACTATGTGTCACAGAATTCAAAGAAGAAAATGCGTGGGGATCTTCACAAAGCATGTTTATCAATTCAAAATTGTTCAGATTAATAGGAATAGAGTGGAAATAATTGAAGTTCAATGTGGAAATTAATATATGATTTTACATATGCTGTATGCTCATTACATTTGCAGGTTGTGCTTCTTCCTCAGCAACAGGGATTACGAATTACTGCTCTTCTCATCTGAACAGAAGGCTATGCACAAGGATCAAACAACTTTTAGGGTTGCCAGGGGATGGTAAACACAGGCTGCTGAGCCAGAAAGGGCTGTATGCATGCTGCAGTCTGACAGGTGGCACCACCTCTCAGATGTGCCCATAGGGGCCAATAGGGCCACACCACAACCATGAGCCAAAAGTTAAGCTGGATACACACTATACAACTTTTGTTGTTAGATTTCCTTTAGATTTACCTTCAACTATGTAGTGCAAGGGTCTGCCTGATCACATACACATGGAAAGTGTTTAGGTCCATTATATGGTTTTGGTAAATCTAAAGGAAAAAATTCTAAAGAAAATTGTATAGTGTGTATCCAGCTTTAGAAGAAGAAGTTGCATTTACAGGCATTTGAGCTTTCATTTCTCTGCCTAAAAGCTTGTCCTTTTTTGTGCGTTTTTTATTGAGCTTTTTCAGCATAAGCATTTTTTTTTTCACAAACCCTCCCTCGGCTAGTTCTTCCTTTTTTTTTTGTACGTTTTTGTGCTTTTTGCGCTTTTTCGCGTGTTTTTGGGCACTTAGGCGTCTTTTCTGCTCGAAAGCTCCACTCAAAAAACGTGAGTTTGGTGGGGTTTTTTCTGCCTGTAAGAGCATATGCTTGTAAACTCCTGGAAAAGGCCATAGTGTGCACAGACACATTGGCTAACATAGAGGAGACTTTCCAGGCAGTAATGAATGAGAGTTAAAAAAAAAGCTCAAAAGCCTGTAGGTGTGGCTTCTTGGAGATGCAGTGTGCAAAAAAAAAAGGAAAAAAAAAGGAAAAAAAAAATCAGGCATCAGGAGTCAGCAGTAGCGCCTTCTGAACACTTGCCAGATGCTGCTATGCCACCCTCTAAAAAGCAATCCACTGTGGATCGCTCTTCAGAGGGCGGTAAGCATTACTGCCTGTCTGAAAGAGTCCTTAATGAAATCTATATACTCTATAGGTGGATTGTTGTGTGGTTGACTTTCTTGCAGCAGTGTTTCAACAAGCACACTTATGGTATTGTCTGACATAGTGATAACTAAATCAGGGATTTGACATGAAAAACATGATGTAGCATGCCGAGAAAATGTAAAAGTTGCATAAAAATGACCCATTACAATTACTTAATAAAAGCTACAAATGGTTACTTACTAAAAATACACTTGTATCTTTCTTGTAATGTGACTCAATGCATCATATCCAGATGTAAATGAAATGAAGGATTGACTATGCGTATGAGCGAGAATCCATTATAATGGCTCATTAGCGGTATTGTCTGCATATCAGTGTATTACATTGAGATGCATCTCACATATAGGGGTGTGGTACAAGGGTGCCTTTCAATGCAAAGACTGAAAGCTCTCAGGAGTGTCAGGGGACCAGCTCTGTCCATTCACAGTGACATGTAACAAGAATAGAGCTTTTTATAACTGACATGGCCTAGTTTCTAAAAAATAGGTTAAAAAATTCCTGTCTGACACAGCCAAGGGAGATGAGATCTTAAGAAAATCCTCTCATAGTAGAAATATTTACACTTAGTCAATGGGGTCTACCTATGAAGAAAAAATAAATAAAAAAAAAAAAAAAAAAAAACCTCGATTCAGTTCCTATTGTGACAGCTTCCTTGTTTCATTTTCACAGATCATAGAAGATGAAAACTGATAGGGCCCTATTGGCAGCAAAGCACTTTGTCTCAATAGGCTTGTTTTCTGGCTTTTTGTGAATAGTACTAAAAATATATATCGAGGAGGGAACAGTCCTTTGTATCTCAGTTCCTTAAATAGATTGGGTGCTGAGAAACAACACAGAGAGAAGCAATTGCTCAATTAGTAGTATTACTCCTTTAAGCCCTGGTTCACACCAGCGCGACTTGTCATGCGACTTGACAGTTCAAAGTCGCACGACAAGTGGCACACTATTTGAAGCAATAGAACCGTTCAAATTACTGCGACTCTGAAAAAGGTTCCTGCACTAGTTCTGTGCAATTTCAGGGCAATCTGCATTAAGCTGTAAATGAAATCGCATTGCTTTGAAGTCGCGCAGAAGTAGCACAACTTCAAAACCGCACCGGTGAGACCCAGGGCTAAGGGCTCAGAGGTCTTTCAGACAGGTGGTAATGCTTACCTCCCTCTGAAAAGTGATTCATAGTGGATCATTATTCAGAGGGCAGTATAGCAGCAGCCGACATTCATTCAGGAGGTTCTACGGCTGCCTGTTTTTTTATCCTTTTTTTTTTGATTGCCAAATGGCAACTTTACATTGTGGGACCATGTTGGAGCTGCAAGCCAAGTATTTGGCTCACAGTTGCAGTACGGACCCATTGATCTCAATCTGCGAGTTTGATAGGTAATACTGCCTGTCAAATGGCACAGCCCGAGTTAAAATGGTCATGGCCACAAAGCAAAGCATCATTGCCGTGGCATGTGTACAGCTCTGTCAGGCTGTCATTTTAGAACTTTGGTGGTTGGCTGGGGGGGCAGTAAAACCGCAGCTCAGCCACCTTCTTTTTCCACACCGTGTCCTCCAGTGTAAAAAACCCTAAAGTTGGTCACTCACCTTACAATCTTACATAGTTGCACAGTTACTTATATATGCGAGTTAGGATGCTGCGTAAAACTGACCCAGTGCTGCAGACGTGGATATGGCAGTGTATGGCCTCAGCCAGCGCTACTTCGGCCATTACCCCTGATATGTTTTGCCCCTCATACAGGGGCTTGGTAACAGGCCAACAAGAAACAAATGAACCTCTTCAGGACTGCCTGCCTGCATTGTACTGCGCACAGGCAGCTCATACAGGCACAGCGACATACCTGTACGTCGCCGGCCTCTTCTATATACTGTATAGTGCGCGCCTCCCCTGCCGACTCTCTCTGTGATTAGACTTTTTTGTCAGCAGGTCCCAGCCAATGATTCATTGCTGGGACCTGCTGATCGGCAGTGTCCAATCAGAGAACAAAGCCCTGTGTTGACAAGCAGCATATAATACATACCTTACACTCGTTAGGCACACACTTAACCCCTTGTTTACCCCAAGAGATGGTAACCCCTTCCCAGCCAGTGCCATTACTAGAATGACAGACAGTGTATAGTATTATCACTAAACACTGTATTAGTGTCACTGGTGATGTCAGTGTCAGCCAGTGTCAGTTAAGCTGGCCATACACAGAGTAAGTTTCTTTTCTGCAACCACGGGTTGCAGAACATAAATTTGATTCCCGCATGAACACAGACAGTGTTGAAGCTGTAATTACTCCTGCTGGACCGTTGTCTTCTCCAGGCAGGGGGGCGGGCGGGGGAAGCTGTCCCCACTGGGAGAAGACAGTGATTATCGTTACGGGCTACAGCAGCCACAAACGATAATCGCAAGAGAATCCGGCAGGATGGTTGTACATAAGTTGATCGATCAATCAAGCTGGCACATATAGCCTGCCCATTAACAGTTTATATCTGGGACAGTTCAGCAGGTTCAAACCATGTATGGCTGGTCTTAGTGTCAGATTGCCCAGATCACAGTCCCACTATAAGATTACCGCCATTACTAGCATTAAAAAAAAAGAAGTAAATAAATAAATAACTAAATAAAAATTCCAGTATATATACCACTTTGTAAACACTATAACTTTCATGCAAACCAATCAATATACACTTGGGAAAATCCCTATTGGGATTTTTTTACCAAAGACATGTAGCAGAATATATTTTGGCCTAAAATCCAGTATTTATTGACACTGGGTTATAGGGTGGTACCTTAAGTTGATTGAACACTGGCAAGCTTTGAGGACACAACCCCTGGAGGCCCTCCTATAACTCTACCCCACTCAGTAAGTCCTTAGTTTTGTAGCAAGCAATGTAGAGTAAACCAGGACGGGAAGGGAGGATGTCCTGTGCTCTGTGCTGTATTCCAAGATATTCAATGTACAGATAAGGTAAAATTATTTTTATTTTAATCGTACAATACAGGCTGAGCATTCATAGACCCTGGGACGTCCCCAAGCATGGAATTAGAAGGCTGGGCAACTACTAGGTAAACAGAACTGTGTTGACCCTTGTTGTTGGACTTGTTGGCAGACTCAACATCAGAGTTCCACTACAAAAACCTTGCAGCCAAAAGCTGCATCCATAGATGAGTGAACATCCACCTGGTAGAACTTTGAAAAGGTATGTACAGAAGACCAGGGGGTGGCCCTGCAAAGCTGGTCCACATAGGCTTGGTGGTGGAATACCCAGAAAATACCCACCAACCTGGTGTTGTGAGTGCACAAAAACACAATACTTTTGTCCTTTAGAGTGTAAGCACTGGCAATGAGTCGTCTTATATATCTAGCAATGGTGGACTTTGAAGCAGCATGTTCCTTGTGAGGTCCTAAGGGTACGATGAAGAGGAAGTCTGACAGAAGCTCTTATTTTGATGTCGATTCTGATTGCTCTAACTACATCCAGGCAGTGAAGAACATTTTCTTTTGGTGGCTTTGAAGTAGGGCACAGGGATAGAAGCACTATGTTTTTATTGAGGAGAAAGACTGATACCACTCTTGTGTCTGTGTAGAATGAGGAATGGCTTTTAACAAGAGAGAGCTGCTAGCTCAGAGACACATCTGACAGATGTGACAACAACCAAGAAGGTTACTCTGCAGGAGAGATCAACTAAAGCAATTTCCCTGATGGGTTCAAAGGGTGGTTACTGCAGGGCAGAGAGAACTAGATTGAGGTCCCAAGGGAGCACAGGGTCCTGCAAATATATACTGTACTTTTAATAAAGGTTTTGACAAGGAAGAGTGAGTCCAGAGGTTTTTAAAACAGAATTGACAAGACCTAAACCTGTCCTTTTAGAGTGCTCAAGGCCATGTTCTGGTCAAGTCTTGATAGTAGGAAAGCCACAATAGGAGGCACAGATAACTGTCTGGGACTGAAGTGCATGTGTTAACACCAGGCAGATGATCTCCAAGTATGATAGAAGATCTCTCTGGAAATGGCTTTTCTTGTTTTTAACAGTAGGAAAGATAGATTCAGAGACCTTGGCTTCAGCGGCCATGCCATTCCAGCTAGTAACTGGGAAGCAGGATGGAAAAGAGGTACCCAAGATAGTAGGTTTGGCCTGTTGGGAAGAGGCCAGGGGTCATCTCTTAGTAGCCTGAGTATGTGTGTGTACCAGGTTCCTCAGGGCCAGTGTGGTGCAATGAGAATCACCTGTTTATTCTTTTGCTCTATTTTGTGGAGCAGTAAAGATAGAGTTTTCACTGGAGGGATTTCATAAATTAGCCTGAACTGAGAGGAGGGGCATCCAAATTCAGTGCTAGACAATCCTTAGCCCTGGCCACAAAAATAGGTAGCTTGAATCTGGAGGCCAGAATAGCCACACCCAGGGTACCCATATCTGACATATCAGATTGAAGATGTCAGGGTGAAGTAATCATGTCTCTGTCAGGGGGCGTGTCCAAGATGGCGACTTGAGCAGACGTGCCTGCTGAGAGCTCCGAGAGCGATTTATCCTGACTATACTCCGTGACTCCTTTTCCTACTTACCTTGGCCGTTTCGGTCCTCTGCATGCCCAGCCGATCATCCGCCCGACCGCAGCGGGCGAAGAAGCTCCGTTTTCCGCAGCCGGTGCAGTCCCCCGAGGCGCCCGCTCCCGCGCAGACTAGGCCGCAGCCGCCTTGCCCTTCCTGCAAAATGGCCTCTCAGATGGAGCAACACCCTGCTGCCGAGGTCCCGCTGCCTGGCATCCCGGAGGTCATGGCGGCCATAGTGGCCTGCCAGACGGCACTCACCACGAAGATCGAGGCGGTGCAACTGGATGTCTGTCTGATGCGGCAGGACTTTGACAAGATCCGGTCCCGTCTCACGGAGGTGGAGCAGCGTGTTGGCCCGGTGGAGGATGTGGTGGCTGAACATACGGCCTCCCTGCGGGTCCTGCATACCAAGGTGAGGGCCCTGGAGTTCCGCGCTGAGGACGCCGAGAATCGCAACCGGCGCAACAACCTCCGGATCGTGGGACTCCTGGAGGGGGCGGAAGGTAGGGACCCGACGCTGTTCGTGGAGGAGCTGCTCCGGTCCTTGCTGCCTGCGGCCCGCTACTCCCAGCATTACACCGTAGAGCGGGCTCACCGGGTCCCTCCTCGCCCGGGCCCGGAAGGCTCCCCCCCTCGCACTCTGATCCTTAGACTGCTGAATTTCAGGGACCGGGATGAGACCCTGCGGGCGGCTCGGGCGGCGGGGTCTCTGTCTTACCAGAATGCCAAGCTCATGATCTTCCCAGATTACACTGTGGAGACACAGAAGCAGCGCCGTTCCTTTGATGCTGTCAAGGCTGCGCTCCGGTCTCGGGGCATCAAGTATAATATGCTGTTCCCGGCTAAACTCCGAGTGATTGATGGTGAATCTACACGTTTTTTCACGGATCCTAGAGATGCATCGGACTGGCTGGAGCGCCTTCCCCCCCGTGGCTGAGTGGGTATCTGTTGCCCAGCGTTGTTTACATCACCTATATGTCACCGCTGGCTTGTTTGCTCTACCCTTCCTGGTTTTTTCCATGAGCCCTGGCTGCCATGTTGGCGGTGACTTGCACCACCCTTGTTGGATTGATTGCGGCCCTGCGCCTGGACGCCCAAGGATTGCTGTCTACACCTGCGGTCGAATGAATGGCTGGCTGACTTGAACTCATTGGACCTACAGATTTGGATCCGGTTTGTGATGCTCTCGGCTGCACCATGCAGCTGCACTTGACTGGTACCGGTTGTGCCTGCCTTACCTGAGAGCCCGTTGGCCCTTGGTATCACGTCACCTGTTTGACTTGTTTGTTGTGGGGTGTTAGGGGATCCATGCCTGCCCTTGTTTTTGGGTCTGGCGGGGTGGGGGGGGGGGACCGTGGGTTGTTTTGTTCTGACTCGCATGCTGCATTTTTTTTTGTTGTTCATTTTTGGATAACCTGCGAGCTCAGGGGTTTGTATGTACAAGGTTGTGTTTTTCTGGTTGCTCTTTATTTTGTGCCTGGTGTGGCTCCGGCCCTCTGTGGGACCCTTGAGGGGGTCTGGATGGTGTGCGGGTGGCCTGGCCCCCCGGCTTTCGGTGGAGTGGTGGTGTGGGCCTATCCTTCCTTACTGGTCCCCTTGGGTGATAATGGCGAAGGTTGATGTGATTTCCTGGAATGTGCGGGGTATGAACTCTGCGGTTAAACGCTCCTTGGTTTTTACCTTTCTGCGCAGGTATGCCCCGCACATTTGTGTGTTGCAGGAAACCCACCTGTTGGGATCTCGTACTCGGGGTCTTAGGCGGGCCTGGGTGGGCGCCCACTATCACTCCACGTATTCATGCTACGCCAGGGGGGTTAGCGTCCTCGTGCATCGATCCCTGCCTTTTCGGCTGCTGGAGGTTAGGACTGACCCGGCCGGGAGGTATGTGCTGCTACATGCTATCATACATTCTGTGCCCTTTTTGTTGGTGGGTCTTTACTTGCCTCCTCCGGTTGATCATGCCTTCCTCTACACTCTCATGCAATTGATTGTCTCGTATGATGTGGTTAATGTGCTATTGCTGGGTGACTTTAACATGTCTCCCACTCCGGATCTGGATCGCCTTCACCCTCCCTCGGTCTGGTCTGACGCCTTGGCCCGTTGGATGTCCACCTTTTCTCTGGTGGATGTCTGGCGGAGCTTACACCCGTCGGATCGGGCGTTTACGTGCCACTCGGCCTCTCATCGGACTTTTTCCCGCATAGATTTGGCGCTGGCCTCTATGGAGGTTGTTAAAATGGTTGCGGCTGCCTCTATTTTGCCCCGAGGCATCTCTGACCATGCTCCCTTATTGCTTTCTCTCCGGTTGTCTGATGGGAGGCCGAGTGGAGGGTGGCGGCTGTCTAGATATTGGATATCGGAGCCCTCTATTATGGAAGTTATGCCGGTTGAATTGTCCACTTTTTGGTCGCGCAATCTCGAGCACCCTGACCCTCTGGTCCTTTGGGATGCCTTCAAGGCCTGGTTGAGAGGAGTGTATATTACCCGTATTGCGGCAGCTCGCAGGAATTCTGTGCAGTCTCTGGAGCAGCTGGAGGCATCCCTTCGCTCAGCGGAGGAATTATATGTAGCGGCCCCTGATGCGGCCCGTTATTCATCCTTCCAACGTGCGTTGCGGGAGCTCTCGGTTTACAGGGCTGCTGCCACGGAGAAGTCCCTTCTCTCGACAGCTCAACGGATTTTTGAACATGGGGACAAAAATGGCCGTCTGTTGGCCTGGTTGTCGAGGGAACAGACTCCGGTCACGCATATAGGTCGGATCCGATCCCCTTCGGGCGACATGGTATCTGATGTTTCTGATGTAAATTCTTGTTTTCTAGATTATTATCGGACGCTATACACCTCTAGGGTGAACTATGCTGATGATGATTTGGAGAGTTATCTGGATGGTGTCTCCCTCCCGGAGTTGGATGCGGAGACTAGGGCACGCTTGGATAAACCCATCACCTTGGAGGAGGTTCAGATGGCGTTGTCGAGGATGCAGCCTGGCAAGGCTCCGGGCCCAGATGGTATCCCAGTAGAATTTTATTCTACGTTCCAGGAACCCCTGGCGCCTCGCCTGGTGGATCTCTTGACTAAGTTTGCGGACCTGGGTGCCTTGCCGGACTCTTTCTCCGAGGCCCTCATAGTGCTCATCCTTAAGCCTGGTAAGGACCCGGAGGACTGCTCCTCGTATCGCCCTATATCCTTACTGAACGCTGATGCCAAGCTTCTGGCCAAGGTCTTGGCCATTCGTTTGTCCTCGGTCATTGAGGACCTTGTGCATGTGGATCAGACTGGTTTTATGCCGGGGAAGGGGACGGACATTAATCTCCGTCGTCTTCACCTCAACCTTTCTGCTCCCCATCTCAATCCTGGGCAGCGGGTGGTGGCCTCTCTGGATGCGGAGAAGGCTTTTGATTCGGTCGAGTGGCCGTATCTCTGGTCGGTGCTCCGTCGCTTCGGGTTTGGTCCTCGCTTTCTGGGTTGGTTGCGCCTGCTCTATCGACGACCGTCGGCTCGGGTCCGCACGAATGGCGTCGCCTCTGCGTCTTTCCCTCTGGGCAGGGGGACGAGGCAGGGCTGCCCGCTTTCCCCTGGGCTATTTGCCCTGGCTTTGGAGCCGCTGGCGGCCCTGGTTCGCTCCTCGGAGGATGTTCGCGGTTGGAGGCTGGGCTCCCTAGAGGAGAAGGTGTCCCTCTACGCCGATGACACCTTGCTGTATCTGGCGGATGCGTCCTCGTCCCTGCAGGCCGCTCTGGCCATTTTCAAAACATTTGGCAGGTTTTCGGGGATATGTATTAATTGGTCCAAATCGGTGCTGTTCCCCCTCGATTCGGATGTGCGGGCCTTGGCGGCCCCTTCTCCTTTGATGTGGGTGGACGAATTTAAATATCTGGGGATCCGGATTACCAAGAACAGTGGCGACTATCTCTCCCGCAACGTTACCCCTATATTGGACCGTCTTCGCGACCGCTGCGCAGGTTGGGGATCTCTACCATTGAACCTACTGGGCCGTATTAATATCGTTAAGATGATTTTTTTGCCAAAATTCCTGTATGTATTTCGCCAGTCCCCGGTGTGGATCCCGGCCGGCTTTTTTCGTGACCTCGACGCTTGCGTCGGCTCCTTTTTATGGGCTGGTTCGCATCCCCGGTTGGCGCGGTCTACATTACAACTGCCAGTGTCGTCGGGGGGTTTAGCTCTTCCTCATTTTAAGCTTTACTTTTGGGCGGCAGTCCTGGTCACTGTCCATTGGTGGTTCGCAGGCTCCCGATCTAATGCAGCGACGTGCCTGGAGGCTGCTTGCTTGGGCTCCCTGGCGGGCCTCGGCAATCTGCCGTATCGGGGAGTGCGGGCATATCCGTCTCTACCACTGCCTACTGGATCTACCCTCAGGGTTTGGACGGCGGCTCGTGCGCGGCTTCTCCAACCTAATACTTGGTCCCCCTATCAGCCTTTGTGGGGCAATCCCTCCCTCCCTCATCTGCGGACGCTTCCGGATCCGCAGGTCTGGGCTGACCGTGGAATTCGCAGGCTAAGGGATATTATGCCAGTTGGCGAGTTGCGCACGCTTCAGGACTTGCGTGGCTCCTTTGACCTCCCCCGTTGGATTGGGTTCCGCTATCTTCAATTGCGCCATGCGATCCGTGCCCAGTTCCCGACCACTCCAGTTCTCCAGACTGACCGCTTGGAGGATGTCCTCGCGCAGGCTGAGCTTCCCAAACCGTTATCCGTCCTTTATTCCACCCTCCTTGTTGAGGCCTCTCCGGCCCTGGAGCGCCTGTGGCGGCGTTGGTCTGCGGATATACCTGGCTTGGATAGGGAGGATTGGGACGACTGCTTGGGACGGGGCTCGAGCTCAGTTATAGCTGCCAGAGACAAGCTCATCTACACTAAATTTCTGCATAGGGTTTACTTCACTCCTTCGAGACTGCACAGAATGTATCCTGCACGTTCGGCTGACTGCCCTAAGTGTCTGCTGTCTGAGGGCTCCTACATGCACATGTTCTGGGACTGCCCGCGCGTGGCGGAGTTCTGGGGTGAGGTGTTTGAAGTTCTGAACACCCGCCTAGAACTTAGGGTTGTGTGCACCCCGGAGCTGGCGCTTCTGGACATCCCGGACCATGTCAGGCGCTCTAAATACTCAAGGTTAATGCTATCTTTGGTACTGTATTATGCCAGGAAAGAGATAATTCTGCGGTGGGGTTCCCCCTCCCCTCCCACGCTGTCGGCGTGGAAGGTCCTGGTTAACGGGGCCCTCCCCATGTATAAACTTACCTACATTGCTAGAAATTGCCCCCGCAAATATGATAAGATTTGGCAACCATGGGTAGATAATGTAACTTGATTTCCTATTCACTGGTTGTGTATTGCATACTGATCTACTGGTTCTCTCAGGGATCTTACTTGACCTCCTTGTATCTTGCTGTCGTATCACTGTATTGTGCTCCCACTGTGCCTTGTTGTTGCCTACTCTCAATGTACTGATGTTTTGGGATTGCTACTTCCCGTTTGCTCTCATGGTGGCCATTGTCTACACACTTACTGTATACTGTTTTTACCTTGTTTTTTTTCAATAAAGAGCAACCTTGTTTGTAAAAAAAAAAATCATGTCTCTGTCCATGAGAGGATTTGGCTTGCTTTCCTCGAGGCTGCATGACTAATATTGCCCCCTTGGTGGTTGATGTAGGCCAAACTGTGGCATTGTCTGATTGCAGATTCTGTCCTTGCAGAAATGAAGTCCAGTGTTGCAGAGGCATCTTTATGACTTTCAATGCCAAGATGTATTTAGGAAACTTTGCTTCCATGGATTCCAGCAAGCCAGCCTGCACAACAATTAAATTGACCCTAACACGTAACGCTGGCTGGTAAGTGTGCTGGGAAATCTATTGTTTGTGATGTGCATTGCTCTTCCATGTGCACCTTACTGCAAAGGCTAGCTGGAGGTTGGGGTGGTTTCTACTTTTTTGTACTCTTGGTTGTTTTGGGTGTGTACGCGCACTGGATGCCTTTGCTGCCATTGTGCTCTTCCTGGGCATCACTTCGTCCCAGTGCCTTTATGGAGCAGTGAGCTCCCTCCAGGCACATCTGCCCTTATTCTATCCACTGCTATATGTGTTCCTATTTAGGGGGCCTGAAAATTATAGGGTTAAGACTGCAGTGTACAGAAGAGCCTTGCAGTGGGCACTGCAGCTTACGCATATATTTGCAAACGTGTGCAAACAAAACCCTCGTAAATTTAACGTAAATTGTTAGACAGGGTCAATCTGGTTGTTTTGCAAGCTGGCTGCTAAGTGTACTAGGAAATCTTTTGTTTGTTTGTGATGTGTGTTGCCCTTCCATGTGAACCTTACTGCAAAGGCTAGGTATAGGTTGGGGCGGTTACCACTTTGTGTACTGGAAAATTCCTCTCCAGCCAGAAAGACGGGCATCTGTCATTATCACTTTTCAGTGGTAAGGAAGAAAATATTTCCCCATTGTTATGACTGGGCTGGAAATCCATCAAGCTTGGGAATTATGTGCTTGGCAGGACAAGAGCATGTGTAGGTCAAGAGAAGGAGCATGATTGTTCCATGTCAACAAGATGTTGTGTTTCAAAGGTCTCCAATGAAATTGGGTAAGTGGTACAGCCTCTAGTACAGTTAATCATTTTACTGCAAATAGATGATTTGTTTTCTATTTTGGGTTACAATAAAAGGATTTGCGCTTCCCCTTTTTTTTCTTTTGTTTTCAGTTTGTCCACTACCCGTGGGCTTTTGGAAGCTGCAAGACCTTTGAGCCATCCAGCCACTGTTACTATTTAAGAGTGACTTTGTCGACTAAATATAGAGTGGAGAATCTTCGGTGCAGTTTTTAGCACAACACTACAGCTTTATGTTTAATTTTAAATGCAACAACCTCAAATGAGGCAGAAACTCACAGAGGGATGTCTCTTTAACGTCAAGTCCGGAACTTGAGCTCTGAGAAAAGGCAGTTTCTTCTTTGGAATTCTTCCTTGCTTGGGATGTGTTCAGGATCAGACCCAAGTATCCCAGGGAAAGAGAAGGTAGAGAGCAGATTTCTGAAAGATGTTAGATAGCTGGGAGAGTCCTTTAGAAAAATGTCTAGATAACCTAGGACCTGGATGCCCTGAGTTCTAAGCAGGGCAAGAAGAGGTAAAAGGTCTTTTGTGAATACTCTGGGAGCAGAAGATAGACCAAATGGCAATGCAGCAAACTTTAAGTGATTGTCTCCTACTGCAAAGCATAGAAAGTGCTGATGAGGTGGATAAATGGGAATATGCAGAGAGGCAACTTGGATGTCTATAGATGCTTAGTATTTCCCCTTGTCTTAAAGAGGCAATAACTGACCATGTGGATTCCATGCAAAAAAATCTTAACTTGAAAGTATTTGTTGAGGGATTTTAGGTTCTGTATAGGACGTATCCCCCCACTGGGCTTTAGTGCTGTGAACAGGTTTGAATAGAATCCTTTAAACCTGTCTTGTAGGGGTACTGGATACTCCCTGGACGTTTTGCAAATACGAATCTCCCTTGCCAGATATTAGTTGATTTGAGAGAAGAAAGCGGTGAGGGAGTAGAGTTTTGAACCCTTTTGAAACCACTGACTGAACACTCAGGTCTGGGATATTTGTGAGAAGCAAACTAACAGACGTCCCCCTAATCTTAGGAGTGAGGGCGCCCCCACAATGAGAAGGGCCTTCGTGGGCCAAGTCATATGCCAAAAGGAAAGGTTGGGTAGAGCGTTGAGGTGCTTTTTCCACTGTAGAATAACTTTTCATCCTGTGACATGTTTGATAAATCTGTCAAGTGCCTCACCAAAAAGACATGCTCCTTCAATGGGCATACATCTTTTACAGGCAGCTTCAATTGACCAGGCTTTGAGGCACAAGATTCTGGGCACATGAATGCAGATTAGAGCCATTCTGAACATTTCTGTCATTACTTGTCTAGAGCATCTGCACAAAATGCTCTTTGATGATGATCAGAATGATCAGAAGGAAACTGCTGTAATTGCTCAGTTAAAGCATAGTCCTAAAATACAGGATTTTGTTGGTTTACCATTACAGGGCTTTTGTCTTGGGAAGGAGAGATAGTAGTCAGTTAGCTGCAGTTTGGCAGACAGAAATCACAGCAGAAGCTGGTTGCAAACTGGGCCTGCAAGTGTAAAGAGAGCCCTTTAGGAGTGTCTCAAACTTCCTATCTGCATAATTTCTGAATGCAAAAACAGCTTCAGCTAGTATAGTGAGCTGTTTGTGTAAGGCTGGGACAGCAGAGACCACTAACAGGACAGACCACTTTTTAGTGAACTCTTTTCTTTTCTCTGTCTCTGATTTTTAGAGGGGTGAAAATCTTTTCCGCATTGACCCAATCATCATAAAGTGCCCATTCTATTTGTTCATGAAAGGCAATTTTTTTTTTTTTAAGGTTTTGCAGGCTTCTTTGTACCAAAAGAGGCTTGGTGAGATGGGGGTGAGTCAGGTGCGACAATGTCAAGGCTTTTGCTATTAGAAGAAGGTAGTACTGTATATCAAGATTGACAAGCATATTGTGTGAAGCTGCTACATTAGGTGTGTAGGAGTCTGGGGGTGAGAAATCTTCCGCAATCTCCTCTATCATTGCCTCCAGGTTTTCTTTATGTCCTTCTATGTCCACTTATTTTAGGACAGGCACATCAGGATCCATCTCAGGTGGAAAAAGTCGAGCTGGAGAAGGAGCCCTGGACAGCAATGGCTTTATTTAAGCCATGGATTGTTTGAGGGATTGTGACATAGTTGCAGAAAAGTCTGCTTCAGTCAAGCGTTCCTGAGATAAAGCATGAAATGGATCCAGATACCAGTGTTAAAATTGCATCCCAATTTGCAAAGGAAGCCTCATAACTAAGTGTTGTTTGGGCCTTCTGCAGAGCTTTTATAATGGCTTGATTTCACCTGGTTTCTGCCAATGCTAATGGTGAGGGTAATTCACTGTGGGGGAATCATGAAATTTGGGTGTGGGATATAGTGTAAGCATGTCCAGGAAAGAGTATGTAGCAACCCAGGGGAACGTATTGTAGTGAAGTCCTTGAAACAAAAGGGCGGGAGAAAGCATCTAAGTACTTTTTAAGGGCTCATGCAGAAGTGGGGGTAAAGTTTGCGACCTGTAGTGTGATGTAACACCTGGTCATCCACCTGCGACAAAGCTCTGAGTGGTTGAATTTTAGTGCAAAGATTGAAAAGTTTACACATTAGAGTGAATACATTCCAAACATAGTCCCGGTTTTAACAGTAACAGTCAGAGATAAAGGGGAACCCTGTCTTACCTGTCCACACTGCTGGTCCCTATATAGGATCCAGGCTTCCCCCATCACAGTAGCATACGCCTGAAAGGGCACTTCAGGTTTTGGGTTTCATAGGGATGAACCAAGGCCATTGCACTCTTCAGCTAACTAAACACATTGAGCAAAGTTCTGAGGTGAGTGCCCATGAATAATCCAGTACTCAAACCAACATTAACCGCTTCCCTACTGACTACAGTATATATACATCGCGGTAGGGAAGGGGATATATTGGGATCACGGTTGAGGCTCATTTTTTACAGCCGGCGATTCTCTTTCTATGTCAAATTACTCTGAGTGGCTGGGCAGCCACTGGAATACTTTTACAGGTGGTGGAAGGGGGTCCCTTCCCCTCCCGTCAATACCAGGCTCTGCCGAGCAATCGGGAAGCCCAGTAACGATGGGGCCAGCGGCATCCAGGTCTGGCTTCACAGTGAGAGGAGCTGAAGCTGTTCCTCCCACTGTGTGACATCAGAACCGGCAAACAACGACTATTTAGTCACTTCCAGCTCTTTGTCTGATTGGCAGTATTGGAACCCAAAGGAGAGATCGGCGTCTAATAGACCCCCCAATCTCTCCATAAAGAGTACTTGTCTTTCGTATTGTTGTAAAAGGGATGTTTACATTCCTTTTGACTGCAATAAAAAAGATAAAAAAATAAAAATAAATAAGTAATAAAAAAAATGTTTGAAAGCACCCCCATCACCCCATGCTTACACGCAGTGGCGAACGCACACATTGGTCCCACATGCATATATATGTAAACAGTGATAGCAATTATTCTAGCATCAGACCTCCTGTGTAAATCTAAACTGGTAGCCCACAAAGGCTTTTAAAGCATCACCTATGGATAATTTAACCACTTTTTTCACACAAATAGAGCTTTCTTTTGGTGGTATTTATTCACCGTAGGGTTTTTATTTTTTGCTAAAAGACTGAAAAAAGACCAAAAATGTAGAAAAAAGTTTTTCTTAGTTTCTGTCAGAAAATTTAGTAAAAAAATTAATTTTCTCCTTCACTGATGTGCGCTTATGAGGTGGCACTGATGAGGAGGCACTAATATGCTGCACTGATGGGCACTGATAGGTGGCACTGAAAGGGAGCACTGACTGGCATCACTGATGGGAACTGCACTGATGCCCTCATTACATGTACAAGTCTCCCCTGCGAGGAGATGACGCCGATCGGCTCTCCTCGCCTCACACTCTGTCAATGTTAGGTGAGGAGAGCCGATAAACGGCACTTCAGTGTTTACATGTGATCGGCTATGATTGGACACAGCCGATCATATGCGTAAAGAGCCGCACTATCGGCTCTTTACAGAGAACAGGGTCGCACCATGTCCCTAGAACACGGCGTACCCGCGATCACCGAGGGCCTTTGCAGGTGCGTGAAATCGGTGACACTGGGGCGGCATCATATGATGATGATACTGCACACGGGAGGTAGCAAAAATTTGAGGAATTACGGAATGGGGGTAAGGTTATAGAGGGTGTGTCCTTAAAAGCTTGCCATTGTCCAATAACCTGAAGGTACTAGCCTATAACTCAGGGTCTATGAATACTCAGCCTGTGTCCTGTATTGTGTGATTAAGATAGAACCATTAAAAATGAACTTTACTTTGTTGAGAAAAAAACATTTCTGTATGCAAATATTTTAGCAAACTTTGTTGCAGATTCCTACATTATGTTATTTTGAAGAAATACAGTGCCTTGTGAAAGTATTCGGCCCCCTTGAACTTTTCAACCTTTTGCCACATTTCAGGCTTCAAACATAAAAATATGAAACTGTAATTTTTTGTGAAGAATCAACAAGTGGGACACAATCATGAAGTGGAACTAAATTTATTGGATGTTTCAAACTTTTTTAACAAATAAAAAAGTGAAAAATTGGGCATGCAAAATTATTCAGCCCCCTTAAGTTAATACTTTGTAGCGCCACCTTTTGCTGCGATTACAGCTGTAAGTCGCTTGGGGTATGTCTCTATCAGTTTTGCATACAAACAAGAAAAATTGGCCCGCGGGACTTTGTGTGAGGTGTGCTTGGAGGCTGGAGAGAAATTAAGTACACAATTAGTAAAAGCAATATTTGTTTTATTGCAAGGTATGCACAGGTTGTAAAAATACAAATACAAATACATAACATGTGCTCCGTGGCACATGACGTAGCTCAAAGGCTATAGTTACAATATTGTACAACACAGGCAAAATTGAATCATATATTGGAAAACATCTTGATGTAACCACTCAATTACAGATAAGACATAAATAATGTGCTGAGTTGACATAACAGTAAAAATAGTATATAGCATCGTGATCTGACGCGTTTCGGGAGTAACATCTCCCTTCCTCAGAGATCAATAATTCGAAGTATATCTATAAAAGAACACTGTTGTTAAAATATGCCATAGCATTGTAGTTTAAATTGCAAAATTCAATCAAGTAGTGAGAACTTGACGGAGTATGGAATACTCACAACTCAATGGGACTTGAGTGGAAAAAATGGACTCCTGTGTTGCAGCGGTGTGCGTGTCTGGCCCGGGAGCTGAAGGGTCCCAATGTAGTGACAGCCAATGTAAGGGGTCCATGGTGGGTGAGTAATGAATGTGCAAATAACAAAAGCACCTTTCCATCTGTCATGTGTAAAAGTATAAATAGTAGTGAGACGGTAGCAAATTGCAACCGATAAATTGCTAAACATAATGTGTATGAGATGGAGAGGGCCGGTGTAAAAAGGAATAGTGCTGCCAAGATAACCAAGAGTGAACAGTAAAAGAGAAGACATGATGGAAAAGAAAGAGAAAGTGGGTATAATTTGGGATGGAGGAGTGTTTTGGTGGGAACCAGATCATTGCCCTTTTGTTGAATTTATATTAGGGTGGAAGACACCCACTGTGCCCATTTAATGATCTGGCTCCCTCTTTGGCTGGACAATCACATCTTGGTGCCCCTCCAGTTTCTTATAGGTTTATCCAAACTATTTCCCTTATATGCCATATGCAACCATTTATTGAGATTATACTCTGTTACGGTTATTACATCCAATGTCTTTGCTTTATGTTGATTCCCTGTGTGCTGGATGTTGCTAGTTCTAGTCCCGGGAGCTGCGATGTACGAATTGGGAGGCTCCGTCTCCCTTGCTGTCCCCACTCCTCCCCTTCCATGGGAGGAGCGGGTCCACCTGTACATCGGCGTCATGCTGCACCCCCAGCGTGGTGCGTCAGTGTTCTCACTGACGTCACCGCGCTGTGTGCGTGCCTACACATCTACGGGTCGGAGAGGTCCGCCCCCAGCGCTCCTCTCCTCCACGAGATCACAGACGCTGCTAGTCTGATTGATCTCTGCACACCCGCTGCATGACGCTAGGGTCCCACCTGTGCTCCTAGTCTCGGGTCCAAATGGTAGGTCAGTTGCCTTGTTCTCACTATCTTGTCCGCACTACTTTCTCCTTGCATCCACTTTTCTCAGGGTGGCTTTTCTATACCCTCCACTCACGATCTCCTCTCTCCCTCACCCCACCTCGGCACTTACCTGACACACTGTCACCCACTTTCTCTTTCTTTTCCATCATGTCTTCTCTTTTATTGTTCACTCTTGGTTATCTTGGCAGCACTATTCCTTTTACACCGGCCCTCTCCATCTCATACACATTATGTTTAGCAATTTATCGGTTGCAATTTGCTACCGTCTCACTACTATTTATACTTTTACACATGACAGATGGAAAGGTGCTTTTGTTATTTGCACATTCATTACTCACCCACCATGGACCCCTTACATTGGCTGTCACTACATTGGGACCCTTCAGCTCCCGGGCCAGACACGCACACCGCTGCAACACAGGAGTCCATTTTTTCCACTCAAGTCCCATTGAGTTGTGAGTATTCCATACTCCGTCAAGTTCTCACTACTTGATTGAATTTTGCAATTTAAACTACAATGCTATGGCATATTTTAACAACAGTGTTCTTTTATAGATATACTTCGAATTATTGATCTCTGAGGAAGGGAGATGTTACTCCCGAAACGCGTCAGATCACGATGCTATATACTATTTTTACTGTTATGTCAACTCAGCACATTATTTATGTCTTATCTGTAATTGAGTGGTTACATCAAGATGTTTTCCAATATATGATTCAATTTTGCCTGTGTTGTACAATATTGTAACTATAGCCTTTGAGCTACGTCATGTGCCACGGAGCACATGTTATGTATTTGTATTTTTACAACCTGTGCATACCTTGCAATAAAACAAATATTGCTTTTACTAATTGTGTACTTAATTTCTCTCCAGCCTCCAAGCACACCTCACACAAAGTCCCGCGGGCCAATTTTTCTTGTTTGTATGTATAATTTGGGATGGAGGAGTGTTTTGGTGGGAACCAGATCATTGCCCTTTTGTTGAATCTATCAGTTTTGCACATCGAGAGACTGAAATTTTTGCCCATTCCTCCTTGCAAAACAGCTCGAGCTCAGTGAGGTTGGATGGAGAGCGTTTGTGAACAGCAGTTTTCAGTTCTTTCCACAGATTCTCGATTGGATTCAGGTCTGGACTTTGACTTGACCATTCTAACACCTGGATATTTGCTTTATGTTTTGGATCATTGTCTTGTTGGAAGACAAATCTCAGTTTCAGTCTCAGGTCTTTTGCAGACTCCATCAGGTTTTCTTCCAGAATGGTCCTGTATTTGGCTCCATCCATCTTCCCATCAATTTTAACCACCTTGCCTGTCCCTGCTGAAGAAAAGCAGGCCCAAACCATGATGCTGCCACCACCATTTTTGACAGTGGGGATGGTGTGTTCAGGGTGATGAGCTGTGTTGCTTTTACAGGTGGATTCTATTTATCATCATTAGTCATTTAGGTCAACATTGGATCATTCAGAGATCCTCACTGAACTTCTGGAGAGAGTTTGCTGCACTGAAAGTAAAGGGGCTGAATAATTTTGCACGCCCAATTTTTCAGTTTTTTATTTGTTAACAAAGTTTGAAATATCCAATAAATTTCGTTCCACTTCATGATTGTGTCTCACTTGTTGTTGATTCTTTACAAAAAATTATTTTTTGTGCCGAATACTTTCGCAAGGCACTGTAGCTGTTTGTCTGTGTCCATGTGCAAAACGAAGGTGAATGAAAATTATTTCAGAGTTATTGATCAGCTATTGCATTTCCAGGGTCCAAATGAGAAAAATGGCAGGGTCTGCATGTCTTTGAACGTGAATTCCCTTTGGCAGTATCTCACCAAAAATTATTATTATTTTTTTTATTGCAGGGGATGTCCAAAATCTGTAAGCCAATCACACAAGCAGGAAATGACATTTCTGGGGGGTGTTCTGTACACCATCCGTGTACACAATGCCTCCAGGTTGCCATATAGCATAGCATTTTAGAGGAAAATGACAATGCTTCAGATTGAAAAGGAAAGGTAATTTTTAAAAATGTGCAGAAACAATGGGCACAATTCACAAAAGCATATTGCATACAGTGTTTGGTTCATGTGACACTTTTTTCCCCAGATAGCACATGCGATAGTGAAAATAATTTACTATCCCTTTATGCAGGATTTACCTAAAAAAAAAAAACATTTTCAACAAATATGACATAAAACAGCATTAAAATCAATTCACTAAAGTAAATAAATGCATGTGTTAAATATTGCATGCCTGGACCACTACTTATTTAAGGAATGCTTGAAATTTCAGCTGGTTGTAAGGGGCTGGCACCCACCACATCCTTAACAACCAATGAATAGCTGGTTGTTAGGAGCCAGCACCCGCCACTTCCTTAACAACCCTGACTCATCTGCTGTCAGTGGGATTTCCTGTTGACAGCAGAATGAAAACAAAACAAGAGGCGGCATTAAAAAAATGTAAAATAAAAACCAGCATGGGGTCCCACCCAATCCATACCAGATCTATTTTATCTAGATTTTTTTATCTTTTTTTTTTTTTTGCCATTTCTTGTTTTGTTTACATTCTGCTGTCAACAGGGAATCACACTGATAGCAGATGAGTCACTGGTTGTTAGAGACACGGTGGATGTGGACATTAACCATTTGCCGACCGCTCACTGAGCTGGTACTGCAGTAAAGTGGCTCGTTATCGTCCAGCGACGTAGACCTACGTCGATGGACAACGCCCCCTCTCGGTGGCGCGCGCGCCCCACCGGAGGCTCGCTCCCGCTGTATTCAGACACAGCGAGAATCAGGCCAGGGGAGGAGAGGCTCGAGTGAGGAAATCCGCCCACTTGTGCAAACAAAGCGGGCGGATCTCCTCTGTGACAGACAGTCACAGATTACAGGATTCAGCATAGCTGAACCTGCGATCTGTGTCTGTGTCAAACAATCCCCTCCCCCCACACGTCAGTAAGCATGAGGCATACATTTAACCCCTTGATCACCAATAAAGTTAACCCCTTCCCTGTCAGTGTCATTATTACAGTAACAGTGCATATTTATAGCACTGATTACTGTAGTAATGTCACTGGTACCCCCAAAAGTGTCAAAAATGTCAGTTAGGGGTCCAATCTGTCCGCCGCAATGTTGCAGTCTCGCAAAAAAAAAATCGCAGATCGCCGCCATGACAAAAATCTTTCTCTTAGTTAGTAAACGCAATAACTTTTGCGCAAACCAATCAAAATACGCTTATTGCGATTTTTTTTACCAAACCTATGTAGCAGAAAACAAATTGGCCTAAAATGTTAAAAAATTTAGATTTTTACATTTTTTGGGGGGGGATTTCATATAAAAAAATTTGAAAAATATTGTTATTTTTGCAAAATTAGCGCTATGTTTTTGTTTATAGCGCATGATCAAAAAAAATCGAACAGGTGATCAAATACCACCAAAAGAAAGCTGTTTGTGGGAAAAAAAGGACGTCAATTTAATTTTGGTACAGCGTCGCACGACCGCGCAATTGTCCGTTAAAGTCACACAGTGCCGAATCGCAAAATAGGGGCTGGTCAGGAAGGGGGTAAAATCTTCCATGCTTAAGTGGTTAAAAATCGCACAGGTGATCAAGTACTACCAATTCCCCTATTTGTGGGGGAAAAAAGAACAAAAATTTAATTTGGGTACAGCGTCGCATTACCGCGCAATTGTCCGTTAAAGTAGCCTGGTCAGGAATGGGGTAAAATCTTCCGGTCTTAAAGCGGTTAAAAATACGCTCATTGAGGATTTTTTTGTCAAAGACATGTAGCTAAATACATTTTGGCCTATATATATGACAAAAATTTAATATATTGGATATTTTTTAACTGTCAAAGTAGAAAATGTCAATTTTTTCGCAAAATTTTTGCTTTTTTTATTAATATCGCAAAAAATGAAAAGCGCAGAGGTGATCAAATACCAATCAAAAGGAAGCTCTGTTTGTGGGAAAAATAGGAGGTAAATTTAGTTTGGGTACAGGGTTGCATGACCGGGCAATTGTCAGTTAAAGTCGCGCAGTGCCAAGTTGCAAAAAGTGGCCTGGACATAAAGCAGGAAAATCCTACGGTGGTAAAGTGGATAAAGTACTGCACGTTTTCACTATTAAAATCTTGCATCACTTCCAGAAATAGCACATGCAGTATTTTAGTAATGTTTTTTAAGGAATTGCAAAATAGGTTTGGACAAACGCTATGAGCTTTTTAATACCCCGGTCACACCGATCGTGGCTTTGAAATCGTGCTACTTGACTTGAGCACGAGTTCTAGTACGTTTTCAAAATAGCATTTCAGTGCTATTTCAGGTGCGACATGGAAAACATCTGTGCGACTTCATGCACAGATATCTATGTAAGTTGTATCTGAACTTGCAAAAAGTAGTGCAGGAACCAATTTGAACGCTTCCATGACAAGTCGCACCGGTGTGACTGGGTGCTTATTGTTGCTCTTAAAGCGTTAGATATTGTTTCGTGAATAGAGTCCAATGTGAGTGGTGTCGCAGTTGTATATGCTATAACATTTTTTTTTTCTTTACTATGTTTTCTATATTTAATGTAAGTAACACCCTGTACAAGACTTTCACTAAGGAGTGAGAGGCAAGTGGTCTTCAAGAAGAGATGTTACCCCACAGAGTACTTTCTCTGATGAGGTTTTCTTCCCGTTCACCATCAGAAAACTTCTCTTCAGGTGCGATGGTAGACTTTGTGAGAAGTTGATTTCCCAGCTTTTAGAAGTGTAGGAATAGATAACCAAATTAGGTATGATTCAATACCAGGGGCTTAAACAACTAAGGTGTTAAAGCTGAACTAAACCCGATTTATCTGATTTTGAGCAGTTTTGCAAAGAAGAGTGGTCAAATAGTGCAGTCTAGATGTGCAAAGTTAGTAGAGACATATCCCAACAGACTAAAGGCTGTAATTAAAGTGTAAGTCCACCCTAACCCTAAAATCCCTGCATCTACATATATCCACGATCTAAAACGAACCTATCTAACCCTGTAAATAAAAAATCTTTGGGTTGTAACCTTGATGTCACTGCGATACCCATGACCTTCTGATGTTCTTTGATCCAAGCGCTTGTTCTTCTATTCTGTAACTGTATCCAATTTTATTAAGAAGTTTTTTTTACACTGTGGGGCTCCTCTTTTTTTTGAGTTAACATGGAGATGGTCCAGAGAGGATTCTGTTGTCGGTCTTATTGAATGTCCTACGCATCTTGATCCCATCCACACATAAATGGATTTTTGTAAGAACTTACCGTAAAATCCTTTTCTCTTAAGCTCATTGACAGACGTAGTCTTCTTGATTCTCAAGAGCTGGGTTATGTTGTCTCCGCAGGAGTAGGACTAGGCAGAATGACAAAACGTTCTGGCTCCACCCTAGGGGCAGTCCCTGAGGGTATATCCTCCCTCTCTCTGCTACAGGGAATCAGTTCTGTTTAAAGCAGTACAGAGAATTTAACCCAACCCAACTCAATGATAGAGGGGCGGGTACTACGTCTGTCAATGAGCTTAAGAGAAAAGGATTTTACGGTAAGTTCTTACAAAAATCCATTTTTCTCTATCGCTCATTGACAGACGTAGTCTTCTTGATTCTCAAGAGCTGGGACATCCAGAAGCAGTGCCACAAATGAGGGGTGGGATTGACAAAATCAAATCCAATCTAGAAGGCCCAACCGGTGCCAAACTAGAAGTTTTAAAGGCTCATTATAAACAAAGAATGAGACTAAAGAAAAATTTTCCAACGGAAAAAAACCCTCGAGGTAGACCGCTGGTCTCCTCAAATTGCGGCCTGCAAAACCTTGCGGCCAAACGAGGCATCAGACGATGCCATTACATCAACTTTATAATGTTTAGAGAAGGTATGCACCGACGACCAGGTAGCCGCCTTGCACACCTGGACCACTGACGCCTGATGGCGAAAGGCCCATGACGCACTAAGTGCCCGAGTGGAGTGCGCCTTAACAGGGAACGGGGGCTCCCGACCCTTAATAGAATAAGCCTGCACTACCGTCTGTCTGATCCATCTGGAAATGGTCGCGGCAGATGCAGGCAACCCCTTTTTGGGTCCATCTGGGATCACAAAAAGTGAATCCGTCTTGCGAAACGAGTCTGTCGTTTTCAAGTATACCCTGATCGCCCGGACCACATCCAAGGAGTGCAAAGCAAATTCCCGAGGATGACTGGGCTTAGGACACAGGGAAGGTAATACAATTTCTTCATTCAGATGAAATTCTGAAACCACTTTTGGTAGGAAGGATGGATTCGGACGAAGAACCACCTTATCTCTATGAACCACCAGATATGGTGAACGACAAGATAATGCGGCCAGTTCTGACACCCTGCGTGCAGAAGTAATAGCCACCAAGAAGGCCACCTTCTGGGACAACGTGGGTAGAGGAATCTCCCTAATATCTTCAAAGGGAGGTTTCTGAAGAACCGACAACACTAAATTAAGATCCCAGGGGGGTAACGGCGCGTGCACTGGCGGAGCCAGATGTCGCACCCCCTGGATGAAATTCCGCACCAAGGAATGAGTAGCCAAAGGCTTCTGAAAGAAGATGGCTAATGCTGAGACCTGACCCTTGATAGTACTCAAGGCCAGTTTCTGCTCAACCCCTTGTTGCAGAAAAGCCAATATTCGACTAATCGAATAAGACCGAGGACGGAACCCCAAAGGTTCACACCATGCAATGTAGGACTTCCATGTGCGATGATAAATCTTTCTGGAAGTCGCTTTCCTTGCTTCAACTAGAGTAGGAATAACTGAAGCTGACAAACCTTTGTCCTTCAGCACCTGGGTCTCAATAGCCAGGCCGTTAAAGCCAGCGATCGTAAAGCAGGATGGAAGATCGGTCCCTGAGACAGTAGATCTTCCCTGAGAGGAAGTCTCCATGGGACGTCCGCCACCAGTCTGACCATGTCGGCGTACCAAGCTCGACGAGGCCAGTCCGGAGCTACCAGGATTACTGGGATTCCTTCCTCCTCTACCCTGCGAAGAAGTCTTGGCAGTAACGCGAGAGGAGGGAAGGCATATATTAGCTGGTATTGCCCCCACGGGGCGATCAGTGCGTCTGCGGTTTCTGCTAGAGGATCGCGGGAGCGAGCCACGAATCTCTGAACTTTCCTGTTGAATCGTGATGCCAACAGATCCACATCCGGGGTGCCCCACCGTAGGCACAACTGGTGGAAAACGTCTGGATGGAGGGACCATTCCCCCTGATCCAGGGTCTGACGGCTGAGATAATCTGCCTGCCAATTCTCCACCCCCGGAATGAACACCGCAGAGATTGCTGGAACAAATCGTTCCGCCCAGCGAAGAATGCAAGCCACTTCTTTGGCCGCTCGGACACTCTTGGTGCCCCCCTGATGATTGACATAAGCCACGGCCGTGGCATTGTCCGACTGGATCCGAACCGGGCTGCCCTGGAGCTGCTCGGTCCAGTGAATCAGACAAAGTCTGATCGCTCTCAGTTCCAATACATTTATCGGTAACCTGGATTCTTCCGGGGACCAAAGTCCCTGGACAGATAACTGACCAAGAATTCCTCCCCGTCCGGATAGACTGGCATCCGTGGTCACTATCGTCCAATATATTGGCAGAAATGACTTTCCCTGGCTGAGCATTGGAGACCGAAGCCACCAAACCAGAGACTCTCTGGTCTGTTTGCTCAATCGTATCTGATTGTCCAGGGATTCCGGATTCCGATTCCATCTGAGAAGAATCTCTTGCTGAAGAATTCGGGTATGGGACTGGGCAAATGGGACTGCTTCGAATGAAGCCACCATCAGCCCCAGAACCCTCATGCAAGTCCGAAGGGAAGACCAGCTGTTGGACAGTAACAACTGGACTGCTGATTGAATCTTTCGGAGTTTCCCTACCGGAAGACAAACTCTTGTCTTGACTGTGTCTAGAATTAGACCCTGCTAAGAGGTGACATATGGATCTACAGAGATACACTGCACATAAGGTAGGATTATACCTCCTATGTCTGCTGTAATGTTACAGTCTGCTGGGTAGAGTGTTAGCTCTTGAACCAAGTCCACTTCCCACAAACACATGCTGTATTACAAGGGGGACTTGTAAGTATCAGATATATACTGACCATATATGGAGGGGCCCATAATACCGAACCGACAGGCACCCTCTCTTCACAATACCCTCTCCACCGGGGTGGGGGTTTGTGGACGCCTCGACTCTCTGGTACCTGGCGTCCAAGCGAGCTTTTAACTCGCAAAGTCAGTCCCTTTACTGGGACTCCGTCGCGGCCGACTCAGCGCACTGGTCTGCACGCGCTCTTAGGCAGAAACCGGGGTGACCACTGGATCTCAACATCCAGCCCGTCGCCCGGCCCCGCATACTTACTTGAATATGTCGCGGCCGACCAAGCGCAATGCCATGGTCTGCGCGCGCTCGTAGGCCGGCTGGGGTGACCACAAGTGTCGCCCAGTCCGGCATTTTTGCTTGAAGATCTCACAGGAAAAAATACTGGAGAAAACTACCTAAAAAATGTCTTTTTCTTAAAGAAAAAAAGTCTTGCCAGGACCAAAAGATCCCAGCAAGGAACTTAGGTCCTTACTCCTGACTAGACAGAAAAAAACTGATTCCCTGTAGCAGAGAGAGGGAGGATATACCCTCAGGGACTGCCCCTAGGGTGGAGCCAGAACGTTTTGTCATTCTGCCTAGTCCTACTCCTGTGGAGACAACATAACCCAGCTCTTGAGAATCAAGAAGACTACGTCTGTCAATGAGCGATAGAGAAACCTATATTGGAGGAGTGAAGGCAGTGCCATTTGGCTGGCTATATTCTAATTGGGGAAGTTGAAGCGGTCACCGCTCATTAAATATATGCTTTTGTTGGCCCATTAGGCATATGCCTATTTGTGCCTACTACATCTGGTAAGCCCCCTCTAACATTGGTGGTGGTTTATACATGATTGGGTGATCTTCATAGATGAAATGTGAAGACTTTTGGAATATATTGAGCACTTTTTCCTGCAGAGCCTTATCCCAAGTGACTTTTTCTACATACAATAATTTATATGCATTTTTTTTACTGTTTTTCTGTTCATTTGCCCTAATTAGGGCAGGTATATTCACTTTTATTGGTTAGCACATAATGTAGTCTATTTTTCACTTTTGTCCTAACTAGACATATTTTTATATTATGCACATATTTCCACTTGTTGACTCACGATGGAGTGAGCATTGTATTTCGATTTTATTTCATTTTCATTTATTTTATTTTCACATATGGTGTATTTCACTTACACTAAACTGAGATTGTTGCAGAATTTCCATACCTGTTGTAGGCCCAGTTTTCTATATTAATTATAGTGCTGCACCTTTTTCCCCCTCTTTGTACTAACCTATCTAACCTGTAAAGAAGAAATCAGTATACATACCTTTTTTGAAGCCAATCCGATCTGGTCTTCAGCAGCAGACGTTCTGCAGAGGACACCGCTAACATTTGCTGTGCAATGAGTGGGAAGTGATGTCACCCATAGTTAGCGGAGAAGGGGAGCCCACCTCTACGACGAGGGTCCTTGCCCTTAGTAGCCTGCAGAAGAAAGGTGACCTTTATTGATGTCATCCAGGCTAGCACCAAACAGATGATCTCCTTGAAAGGGAAGATCAGTCAAGGCCTTTTTAGAAGTCTGATCTGCAGACCAGCACTTGAGCCAAAAGACACGCCAAAGGACCACTGCTGAAACAGAGAGCTGAGAAGCATCACAGATAAACTGCAGCCCCTGGACCAGCTGGTCGGCCAGCTCAGCAAACTCATGGGGGATGCTGCTCCCCCTCCAGGTCACGGCACAAAAGCCTAGCCCATTCAATCAGAGTCTGTGACACTAGGGCAATGGTGAATATCATCCTCAGTGCCAAACCAGCCAGGGTGTACATATTGCGGGCCACAGCCTCCGCCTTCCTGGCGGCCGGGGACTCTTACAGAATCATGGTTGCCTTGTTTAATCACCGGTGGAACAGTCCACTTCTTAAGATAGGACTCCTCATAGGGGTATCACCTAGCAAATCACTTAGGGACCCTAAGGGGACGCTTTGGTCGTCCCCACTCTTTAGTGACAATTTTGTCAAAATAGGAGGGGAAAGGGAACACCTTTTCCACTCTGGCTGGCTTGTGAGTGCCAAAGGGAACCTGCATCTCCATCGCCGCTGCGTCCTCCATCTTTAAGGTCTCACGCACAGCTACAATCAGTGCGTCTACCAGCGCCTTTTCGTGCGCAGTTGCAGAAGTGTAGAAATCCTCTGCACTATCTGAGGATTCAGGGTGCGTGGTCGCAGACCCAGCAGGGTGGCCCACATCCGCGGCAGCCAAATAAGATTCAGGATCTGATAAGACAGATGAGGCAGAGGAAGGCAGGGGGTGCTTTTTGCCAGCCTGTCCCCCCCAAAAGCCAACTACACCTGGGACACAAAGGACTCCAGGACCGCCGTCAGTACATCAATGGATGGATGGGACCCGGAGGGGCCTGCAGGCAGCCTCAGAGAGGGTATCAGGTGGACAGATGTGCTCCAAACACTCCATAAGTCACCAGGAGGACCCCACAAAAAAATGTAAAACACTGCTAAGGGACAACCCCCACCACTCTGGCAGCCCACCCAGTTGCCAGTCACAGAGCACAAATCAATCCTCAGCAGAGAGGGAGAGGACCCCACCAGACTCACCACCCCACAGAAACCAGGCACCACAGCCACCAGGAGAATCTGAACTACATGAGCGGCGATCTGAAAATGAAAGGATCCAGGATTCAGCACCAGGGGATGAGGAGGGGCTCCCACTGCCGAAAACACAACCCAGAAGGCTCCACAGACATGGCCGCCATGGTTTTCTATGACAAACCACCACAAAAGGGCCACCAGACTAAACAAACATGGCTGCCGTGCATTGCAGCACAAGGCTACAAAAAAACGGCAGCCCCTCGGGGCACCACAAGGCTCCCAGGGATCCAGGGGGAATCCCCTAGGCCTCAAGGACAGGCCCAGGCAGGACGGGGGGGGGGGGGGGACTGGCAGGAGCCCCCACCAGGTACAGCCCCCCACACAGCCGAGCCTCTGGTCACCGGCGGAATACTTCCCCCCCACCACACCCATCACCAGCATAGCGCCCTGCCCCCACACCAGGAGGTGGACCAGGCCACCACTCAGCCCCAGCATACGTGGAGCAGGGGGGGTAGGATGGGGGGACAGATGAGGGGGGTGCCTGACGGGAAGGAGGGGAAGCCGGGGGTCCAACTGTCCCAAGAAGGGGCCCACGTCCACCCCAAAACCTTCCAGGGGGGACAGCTACTCACCATACCAGGAACCAGGCAGGCACCGGCTCCAGCCAGAACCCCTTTGCCATCGAAATCGGGGACTGTCGGGCAGGAGGAACTGCGACTGCCATGGCCCCGGTCATATGCGACCTCGCGAGGCATTTAACTTGCAGGCCAGCCCCTGTCCGGTGGGGCTATGTTGTGGTGATCTGCACGAAGATGAGGTCTGCATGCGCTCGCTGGCCAGACCAGGGAAACCACTGGATCTAGATTATCCAGCCCGTCGCTCACTCCGACAGTTAATTGTAGATTGCACAGGTTAAAACCAGGAGAAAAAAAATCTATCTAAAAAGAACAATTTGCCAGGACCAGAGATCCTAGCAAGGAACTAGGTCCTTACTAGGCAGAAAAAAATTGGATTTTTGACTTACCGTGAAATCCATTTCTCTGATGTTCTTTGACAGACACAGCTCCTTGACCATTGGGTTATACTGCCCCCTACAGGAGTAGGAAACCAGGCAGGAAAAAGCTTGACTACACCTATGGGGCAGTCCTATACTCTTCTATAGGCACTCAGTTTTTATCTGCCTAGTTCCTTGCTGGGATCTCTGGCCCTGGCAATTTTTTTCCTTTTAAATGGAACTTTTTCCTATCTTTGTTATTTTGTTCCTGTGAGAATCTACAATCAACTGCCGGATGGGGCGACGAACTGGATGATCAATATCCAGAGGGTCCCCCCCAGTCTGGACAGCAAGCACATGCAGGCCTTAGCTTTGCACTAGGTGGGCCGCGACATAGCCCCACTGGATGAGGGGCTGGCCTGAGAGTTAAAAGTCTCGTGAGGGCACATACAACCTGGTCTCGGCCTGAGTCGCAGCGTTCCTCCTGGCAGACAGCTCTCCCAATTCCGATGGAGCGGTGGTCTGTCAGAAGTGGTACCCACCTTGTTCGTGGTCAGTCGGACCCCTGGATTGTTACCACCTCATCTGCCCACACCCCCCCTCCCCCACGTAGTCAAGAAGATGAGGAGCTGTGTCTGTCAATGAACATACCAAGATCGACATACCAAGACTGGCGAGGCCAGTCTGCGACGACCAGAATTCTTTCTGCCTCGATCCTGCACAGTCTTGGCAGATGTTTGAGAGGGGGGGGGGGGGGAGGCATAAGTCAGACGATATGGACTCCAAGGGGCCACTAAGGCATCTGTGGCGTCGGCTAGAGGATCCCGAGACTCTGCCACAGACCTCTGTACCTTCCTGTTGAGACAAGATACCAACAGGTCCACAACTGATAAAACCCCTCAGGGTGAAGTGACCATTCCCCTTGTCCAGCGCCTGTCGACTGATGTAATACGCTTGCCAATTTTCCACCCCTGGGATGTGTACAGCAGAGAGGGCTGGAACGAATCTTTCTGCCCACCTTAGAATACTGGCTACTTCCTTAGCCGCCAGGGCACTTCTTGTGCCCCTTGGTAATTGAGATAGGCCACGGCTGTGGCATTGTCCAATTGAATGCGTACCAGACACCCCTGAAGACGAGTTGTCCAATGATCCAGACAAAGTCTGATTGCTTGGAGTTCCAATACATTGATCGGCATTCTGAACTCAGACCCCCTGAGCACAATTCTGTGCCGAGGACGCCTCCCTACCCCGGACAGGCTGGCATCCGCGCTGACAACCGTCCAGTACAGGGGGAGAAGGGATTTTCCCTGTCAAAGTGCAAGTGAATGAAGCCATCAGATCAGGGACCCTCTCGTACCCCGGCTCAACAGGATCAGTTTGTCTAGAGACTGGGGATTCTTGTCCCATTTCACCAGGATCTCTTTTTGCAGAGATCTCATGTGGAACTGTGCAAATGGAATCACCTCGAAGGTAGACATCATCAGGCCCAGAACTCGCATGCAAGCCTGGAGAGAGGACTGTCTGCTGGACAACAAGCTGAATTGCCTCCTGCAATTTCTGGTCTTTTTCCAGATGAAGAAAACACTTCAGAGTCAGACCCAGATAGCCCAGTTGTGTGGATGGAACCAGAGCAGAATTCCAAAGGTTCAGAATTCAACCGAACTCCCTCAGAGTTCGCAGAGTAATCTCCAAGTTGTGCATCAGAGCAGTCAGAGACTCCGCTCGCAGAAGATCATCCAGTTACCCCAGTACCACGATCACCCGCTGACGCAACAATGCTAGTACCGGGGACAACACTTTAGTGAAGGCCCGAGGAGCGGAGGCGAGACCAAAGGGTAATGCCACAAACTGATAATGCTCCTCACAAACAGCAAAGCAGAGGAAGCGCTAGTGACAGGCACATATTGGACTGTGAAGGACCGGCACATATTGGACTGTGAAGGTAGGCGTCCTTGATGTCGATAGAAACGAGAAAATCCCCCTGATGTAGGGACGCCACTACTGTGCGAATGGACTCCATTTAGAACTTCTGTACCTGCACAAAGCAGTTTAGTGCCTTGAGGTCCAGAATTGGACATATCTTGTCTTCCTTCCTGGGAACTGTGAACAGGTTTGAGTAAAACCCCTGAAAATGTTCCGAAGTCAGAACCGGGACAATTACCTCTTGAAGTAACAAATCTTGCACTGCCCCAAAGAGACCCCGTAAGCTATCTGGGGACAAGCGCAGGTTGGAAGGGAAGAACCTTTCCAGAGGATAAGACCGAAACTCGATCTTGTAGATGGACTGAATGACTTTGTGGACCCATTTGTCCTGTACCAGGGAGGCCTACAGGTCCAGAAACCAGCGAAGATGTCCCCCCCACCCCAAATACGGGTGAGGCCGCCCCTTCATGCAGAGGAAGCCTTGTCTGCAAGTCTAAAGGGGCCGCTCGTGGCTTGCCAGACCCATTCCTCTTGGGACCTCTGGTGGAGGCCCTGAAGGGCTTAGATCCCTTGTCTTGAGACCCTGAGGGACAAAAACGCCTTCTAGAAGAATGAGAAGAATGGGGCTCCTTGCCCTTGGAAGACTGCAGGAGGAGAGTACTCTTCCCCCCTGTGAGGCCCTTCATTATGTCATCCAAGGAAGCTCCAAACAGGCGATCCCCCATTAATGGAAGATCGGATAAGGCCTTCTTAGAAGTCCGATCCGCAGACCAGCATTTCAGCCAGATAATACGCCGAAGGACCACTGCTGAGACAGACAGTCTAGAATTCAAAGGACCCAAATTCAAAGAGGCATCACAGATAAACTGTAGCCCCTGGACCAACTGATCTGCCAGCTCCGCAAAGGCAGGGGAAAGCTGTTCCCCCTCCAGATTCTGGCGTAAATGTTTAGCCCACTCTGTCAGAGTTTGCAACACCAGGGCAATAGTAAATACCGGCCTAAGTGCCGAACCAACCACAGTGAACATATGGCGGGCCAGAGCCTCCGACCTCTTATTGGCCGGATCTTTAAAGGCCGGGGACTCATCAACCAGAATTACGGGGGCTTTATTTAACCTGGACACCAGCGAGTCTACTACAGGTGGGACCGTCCACTTTTTAAGCAGGGAATCCTCATAAGGACACAGCATCGCAAAACGCATGGACCGATGCTTTTTGGGCAACCTCACTGTTTTGTGACAATATTATCAAAGTAAGCGGGAAAGGAGGACACCCTTGCTGCCTTGGAGGGCCTGTGGATGCCAAAAGGGACCGGCGCCTCTGACGCAGCATCAGCCACATCCTCCATCTTTAGAGTTTCACGCACTGACACAATCAGCGCATCCACCAGCGCCTTTTCATGTGTGGCTAGGGGAGCAGAGGAATTATCCTCACTATCTGAGCACACAGGATGCGTGGACAGAGACCCAGAAGGGTAACTCGCATCAGATCCAGGATCTGATGAGACAGATAAAGCAGGTGAAGGCGGGGGATGCTTTTTTCTAGCCCATTTTCCCAGGACCAAATCCACCTTGGACACGAAGGACTCCAGGACCGCCGCCAGTAAAGTCAGGGATTGTTGGGACCCGAGGGCCCGGCAGCCTCTGCAAGGGGATCAGGTGGGGAAATGTGCTCCAGGGACTCAGTTAGTGAAGAGGGGGTGGGCAGATGGAGGGTAACAAGTCCGCAGAGGACCACCGAGAAAAAAGGGAGGGGCGCTGCATGGGAAGGAGGGGAACCCGGGGGTCCACCCCAAAACCATAGCAGGAACACGGTGGGCACCACTTCTGACAGACCACCGCTCTGTCGGAATGGGGAGGGCTGTCGGCCACGCTGCGACTCAGGCCAAGGTCAGGTCGTATGCGCCCTCTCGAGACGTTTAACTCTCAGGCCGGCCCCTCGTCCACTGGGGCTATGTCGCGGCCCACCTAGCGTGGAGCTGAGAGCCTAGCGTGGAGCTGAGGCCTGCGCGCGCTCACTGGCCAGACTGAGGGGACCCCTCTGGATCTAGATTATCCAGTTTGTCGCCCAGTCCGGCGGTTGATTGTAGATTCCCACGGGAACAAAATAAAGTTAGGAAAAAGTTGAATAAAAAAGGAAAAAATTTGCCAGGACCAGAGATCCCAGCAAGGAACTAGGTCCTTACTCCAGACTAGACAGGAAAAATGTGCTTATAGCTGAGTGGGACTATGGGACTGTCCCATAGGCGTAGTCAAACTTTTTCCTGCCTAGTGTCCCACTCCTGTAGGGGGCAGTATAACCTAATGGTAAAGAAGACAAGGAGCTGTGTCTGTCAATGAACGAAAGCGAAAACTGAGTTCCTATAGCAGAGAGAGGGAGTATACCCCCTGGGACTGCCAATAGGCGTAGCCAGACTTTTTTTCTGCCTGGTGTCCTACTCCTGCAGGGGGGCAATATAACACAATGGTTAAGAAGACCAGGAGCTGTGTCCAGCAATGAACGAAAGAGAAATTCAATTTTGTCCCCCGCCGGCTGATGAAGAATAAAATGTTAATTTTTCTGGGAGATAAGCAAAGTATTACCTTATCATCCCACAGTAGCAGGCAGTCCAGTACTTCCCTTTCCAGTACTGGGCTCTTTTATATCATCATGTATAATGCAGGACCAGGGATGGTTGCTGATTCTGCATTGTACATTGGCAAGAGGGGCAGCAATAAGTTGGATACTAGGAAAAAGTGCGGTCCTGGGGAACCGGATGTCACCACCAGAACAGTTTGTGAGGAAGACTGCAAGTCCCTGCATTAAAATGTTACTAAACCCAGGACCCTGCATTTACTATATCTGGTCTCCCACAGTACATGGAAATGCACTAGTTTTAGTAAATATAAACTGCTAAATACCTTTTCTCATCAGCAGTTAGAGCAGTCTTGTGACTTCTATCAGACTGTGCTATGAGACTGCAAGACCCCTGACCCTCTGTCTACATAGTACTGAATGGCCCTGTGCTGATCACATGTACCCTCCCAAGAAAAAAAACTCTCTAGCAATACACACCAAATTGAGCATGTGCAGCCTGACTCTATAGACTCTGTTATCAAGGGTCAGTGGAAGGAGGGGAGGATCAGAGAAGACAGCATCAAACAGCCTTTTTACACAATGCAGAGGATTAACCCCTTAAGATCCACAGTGAGTATAACAAGCCTGCTTTAGTGCATATACACACTGATTTTACTGTTGTAGGTTTTGTAACAAAGTAATACTCGGTTTTATCTGCTACTCTACAAAACCAAGCATTGTTTTGTTCATCTGGTGGGGAGACCCATTTTTTTGTTTAACTCTGACAAAACTTGGGCTTTAATTTGTAAATTGCTTTTCCATGCTTTGTAGCAGAAGCTGCTGTGCTTTTGGAAATGGGACCACTTATATAAATATATTTGAAACCCTATCACTGTTCAGATTAAGGTGTATATTTTTCATTACTTATGTATTTTTACATAGAGATTGGCTGGGCCCTCCAATGTCAACATGTACAATTCAGGATTATATTTGGGGGGGGGAAGCTGATCTGTCTTAAAAAAAAAAAAAAGGAACTCTTAAACCATTGTTTGGTATCATAAGTAATGTGTTATTGACAAATCAACAGGCCCAAAGCTGAAGCATTAAGAAAAAAAAAAAAAAACAACTGTAACTGCTTAAAAAGTGTGAGCTGTAGTTTGGCTTCAACTAGTGGACCTAAATCTGTTGCAAACAACTACAAATGCTGCTGTCCAAAGATTCTTCTGTTGTTCCTTCATCCAGGGTGTAGGCACCCTATGACAAGAGTTGTGTTACTGGCCGGATTACCAGGTGAAAACAGAGGGGAAAAAAATCGGAACCCCCCCCAAAAAAAAAAAAAAAAACGAACGCAACCACCATAATACATTAAATGTTTGGTTTTCTCTTTAAATATGTATGTGAATATATTGGGGATACCTTTTATACTATACAGGTTGTTAAAGAACCCCAATTCACATTTTACAGGTTTATTCTTCCAAGTCACCAAGGAATCCAATACACATACACTAAGATTTGTACAAAAACAACACACTGTTGTGTACATGAGTGGGGTAATGTCATAAGGCCTGTACATATAAACTTTTATGGAACTATTCAAGATGTCCTTCCTAGCTGCCCTTCTACTTTCTACAGTGATTTTTGGCCTGCCGTTAGACATATTTTCCAAAGAACTGTCTCAGCTCTTACTTTCAGACTATTTGTCATATTAGGGTGGACTGCAAATCATACTGTATACCATGGAAACTGTTTAGCAGATGATTTAAAGGATACGTTCACCTTTTAAAAAAATAAATAAATAAAAAGCACAAGTAGAAAAATATGCATTTACTTTTTTTTTTTTTTTTTTTTTTTTTTTTTAGGAGCCTGGAAAGCATTGCATCAGCGATCAGAACAGGCAGGCAGTTTCACACTGATAAAAAGAATCAATGAACTATCGCAGTGCTCAACAGCACCATGGTAGTTCATTCATAACTACAAGCCGACAACCGCAACGGCTGTTGGTATTTCTAGTTTATTCAGACATGGCCATATGTGTGCGGAGCCCCGCACAGCCGTCCTCCTTTCAAAAAGTGACAGCTGGTACGGGGAATTTCTGCCATACTGATGTCACACAGATTGATAAGCCACTGCAGGAGCGGGAACATGGTACATGTTCAACCCTAAAAAATGGCTGGAACATGGAAGGGGTTCCCGAAGCTGAATTTATCCTTTAAGAGGCAATATCTCCAGTTTTTGAACAAAGGCGAAAGAACTGTTTAATGACATTTCAATGGTATACAGACCTGCATATATTTTATCTGCCTTTTAACAGAAGAACGACACATCAAAATGGATACCATCATCTGTCACTTGTCCAAATCCCTGTTCTTCATGTACTTGTACAAGTCTTTCTGCAACTTTTACTATATTGCATTTAACCTCCCTGGCGGTAATCCCGAGTGGGGCTCGGGATTAATTTTCAGTACCAAAAGCGGTAACCCCGAGCCACACACGGGGTTACCCTATAGTTAAACTTACTTCCCTACAATCACCTGATGTCCTTCCGCTGTGTCCTCCGGGGGGGGGGGGTCAGAACCCGGTGGGAAATTAATAAAAAGTACACAAAACATGACATCATACATTTTAACCTGTTAGGATTACATTACTGTATCAAACCATTTCACCTCAGTTTTGTCCCTAGTGCTTTGTCCAGTGCCCTGTCTGAATTTTATATTTTATTCCTTTTATTTTTATTAATAAATTAATTAAATTATTTATTAAAAATTATTAACTTTTTTCACTTTTACTGTTTTTTTAAGATTTACAGGCCTACAATATAAAACAACAGATTTTCATGCAAAACAATGTACCGCTTTGACATTCAAAAATACTGACAATCAGACCGCCAGGGAGATTAAAATGCTGAAATAAATATGTTTTAAAAGATTATCTGGCATGACTGCTCATCTTACATATTTCAGATGTTGTAACAACATCAAAATTGTCTAATAGTGTCATACTTACTATACACAATTTCCAGAAGCAGTTTGTTTACACCAGTTATTAAAGAATAAGGTACACTAAATTTAAGATAAAGTGCACTTTTTATCCCTTTGTCGTGACCACACTGAACCAACCCTCCCCCTCCACATTTGCTTACTTACCTCGATCCTGTGGAAACAGCCTCTGACATTTGTGTATATCCAGCAATGCAAGTCTAGCTGTTCTGGCTGCACCTGCACATTACAGCCCTATAGATCTCTATGGAGCGGTTTCTTGAGGTCAGAGACAAAAGGGAGCCAACTCTATAGAAGTCTATGGGGATATAATGTGCAGCATAGCCAGAATGTAAACCATCACACGAGGCTGCGGCCATTAGATCGAGATAAGAGTGCATCTGTAAAGGCAGGAGAGTAAGTTAGGTTAAGGCAAAATAGATATCTGCATTTGGTGGTACAGTTCACTTATCCATTAAAGTAGAAGTCCATTCAAAAGCTAACTAAGCTTAAACCTAGTCCCCCTATTCTGAGTCGTATGTGAACTAATCCTGTAAAGGAAAAAGTACACACTTTCCCAATCTAAGGGTGCTCTGGTATGGTCACTTGATTTCCCCAGCGGCTGTCTTTAGGGGAGAGGAGAAAGCAGCGCCAGCAGCTGCAAAACCTGGGTAGTATCATTACCCATAGACTTACTGTAGGACATTCATGGTCCACTGTTCCCCTCTACACTGAAGCCAGTGCTGGGAGCTGATCACATCATCTTAGAAAGGGGGTGTGAGTGGGTTTAGGTTTAGTTAGCTTTTGACTGGACTTCTACTTTAAGCAGATCAAAAAAGAACAGTGGAGTGTATTGAGGGGTTTAGAGAGAGGGGGAGGGGGGGGGGGGGGAGATCAGGAAGATTTTTGCAAAAAGTTCAGCTTGCACTTTAATGTACATCTATAGCTAAAAATGTATTTTTTTAGTATTGGGCAGGGTGTGACTTAGCTGCGTCCCATTGGAGAAATTTCTCATCACTTGAAACATTGACATTTTTGAATAATATAGGGTTTGTCAAATTTGGAGCAATATATTTACTCAAACACTGCAATTTGTCATAATTAACATTCATTGTATTTCAAATTCAATGCTGAATACAGATTTATTCTAGTAACCAATTCATTAGAACATGAATGATACGTACTTTATGTACAAAAATGTCTATTTGTTTTTATAGCATTTAGAGGCAGTAAAAGTTTGTACCTTTCTGACATACAATGCACCACATTTTTAGTTTTTTTTTTTTTTCATACCAGCACATTATATATTCTGTGAGATTGTTTTTTTGGTCTCTCAACACCACACTTTAGTTTTGCCCAAAGGTTTTCTTTTAGGTCTGGGCTGTTTCCCGCACAGTCAGAAAACTTTAATATGATGCAATGAAAACAAGTCCTTTACAACCCTGGCAGTATGGCAAGAAGCATTATGGAAACAAAATTCACGTGAAGTGTGCAGGCTAACTCCGCTCAAGGATGTATAAAGCTGCACTTCTTAACCTTTTTGTTTTTAGTCACAGCACCCTTTAAAAGTATGAAAATTTTTGGAGGTACCTAAGGTGAATAGGATCTTGTTCTTCAGGATAAATTGCACCTTCATTTAGTGTACTTCTTAATGGATTTCTCCTGATTATTTGTTTAAAAAAAAAAAAAAAAGAATATAGTGGCCCAATATAGTAACACCCCCCCCCCCCCCTACAAACTTTCTTTTTTTTTAACTGTATATATTTTATGCCATTGCCATGATCTGCCACCTGATGTGCAACAATACGTCTGTGTATTAATGGTTATTTCTACCTGTAGTTGCACCATGAAACAATAGCGCACATTAAAGGTTCCCCTCCAACCTAAACACACTAAAACTACAATCTAAAACATTTTTTTTGTACCTAAAACACACAGACACTAACCTAGATTAAGCCCTGATCTATTTTAGCTTTTTTTTTTTTTATAATAAAAGACTTCTCCTCTAGCAATTGACCATCACAGTGGTCATGTGACCAGAAACCACTTCCAATCGCTTCCATCAGCTCAGTCTCTTGTCCTTGCGAGGTGCACAATACTGCGTGCTCCCTGCACAAACACATGCCGTATTATACATTGTTTAAATGTTTTTAAACATTAAATGCTGTAAATGACTGATGCTTTCAAAAATAGGATGTGTTAATAGTATACTTTTATTAACAAAAGAATAAATGAACAGAAGAGAAATCCAAATCAATATTTGCTGCGACTACCCTTTGCCTTCAAAACAGCATCATTGCTTCCATTCTACTAAGTACACTTGCACAGCGGTTTTAAAGGAACTCGGCAGGTAGCTTGTTCCAAACATCTTGGAGAACTAACCACAGATCTTCTGTGGATGTAGGATGCCTCAAATCCTTTTGTCTCTTCATGTAATCCCAGACAGACTTGATGTTGAGATCAGGACTTTGTGTGGACCAAACCATCACTTCCAGGACTCCTTGTTCTTTACGCTGAAGATAGGTCTTGACAGTGGCTGTGTTTGGGGTCATTGTCCTGCTGCAGAATAAACGTGGGGCCAATCACACGCTTTGCTAATGGCCTGGCATGATGGGTAAGCATCTGCCTGTATTTCTCAGCATTGAGGACACCATTGATCCTGACCAAATCTTCAACTCCACTTCTGCAACTCCATTTGCAGAAATGCAGTTTAAAACTTGTAAGGAACCTCCACCATGCTTCACTGTGGTCTCTAGCCCTTCGGCAAACAAACTGCCTCCTGCTACAGCCAAATATTTCAGAATTTGGTTCATCAGTCCAGAGCCCCTGCTGCCATTTTTCTGCATCTTAGTTCCTATGTTTCCATGCATAGTTAAGTCACTTAACGTTGTTTCCACATTGGAGGTATGGCTTTTTGGCCGCAATTCTTCCATGAAGTCCACTTCTGGCTAGATTTCCCTGGACAGTAGTTGGGTGTACCTGGGTCCCACTGAATTCTGCCACGTCTGTGCCGATGGCACTGCTGAAATCTTTTAATGTTGAAGGGAAGTAACGATGATGGGTCTTCAGTCTTGTGTACTTTTTTAAGTATCCACAACCCAACCTTAGTAGCAGAGCTTGGCTGTTCCTCACCTAGTTTTAAGCCTCCTACACAGCTTTCTCTGTTAATAACTGTTTTAACCTACATATGAAATTGATGATCATTAGCACCTGCTTGGTATAATCGGTAATCATAAACCTGACATTCTACAAAATCCCTTACTTTGTGCAAGAGTACAAAGTGTGCAAGTGTAAGAATTTGTTGGTTTGAAGCCAAAGGGTTGTCACACCAAATATTGATCTGATTTAGATTTTTTTTTTTTTTTTTCAATTTTCTCAGTGCAAATTAATAAAAAGAATTAAAATTAATTTTTTTGAAATCATTTTTGTTTTACAGCATTTTTCTAATATTCGCCTAAAACGTTTGCACAGTACCATATGTAGCACAACAGAAGACGTTGCATAATGTGTTAGGTTGTCGTCTGTAGTGCCGTAGTTTGTAGGCACCCATAATAAACACAGATGACACCCTGGCTGAGAAAAGCTGGTATAAAAGGACTGGTTTTCATTCCATCATAGTCTTATTTAACACCCAGAAAACCGTCTGGGCCTCAACTTTACTGAAAGCATGGTGTTGGAAAAGAAAGACCAAGAAACAAATAAAAAATTATAGAACCTATAAGAATTATATATATATATATATATATATATATATATATATATATATATATATATATATTTTATTATTTATTTATTTTTTAAATTATGGTATCCTATTACTACACCAGAAAAAATCAAAAATGTAGTGCATTTTACACCAGAAAGGTGCAAACCTGGTATTGCTTCTAAAGGTTATCCAAAACTTTTTTTTTTTTTGTACAAAAAAGCATGTTCCATTTCTGTTTGAATAAATATTAACATATTTAATATATTAGTAATATCAATATAACAGTATTCAGCATTACATTTGGAATAAAATACATTTCAGAACTTTGTAGAATAAAATAAGTGTCCAGAACTTTGGCCATCAGTGTACTTTAAAGCAGCGCAAATCCGTTAAATGCCATTATCCCCAAAGACTACACAAATAGCAAAATTAGATTGCCTTACAAGAAGAAAATAGCACTGCAGAGCATGTATTTTACATTACTGCAACTGGATAGTGTAAACTTGGCCTAATTCAAATACATGGCTGCTGTCTACACTGCTGGTGATGACTGTTTACATAGTGAAAACAAATCCATTTTGAGGCCTGGTTTACACTGGTGCGATTTTTGTTGTGACTCGAGTCACACAGAATCCCATGACAATGGAAATCACATGGTTTTCAATGTGGCCATACACATCAATGCGACTCAGCATGAAGCGATTTTGGAAAAGGTTTCTGCACTACTTTGGTGCAATTCCAAGGCGATTTTGACCCCAGACCTCAATGCAAATGCACAGAAAATGCATAAACATGCAATTCTGATGTGAGATTGGAAGAGATTTCATTTTTTTACCCTAAGCTCACTTCCCAGGCAAATCCTTGATCCTGCAAAGGTAGTAACAGTAGTATACCCAAACCATCAAATCGCATCACACTAGTGTGAACCAAGACTAAAGTTCCTTTCACACAGGTGTCATCTATTTAGTCACATTTTTGCTAATTAAAACCAAATTAAGTTTATCTCCGTTTTCACATCTGTTTAAATAAGTTTACATCAGCCTACATCCCTTTTTTGGATTAGTGATTTCTTTTTTTTTTAGTTGTAGCAGAAACCAATCCTAATGAATCAAAAGTATAAACAAAAAAATGTTTCTTGCCTAAAAACGGACATAAACGTAACTGATGTAAACAGACGTTTACATTTTGCCATCTTTCTAGACCGAGCCTTGTCCTGTTTAAAAAAACAGACCTGAACGGACATGGATGTAAAAGGATGATTGTCCCCATTTACATCCGCCCACCTATACACATAATTTTGGTTCAGTCTGAATCTGTCTGAAAATCTGACAGAGGGATCCAGACTGAACGCATGTGTGAAAGGGCCAAAAGATAACCTGTAGACCACATGAATAGAAACAATTATTTAGAAATGGTCAAGAGATACTCAGAGATAATGTACCAAGAACTCTTCATTGTCCAGGCTGATTAATGCCGGTTTATGTGGATCAAACCTATTTGTCAGCTACTTATCAAAGTATAATAATATTTATAATGTTAATAGTATAAGATGTGCACATTTATTTTACAGATTATGGAGCTTTCCTGTTCAGGAGATTCTGGACAACAGCAGGCATTTCATTTCTTTGATGTGTACGATATTTACATTAAACAAGTTTAACTATACCATCCAGAAAGTTCAGGAATAAGCCTTGGACTTTGGAATTCAACAGATTTACAGCCTCCAGGTTCATTCTACTGTTTCTTATAAGAAATGGAAATGAAATGTAATCAGTACCATAAATTTCAAGTGTTCTGGCAAAAAAAGTTCCAGCATAATAAACTGGCCAGATGTGAGGGCCGGCCTGGGGAAAGTATTTTTCTCCTCTTTTTTTTTATAAAAGTACCCTGCTACCTTTATAATAAGAAAAAAAAAAATTGTTGGTGCAATTTTAGAGAAATACACAGATTATAAAAGGGTGTCTAAACTCAAAAAATTGGATTTTTGACTTACCATCAAATCAATTTCTCTGATGTTCATTGACAGACACAGCTCCTCATCTTATTGACTACTTGGGTTATGCTGCCCCCTAGAGGAGGACACTAGACAAGGAAAAAAAAAAAAACCTTAACTATGCCCATAGAGCAGTCCCAGGAGGTATACTCCCACACTCTGCTATAGGTTTTTCCTTCTGACAACTGCTTGTAACAAAACCGAGTACCTATAGCAGAGAGTGGTAGTATACCCCCTGGGACTGCCCATAGGCGTAGTCCAGTTTTTCCCTGCCTAGTGTCCTATGGCTTGCGGCCAAAGGAAGAAACCACAGATGCCAACACACATAAAACTTTGTGAAAGTGTGCACAGATGACCAGGTAGCCGCCTTGCAAACCTGCATCACTGACGCCTGATGGTGGAAGGCCCAGGCGGTACCAAGTGCCCGAGTAGAGTGCACCTTTACAGGAAAAGGAGGAACCTTACCCTTAATGGAATAAGCCTGAACCACAGTCTGTCTGATCCATCTGGAAATGGTTGCAACAGAAGCAGCCAATCCTTTGCAAGGTCCAGCCCTGAGGACAAATAGGGAGTCTGACTTTCTAAAAGACTCTGTAGCTGCCAGGTACACCCTAATTGCCTAGACCACATCCAAGGCAATTTCCTAAGGATGCTTACGCCTGGGACACAGGGAGGGCAACACAATGTCTTCATTCAAATGAAAATCAGAGACGACCTTTGGAAGGAACGACGGACATGGACGAAGAACCACCTTATCCCTGCGAACCACCAGGCAAGGCGCACAAGACAGAGCCGCCAGGCGACCTTCTGGGACAATGTAAGCAGGGGAACCTCCCAAATGTTTTCAAAGGGAGGCTTCTGGAGAACTGACCACACCAAATTGAGGTCCCACGGCGGCAATGGAGACCGCGATGGAGGAACCAAATGTCTCTCTCTCTGGAGAAAGGTATGCACCAAGGAGTGTGTGGTCAACAGACGTTGAAAGAAAACCGCCAAAGCTGAAACCTGCCCCTGATGGTACTCAAGGCCCGGTGCTGCTCAACCCCTCGGAGGAAGGCTAAGATCAGAGTCACCGAAAAGGAGCGAGGGTGAACCCTGAGGGATTCACACCATGCAATGTACGTCTTCCAAATACAATGGTAAATCTTCCTATTAGTAGATTTTCTAGCTTTTAAGTGTAGGAATCACAGACTCAGATTAACCTCTATCCTTCAGCACCTGGCTTTCAACAGCAAGGCTGTCAAAGCCAGCGACTGTAAAGCGGGATGGAAGATTGGCCCTTGTGACAAGAGATCTTCCTGAGAGGAAGTCCCCAAGGGGAATCGGCGACCAGCCACACCAGATCAGCGCACCAAAACTGGAGAGGCCGGTCTAGAGCCACTAGGACGACCGGAATACCGTCTGCCTCAATCAGGCACAGAAGTGTCGGCAGAAGCTTGAGAGGAGAAAAAGCATAAATCAGACGATACAGACTCCAAAGAGCCACTAATTAGTCTGTGGCATTGGCTAGAGGATCCCGGGACCGTGCCACAAACCTCTGCACTTTCCTGTTGAGGTGAGAGGCCAACAGATCCACCTCGGGAGAACCTCATCTGAGACAACTGATGAAACACCTCCGGATGAAGTGACCGTTTCCCCTGGTCCAATGCCTGTCGACTGAGGTATTATGCCTGCCAATTTTTTTTTCATCCCTGGAATGTGCACAGCAGAGAGGGCTGGAACGAACTGTCCTGCCCACCTTAGAATGCTGGCTACTTCCTGAGCCGCCAGGACACTTCTCGCGCCCCCTTGGTGATTGACATAGGCCACGGCATTGTCCGACTGAATCTGTACCGGACACCCCTGGAGACGACATGTCCAATGATCCAAAGTCTGATCGCCAGTACATGGATCAGTAGCCTGGACTTTTCCAGAGTCCAGACCCCCTGAGCACAATGTGCCAAGGAGGCGGTCTGTGGTGACAACCGCCCAGTAAATGGGGAAGAAACGATTTGCGCAGACAACGTGGCGGAGAACGAAGCCACCAAACCAGGGACCCCCTCATACTCCGGCTCAACAGGAACCAATTGTCTAGAGACTGAGGATACTTGTTCCATTCCACCAGAATCTTTTTGCAGAGATCACTTGTGGAACTGCAAACAGAACCACCTTGAAGGTACACACCATCGGGCCCAGTACCCGCATGCAAGACCGAAGAGATGACCATCTGCTGGACAGCAGAAGCTGAATTGCCTCCTGCAATTTCTGAAGTTTTTCCAAAGAAACACTCTGGCTGGGGCCAAATCCAGAGTCGGACCCAGATAGTCCAGGCTTGTGGACAGAACCAGAGTAGACTTCTGAAGATTCTGAATCCAAAACGTACATTCCATGTAGGAACCGGTACAATCACCCCTTGAAGTAACAGGTCTTGCACTGCCCCAAAGAGATCCCCTGATCTGGGGACAAGTGCAGGTTGGAAGGGAAGAACCTGTCCAGAGGACATGATTGAAACTAGATCTTGTAGCAGGAGGTAATGACTTTGTGGACCCACTTGTCTTATCAGGGAGGTCCACGGATCCGGAAACCCGCAAAAACTTCCCTCCATCCCAGATACGGTAGAGGGTGCCACTTCATGCAGGGGAAGCCTTGTCCGCAGGTCTGGCAGAACCGGCTTGTCGGACCAGGTCCTCTTATAAGCCCTGGGCTGAGGCTCTGAAGGGCTTAGATCCCTTGTCTTGAAACCCTGAGGGATGAAAAGACCTCATGTGAGCCAAAAAGAAAGGCCCCCATCTGCGACGAGACTCCTTACCCTGGGAAGCCTGAGGAAGACTAGTACTCTTTCCCCAGAGAGGCCTCTGATGATGTCATCCAAGGAAGCTCCAAACAGGCGATAGCCCACAAACGGAAAATTGGATAAGGCCTATTAGAAGGCCTGGCAGACCAGCATTTCAACCAGATAATGCGCCGCAGGACCACCGTTGACAGACAGTCTAGAAAACAAGGAGTCAGACAAACTGTAGCCCTTGGGGCCAACTGATCAGAGCAGTGGGAAGCTGTTCCCCCCTCCAGGTCCCGGCATAGAAGTTTTTCCCACTCTGTCATAGCTTGCGACACCAGGGCAATAGTAAATACCGGCCTAAGTGCTGAACCAGCCACAGTGAACATATGGCGGGTCAAGGCCTCCGACCTATCAGCTGGATCTGAGAAGACCGGGGACTTCAACTGGGATTACGGTGGCTTTATTCAACCTGGAAACAGGCGAGTCAACTACAGGAGGAACCGTCCATTTTTTAAGGAGGGAATCCTCACAGGGGTATCGCATTGCAAAACGCTTAGGGAATGCAAAGGTGCGTTTTGGGCAGCCCCGCTGTTTTGTGACAATATTGCCAAAGAAGGCACGCTCCCCGCCGCCCCCAGCGCCAGCTCAACACCCCAGACCACCTAAAAAGGTATGTCTACCCGGGGGGGGGGGGGATTGGGCAGATGGGGGGGCCAGAGGGCCTGCAGAAGACCATCGAGAAAGGGGAGAACACTGACTGGGAGGGGACCAGGGGTCCAACCATCCCAGGGAGGGGCCCACGTCCACCCCAAAACCCTCCAGGGGTAGAGGGGGGACAGTTCCTTACACCAGGAACAGGGTGGGCACCACCGTAATGTGGGTGCTGCCAGCCAGGAAGAAACACTGCTACTCAGGCCGTAGCCCGTTCTTATGCGCCCTCGTGAGACATTTAACTCGCAGGCCATTCCCCGTCCAGTGGGACTAGGTTTCGGCTAACCTAGCGCAGAGCTGCGGTCTGCACAAGCTCGCTGGCTATACTGAGGGGACCGTCTGGATCTAGATTATCCAGTTTGTCGCCCAGTCCAGCAGTTGATTGTAGATCTCACAGGAACAAAATAGAGAGGAAAAAGATTCTATTTAAAAAGAAAAAAAAAATGCCAGGACCAGAGATCCCAGCAAGGAACTAGGTCCTTATTACTGACTAGGCAGGAAAAAAAAAAAAAAAGTAGAGTACCTATAGCAGGGAGTGGGAGTATACCCCCTGGGACTGGCCCATATGCGTAGTCAAGTTTTTGCCTGCCTAATGTCCTACTCCTGTAAGGGGCAGCATAACCCACGCTGTCAAGAAGATGAGGAGCTGTGTCCGTTAATTAACGAAAGAGAAACATACATACACTATATATATATATATATATATATATATATATATATATATATATATATATATATATATATATTTTTTTTTTTTTTCATTACTTCAATGTAGTGTATGTAATGGGTTTTTCCTTTATTTTCACTTGGTAATACTGCCAGTAACACACTTTTTATGCTAGGGTGATGAAGTTGATTCACTGTATTAGATGAGCAGCATTGTCACCCTGGGACAGAAAGTGTGTTTGAAATACAGAACACCTTTCCCCTTTCGTCATCTTTAAAAATATGGGGGAGGTTTTCTGTAGTTTACAGAAGTGGACAGGGCAGTGCTGATAACTTTCCTTTAGGTAACATTGCAGAGTGCACAGGACCTTCCTGGATTTCAGGCAACATCAATTTCTTTGCAACGAACAGACATAACAAAATGCATTCAATAGTAAATTTAACAGACCAAAAACGGAGAAAACGAAAGGTTAATCGTTAGGGAATACATACACGTTCATATCTTATGATAAAATATGTTTTTTTTAAGCCACCTCTGCTCTGAGTGTAAAGTCAATACATAGGCCAATGTGCAAAAGTCAAAGTGCATATTTCAGTTACATACAGACACAGCTGTATGAAGGCAATGTTGATAAGGAATGCTTAGGTTTTACCACACCCTACAACATATTCATTTTTTTTTTTTCAAAGAATTATTTCAGTGTATTTCAGGATTACCCAAAACAATGAAGATCAATAGTTACATTTAAAGATTCAACAACTTTTATAGTGAAAGCAGCTGTTCAATAATTAAAGTGGAAAATGATAGTAGATATTAGTGACTATTTTCTTGTTAACCCATTTCTTCATGCAGAACAAAACATTGATTCAATGGATGGATGTTTATTCCTGAAATATGTAAACATTTATATATGTACATACAATTATTACTTTGTATCATTTACAAGATAAGCTCTGAACCAAGCACCGCCAACAAGTAATCCATAACCCACCCCACTGCCAGGCTTCCCACACGCACCCACACATACCCACGTCTGCACACCACAGATGCTTTGACAACAAAATAAATCTCAGCCTTTAGACGGGCTGGGAAAGCACTAATGCTTGATAAATGTTTTATTTCTGTAAATTTAATTAGATTTTTCTATAGAAAAGAACCATTTTCTTTAATCTGTGTGTTATCCACTCTTCTGAGAAGTATCTTCTTGACACTTGGAGAAGTGTATAGTATTTGTAGTTCCATGCAGCAGCAAAATTTCACAAACAAGGCCTGCCACAGATCGATCTTTATCTAGACGGTCCGAAGTGTTTAAAAAAATACAAACAAAAATAACAAGAACTAAAAATAAATCGGATCAATCTGTGTCATTAAGATATTACTACAGGTGAGCAGTCTTCAGTTTTTCTCCTGTGTTATGGTCAGTCAGTAAGGACCCGGGGTTATTAAATAAAGTACAATACAGTCGTGCCCATTTATATGATGCCCAAAGGGTCAGCCTGCAGCGTGGGCTGTAGTAGCTGAGGCTGAAGTGGAGGAGGTAACTGCAGAGGGACTAGAGGTGTTGCTAGTTGTCCTGGACTGCCATGCTGTGCTGATGGAGAACTGGTAACGCTTGGAGAATCAAACACATCACCATCATAAAAGAAAAACTGGCACTGCTGAATAAATGTTTCTATGACAGATTGGTGGTTCTTAGTGGTTGAGAAGAACTCTTTGTTTTCAAAATCTGGACGCATAAGGGTAGGCCAGAAGCAAATGGATAGGTTGTCAGCAGTCATAAGGTTGGTTTTATTGTGTTGACTGACCCTGCAAAAAACAACAAAGAAACAGTGACCATCAACACTATTCAATACATGTAAATATGTATATGCAGAAGTGTCACAATAGCTTTCTAAAAAGCAGTGTAGAATGTTTGAGTTTCCTAGTTTTCAAGTTAGAATACAATGACATCCCTAGGTTTCTGTATGTGCATCAAAAAGGAGGGCACCATTGGAGGGAACAGCACAGGGGGATCTGGAGGGCACAGTGCACTTTTAAAAAAAACAGGAGAGGAGGGACGGCAGGGATCAGCGCTCTGCACTCAGGGCTGCAAGAGCCTGAACTAGTCAACAGCAAACCTGCACATAAAAGGGGCATGCTGTGGGGTGGGGAATGCATCTGCCTAGAACTAGCTATGCTTCCCAGCTTGAGAGCTCATGTGGCAAGACGCCTTAGTTCTTTCCTTCACGCTGCTCTAATGACTCCGGGAACCGTCCTACCATCCTATGACTGACAATCCGATTTGTCAGTTAGAGCAGCCTTTTTCAACCAGGGTGCCCATGCACACTGAGGTGCCTTGAGGTTTCTTCAGGGGTGCCTTGGCAAAATGCCTAAAAATTGCCCAAAAATTGTATACAAGCCAGCATGAGGATGAAGCCTGCCTATTAGCAGCACAAAGCCACAGGTTTTCATTTTGCACCATTACAGCCTTCTTGCTGCCGGCATCCTCACAACCAATGGAATAAGTTAATATGGAGGATGTCAATCGCCTGCATAGCATCCTTCTTCTTGTCTCCAGTGGGGTCACATTAGCTGAGTGATGGAGAAAAACTGAGGGAGAAGAGAAACATTGGAATACTAGTCAGTACCAGTTTGCAAAAATGTGTTTGCTTTGGAAGAATAAATCACCTCTAACATTGGGTGTCCTATGTGTGGATGTTGCTACATTATGTAAAACTATTAAAGTAGTTTTTACATTTTAGAATGGGGTGCCTCGAGACTGTCCATAAGTTTAAAGGGTGCCTCGACTGAAAAAAGGTTGAGAAACCCTGAGTTAGAGGATCGTAGGACGGTTCCCGGAGTCATTAGATACCAGCGTGGAGGTAGTGAGTAATCGGGGGAGCACATAGATCTTACTATTAATTTGTTGTAGCGCTGTTGATGTGTATTCTATGCGAGTGCTTTGGAACTCATTTTAAATAAACGTTTGAATGTGTTACAATATCACACTAGTGGAGCTTTTTTTCTTCCTGCATGTTACCTTTGAAGTGACCATTAGAGAAAAGGACAGGAGAGGATTAAGCCCATCTAGAGGATCCCATTAATGTTTTGTCCATCAGCGCTTATGCCCAACCATATAAATGGGGGGCATAAATATGTGGCGAGTGTCAATTTGATGAAAGCGGTAGTAGATGTCAAAATATTTTTGTGGGACTGTGCACTGATCACGAATATCCTTTTTTGGACGTTTTCATTTAATTTTTGAATTTTGGATTCTGTTATAGTACTCCGGTTTTGGAGTACTTTCTTTTAATTATTATTCATGTATTCTGTTTTTTGTGCTGCTAGTGGTTTTTCACATACCTTGGTGTTATTCACTATTGTTATATATCTTGATTTATCATAAGCAGCAGCATTCATTTAATTATTCACACATTAATATCTATATTGATATCTTAGCGCAAGGGATTTACATTTCTATATCACTTTATTGAGTTATATATATATATATATATATATATATATATATATATATATATATATATATATATATATATATATATATATATATGGATTTTTGTAAAATCTTACCGTAAAATCCTTTTCTCTTAAGCTCATTGACAGACGTAGTCCTCGTTGATACTAACAACTCGGGTTATGCTGCCCTCTACAGCTCTACAGGAGTAGGACTAGACAGGAAAGAAAACATTCTGGCCACACCCTAGGGGCAGTCCCAGAGGGTATATCCTCTCTCTCTGCTACAGCAAATCAGTTATGTCACAAAGCAGTGTTTAGAGAATTTAACCCAACCCAACTCAAAACAGAGGGGCGGGTACTACGTCTGTCAATGAGCTTAATAGAAAAGGATTTTACGGTAAGATTTTACAAAAATCCATTTTTCTCTGTCGCTCATTGACAGACGTAGTCCTCGTTGATACTAACAACTCAGGACGTCCCAAAGCAGTACCACAAATGAGGGGTGGGAAAATGGAAAACAAAAATCCAATCTAGAAGGCCCAACCGGTGCCAACTAGAAGTTCTCAAGGCTCATCGATCAAAGATGAGACTCAACAGAAATTCCAACAGAAAAAAACCCTCGAGGTAGACCACCGGTCTCCTCAAATTGCGGCCTGCAAAACATTGCGGCCAAATGAGGCATCCGCCGATGCCATCACATCAATTTTATAAAATTTTGTAAAGGTATGTACCGACGACTAAGTGGCCGCCTTACATACCTGGACCACTGACGCCTGATGGCGGAAGGCCCAGGAAGTACTGAGCGCTCGAGTGGAGTGCGCCTTAACAGGGAACGGAGGATTCCGACCCCTAATAGAATAAGCCTGTACCACCGTCTGTCTAATCCATTAGGAGATAGTCGCGGCAGATGCAGGCAACCCCTTTCTGGGGCCATCCGTGATCACAAAAAGTGAATCCGTCTTACGGAACGATTCCGTAGCCTTCAGGTATACCCCGATTGCCCGAACCACATCCAAGGAATGCAACGCATGTTCCCGATGATGATTGGGCTGAGGACACAAGGAAGGTAGCACAATATCTTCATTCAGATGAAAGTCTGAAACCACCTTTGGAAGAAAGGATGGCTTCGGATGAAGAACTACCTTATCCCTATGAACCACTAAATATGGGGAATGGCATGATAATGCAGCCAGTTCTGACACCCTGCGTGCAGAAGTGATAGCCACCAAGAAGGCCACCTTCTGGGATAATGTAAGCAAGGGAATCTCCCTGATGTTTTCAAAGGGAGGTTTCTGCAGAACCGACAAAACCAAATTAAGATCCCAGGGCGGTAAGGGCGCGCGGACTGGTGGAGCCAGGTGCCGCACCCCCTGAATGAAATTCCGCACCAAGGAATGAGTAGCCAAGGGCTTCTGAAAGAAGATTGCTAATGCTGAAACCTGACCCTTGATGGTGCTCAAGGATAGTTTCTGATCAACCCCCTTTTGCAGAAAAGCCAATATTCGGGTCACCGAATAGGTACGTGGAGGAAATCCCATTCGCACCACGCGATATAAGTCTTCCATGTGCGATAATAGACCTTGCTGGAAGTCGCTTTCCTTGCCTTAATTAGAGTAGGAATAACTGAAGCTGACAACCCTCTGTCCTTCAGTACCTGGGTCTCAATGGCCAGGCCATTAAAACCAGCGACTGTAAAGCACAATGGAAGATCGGTCCTTGAGACCGCAGACCTTCCCTGAGAGGAAGTTCCCAAGGAGCGTTCGCGACTAGCATGTCCAAGTCGGCCTGACCGGCTTGACGAGGCTAGCCTAGAATTTCCAGGATAACTGGAGTTCCCTCCATCTCCATCCTGCGGAGAAATCTCAGCAGCAATCTGAGAAGAGGGAATACCTCTAATAGCGGACACTGCCTTTACAGGCCGTTCAGCGCGTCTGCTGCGTCCGCTGGAGGATCATGGGCGCGCGTTACCAATCTCCGCGCCTCCGGGATGCTCTGAAGAAGACACAGATGGTAAAATCCTTGGTGATTGACTTAAGTCATCACCCTGATATTGCCTGACTGGATCCGAACCAGGCTGCCCTAGAGCTACTTGGCCCAGGCAATCCGACAAAGTCTGATCGTTCTCTGTTCCCACACATTTATCAGACACCTGATTCCTATCAGGAGTGATTATTTCTCCTGGTTGAACATTAGAGACCGAAGCCACCCGGCTAGAGGCTCCTTGGTCTGTCTGCTCAACGGGATCCGATTCCTGTGGGGAACTGAGACTAATCTTTGGAAAATGTAAGGAAAATGATCTGTTCAGGGAACGGTAACTACCGCTCCCTGTATTACTTAAATGTTGGAAGGGAAGAATCGCACCGGTAGCAGTGATCGATGCTCGATCTAGTGCTCTGAATACCGGTGAAGACGTCCCCCCACCCTCAAGCCGGGTGGGGCGCACCTTCAGGCTGTGTAAGCCTCAGGTTTGGCTGAGTCTGTCTTTTGTTTGTCCGACCAGCGCTTCTTGAACCCTCCTAGAGGGGTTTTGCCCTTCCCGCTTGCTCCAGCAGAGCGAACGAACCCTTTATGGGCGGCAAAGAAAGGTCCACGCTTGTTACGAGGTCCTTTAGCTTTAGCAGCCTGTGGCAAAAAAGTGCTTTTGCCCCCAGTGGCATCCTTAATGATCTCATCTAGGGTGGCCCCAAATAGACGATTCCCCTGAAAGGGGAGATTCGCCAAGGTCTTTTTGGAACCTAGGTCCGCTGACCAGCATTATAACCACAGCACACGTCTGAGGATTACCGCTGACATAGATGCATGCCCTAATAGGGGGGTGGCATCCAAGGCTGCGTCACAGACAAACTGTAGTCCTTGTATAATCTGTTCCATCAAATCAGATGTTGCCTGGGGATACCTTTCCCCTTCAGGTCCTGGCGCACCAATCTCGCCCATTCCGTAAATGTCTGAGAAACTAGACCAATGACAATTACTGGTCTAAAGGCTGACCCTATCAGGGAAAAGATAGTGCGGGACTCCGCTTCTACCTTCCAATCCACCGAATCCTTAAAGGACGAAGCGTCCTCCACCGGAATAACCGTGGCTTTATTCAGTCTGGAAATAGGTGGTACCGTCCATTTCTTAATGAGCGATTCCTAAAACGGATAGCGTCTAGCAATGCGCTTGGAAATAGTAAAGGTACGCTTTGAATGATCCCATTCCTCTTTAATCTTATTACCAAAACACTTGGGTAAAAGGAAAAACCTTCACCGTCTTGGTGGGTTTGCTAGTACCAAAGGGAATTTCCATTTCAGTTGCCTCTGCCGGTAAAACCTCAAGTCTTAAGGTTTCCCGAACCGCCACAACTAGTGCGTCCACCAATGCTTCTTCTTGTGCTATGACGGAAGCATGAACGTCCTCCTCACTGTCTGAGGGAACTTTACCTGAGACAACAGCCCCTGCAGAGGGACCTGCAGCTGCAATGACCATCTCAGAATCTGAATCTGAAGTCTCAGATGATATAGGGGTAGGCGGGGGTCGCTTTCTTGACCCCCGTTCCTGACAGGCCATCTCCACCCGAGCCACCAAAGACTCCAAAACTGCTGTAAATGCATCCATACTCTGTGAACTGGCGGGTCCCGCGGCCCCCTCGAGGGAAACAGGTGGGGGTACCTGTGTGGCAGGGTCCATGATAATTCCAGATATTACCCGGAAAAAAAACTTTTTTTTTTTTTTGCAGACCCCCAGCGCCACAATGCCCCTCAGTGTTATCTGCTTAGGGACCCCTACAGAGCGAGAGAGAGAGATAGACCCCAAGGCTCACCACTTGATGCTCAGAGTTTCAAATGCAACTTGTTTCAGCACTGTCTAGAACAGACAGGAAGTCTTTTGGCTGGCTTCCCGGGTAAAAAGGAGGCGGCTCCGCCCCTCTGCACGCCTTCCGGCGCCTCCCCTAGCTCCACGAGGTGTTTGGGTCACCTCAAACATGGCCGCCCCCATGCTGGAGACACGAGGCTACGCCAATATGGCGGCCTCGTGCGATCTGCCAGACAATGGCGGCGGTCTGTACAGGATAACGGCGTGTCTCCTGCGGGAGAATCTCGGCCCCACAAACCTTCACCCTAATGGTGATCAGCCTGGCCGGCGGTACCGGACCCTGGCGGGCCGTATGCGGTCCGTGGGCCGTCGGAATGCATCTGCCTTTGCTGGAGGAATGCGATCTGGACTGCAGTATACACTGCAGTATACACTGACTTCAGTCATCTTTACAGTTTTGAAATTACATTAGATTGTCAGCTCCCAAACCAAGCCTCCTGGTTTCTTGTTCACAAAAATCACACTCAAATAGGGGGATCTGTGACATGTTCTAGGATAGAGGGGAGACCCATCCTTACCATTTCAGAGAGGGGCCCGCGTTCACCACAAACCCGTCAGGGGGAAAAGGGGGAACATACTACTCACCATACCGGAACCAGGCGGGCGCCAACTCCTGACAGTACCCCTCTCCACCGGGGTGGGAGGGCTGTCGACCAATACGGACGCCGTGACTCATGGTCATTGGCGTTTAAGCGAGACGTTTAACTCGCAGGGTCAGTCCCCGTCCAGTGGGACTATGTCGCGGCCGACCCAGCGCAGAGCTATGGCCTGCACGCGCTCGTAGGCTGAACTGGGGTGACCACTGGATCTCAACATCCAGCCCGTCGCCCAGTTCCAGCTTTCTTGCTTGAAGATCTCACAGGAACACTGGAGAAAAAAGCTGTCTAAAAAATCTAAGAAAAAAATCCTGCCAGGACCGAAGATCCTAGCAAGGCATCTAGGACCTTACTCCTAACTAGACAGAAAAAACGGAATTTTTGTAAAATCTTACCTGTAAAATTCCTTTCTCTGAGTCCTCCGACAGTCGCCGCCTCTTCATATTCGTCACATATGGGGTATTAGACTTTGCTCTGAAGGAGTAGCTAGGCAACAGAATATGTTAATAAAGCTTTTAACATATCCAACATATCCCACCCTCAAGGGGTGGTCCCCTCAGTCAATACCCTCCTACTTCCTGCAACCATATCTCAGTTTTAGTGGAATAGCAGTAGAGTATACAACCAAACCCCAAAAGAGGGGCGGGGGCGGCGACTGTCGGAGGACTCAGAGAAAGGAATTTTACAGGTAAGATTTTACAAAAATTCCGTTTTCTCTTACGTCCTCCGACAGTCGCCGCCTCTTCATATTCGTCACATATGGGGACGTCCCAAAGCAGTGCAAACATGAGGGGTGGGAAACACATCCGCGCCGAAAGGCAACGCAGTTTCCACATCAAGAAAGGAACCTTACCAAAGGAAGGAAACCAGCTGGGCAACAGCAAAAAAACAAGTGCTCAACAGGAGCAACAACCCAGGAAAAGGCAAAAACCAGGGGATACAAAACTTATCCCAACAGCCAGGAGTCCCCAACAAGGGACCCTAGGGAACAGCCGCACTAAGAACCTTGCGGCCAAAGGAAGCATCCGCCGATGCCCGAACATCTACTTTGTAGAATTTTGTGAAAGTGAGCACGGTCGACCAAGTCGCCGCCTTACACACCTGGGCTACAGAAGCCCCATGACGACAGGCCCAAGACGTACTCAGAGATCTAGTAGAGTGCGCCTTCACAGGCACAGGGGGAACCTTCCCCTGCAAGGCATAGGCCTGTTCAATGGCCTGTCTGATCCATTTTGCGATGGTAGAGGCCGAAGCCGCCATGCCCTTCCGAGGACCCTCTGGAAGAACAAACAAGGAGTCCGTTTTACGAAAAGACGCAGTCGATCGAAGGTAAACCCTGATCGCCCGAACAACATCCAAAGAGTGCAATCTCACCTCCTGTGGATGTTTAGGCTTCGTGCACAACGAAGGCAAGACAATGTCCTCAGTAAGATGGAATTCCGAAACACGTTTCGGAAGAAAGGAAGGATTAGGTCGCAAGACCACCTTATCCAAATGAATAACCAAGTACGGAAACTTGCAGGACAAAGCCGCCAGTTCCGACACTCTGCGAGCCGAAGTGATCGCCACCAAAAAGGCGACCTTTTTGGATAACATAGACAACGAGATCTCCCTGATCTGTTCAAAAGGAGCACGTTGTAACACAGATAGCACGAGATTCAAGTCCCAAGGGGGCAGAGGATCCCTCCTAGGAGGAACCAGATGCCGCACACCCTGAATAAAGGTGCCAACCAAAAGGTTGGATGCCACGGGACGTTGAAACAGAACGGCCAGAGCAGACACCTGACCCTTTATCGTAGCCAGCGCCAAGCGCTGATCAACACCCGCTTGAAGGAAAGACAGCACACGGGACACCGAGTACGTGCGGGGTGAAAACCCCCTGGACTCACACCAGGCAAAATAGGCCTTCCAAGTACGGTAGTAAACCTTCCCAGAGGAAGACTTCCTCGCGTTGATTAAAGTATGAACGACCTCCGGAGAGAGACCCCTCTCCTTCAGGACCTCGGTTTCAACAGCCAGGCCGTCAAAGCCAGCGACTGTAAAGCAGGATGGTATATCGGTCCTTGAGACAGTAGATCGTCTCGAAGAGGCAGACGCCACGGGGCGTCGACCGCCAGATTCACGAGGTCTGCGTACCAGGACCGGCGAGGCCAGTCCGGTGCCACAAGAATCACCGTGTTGCGTTCCGATTGAAACCTGCGAAGGAACCTGGACAGCAACTGGATCGGTGGAAACGCATACATCAGTCTGTACTGATGCCACGGGGCCACTAACGCGTCCGACGCGTCTGCCCGAGGGTCGCGCGTCCGTGCCACGAACCTCCTCACCTTGTTGTTGAGACGAGACGCGAACAGGTCCACATCTGGAAGACCCCACTTCGCGCACAACATCTAGAAGACAGCCGGGTGGAGAGACCATTCCCCCTGATCCAGGGTCTGGCGACTCAGAAAGTCCGCCTGCCAGTTCTCCACCCCCGGAATGTGAACCGCCGTTATCGCCGGGACATGAGTCTCGGCCCAAGATAGAATGTCGGCCACTTCCCGAGCCGCTCGGGCACTCCTGGTGCCCCCTTGGTGGTTGATGTAGGCCACCGCCGTGGCATTGTCCGTCTGCACCCGAACCGGGCAGCCCTGCAGCCGGTCCGTCCAGCGACGAAGACAGAGACTTATCGCACGCAATTCCAGAATGTTGATCGGAAGGGAGGACTCCCCCTCCGACCAAGTTCCCTGGGCGGACAGAACGCCCAGAACACCACCCCAGCCCGACAGGCTGGCATCCGTGGTGATTACCGTCCACGAGATAGGACGAAACGACTTGCCCCCGGACACCATCGGGGACTGGAGCCACCACAGAAGGTCTTTCCTGGTGCGATGACTCCACGAGATCTGAAGATCCAGAGATTGAGGTCGCCCGTCCCACTTGGACAGGATCTCCGCTTGGAGACCCCGCGTGTGAAACTGGGCGAAGGGAATCGCCTCGAAGGCCGAGACCATCAATCCCAGACATCTCATGCACGTCCGTAGAGACGATTGCGGAACATCCCGGAGGGACCTGACTTCCTCCTGAAGAGTTCTGAGTTTGTCTTCCGGCAGGAAGACCTTCGCCTGCACCGAGTCCAAAATCATTCCCAGGTAGGGGAGACGAACAGACGGACTCAGTGCCGACTTTGGAAAATTTATCGTCCAACCAAACTCCTGCAGAGTTTGCATCGTGACAGACAGGTCCTGCTCCAGACCCTGGCTGGTCGCAGACCGAACCAGAATGTCGTCCAGATACCCCAGGACAGAAATGCCCTGGGCCCTCAATAATGCCAGAACCGGTGCAAGCACCTTGGTGAAGACCCGCGGAGCCGAGGCAAGGCCAAAAGGCAACGCCACGAACTGGTAGTGATCCTCCGCAATGGCAAATCGAAGGTACCTCTGGTGACCCTCGAAGATGGGGATGTGAAGATACGCATCCTTCAAATCGATGGAGGCCATGAATTCCCCCGGAACCAGGGCAGCCACCACCGACCGCAGGGATTCCATGCGGAACTTGCGAACCCGCACAGAGCAGTTCAGAGCCTTCAAGTCCAGAATCGGACGAACCTTGCCCTCCTTCCTGGGCACGGTGAACAGGTTTGAATAAAACCCCCGAAATCTGTCCCGATGAGGCACCGGAACCACCACTCCCTGAGCCCTCAGGTCCTGCACCGCCAGGTGTAGGTCCCGCAGGCGCTCCGGAGACAGTTGAAGATTTGAAGGAAAAAATCTGCTCTCCGGCCGAGAGAGAAACTCGATCTTGTAACCAGACCGAACGATTTCCTGAACCCATCTGTCCCGCACACGGGCCAACCAGGGCTGAAGAAAACCGAGCAAGCGTCCCCCCACCCCAAAACTGGGTGAGGGCGCCCCTTCAGGCCGAACTGTTATGGGCTGCAGGTCCGGATTGGCCGGACTTCTGCTTACCAGACCAGGGCTTCTTCTGAGAGCCTTGACCTTTGAACGGCTTGCCCTTGTAGTGCGGCCGAAAGGCACGAAAGGACCCCTGAGGGGGCCGAAAATTAGCATGCTTCTTCCCAGAAGCCCCCTTAGCCTTGGGGAAATGGGGCAAGAGAGTGCTCTTACCCCCGGTGATTCCCTTAAGCAACACATCCAGGGACTCCCCAAAAAGGCGAGACCCATCATAAGGCAGATTGGCTAAGGTCTTACGCGAAGATTGGTCCACCGACCAACATTTTAACCAAACCAGGCGGCGAGACAACACCGCCACACTGTGCACCCGTGCAGCCAACGGAATCAGGTCCAGGTCCGCATCACACAGATACATGACACCCTGGTGGATCTGATCCACCATATCCAGGGTCGCCGGCGAGGCCGAGTCGGCCACCAAGACGCGCCTAAGCATCTGCGTCCAACTTGCGATCGCCTGGGCTGCCATGAGAGAAGCAAACAGAGCTTTAAGCATAGAACCCGTAACAGAATACGTATGACGGGCCAGAGACTCCAGTCTCCTATCTGTGGCATCACGGAAAATGGGTGAACCCTCTGCAGGAATCGCAGTGGCCTTGTTCAAAACCGCAATCGCATGATCCACTGGTGGAGGCACGCACCACCTTTCATCAGTGGCAGGTGAAAAAGGATAACGCAGCTTGAATCTACTTGGTACCGCAAAAGGTTTGCGCAGATCGCGCCATTGATCCTTAACAGCGCGCTGAAAATCAGCATTGCAGGGGAAAACCTGTGGCGTCCTGCGTTTCCTCTGCGTCCCATAAGCCGCCAAGGCAGCGGGGGGACACACTTCGTCCTGCAAACGCAGCGTTTGCTTAATAGAAGCAATCAACTCATCCATGATTGCAAGCTCTTCAGGCGAGCCAGGGGGAGAATTATCAACCCCCTCAACTTCAGCCTCCACCTCAGACCCCACTAGATCAAGAGAGGAGCGGGACCCCGATAGGGAAGCCCCTGCTAGAACAGCCCCATCACCTTCACCCTCAGATCAGAGGAGAGCACAACTCTGGGCCTTTTGGTAGATTGAGCAGCCACCAGCATTTGCACCTGAGCAGCAAGGCCAGCCACAATAGTGGCTAAATCCCCCCCTGGGGGGGAAGCAGCGGTCCCCTGGCTTTCCACCAATACTGTAGGAAATTTGCCCTCCTGAGAATCCATTGCCCCTGTAATGCCAGACAACCAAGGGTTAACTGCCCCTTTCAGCAAGCGCGGCAAGCGCAGCCCACCGCGTCACACTAAGCACAATGAGACCCCCACAGGGATATGTAAACTGAACACAGGCAATGGATAGCAAGAAACAGAAGGATAAAACCTGAGGAGACCCTCGCCGCTGCCTCGATCGGTGTTCCTGGGAAGAGGAAGTGATGCTGCTAGGGCGCTCTATGTAAACCTATGGAGGCTACAAGAAAATGGCCGCCATGCATGTAAAACATGCGGCCGGAGCGAGGGCAGGCAAAATGGCGTCTTTTGGCGCCGAAACCGTCGCTCCACAGTGCAGTAATGCACACATGTCTGTATGTAAAAAAAAAACAGAACCGATCGCTGCAGCGATCGCTGTAAGTGCCCAAACATGCCATAAAACATGCCCCACAGCACACAGCTTTCCACACTGATCATGCTGACACCCATAGTGCCACACAACTCCCCCCCCCCCCCCCCCCTTGCAGCCCACAGCATGCAGCCGAGAGATAGGGAGACAAACAGTGTGAATAGAGGCAGGTTACACAGTCCCAGACTGACACCCCTCCAGACAGACAGGTCCCCACATAAATACACTTACCTCACCACGGTGTGGGGGACCCGCACAGGCGAACAAGCCGCTACACATGAGGCAGGGAGAGTCGCATACAAGACGCTCCGAACGTGGGTTAAGAAACCGCACAGCGTCCAGTGAGGTAGCCACCTCACCAAGCATCCCTGCACCGAACAGGGATGGGTCGTTCACTATGCCAGGAGCGTTACCTGGCTGAACGCTCGATGGCAGACTGGGAAGCCACTGACCCACGACCTGCGACCAGGGGGATCAGCCCGAGACCCAGTCCGCATGATCCTCTTCGTCCGAAGAACTAACTAACGCTGATAAAACAACAGCTAAGTAAAGGTAGAGAGAAAAACTCAAACAAAATATTAAAAAGAAGAAAGAGTCTGGGACATAAAGTCCCAGCACAGAGAGAGCCAGCCACTCCTGACAAGCTAGACATTAAAACTGAGATATGGTTGCAGGAAGTAGGAGGGTATTGACTGAGGGGACCACCCCTTGAGGGTGGGATATGTTGGATATGTTAAAAGCTTTATTAACATATTCTGTTGCCTAGCTACTCCTTCGGAGCAAAGTCTAATACCCCATATGTGACGAATATGAAGAGGCGGCGACTGTCGGAGGACGTAAGAGAAAAACTGATTTGCTGTAGCAGAGAGAGAGAGGATATACCCTCTGGGACTGCCCCTAGGGTGTGGCTAGAATGTTTTCTTTCCTGTCTAGTCCTACTCCTGTAGAGGGCAGCATAACCCGAGTTGTTAGTATCAACGAGGACTACGTCTGTCAATGAGCGACAGAGAAATATATATATATATATATATATATATATATATATATATATATATATATATATATATATATATATATATACACACACACACACATACAAACACACACTATAATATATATATATATATATATATATATATATACACATATACACACATACACACATACATACACAGCCTACATCTTTTCTGGAAACTGATCTTTCTGGCCTTACCAAACATGGTCACATGCATTACCTCAAAACCGTTAAAAACCATTATTTAGTAGAACTGGTAAAAACTAGTTGCAGCCTCCCTTCGATAACTTTCACATATATACACAACAGAACAAAAACAACCACTCAGGGCTTCGCCTAGGATAGACTGATGAATGTGCCTAGAACTTTTAAAGATTGTCGACGCCGGGTCTGATGTTTACAGAAGTTGAAGGGCTCCCTGGATTGAATTGAAGCTGTGTTTATCATCTGTACGCCATCTTTAACTAAAGAAAAGGATCCCATATTGTTGGGATCCATCAAGGTGCCTGACTGGCAACTGGCTCAGCCTCTCAGTGTGTGGCTGAGAGGGGGAGTAAGCCTCTCCCACCCCCTCACTAACCAGGTGCTCCAGTGAGCCCTAAAGGGGCAGAGCAGACAGCGGTGACTGATAGTCACCACTCTCCGCTCAGAGCTAACAGAGAACTGAGCAATCAGTGGTCATGTGCTCGCTCATTTTTCAGAATTAGAGCTGGTGGGGGAGAGCTGCAGCATGAAGGTGAAGATGTAGGGTTTTTATTTTTTACATACCCCAGACTTCTCCTCTAAGAAATACAAAGCAACACCTCTAACTTAAACCACACTTAACATTTAAAGCAATGTGCCCTTTTAGCCAGGCAAAAAGTCAGCCAATAAAAACCAGAACAGTCCTTGGTACCTGTTGCCATTTTTGAGTATGGATTGATGAGGATAACTTTCCTAAAATTCACCTGACTGGTCACCACTGGAAAATGTTAGAAATATTGTCTACCACTAATTCATTGCTGGAAATGTTGGAAAGTACACTGTATGCATTACCACAGCTGGGAAGCAGCATTTAGGCTGCCAAGCATATCTTAAATTAAGGATAAGGCAAGTTATCAAAAACATTTATTACAAAATAGGAAAGGTTGGGATGTATTTATTCTAATTTTCCATCCAGATGATCAGATTCCAGAGAAAATCTTCCCAAAAAAAGGACATCTAATGTTGGATTGTTGTCACTGGGAGAATTTGCCTCACATTCCTTTCCTGAGACAACTACCAAAGAAGCAAAAATTGAGTGTGAATCTCTTCTAACAAAGACACAGCGGTAAAGCTAATTTCACACTTGCCTAATGGTGGATCACTTTTTACAGTGCAGTTAACCAGGCGCTGGCAGTCCTTTAAGAGGAGACTGCCACCTCCTGAATACACAATTTTTTTTTTTTTTTGCGGAAAGACAATTTTCAGTGGGACTAATGTACCACAACTGCTAGCCAATCATTTGGCTCCAGAGTTCCGTCCAGGCCCCACTGACTAGAATAATAGCCAGTGCCACTTTTAACTCGACATGCCTCGTTAAATTTTCCACATCGGAGATGAAAAGCATCAAACTTAACCTGGAATCCAAATTGATTCAGATATCTAAATTGTATCAATCTGAAAGTCATACACTCACCTGTTTAGATGAGATATAATATATTTTAAGACCTCATAGTTGACAGGAGGGAAAGCCCGTAAAATATCCTTCAAGGCATGAAGTCTCTCCATCTTGTCTGGGATTTCTGAAGGAACAATGTAGATAAACTGTAGTAAGAAATTCAGTCTACTACTGAAAAAAACACAATTCCTCTTTGAACAAGAAATATTACTTTTGAGCTAAAAAATACTCCATAAGCAACATCCGAACATGCTAGATATTCATTACACATTCCAAAAGATACTCTACCGCCCAACCTGTATCCTCATGGTACCTATAAAATGGGATTTTTGACTTACCATAAAATTCATTCCTCTGATGTTCATTGACGGACACAGCTCCTGATTCTTCTTAACTATTGGGTGATAATCCCCCTTGGTGATTGACAGACCATGGTCGTGGCATTTCAAAACGAATGAAGACGAATTGTCCAATGAGCCAGACAAAGGCTGATTGCTCAGATTTCCAGAACATTAAATTGGCAGTCCGGGCCCCTGAGCACATTATGCTGAGGACACCTCCCCACCCGGACAGGCTGGCATCCGTGGTGACAACCGTCCAGTACAGGGGGAGAATGGATTTTCCCTGTCAAAGTGCCAGAGAATGAAGCCACCTCTAGAGACCGGGGATCCTTGTCCCATTTCACCAGAATCTCTTTAGCAGAGATCCTGTGTGGAACTGTGCAAACAGAATGCCTCGAGGGTGGACACCATCAGGCCCAGTACCCACATGCAAGCCCAGAGGGATGACTGTCTGCTGAACAACAGAAGCTGAAATGCCTCCTGCAATGTCTGGAGTTTTTCCAGAGGAAGAAACACACTGGCTGAGGTCGAATCTATAGTCAGACCCAGATAGTCTGGTGGACAGACCAAAGCAGACTCCTGAAGGTTCAAAATCCAACTGAACTCCCTGAGAGTTTGCAGCGCAAACTCTAGTTATCCATCAGAACAGTTGGAGACACTGCTCACAGAAGAAGATCGACCAGGTCCCCGTGCTGACACAAACAATGCCAGCACGGGGCCAAAACATTTGTGAAGACCCGAGGAGCGGAGGAGAGACCAAAGGTCCACGCCACAAACCAATAATGCTCCTATACCACAGCAAAACAGAGGAAACGTTGGTGACTGGCACATATTAGAATGTGCGTCCTTGATGTCGATAGAAGCAAAAAAAAAATCCCAGATATAAAGGATGCCACTACCATGTCAATAGACTCCATGCCGAAATTCAGCACTAGCAAAAGCAGTTTACCGCCTGGAGGCCCTGACCTTTGATCCCTTGTCTTGAGACCCTAAGGTACAAAAAAACTTCCTATGACCCGAGAATGGCCCCCCCCTTCTAAGACGGGGCTCCATGCCTTTGGTAGCCTGTGAAAGGAGAGTACTCTTTCCCCCGTGAGACCCTTAACGATGTCATCCAAGGAAGCTCCAAACAGGCGATCCCCCACAAATGGAAGATCGGATAAGGCCTTCTTAGAAGCCTGATCCGCAGACCAAAATTTCAGCCAGATAATATGCCGCAGGACCACTGCTGAGACTCACAATCTAGAAAACAAAGGAGCCACATCCAAAGAAGCATCACAAATAGGACTGTAGTCCCTTGACCAACTGATCTGCCAGCTCCGCAAGACAGGGGGAAGCAGTTTCCCCTACAGGTCCCCGGCGTAAAAGTTTAGCCCACTCGGTCAGAGCTTGCGACATCAGGGCAATAGTAAATACCGGCCTAAGTGCCGAACCAGCCACAGTGAACATATGGAGGGCCAGAGCCTCTGCCCTCCTATCAGCTGGCTAGTTAAAGGTGGGGGGCTCCTCAACCAGAATGAAGGTAGCTTTATTTAACCTGGAAACCGACGAGTCCACTACAGGTGGGACCATCCACCTTTAAACGCAGTTAATCCTCTTAAGGACACCGCAAACAAAAAGCGCTTAGGAACCACTGCGTTTTGGACAACCCCACTGTTTTGTGACAATGTTGTCAAAGCAAGTGGAAAAAGGGAACACCCTTGCCGCTTGTGGGTGCCAAAAGGGACCAGCACCTCTGTTGCAGCATCAGCCGCAACCTCCATTTTTAAAGCGTCAAGCACTGACACAAACCGTGCATCCACCAGCGCCTTTTCATGGGCGGCTAGAGGAGTAGATTCTGGGCACTATCTGAGCACTCAGGGATTCGTGAATGCAGACCCAAGAGGGTCGCTATATACTAAGCTCACCCGGAAAACAAACCGGGAAGGCCGCCAACTGTGATCCCACAAGGGAGACGCTGACCAAGGGCCCCCAAATGGACGACCTACTGAACCACGCAAAAAAAATAAGGGGAGCCCCCCATAGAGGGGAAAAATAGGAAATAGTCCCCTTTAAAGGGGGCCCCCCACCGTGACGTGGACGCGCAGGCAGGGTAGCCTGATGGTCCCGCAGCGCTAAAAGGAGCAGGTGCCCCACACAATAATGATAGCAAGGCTGTCCTAAAAGAAAAAAATTAAGCAGCACCACCCCTACCCAAGGGAGGCGCCAAGCTGACCAAAGGGCCTAGCAGACCTCAAGCCGAGGTCTAAATTTTTGGGGAGGCCTAGCCGAAAGTGCAGGGATCCTAGCCTGGCAGATGACCAAAGGAAGAGTGGGGGATTCAGCTAAATGCACTGTGGCCTCCCCCCAATGGAGGCAACTGACTAGGCTGCATGGCCTAGTAGGACGCAAGTCGCGGCCTGTATTTTTGTGGCCACTCAAATGTCCTATGGACAGGTGAGGGGAGGGCGGATGCCCAAATGGGAGACAGTGGTTTCAAAAACCCAGACAGCAGCAACTCCAACCAGCCCCCCTTAAGAGCATATGGCAACAGCCAGCTCATAACCTCACCCAGAGGGGTGTTAGGAGGGGGCCGAAAGACCCACAGTGACCACTGAAATTTTAGAGGGGCTAGAGGGTAGGAGGGGAGCCAGGGGGTCTTACCACCTCAAGGAGGGGCCCACGTCCACTCCAAAACCCTCCAGGAGTAGAGGGAGGGGCAGCTGCTTACCATACCAGGAACCGCTATGTACAGACCACTGCTCCATTGTAATGTAGGTGTTGTCAGCCAGGAGCAGGAAACGCTGTGACTCACTTAAGCCGAGGTCAGGTCGTGTGCATCCTCATGAGACGTTTAACCCGCAGGCCAGCCACCGTCTAGCGGGGCAATGTCACGGCTGATCTAGCGCGGAACTGCAGTCAGCATGCGCTTGCTGGCCAGACTGGGGGGACCCTCTGGATCTAGATTATCCAGTCCGTCACCTAGTCTGGCATAGGATTGTAGATTCTCCCAGTAACAAAACAGAGGAAAGAATTACATAAAAAAAAAAAAAAATCACCAGGACCAGAGACCAGCAAGGAACTAGGTCCCTACTCCTGACTAGGCAGAAAGAAAACTGAGTGCCTATACCTGAGAGTGGGTGTACCCCCCGTGGGACTGCCTATAGGCGTAGTCAAGCTTTTTCCTGTCCTAGTGTCCTACTCCTGTAGGGGCAGTATAACCCAATAGTTAAGAAGAATCAGGAGCTGTGTCGTCAATGAACAAAAGCAAAATAAGTTATATCCTACCAGGAAGCAGTCAGTGTTTTCCCAGTCTAGGGGCATACTCAGACCTTATTAGTAGTGGGTCGGAGCAGTGAAATTCACTCTCCAATTAACTCCAATGCATTGGTGAAGGTTTGCGAAAGTAGCAAAATGTACTGGACTCAAAGACCACATTCCCTGAAATAATAAACGCAAAAGCAATCCCAACTTCACTGTCGCTCTGCCACATATGATGTGATATAAGCCTTGGAAGTCCTCACTCTGCACTGGGTCCTATGATGAAGCAGAAGACACAGAAGATTTGCTGCCCAGTACCAGCAGTGCAGCACAATACCTGCACTGCCAGAACTTCAGGCAGCGAAGGAAAACGTAATATTCGCCAAAAACAATTTTCTGTGTGTCTACTGATGAATATATGAATTCTAAGACTTCTGGGTTATACTGCAGCCTGCAGGAGTGCACATTAACAAAAAAAGGGTGGAATGTGATCCTTAAGACCATAAATTGTACGATGGTCCGTCAGTCTCTGGAGATGGTATAACAGGGCGCAAAAGAACCTTTCTAGGGTGCAATCCGGGATAACAGAGAAATGGTCCCTCAAAGAAGCATTAGCTGAGAGATTTTCATAGCTAAAACATCCAGACAATGAAGGGAAATATCCTTTGCATAAACTGGAACCAACAGAAGGATGGAAAACATCCTTGAGGAAGTGAAAGGTAGAAACTAAAAATTAAGTCTTGGGATTCAACACCACCTTGTCCCCTTGCAAGATAAAGCCAACAGTTTAGACATTCAGCTAGCACAGCTAGTAAATACAATGTTTAATCAAGCACTCCCACTCTAGCAATTAACATTTGAGGCAAGAGGCTGCCCTCAAAAGTTTACTAAAATATGGGGCCCATGTCTAGATGCTCAAGACACGAGTGACTGTTGACTAAGGGCTGAAACAAGTAATCCATTATGAAAATAGTTTTCAACTATTTTCATAATTGATTAGTTGGTCAGCCGATTAGTTGGCCTGCATACAGAATGCATTATTTGTTTAAATATCAGGAAATACAGTGAAGCACACATACAGCTCAGTACACTGTCAATACATGTCAGTATACACAGTGCAGCACACATACAGCTCAGTACACCCTCCATACAAGTCAGTAAGTGCCTGAGAACTTGTGAATGTGAGAGGAGCAACGCCTCATGGGACATGTAGTCCTGGGCAGGAAGTGAGTGGTTCTAAAGGCGGAAGTTGTTCTTACCTTGCTATAGGGGCACTCTATACTATACTTTGCAGCTTGCTATTGGGGCACTGTGAAGGCAAAAAGGAGCCAGAAGCATTGGTGGGGGACCCAGAAGAGGAGAATCAGGGCTGCTCTGTGCAAAACCATTGCACAGAGCAGGTATATTTTGAAAATGTTGGGTTGTTGTGGAAACAAGGATTGATGATAGTTTCAGCAGAGACACCTTTTTCCCATGAGAACTCTTACAGGAGTGAATTTCCCTTACTAGGGCTAGATTTCTCCTCACTTCCTGTTGTCTCCCTCCGCTTGTAAGTAGGAGTCATTTGAAGGTCGGATGTTTGTAACCCGGGGACCGCCTGTAGTGCGTTTCTGCAGCGATTTGCGTTTTTAATATGCCCAACAAATTGGGCAAAAAAAATCATAAAAAATGCAAATCGCAGCAAATACATGAGTGCAAAAATGCACAGTTAAAAGCACTGCAGAAACGGATCAAAAGCAAACTGCATGGGGGTGAACCGAGTCTTATGCTGGCCATACGTGTATCAATTTTCAGGCGAGAAAATTCATGCGAAAAAGCTTTGTACATTCGCTGAATGAAAGAATGTCATTTAAAAATTTCACTTGCTTTTAACATTCAGTTTTAAATAGAATGTAATTTCTGAACGAAAACCACATACACTGTCTGAAAGTTCCTTTGACCAAGAAGTTTTCTATTCTGCTCCTTTGAATTTTCCCACCACTGTGGTCGAAAAACTAACATCGATTTGACTCCACTAACAATTAGAAAATCGAACGAACGATCTTAAAATAAAACATTTTTTGACGGAAGACATTGTTTTTGTATAGGCAGCGTAAGTGACAACAGGCGCAAGTAGCTTTTATCAAGCCACCTGACAAGGGAGTCTGTCATACATAATACATTGCAGCTCTGTCTGAAAATCAGCAAAACACGGTTTCATTTTTTTTTCTTCAAATAAAAACTCTAAATGGGAGTCTAATATTTACCAGATTCAACTTCTAATAGTATATACAGTATATTTCTGTCTGTTATTTTTAGAATAGATTAGGAGAGAAGACAGAAAATGTTGAAAGGAATTAAAAACATGGGAGCTGACTAAAGCCCCGTACACACGTACCGATTGTCGGCCGTAAATATTCGGCCGACGACCGATCGGCCGATTGGCCGCTTGTTAGTATGATGCTTCCGACAGCCGACTTTTTCAGCCGAACAGAATCTGTTGTGCAGGCATTAAAATTTTTGTTGGCCAACACCAGAACGGCCGATTGTTCACCAGTCAGTACAGATTTCGGCCGACAGACAGCAGATTAGCAAGACTGGGCATGCTCAGAAAAGAAAAAAAGACAAGGAAAGTTAACCATCACATGACATCACTTCTGCAGTCGGCTGTTGTTGGCCGACAAAATTCGTGTGCAGTCTTTTGCAGTTTTCAACAGACAAGACAGCCCTCGGACAAAAGATGGCCGATCGTTCCGCCGACGATCAGTACGTGTGTACGGGGCTTTAGTTTTCCTACAGGAAACCCATATCCTACATTCTTCTAATATTAGGTTATATTCAAAAGAACACCCCATTTGGTACTATGCTAATTCCACAACAAAAAAATCAAAAGGGGTGGCTATTGGGATTGCCAGAGGGGCCACTTTGTTTTGGTAGAGAGGTTGGCAGATCATGAGGGAAGGTTCCTTTTTATGAAAGGGAAACTATTTACAAGTGAGGTAACTCTGGCAAATGTATATTGCCCAAATGACAATCCCATGAAATATCTTGGGAACATCCTAGACAAACAGAATTTATAAAAGGGTGGGTGATATTGGCGGGAGACCTCAATTTTTGCCTAGACCCAGAGATGGATAGTACGTCGGCTGTACAGAGGGGGGGGGGGGAAGAGCAACACATTTGAAAATGATTAAAAAAAAGCTATTCCAATGTCAATTAGACACTTGGCAGGTATTACAACCGAAAGAGCGAGATTACACGTTCTACTCCCCTGTACACAAGACATACTCGAGGATCGATTATATACTGATAGACCACAGAGGGTTTGAATCTGTAACAGAGGCCAAAATAGGGATTAAGACATGGTCGGACCATGCACCAGTTAAAATAAAGTTGAAAGTAGTAGGGGGACAAACTAAAACAAATGTCTGGAGGCTAAACGAGGAATTACTGAGAGAAAAAAAATGGGGAGAAAGTTAGAAAAGAATTAGAATTTTACTATCACACTAATGAAAATGAAGAAACATCGAAAAATATACTTTGGGAGACACAAAAAGCCTACATGAGGGGGATCTTGATCTCGAAAGGGGCAAGGAGTAGAATATAGAGAAAAACTGATAAAAGATCTACGAGTTAGAACAAAAACACAAAAATAGACATACAGTCAAAATCCAACACCAAATAGTAATAAAAAGAGAATTAAAAGAACTATTAGAACAAGAAATTAAATAGGGGGGGTCAGGAGAACCACCAAAGAGAATTACCACTGGAATAATAAAATCGGGAAGAGACTTGTGAAGATTTGGAAAAAAAAGAAAGCAATAAGCTATATAGAGAAAATGAAAAATTAAAGAGGGGAAATGGTATATTCAACTACCGAGATAACAAAAGTCTGTCGGGAATACTATGGGACACTCTATAATATAAAAAAAACAGCAGGAGAGAGGGACTTGGATAAAACGGGGAAAATCAAACAATACTTGAGAGAGGCAAAACTTCCCAAAATACAACAGGATAAATTAGATCAATTAGAAGCCCAAATCTCAGAGGTAGAAATGGGTATAGCTCTCAAAACTACATCCTCAGGGAAAAGCCCCAGACCGGATGGGTTTACGGTGAACTATTATAAAAAGATACAAAGAACTACTTTTACCCAAGTTAAAAGATTATTTTAATGGTATAGGGCAAGAATATGGCTTGAGTAGAGAGGCCCTTTTAGCATCAATTACAGTAATCCTGAAAGAAGGAAAAGACACGACCGTATGCACAAGCTATAGACCCATTTCACTCTTGATTATGGATACAAAAAACTCTTCGCAAAAGTGTTAGCGACCAGGATGAAAAATTTAATGACGGAATGGGTACACAAGGACCAAGTAGGTTTTATACCCGGGAGACAGGGCAGAGATAACGGGATAAGAACAATACTGCTAATGCAGCAAATGGGTAAGAGTGGATCACATGGCTTAATACGGTCGATAGATGCTGAGAAAGCATTCAACAGAGTTAGTTGGGACTTCATGATAAGAACTTTGGAGGAGCTGGGAATTGGGAAAAGATGATGGCATGGATAAAAACATTGTATAGCCACCCCATTGCTAGGGTGAGAGTAAATGGGGTCCACTCTGAGCCATTTGGGATGTCCAATGGAACAAGGCAAGGATGCCCACTGTCCCCGTTGCTGTTCGTCCTTTCATTGGAACCTCTCTTGGCAACAATCAGGGAAAACCCAGATGTAAGAGGAGTAGAGGTAGGGGATGTGGAGCACAAGATCGCCGCATTCGCGGACGATGTATTGCTATACATCTCTAGACCTAGAATAACCCTCCCAAATGTGATGGAAAGTTTTAAAAAATATGGAGAACTATCGAACCTAAAAACAAATCCTGCCAAATCAGAGATATTAAATATCACTATAAAAAAACAAGAAGAAGAAGATTAATTAAAATCGGAATTCCCCTTTACATGGAAAAACCCAGGGCTAAAATACCTAGGAATTATCTTAACAAAATTCGAAAGGTTATATAAAGAAAATGATATCCCGTTACTAAAATGAAATTAAAACAGAATTGAATAGGATATCATATAGACTATTATCATGGACAGGGAGAATAAATATAATAAAAATGGCAATTCTACCAAAAATAATCTATAAATTTCAAATGTTACCTATCCCGATTCCCCAGGAATACTTTAAAATCTTAAAATCTTTGAATTCTAAATTTATATGGAGAAAAAGCAAACCTAGAATACAACACACAGTACTAATAAAGAGCAAAAATAAAGGGGGCTTAGCGGTAACAGATTTTAGAAAATATTATGAGGCAACACTACTCTCACGAGTAATTAAATGGGGGAAAATAAAAAGCGAAAAGAGTTGGGTAAAAATAGAATCCACTATGAGTAGCACTCACTTAGGAAAAGTCATATGGATACCGGCACAATATAGGAAGTTGAATTTAAATATGCAGATGATCACAAATCAAGCACTTAGAATCTGGGATTTAATACATAAAATAAATGGCAATACAATTCACCATTAATTCCCTTTAAAAGACACAAATTTTTTCCACCAGGCCAAGAAAAGATGGGGGGAAAATGGATAGGTAATGACGACACACGTTTTAGAGATATTATGCACAATAGCGGAACTAAAGAAATTTTTTTTGGAATCGATGAATGGCGCTACCGCCAGTTGAAGCATTTTGTGGCTTCCTTGCCAAAACCATTAAGAAGAGAAGATAACTTGCTCCCTTTCGAGCGGATCTGCTCTTCTGAGAAATACAAGAACAATGTTTCAACTATATATAAAATATTGCTTGATATGACAGGACCGGCGATAACGCCATTCATCGAAAAATGGGAAATGAAATTGGAAGCACAGAATGAGGATTTTCACTTAGAGAAAAGTTTAAAATTAATACACAGTTCCACAGTAGACGCGAACACAGCTGAAATGAATTATAAATGTATCGCAAGATGGTATATCACCCCTGATAAAGCCCATAATTATCAAAAAGAGAAATAAAAAAAACTGTTGGAGGGGATGTGAAGAAGTAGGTACAATGGCCCATTTATGGTGGAATTGCCCAAAAATTAAAAAGTTCTGGAAGGAAATTCTAGTACTAATTAAAAAAAAAATCACGCAATAGAGATTCCGGAAGAACCTTGGTACTGTTTATTCCATGGTACAAAAAAGTCTGTAAGACAATACAAAGCTACACTGGTACCCCACATGATGAATGCCGCAAAAGGATTAATCCCGTTATTTTGGCAGAAAGAAGAAGTTCCAACTATAGGAGATCGGGTTCAGAGAGTGGAGAGAATAAGAACACTAGAATATCTAAGGGAATGGGAGGACGACGATAAAGAGGAGGAGGGTAGAACTTGGGAAAATTGGAAGAAGTTCAAGAAAACAAGAGAATATACTAAATGGAGTGAAGAAAAAGAGAAAATCAACTACGGTGTAGATGGGGGGGGGGGGGGGGGGTTAGCAACAGGGAATTAGGGAGGGGAGAAGGTATAAAATTGGGAAAAATTGACGTTCTTATTGTTAGTAATGTTTTTGTATTTTTTCTATTTGGAAAACAATAAATAAATTTATATAAAAAAAAAAAAAAAAAAAGAAGGAGATTAGGAGATTTTGCCCCTTATCCAAATAATTGGTTATTTTTACCACTGCATATAGATATTTAAGAATTATTAGCTTTTTTTTTTTTTAACTTTACATAAAACAAGTATGGTGTATAATTTAGTTAAGGTTGTTATCCGATTAATCAAAACAATCGTCCAACAATCGATTATAAAAATAATCGTTATTTGCAGCCCTACTGTTGACTGACTTCTGATCCCAGTTAGATTATCTTGAACTGTTTAACTTTGATACTGCTGGATGGAGTGGTCGCAGCGACCACTGTATTCACTACATGAGCATTATTTTCAATGAGTAATGGACTATACATTTAAGAAATTGTCTATGTAGGGGTGCACTAGTTTGAAGTTTTATACATGTAGCAATTTGTCTGCTTTGTGTTATAATGGTAGTTGTGTTTTATCTCCTTTTTCTTCACAACTTTCATGTCTCAGGACTAAAGATGATCCTGAAATTATTGCTTTGCTTCGGACTCTGAGTGTCCCGTCTCCCTCATACAATGTTCTAGGATGCATTCTCTGTAAGCTCTTGTATGTACGATGATTAGGAACCCTTTTTTCTGTAACAAATCCTTTTGCCTGCTGACATCGCATATACTGTATGTACTCTTGTTCACACAGAAGACGTGCATACTTTCACTAAAACAAGTTGGAAAAAAAAAAAAGAATACAATGTTAAAAGTGGTAGTAAAAAGGAAAAATCTCTAAATGGTGTCTGAAGTGTAGCGAAAATGCAAAGTTGATCTTATGAAATCATCGGGAAACATACAGGGGCGCTACATGTGCAAAGGTCTTGATTAAGGAGAGAGAAAGAATTATTGCTCACACTGACGTCCTTGGCGATACCCCACATGTGGGGCAGTTTACATACAAATGAGCACCCTAAGCTAGCGTTTGCATGTATGCATGGGACAATGGAGGTGCCCTAAATTTGTATTTGCTTTGTTTTTATTTATTTTAAATTCAATTTCAACACTTTTATATGAATAACTTTATTGCTATCACATGGGAGCCAACAAGCCCCCATGTAATAGCATAGGCAGCTGAGTGTTTTGCTTTATGAAAACATCAGGGGTTTTTATTATACCCCCAACCTCTCCCTGCAGCTAATCAAGAACAAATAATGCTCATTTAGTTGCTAACCTTACCACAGCAGCTGTAAACAATTACAGTTCTGAAACTAGAGGTGACTAAATGCTTGTTGCTTTTTGAATTCCTTACTTGCAGATGAGATCAGGGAATGAATGTTCCCTTATTTCCCTCTGCTCACAGTGTTGGGGCAATTAACTGTGGTCCTGAGTAGAGATGGGCTCAGGCATGTTCCCACGTGCCCAATCTTGCCAAGAATCCGACACTGCACACTGCTAATCACAGGCAGTGAGACATTTCCCGATCTGCAGCTGCACAGATTGGCAAATGTCTCCGTACCTGTGATTAGCGGAGTGCAGTGTTGGCTTCGAACACGCCCGAGCCCATCTCTAGTTCTGAGCTACCCATAGGAATGGGATAGCCTGGGCATCGGTGGGAGTGTAGGACCAGCCAATCTCACAGTATCACCTGCCTGGATCACTTTTACAGGACAGCCAATCATCTGAAAAAAAATTATACGCAGCTCAAGGCTTGTTTTAAATTGCTTGAAGTCCATAGCATTTTGAGAACCCTTTCTAATTTCTAAAACCTAAGTCTACTTATATTAATCTGGAAAAGAGTGGGTAATAGTGTATTCAGGAAGGGAGCTGTGGTAACCCAGGTGTTGACAGGTATCCATGTGGAAGCGTCTTTGGAAGAGCAGGTTTCTGGGAGACTAGCAAGTGTGCTTCTTGCATTCTTGGCAGAAATGGCAGGTGAAAGTGTATCAGCAAGAAGGTGTAATACAACTTTGTCAACACCCAAGGAGCAGCCCTTTGTGGAAAAACCGGACCAAATTTAAAAAGCTAAAAACACAGTAATAAGGTTTACCACCACCAATGTAGAAGAGAGAAATAGGAATGGACCATGGCCCAGGACCAGAATAGCACCCTGTGACTAAAGTCACTAGCACAACATGTCAAAATTAGGGCCGAGTGCAGTATCCAGTGCCCAAAACAAACATTACAGGGTGGTCCCCACTTGTTGGGTCTGAGAGCACAGTTCCCAAGATTCCCACACACACCTACACAGGTTGAATTGGATGGACTATAGTCTTTATTCAACCTCAACTACTATGTAACTATGTAAGATGTACATCGAGGGGAATTGAACCGGAAACTGAGAGGGAGTCCAAGGCAATCAGTAGTTATATCTTGATAGAAGTGTCTGCTAAAGTAGTGAGAAAAAAAAAAGGAATGGTTTAGAATGCTTCTCCATAGGAGAAGGTCTCCATCATCTGAGTACTCTGGCAAAAAAAACTGGAGTCCGTCAAAGTGGACGGAATTACGGTATATGAGGGTGCACGGAGGACATTGCCAGCAAAAATTGCCTAATCACCTAACAGTAGTGGCATGTAGCCTATAGTCTATGACTTGCTGTCCTGTACAATTGAGAGAAAAAAAAAAACTGAACAAAATTAAAGGAAATGCCTAAAGAACACATTGCAATTGTCAATGATCACCTAATGCAAACAAATGTCACCTACTTGAAGCTTCCAGAAGCTCTGGGTGATGAACATATGGTATTAAAGGTGCTGGCAGGTCTGCAAAGAATGCCTTTAGAGCACCAGCCACTGCATTTACATTCACCTCCATCGAAGCCAAACTCAAATTATTATCTGCAAAACAGAGATTCTTTCATTAGCTGTGAATAAGTGTAATTATAGTAATAACTTCATCTTTTCACCAGAATGCATACATATACTACAGAAAAGCCATATTGAAATAGATCAGTTGATGAATGAATTGTAAGAAGTCACAAGCAAGAGGACAGCAGGAACAAGAATGGCTAAGAATTCAAAGCAGGACATTAAATGAAGGACTTGCACATCAATTACATTTTCTGCACTGTCCAATGTGGGTCATACTCCAGTGCCAATCTTTGTAAAAGTCAACACTTCCATACAATATGTAACACTTACATATCGCAGCAACATACTGATAATACTCAACACCTAAATTGTGCTTACTCTTCAGCTATAAGGTCAGAATAATTACTTTAATTTGTATCTAAAAAGAAATCAGGCTTAAATTGAGAGCCATTAGCCACCTACCTTTCTTCCTCAGAATGCCTTCCCCCCTTATTCTCCAAATTAGAGGGTTCTGATTATCAATGATCCGTTAAAATTGGTTGTAAACCTTCATATATACCCAGTGATTACCTTCTGGAGACTCACAGATGAATCAAACCTATACCTGTTTATCTGTAGTTCTCTCTTTACAGCCTCCTAAAACACACCAGTTTACCCAGCAACTTTCTGCAGTAGACAGCAGGGAGTGGGATCTAAAATTACACATACTACAGAGCTAGAGCCCAAAGCTCGGTGAAATCTGATAACTGAGTTGAGGGAAGGGACATACCCCTGTGCACAACCTCAAAGAAAAAATATACAGAGCTGAGGCTAGGTGCTGGGGGGGTGGGGGGGGGGGGTGGGAGGCTGTCCTTTGGGAAGCTGAGCTATCGCTAATGCCTCGTACACATGCATCGATAGTTGGCCGTGAATTTTCGGCCAACGTACGATCGGCCGATTTTCGGCTTGTTAGTATGATGCTTTCGACAACCGACTCCGACTTTTCGGCCGATCAAAATCTGGTGTGCAGACTATAAAATTTTTGTTGGCCGTCAACAGAACGGCCGATTTTCCGTCAGTCAGTACAGATTTCGGCAGACAAAAATCTGATGAGCAAGACTGGGCATGCTCAGAGAAGAAAAAACACACGGAAAGTAAACCAGCACATGACATCACTTATGAAGTTAGTTTTTGTTAGGCCGAGAAAATTCGTGTGCAGTCTAGAGCACATTTCAACCAACACAACACCACTGGACAAAAGACGGCCGATAATCGTTGCGTGTGTACGAGGCATTAGTCTTTTCAGTGCAGACAGCAGAGGGATCAAAGATCAGAAAAGAAACACACTCCCATGCTTTGAATTCAGGAGAGTACACGCTATAGAGGGATATGCTTTGCTCATTTTTCATGTCTGAGCTTTCCAACCACTTTAAGCATCTCTTGTCATTCTGTTACATATGAACTTGAACTTCATTCTAAAAAATAAAGCTATATGGGGGAAAATTGTTCTTTAATATATAAATCTCCAGCTTATAAGTGCCAAGAAAGCTGAAACTTTGTTCACTTGCTGTAATATTTACATGCAAAATGTCATATTTACCTCATTACAAAAAAATGAGCATAAAATATACTGAAAACACTACACATTCAAATCCAATCAGTTCACTCGGAAATTATAGGTCAGTTACAGGTATAGCTTTGTGGGCTAAGCGCCCACTGAATTACGCCTTTAGAAACTCCAACAGTAATAGGTCTCATGGCTCAGTTTCTGCCATGCTTGAAGTTTGGGTGAGCTGGACAGCTGTATGATGGCTGCAGTAGGTATGCAAAGTCCACAAGGGATGCAATAAACTATTAGGCATTTTAGGTCTGTAGCACCTACCGAAAACAGATATCAGTTTTGGAGAAAGAGAGGATTTACTTATTTTAAACAGCACGGTGACCCTGAGCACTTTTTCCTGCGTAAAATTAAATAGGCAGTTAAGCTGCATTACTGGTATGTATATAAAATATTTTAAAATGCTAGAAAGTCATCCAATCTTAACATGATAAATCTGTAATTGGAAGAACTTAATGGGTTATAGGTTTAAACAGGGAAATGCAGGGTGCTTAAGAGTGAAGCATAAAATACCCAGTGTTGTAACTGTGACAAAGCAGTGCAGATCAGCTGGGCAGAACACTGAGAAATGAATTGATAGCTGTATTCAGTCCATGTCCAATGCTGCCAGCAACATTTATATTTATAGAGTATAAAACAAAAGCCTTGCTTTGGATCCAGGTTTATTAGAGCCAATACAAATTTACAGGTCTGGCACTAATTATTAGCTTTGCTTGCCAGATGCCTGATTTTGGCTTCCACGTGAACGGAAATATACAGCTTGCCCATAAATTAATGGTGTTTTCCATCTTTATAAACACAATCTATTATACACAGTAAAAACTATTGTAAAAAACGTGACTGATCTTGAATGAGATGTCTGCGGGGTGCGGCTATTCCAGAAATGGACAACCCCTTTAATATATTAAACACACAAAGAAAACAAGCATGCTTTAAAATGCCAATGGCTTTCTACAAACGCTGCACAGATTGCTCACCCTGATCAAACTGTTTCTGAATATTATCTTGGTCAGTCTTGTAGCCGCTCACACGATACAGACCTTCTGTACCAAGTCCTGAAATTAAATGGGAGAAAGGTTACATTTCTGGCATCTCAAATAGAAAAGAATTGCAGAGCAATTCAACGAAGAAAAACAAGGTAGCAATAATAAGCGGATTAAAAAATTTTATCTGCGAGAATAATACAAATGGAAAAAGTAAAATTAGTATATAAACTACAAACTTGGATCAAACATTGATACAGTATGTTAGAAGGATGCACATGACATTGCTGGGCAGGTGGAGCACTTTAACCACTGGTTTTACCCCCTTCACGTTCAGGCCATTTTTTGAGATTCAGCACTGCGTTACTTTAAATTGCGTGGTCGTAGGACGCTGTACCCAAATACAAATTATGTCCTTTTTTCAGCACAAATATAGCTCTCTTTTGGTGGTATTTGATAACCTCTGCAATTTTTAGATTTTGCGCTATAAAAAAAAAAAAAAAAAAAAAAAAGCGATAATTTTGAAACAAATGCCATATTTTTTACTTTCTGCTATAAAACATTCCCAATAAAATTTTTTTTAAAAAATCAAATTTTTTTTTAATCAGTTTAGGCCAATATGCATTCCGATACATATTTTTGATAAAAAAAAAATCCCAAAAAGCATAATTGGTTTGCGCAAAAGTTATAGCCTTTACAAACTACGGGATAGATTTTTGGAATTTCTATTTATTTTTTTTGTTTTTTTTTTTAGTAATGGTGGCGATCTGCGTTTTTTTTAGCGGGGCTGCGACATTGCGGTGGACTGACATTTTGACACTTTTTGGGGACCAGTGACATTAATACAGTAATCAGTGCTAAATATTATGCACAGTTACTTTAAAAATGATACTGGCAGGGAAGGGGTTAATGTGTACCTAAATATGCTTACTGTGTGGGGGAATGGTTCTGTGACAGGCACAGAGAGATCGAAGTTTCAGCTTAGCTGAAACTCCTGATCTCTCCATGCCTGTCTGACAGAAGACTCACATGCTTTGTTTATATAAGCAGGGGGGTCTTCTGTCAGTTTATCTGACGATTGCGGGAGGCTGGCGGCAATCGCCACCGCTCCTTCCGCGGGCCGCCTCCAGCTGTGTACTATGTGATTTTGTGCAGCCGAGCCGCACTGCCACAGTAATACTACGGTGAGTGGTCAACAAGGGATTAAGGAGCACCAAAATGTACAGTATATGCCGTTTTCAAACCAACTAGCAGGATGAAAACAGTCATGGCCAAAAATAGTGACACCCACACATTTCTTTGAGCAAATGCACTACTTCACCTAGAAAATTGTTGCAACTGCAAATGTTTAGGCATTCTTAGGTTTCTTTTGTTTGTATTGGTAGGGGACAAAAAAAAAAAGTGTAGAAACAAAAAGCCAAATCTGACATATTCCACGCAAAACTCCAGAAATGGACTGGACAAAATTATTAGCGCCTTCTCAAAATTGGAAGAGATAGCATTCCAAGTTTGTTATGCTCCTGTAAATTGTAATTAAACTCACTTGTAGTAATTAGCAGGTGCTGACAACATAGAAAATCACACTGGCAACTAGTTAAAATGGTGAAAAAATGACTCAACCTTTCTGTTGTGTGTGTGCCACACAGAGCAAGAAGAAAAAAAAAAAAAGAGCAGCAAAGAATTGTCTGAGGATTGGGGAACAAAAATTGTGGAAAAACATGGTCCATCTCCAGAGATCTTAATGTTCCTGTATCCACTGTCTGCAATATTGCAAGAAGTTTAGAGCCCATGGCACTGTAGCTCTTCTCCCCAGACATGGAAAAATGCTAAAGATTGATAAAAAGAGTATGGCAAAAAAAAAAAAACCTTACCTGCGGAAGCCAAAATCCTTTTGGGAAAGTGTGCTGTGGACAGAGCAAACAAAAGTACATCTTTTTGGTAAAGCCACTCGTTCTACTGTTTTTAGAAAAAGAAATGAGGCCTTTAAAGAAAATAATACAGTCAAACATGGTGGCGGTTCACGGATGTTTTGGGGTTGCTTTGCTGCTTCAGGCACTGGATGTCTTGACCGTATGCATGGCATTATGAAATCTGAAGACTGCCAAAAAATTCTGCGGTGCAATGTAGGGCCCAGTGCGAAAGTTAGGTCCATGTCAGAGGTCATGGGTCTTACAGCAGGACAATTCCCCAAAGTACACATCAAAAAGCACCCAGAAATGGTTTAAGACAAAGCGCTGGAGAGTACTGAACTGGGCAGCAATGAGTCCAGGTCTAAATCCCATACAGCATTAGTGGAGAAATCTCAAAACAACAATTGGGAAAAGGAACCCTTCCAATCTGAGAGACCTGGAGCAGTTTGCAAAAGAGTGGTTTAAAAATTCCAGCAGAGGTGTGTAAAAAAAAACTCAAGGAAGCAAATGGTTATTTTTTTCCAAGGGGTGAGCTACCAAATATTAAATTAAGGGTGCCAATAGTTTTTTTCCAGTCCATTTTTGGAATGGGTCAGATTTGGCTTTTATTTTTTTGTGTCATATCAATATATATATATATATATATATATATATATATATATATATATATATATATATATATATATATATATATATATATAGCGAAGGCGCATAGGAACTGGCTTCAGTCTGAGTCACAGTGTTTCCTCCTGGCTGACAGCATCCACATTATAATGGAGTGGTGGTCTGTCCACAGTGGTTCCCACCCTATTCCTTGTGTGGTAAGTAGCTGTCACCCCCCTCTACCCCTGGAGGGTTTTGTGCTGGATCTGGGCTTCTCCCTGGGAAGGTCGGACCCCCAGGCTCCTCTCCTTCCCAGCCAGCCTTCCCCCTTTCTTGCTGGTCTAATGCAGGTGTTTCCCCCGACATCAAGGGCCAGGTCTCAGCCTTGGCGGTTTTCTTTCAACATCCGTTGGCCACACATTTCCTGGTGCATACATTTATCCAGGGAGTGAAACATTTGGTTCTTCCAGTGCAGTCTCTATTGCCGCCGTTGGACCTCAATTTGGTGTTGTCAGTTTTTCAGAAGCCTCCCTTTGCGAATATTTGAGAGGTTCCCCTGCTTACGTTATCCCAAAAGGTGGGCTTTTTGGTGGCTATCCTTTCTGCGCGCAGGGCGTCAGAGCTGGCGGCGCTGTCTTGTCATTCACTCTACCTGGTGGTTCACAAGGATAAGGTGGTTCTTCGTCCATGTCCGTCATTCCTTCCGAAGGTCATTTCTGATTTTCATTTGAATGAAGACATCGTGTTGCCTTTCCTGCGTTCCAGGCCTAAGCTTCCTAAGGCAGTTGCTTGGAATTCCCTGGATGTGGTTTGGGCACAGGTAAGGGTGTACCTGGCAGCTACAAAGTCCTTTAGAAAGTCACTCATTATTTGTCCTCACAGATGGAAGCCAGCAAAGGGCTGGCTGCTTGTGCTGTGACCATTTCCAGATGGATCAGACCAGTGTTTCTCAACTCTGGTCCTCAGTGCACACTAATAGGCCAGGTTTGCAAGAAAACTGAAATACATCACAAGTGATATAATTTGCTACTCCGTGATTGCAGTATTCTAGTCTGCATCTCCCAAAGGTAATAATTAAAATATGGCCTGTTGGTGTGCCCTGAGGACAGGAGTTGAGAAACACTGGATCAGACAGACTGTGGTTCAGGCTTATTCCATTAAGGGTCAGGTTCCTCCTTTCCCTGTTAAGGCGTACTCTACTTGGGCACGTAGTGCCTCCTGGGCCTTCCGTCATCAGGCGTCAGTGCTGCAGGTTTGCAAGGTGGCTACCTGGTTGTCTGTGCACACGTTCAAAAGTTTTATAAGGTGGATATGTTGGTATCTGCTTCCTTCGGCCGCAAGGTTTTGCAGGCTGCTGTTTAGAGGACTTGTCCTCTGAGGGTGTTTTATATTTTTTTTCCAGTGAGCTCCAGTTGTTGATAGTTGAGCTCCATTTTTCCTGGTTGGCTATGTTTAGCCTTGGGGAAGGTTTTTTTTTGTTACTGTTCACGCCCCCCAAGTTTGACACTACTTTGGGACATTCCATATAATCATGAAGATGAGGAGCTGTGTCCGTCAATGAACGAAAAAATGGGATTTTTGACTTAGTGTAAAATCTATTTTGCTGATGTTCATTGAGGGACGCAGCACCAACCCCTCTATGGAGTTGGGTTTTTTCTCTTCTCACACTACTTGTAACAAAACTGAACACCTATAGCAGAGAGTGAGAGTATACCCCTTGGGACTGCCCCATAGGTGTAGTCAAGTTTTTGTCTGCCTAGTGTCCTACTCCTGTAAGGGGCAGTATAACCATATAGTCATGAAGATGAGGGGCTGTGTCCGTCAATGAACATCAGAGAAACAGATTTTACGGTAAGTCAAAAATCCCATTTTTAACTTGTAAACTAGTGTCAGAAAGTTATAAGTAGTTGTAAATACAACGTAAACTCCCAACAATTTGAAACACTGCACAGTTCACTGTGAATTTTTACATGTACTATAAACATTTCTGAAATGTTACAGGCAGGTATATTTTGAAAATGTCTTCATTACTGGAGGGACAAAAAATTAAACTCTTATTTAGAAAATTGTATGTTTAAAGCAAGCCAAAAAAGCAAACAAAATAGGTCAGAACTGGATGCAACTGCAATCTGAAAGAGCTATGCATGTTGATTGCTATCAAGCTAAATGCATTACGGTTTTGACTTGAGAAGTGTTCCTGCCTAACGCAATGTATAAGGAGGAATCAATGTGCAAAAAAGTTTGCAAAGTAGTATAACAGTGTGTACACACACAACCTGTACATTTATATTAAACTATTCATATTTACCCTACTGAACAAAATGTTATTTTTGTACAAACCACAAAATGTATTTCATAGAGTATATTAAAGTAACACATGAATTCAGAGATTGCAATTTTTAATGCAGTCTACAGAAGGATTTGGACACTAGCAAACAACCCAATGTAACCCCCTCCTACTCACAGGATGGTTCAGTTTTGTGGAAAAGCAGCACCACAGACATCACAGAGGGGTGGGACCTGTCTCTATCAAACTCCAAGAAATGAAAAATTCTATCTCCCTCATTTACTGAAAGACCCAAAATTCAGACTGTTGGGCATCCAAAAAAAAAAAAAAAAACCTTAACGTACCCAGAGAAAAAAAAAAAAAGTTAATTGAGAGGCACAGCTTTATATCTACGTTAAAGGTTGTTAAGATAATCATCATTAGGGCTGGTTTACGCCCTGTACAAAGACCTGCGTTTTTCTGCACCTCTGCAAGGTCACAAAGAAAACCATTGTTTATCATTCGTTAACAGATACAGCTTCATATCTTCTTAGCCATTGGTTATGCTCCTCCCATCAAGAATAGGACACTAGGCAGGAAAAAGCTTTCACCACTCCAATGGGACTGTCCCTGCAGGCATAGCCCCACACACACTGCTAAAGCCCTTATTCTCGTTGCAAGCAGTGTTTCGAAGACAACAACCCCATTCCAGTCATAATTAGGAGGGGCAGGTGCTGCCTCTGTCAATTAACTTCAGAGAAAAAGATTTTACAGTAAGTCAAATATCCAGTTCTCTATCGTTCATTGACAGACAGCTTCATATCTTCTTAGCCATTGGGACGTCCCAAAGCAGTATTTTCATGAGGGGTGGGAAAAACACCACAAAGAAGATGGCAATTCCCCAAAGGCTAAATGTAGCCAACCAGGTAACAAGGAGCTCAACCAGGAACAACTGGAGCTCACCTAGAAAAAACAAACATACACCCTTAAAGATACAATTCTCTTTTAAACAGCAGCCTACAAAACCTTGTGGCCAAGAGAGGCACCTGAGGATGCAAACACATCTACCTTGTAGAATTTTGTAAACGTGGGCACTGACGACCAAGGTGCCACCTTGCAAGCTTGCATCACTGATGCCTGATGGCGAAAAGCCCAAGAGGCACTCAGCGCTCTAGTAGAATGCAAATTCACCGGGAAAGGAGGAACCTGACCCATCAGTGAACAAGCCTGAACCACCGTCTGCCTGATCCATCTGGATATGGTCGCAGCAGGCACAGCCAATCCTTTTCAATGTCCTTAGGTAAGGACAAAGTCTGATTTCCTGAAAGATTCAGTAGCCGCCAGCTAAACTCTAATTGCCCGAACCACATCCAAAGAATGCAAAGCAATTTCCTTGGGATGCTTGAGCTTAGGACAGAGTCAGAAAGCAGCACAATACCTTCATTCAAATGGAAATCAGAAACCACTAAAGGAAGAAACGACTAATTAGGTCAAAGTACCACTTTATCTCTGTGGACCACCAGATAAGGTGAACGGCAAGACAATGCCGCCAGTTCAGACACCCTGCGGGCAGAGGTGATAGCCACCAAAAAGGCAATGATAATGTAAGCAGGGGAATCTCACTAATGTTCTCAAAAGGAGGTTTTTGAAGAACTGATAACACCAAATTCATATCCCACTGTGGTAACGGGGGATTGTCGGAGGTGCCATATGACGCACCCCCTGAATAAAAGTGCGACTCAGGGCACGCATAGCTAAAGGACGTTAGAAAAACACAGCCAAAGCTGACACTTGGCCTTTGATAGTGCCCAAAGTCAAGCGCTGTTCAACCGCTTTATGAAGAAAAGTCAAAACCCTAGGTACCAACGTATGATGGTAGATCTTCCTGGAAGTAGACTTCCTGGCCTTCAACAGCGTAGGAATCACAAAGTCAGAAAGACCTCTATCCTTCAATACCTGGCTTTCAACAGCCACGCCGTTACCAGGTCTGCATAGCAAGAACGGTGAAGCCAGTCTGGGGCCACTAGAATGACTGGAATTCCCTTCCACCTCTATCCTGCGCAGCAGCTTCGGCAGAAGTTCCATTGGAGGGAACACATAGTTCAGCCGATACGGACCACAAGGAGCCACCAGTGAGTCTGTGGCGTCGGCCATAGGATCCCTTGACCTGGCCACAAACCTCTGAACCCTCTTGTTGAGTCGAGATGCAAACAGGTCGACATCGGGTGTCCCCCACCAGACACACAGGTGGTGAAACCCCTCCGGGTGCAGAGACCACTCCCCCTGATCCAACACCTGACGACTCAGGTCATCCACCTGCCAGTTCTCCACCCCGGGGATGTGCACAGCAGAAAGAGCTGGGACAAACTTCTCCGCCTAATCCAGAATCTCAGCCACCTCCCCGGCCGTCAGGCACTCCCTTAATGATTGATGTATGCCACGGCCGTGACATTGTACGATTTAATCTGGACCGGGCAACCTTGCAGACGAGCCATCCAGTGACTCAGGCAAAACTATCGCTCTGAGCTCCAAAATATTTATCGTCAGCTTGGACTCTTCCACCGTCCTGGGCCCCTGGGCGCAGAGTCTCCCCAGCCTGACAGGCTGGCATCTGTGGTAACCACCGTATCAAAGTATCCAAAGATTTGGGATCCTTGTTCCATTTTACAAGAATCTCCTTTTGTAAGGGTCTCGTGTGGAACGGAGCCGCCTCGAAGGTCGATACCATCAGGCCCAAGGCCCACATGCAAGTCTGCAGAGAGAACAGATTGTTTGCTAACAACCAGATCACCCCCTGCAATTTTTGCAACTTGTCCAGGGGAAGAAAGACCCTCGCCAAAGTGGAGTCCAGAGTCAGGCCCAGATAATCCAGTCTCAATGAAGGTATCTGGGCATATTTTTTTAACAACCCAACAGGGCTGGGTGAGAGTCCATCCTCAATAGAAGATTCTCCAGGTACCCCAGTAGCGAAATCCCCCATTGGCGCAGTAATGCCAACACCGGAGCCAGCACCTTGGTGAAGGACCCTGGGGGCAGGGGCGAGACCAAAGGGTAACGCTGCAAATTGATAATGCTGCTCTCCTATAGCGAAGTGGAGAAAACGCTGGTGTTCAGCATAGGTAGGGATGTTTAGATATGCGTCCTTGAAATCTATGGAGGCCAAAAAGTATCCCTGGTGTAGGGGCGCCACTACCGTGCAAATGGACTCCATTCGAAACCTCTGTACCCACACAAAGGGATTCAAAGTCCTGAGGTCCAGGATTGGACACACTTTGCTTTACTTCCTGGGCACAGTAAAGGTTTGAATAAAACCCTTGAAAACGTTCCTGAGAGGGAACCGGCACCATCACCCTTTGTGACAACAGATCTTGTACCACCTCTCGGAGATCCCTTAACCGATCTGGAGATAGGTGTAGATTAAATGGGTGTAGAATAACCTGTCCGACGGTCCAGATCCGAATCCGATCTTGTACGCCGATCGGATCCGTTCGTGAACCCATTTGTCCTGAAACAAGGAAGTCCATGGTTCCGGAAAGAAGCAAAGACATCCCCCCACCCCAGAATCGGGTAAGGGCGCCCCTTTATGCAGAAGATTTGTCTGCAGATCCGGATTGGCCTGTATTCTGTTTGCCTGACCACATCTTCTTGGAACTCCCAGAAGACCTGAATGGCTTTCCTTTTTCTTGCAACCCGGAGGTATGAAAAAGCCGCCTATGAGCAGTAAAAGAAGGCCCCCCATCTAGCATGTGGTGCCTTGCCTTTAGAGGATTGAGGGAGAAGAGTACTCTTCCCACCCCTAAGGCCTTTGATCAACTCATCCAGGGAGGATCCAAACAATCTCTCCCCCAAAAAGGGAAGGTCAGAAAGAGCCTTTTTGGAAGCCTGGTTTGCAGACCAGCTTTTTAGCCGCACCATGAGTAATAGAAATCCCTACCATGGACACTCTGGCTACCAGTGGAGCTGCATCCAGCGATGCATCGCATATATACAGAAGGGCTTAAGCCATTTGATCCAAGAGCTAAATCAACCCCGAGTAAAGCGGTTCCATTTCCAAGACACCTTTTAGCAACTTCACCCATTCAGTGATGGTCTGCGACACCAGGGTAGTCACAAAAATTGGTTTCAATATGGAGCCCACTATCACATGTAAACAGCAGGCCAGAGACTCAATCCCGTCTATCAACAGGGTCCGTAAAGGCTGGGGATTCTTCCACCGGGACCACAGCTGTGTGGAAACTGGATGATCGGTGGCACGGTCCAACGAGTGGAAACCTTATCCCCGAAGGGATAACTGCATTTAAAACGCTTGGGCACCACTAACATGTGCTTAATGCACTCCCACTGCTCATTGACAATATTGTCAAAAAGTTCGGGACAGGGGAACACTTTGCCCGATTTCTGGGCTTTGCGGGTGCCAAGACACCTGCGTTCCTGACACTGTAGACTGATCCGTCATTTTTAAAGTTTTACGCTGAAACTATAAGTGCTTACACCAACATGCTTTCCTGCACAACGGCTGACGAGGACAGGTCCTCTTCGCCATCAGAATGCGATGACACAGAGCCACCAGGGTGGGGTGCGTCTGCGGCGGCCACATCGGTCTCTGAATCTGAACATACAACAGAGGGGGGGGGGGGGGGCGTAGACAAAGGTGCTTACAGCTAGTGTTACTTTGTAGGTGAAATTTTGTCCTGGGACTCCATGTTCACTAAATTTAAAAAGATGTAGTGTCACTTTAAAAAAGTCACAAAAATGCGATTGCACCGCTGCTACAGCGGTACTGCAACTTCCAGCCTAACACAGTCTGTTGGCAGTGTGTGTGTGTGAGGAAACCCACAGGAGACCCCCAAAAAACATTACAAAACCGATCAGGAGGCTTCCAGGAACGATTTGCACAGCAGAGAGAAACAATCTGACACAGGAAGTGAAAGCACCTGGGTCATGCCTAGAGTGTCTAAAGCCTTGCCTATGCTGTCCAGCACCATGGGCCACAAGAAAATGGCCGCCCCATGCATTCCTATGGGGAAGATTTAGAAAATGGCTGCCCATACATTACCACGAGGGAGTGATATTAATGCAGGGCAAGTCTACAGAAAAATGTCGGCCCCCATGGCGCGCCATGTGGTCTCAAGGACCCCCGTGGGGGTCACTGAAAAAAAGTATCGGATTGTCCCCAGGAGGGGACCCCACCAGAAAAAAACGCCCTCCCCCCCGCAGAGCCGCCTCAGCGGCCGCAATATATCTGTCCCCCCAAAGGTAGGAACCTTTAGTGGGGGGGGGGGGGAATAGCTGAAGGGAAGGTCCGACTATTCCATGGAGGGGGCCCACATCAACCCTGAGACTGCTAAGGAAATGGGGGGACTCTTACTTACCATACCACGAATCTGGTGAGCAGCACTCTGAGCAGACTACCTCCCACCTGGAATGGGGGCGCTGCCAGCCAAGGGTACGAGATGGTCCCTTGACAGGCTTGTCTCCGGCCATCAGGGGTTCTGACGTGGCGAGGCCTAGTGCTTGACTATAACCTGCGCAAGTTCGCTGGCCAGGCTGGGAGACCTTAAGGATCTAGAGTGTCTAGTCTGAAACCCAGCCAGTTGTTGCTTGTAGTTCTCCAGGAACTCTACCTAAAGAATAAAGTACAAAAAAAGGTTCCCAAAAAATAAACAGCTAAGACCGAAGTCCCAGCAGGGAACAAGGTCCTACTCCTAAACTAGGCAGAAAAACTGAGGGCTGTAGCAGAGTGTGTGGGGTTATGCCCCGGAGGGACAGCTCCATAGGCGTGGTGAAAGCTTTTTCCTGCCTAGTGTCCTATTCCTGATGGGAGGAGCATAACCAATGGCTAAGAAGATATGAAGCTGTATCTGTCAACAAATCAAACAAATCGTTTTCTTTGTGACCTTGCAGAGGCCTCTTCTGGTGCAGGTCTTTGTACAGGGCGTAAACAAGCCCTAATGATGCTTATCGTAACAACCTTTAACATAAAGCAGGAATAAAATATTTGATAAGGAAACATGTAGCCATTCTGGTTGAACATTATTTTCTGCAACTGCAGTCAGCTCTTGGTTGATATAAATCATCATATAGTTATTTCCTGTCTCAGAGCAGATGTCACAGGGAGAATTTTACTTCTTCTAGATGAAGCAGTGCTGATCCACTGGGGATCACTTCCAGCACTTCCTTTTTATTGCAGATGGCCAGCTAAGTGAACACAGATTTCAAAGCTCCAAAAAACAAGATTTGGGCTAGTTTAGGGTAATCCAGCAAACAAATCATCATGCCGCCAACACAGCCATCACAAACACCTGCCAAAGTGTCAGCTTTAGCTCAACAGACTTTTTTGCCAAGTGTCTTTGAGCAAAAACAAACGTGATTAGACATCTGTATGCTATACCCATTGCAAAGACTTCAGTGAATATTGCTAGAACATATTCCACAAGTATTACTACTTTAGATTTTCACAAGAGTACTGCTTAAGTAAATGCAACTATTTGTCTGTTAATATTAAACCTGGGAGACTTTTAGCAATACAGATCCATTACTAAGGAACGCAGATCCTGCCTGGCAGCACAGGAATTCATTTTTCATGGTCTATTTTCAGAAAATACTCATGATATATTTGTAATTCTGAAGCAAAAAAAAAAAAAAAAACCAACATGCTCCCAGGAGACAATTCACAAGTCAAACACACTATATGCAAATACATGATCCAAATGCTAAAAGATTCCTCACTATGTGCTCCTATATATACACAGATGCATCTCCTAAAATTAGAATATCAAAAAGTGAACTTCATTAATTCAAATTCAAAAAGTGAAACTCATTTTATATAGATGTGTTACACAGAGTGAGATATTTCAAGCATTTCCTTCTTTTAATTTAAGGATTATGGCTTACAGCTAGTGAAAACCAAAAATTCAGTATCTCAGAAAATCAGATTACTACATAACACCAATTAAAAATAATAAAGGATTTTTAATACAGAAATGTTGGCTTACTGAAAAGTATGTCTATGTACAGTATAGTAAGCACTCAATACTTGGTCGGAGCTGCTTTTCCATGAATTACTGCATCAATGAAGCGTGGCATGGAGTTGATCAGCTTGTGGCACTGCTGAGGCGTTCTGGAAGCCCAGATTGCTTTGGTAGCGGCTTTCAGCTCCTCTGCATTGTTGGGTCTGGTGTATCATCTTCTTCTTGACAATACCCCACAGATTCTCTATGGGGTTTAGATCAGACGAGTTTGCGAGCTAATCAAGCACAGTGATATCCTGATTAAACCAGGTATTGGTACTTTTGGCAGTGTGGGTAGGAGCCAAGTCCTGCTGAAAAAAAGAAATCAGTATCTTCATAAAGCTGGCCAGCAGAATTTCCTAGTAGAGGGGTGCGCTGACTTTGGACTTGATAAAACACAGTGGACCAACACCAACAGATGACAGGGCTCCCCAAACCCCCCCCCCCCCAAAATCATCACTGACTGTGGCAAAGTCTTTTTGCATTTCATTTGGAAATCAAGTTCCCAGAGTCTGGAGGAAGAGTGGAGAGGCACAGAATCCAAGTTCCATGAGGTCCAATGTGAAGTTTCCACAGTCCGTAATGATTTGGGGAGCCATGTCATCTACTGGTGTTGGTCCACTGTGTTTTATCAAGTCCAAAGTCAGCTCAGCCATCTACCAGGATATTGTAGAGCATCTCATGCTTCCCTCTTCTGATCACTTTATGGAGATGCTGATTTAATTTCCCAGCAGGACTTGGCACCTGCCAACACTGTGAAAACTATCAATATCTGATTTCATGATCATGGTATCGCTGTCCTTGATTGTCCAGCAAACTCACCTGACTTATACGCCATAGAGAATCTGAGGGGTATTGTCAAGAGGAAGATGAGACACCAACCCCAACAATGCAGACAAGCTGAAGGCCGCCATCAAACAAACCTGGGCTTCCATACCACCTCAGCAGTGCCACAGGCTGATCGCCTCCATGCCACGCAGCGTTTATGCAGTAATTCATGCAAAAAGAGCCCTGACCAAATATTGAGCGCATACTATTACTGTACATGGACATACTTTTCAGGAGCCTACATTTCTGTAGGGTCTCTGGTCGCCTGACAAGTAGCGCTCCATGCTGTGCAATGGAACCGTTCTAATCAGAGTGACTCAAGTCGAGCTGCATTGATTAAGATGAATATTCTCCCGAGAATGTTATATATCCTTCAGGCCGTTCCTATCACAATTCCTGCGTCCTTTTTCAGAAATTTCCGTTCATTGTGTATACGGTTCCTATGGAACAATAAAAGACCAAGGATCAGCTTTGACCAACTGATAAGACCTAAGCAGAAAGGTGGCATCGGAATTCCCGACCTACAGAACTATTATTGGGCCTGTCACCTATCCAGAATTGTGGACTGGTCGGTGCATGCCACCCTCAAGGATTGGGTTCCCCTTGAGGGAGCATTTTCCCACCTTCCTTTAGAAAATACTCCTTGGATTAAGCCAGGTCACATACCGCCGTTACTCAAGAAACACCCACTCATTGGCCCAACACTCCAAGTCTTCAAGAAAGTCTCCAAGAAATTTGGCCTTCTAACCCAGGTCCCCTTACGCCAATTAATAACAATCCAGCCTTTCCCCCAGGAATAGACTTATCCCTCATTAAAAATAACTGCCCATTTAAACACTTGCTAAACACATTTTCTCAGGAGGCATTTTCTGAGATTTTGCCTAGGTTTCCACTCAGTTGTCAAAAAGCTCTTTCCCTACCTTGCTATACCATCAAATAAGACATTTCCTCACAACTTCCGACCACTCCACTTCATTGTCACGACAACCCACTCCATTTGAAACCCTTTGCTCTCAATCCACTCCCCTAAGACATGTCTCTGATGCACAATATGCTCTTCATAAACACTTCCTCGAAAGAAGGGAGGGCGTGTCTCGCATGGGAGAAGGATTTAAGTATGGATTTATCAGAATCCAACTGGGAACGCATTTTCAGCATTGCACATAAGGGATCCATTAACATCTTGACACAAGAAAACAACTTCAAAACACTGTCCCTATGGTATAGAACACCAACTTTACTACATAAATTCAATTCTAAGAACTCAGATAAATGTTGGAGATGTTACAGGGAGGAAGCAGGTACCCTTTTGCATATTTGGTGGTCCTGTCCACATATCCAAAAATTTTGAGCACAAGTGCATCAAATAACGACCAAAGTCTCCACAATGGCTCTAGATTATACCCCAGCGCAACTGTTACACCATTCTGACACCCAATATCTACATACTGCAATATGCTTCCCCTACACATGATCAATGCTGCCAAGTTGTGTATTCCCATTCACTGGGGTTCACAACACATTCCTTCAATGAATGAATGGTTTAAAAAAATCAACAAGATTGCAGAAATGGAGGAACTCCTAAATATTGGCAAAGATACACCAACAAAATTCTACCAGACTTGGGCATGTTGGTTGCACTTCCGAACCACAAACCAATACACAGAACTTAAAGACGGGATTATCTTACAACAAACATAACACATTTTACAATAAATCCGCATATAGTTTAGGGGTAGTATACTTTTTCCTTCGTGAAATCCAAACTCTATCTTTACAGGGAGATATCCCCCCCCCCCCCCTACACCAGGGATGTGTGGGGCTATCTCTCCTCAAACAAATTGGCTATACAGTTTTAAACATCTTTGATTCAAACTGTCACATATAGAGCTATGTCATATCTCAAATGGTCTAAATTGATCCGGTATTTCTTCTTGCCTTTCTTCCCCCCCCCCTCCCCCAACATTTGTATTAAGTTCTATAAACCTATGCTAATTTTATGTACCAAGAAGTGTGTTATGTATTCGTGTTATGTATTCGATGTATGTTGATTATCGCTGTATTGTTGTTCATTTAATTAGAATAAAATAAAACTTTTATTGGAAAAAAAAATCTAACAGGTAACTTGGGCTGTCCCATAGCAAGTACAAGTTACAGTAGAAAACATACAAATCTAGAGAATATCCTAAACACATACAGATTTAACAAAGCACATGCAACATGTCTGTTATGCAGAGGTTTTTGTGTTTTTTTACATTTTCCATTTCTGCTAGTTATTAGTAACTACAATATAAACCGGGGAAAAAAATCCAAAACTTCACATGCCCCTTAAACAAATCTCTTAGAAGAGCCATGTAATTCAGATCAGCGAGAAAAAGCCTAACTGTTGTTTGCACTTATCTGCCTCCCAGCAACACACAGAAGTTATTTC